>NC_141922.1:47082500-48282500 GCF_057802395.1 Ceratotherium simum simum | reverse complement strand
TTTTTTTTTGCCCCAAAGCCCCAGTAGATAGTTGTATGTCATAGTTGCACATCTTTCTAGTTGCTGTATGTGGGACGCAGCCTCAGCATGGCTGGAGAAGCAGTGCAGCGGTGCGCGCCAGGGATCCGAACCCGGGCCCCCAGTAGCAGAGCGTGTGCACTTAACTGCTAAGTCGTGGGGCCGGCCCTAACTATGTTTATAATATGTTTATTCTTCCGATCCACATGCATGGGATGTCTTTCCATTTCTTTATGTCATCATTGATTTCTTTCAATAATGTCTTATAGTTTTCATTGTATAGGTCTTTCACCTTCTTGGTTAAGTTTATTCCTAGATATTTTATTCCTTTTGTTGTGATTTTAAATGGGATTGTATTCTTGATTTCTCTTTTGTTAGTTCATTATTAGAATATAGAAACGCAACTGATTTTTTTAAGTTGATTTTTCATGTGTGTGTGTGTGAGGATGATCAGCCCTGAGCTAACATCCAATGCCAATCCTCCTCTTTTTGCTGAGGAAGATTGGCCATGGGCTAACATCCATGCCCATCTTCCTCTACTTTATATGGGATGCTGCCACAGCATGGCTTGACAAGTGATGCATCAGTGTGCACCCAGGATTGGAACCTGCGAACCCTGGGGCCACCAAAGCAGAGCACGTGCTTTTAACCACTACGCCACCAGGCTGGCCCTTGTAAGTTGATTTTGTATCCTGCAACTTTGCTGTAATTGTTGATTATTTCTAATAGTTTTCTGATGGAATCTTTAGGGTTTTCTATATATAAAATCATATCATCTGCAAACAGCGAGAATTTCACTTCCTCCTTTCCAATTTGGACCCCTTTTATTTCTTTTTCTTGCCTAATTGCTCTGGCCAAAATCTCCAGTACTATGTTGAATAAGAGTGGCAAGAGTGGGCACCCTTATTTTGTTCCTAATCTCAGATGGATGCCTTTCAGTTTTTCCCCATTGAGTATGTTGGCTGTGGATTTGTCATATATGGCCTTTATTATGTTGAGGTACTTTCCTTCTATACCCATTTTATTGAGAGTTCTTATCATAAATGGAAGTGGCATCTCGTCAAATGTTCTCTCTGCATCTATTGAGATGATTGTGTGGTCTTTATTTCTCGTTCTGTTAAGGTGGTGTATCACATTGATTGGTTTGTGGATACTGAACCATCCCTGTGTCCCTGGTATAAATCCCACTTGATCATGGCGTATGATCTTTTTGATGTATTGCTGTATTCGGTTTGTCAGTATTTTGTTGAGGATTTTTGCATTTATGTTCATCAGAGATATTGGCCTGTGGTTTACCTCCTTTGTGTTGTCCTTGTCTGGCTTTGGGATCAGGGTGATGTTGGCCTCATAAAATATGTTAGAACGTATTCCATCTTCTTAAATTTTTTTAATAGTTTGAGGAGGATAGGTAATAAATCTTCTTTGAATGTTTGGTAAAATTCTCCAGAGAAGCCATCTGATCCTGGACGTTTATTTGGGGGGAGGTTTTTGACTACTGTTTCAATCTCTTTACTTGTGGTTGGTCTACTCAGATTCTCTATTTCTTCTTGATTAAGTTTTAGGGGGTTGCATGAGTCTAAGAATTTATCCATTTATTGTAGATTGTCCAATTCATTGACATATAGTTTTTTATAGCGTTCTCTTATAATCCCTTGTATTTCTGTGGTATCCACTGTAATTTCTCCTCTTTCATTTCTAATTTTATTTATTTGAGGCTTCTCTCTTTTTTTCTTAGTGAGTCTGGCTAAGAGTTTGTCAATTTTGTTTATCTTCTCAAAGAACCAGCTCTTAGTTTCATTGATCCTTTCTACTGTTTTTTTTTTGTTTCAATTTCACTTATTTCTGCCCTAATTTTTATTATTTCCTTCTTGCTGACTTTGGACTTTGTTTTTTCTTCTTTTTCTAGTTCTGTAGGTGTAGTTTAAGATTGTTTATTTGGGATTTTTCTTGTTTGTTAAGGTAGGCCTGTATTGCTATGAATTTCCCTCTCAGGACCACTTTTGCTGCATCCCATATGAAACAGTATGGTGTATTTTCATGTTCATTTGTCTCCAGATATTCTTTGATTTCTCCTTTAATTTAACCAGTGATCCTTTGGTTGTTCAGTAGCATGTTGTTTAGTCTCCACATCTTTGTCACTTTCCCAGCTTTTTTCTTGTTGTTGATTTCTAGCTTCATAGCATTATGGTCAGAAAAGATGCTTGATATGATTTCAATCTTCTTGAATTTATTGAGGCTTGCCTTGTTTCCCAACATATGATCTATCTTTGAGAATATTCCATGTGCATTTGAGAAGAATGTGTATTCTGTAGATGTTAAATGGAGTGTTCTATATATATCTATTAAGTCCATCTGGTTTAGTTTTTTGTTTAATTCCACTATTTCCTTGTTGACTTTCTGTCTGGTAGATCTATCCATTGATGACTGTGGGGTGTTAAGGTCCCCTACTATTATTGTGTTGTTGTTAATATCTCCTTTTATGTTTGTTAATAGTTGCTTTATGTACTTTGGTGCTCTTGTGTTGGGTGCATGTATATTTATAAGTGATATGTCTTCTTGGTGGAGTCTCCCTTTTATCATTATATATTGCCCCTTCTGTCTCTCATTACCTTTTTTATCTTGAAGTCTACTTTGTCTGATATAAGTATGACAACACTTGCTTTCTTTTGTTTGCCATTAGCTTGGAGTATTGCCTTCCATCACTTTACTCTAGGCCTGTGTTTGTCTTTAGAACTGAGATGGGTTTCCTGGAGGCAGCAAATTGTTGGGTCTTGTTTTTTAACCCATCTAGCCACTCTGTGTCTTTTGATTGAGGAATCCAATCCATTTACATTTGGAGTGATTATTGACATATGAGGGCTTAATGCTGCCATTTTATTGCTGGTTTTTCAGTTATGTATTCCCTTTGTTTCTCGTCCTGTGTGTTTTGGATTGCCAATTCAGTTTGGTGGCTCTCTATGATGGTTTTCTCAGTTTTCTCTTTATTTATAATTTATTTCTTTGTTCTGATTTTTTGTTTAGTGGTTACTGTGAGGTTTGTATAAAAGGTCTCATAGATGAGATAGTCCATTCTCTGATAGCCTCTTATTCCCTTAGTCTAACCAGGTTTCACCCCTTTCCCCGTCCTCTTCTAAGTTGTTGTTATCACAACTTATTCTGTTGTGTTTTGTGAATTTGTGGTTAAAATGAAGTGATTGTATTTATTTTTAATATTTTCCTTCCCTTTATCTTTAGAGTTATAATTGTTTGCTAATCTGTTCTGATAGAGAGTCGCAATTTTCTGAATTTGTCTGCCTATTTATCTCCTTGCTCAAGGCTTTGTAAATCCTTTCTTCTTCTTTTTTTTTCTGGTATAAGGCCCTTCTTGATCAAATCTTGTAGTAGGGGGTCTTGTGGCAATGAACTCCCTCAGCTTTTGTTTATCTGGGAAATTTTTTATTTCTCCATCATATCTGAAGGATATTTTCACTGGATAGAGTATTCTTAGCTGAACATTCTTGTCTTTCAGAATTTTGAATATATCATTCCACTCTCTCCTAGCCTGTAGGGTTTCTGCTGAGAAATCTGCTGAAACCTGATAGTGTGTCCTTTGTAGGTTATTTTCTTCTGCCTTGCTGCCCTTGATATTTTTTCTTTGTCATTGACTTTTGCCAGTTTTACCATTATATGCCTTGGAGAAGGTCTTTTTACATTGATGTAGTTAGGGGTTCTGTTGGCTTCATTTACATGTAATTCCAGCTCCTTCTCCAGGTTTGGGAAGTTCTCAGCTATTATTTCTTTGAACAAGCTCTCTGCTTCTTTCTCCCTCACTTGTCCCTCTGGAATATATATAATCCTTATGTTGCGTTTCCTAATTGAGTTGGATATTTTTTGGAGAATTTCCTCATTTCTTTTTGGTCTTAGTTCTCTCTCTTCCTCCATCTGAAGCATTTCAGTATTCCTGTCCTCTATATTGCTAATTCTATCCTCCATAATGTCAGCTCTGTTATTTAAGGACTCCAGATTTTTCTTTAACTCATCCGTTGTGTTTTTCATCTCCAACATTTCTGATTGGTTTTTCTTTATAGTTTCAAGCTCTTTTGTGAAGAATTCCCTCTGTTCATTAATTTGGTTCCTGATTTCATTGAACTGTCCTTCTGAATTCTCTTGTTACTCATTGAGTTTTTTTATGATGGCTGTTTTGAATTCTCTGTCATTTAGATTGTAGATTTCTGTGCCTTCAGGATTGATTTCTGGCTGTTTGTCTTTTTCTTCTGGTCTGGAGTATTAATATATTTCTTTATACCATTTGAAGGGATGGATTTGTCCCAGGGCATAGTGATAGTATCTGGTTGCAGGTTCCACCTGCCACCACTGGGGGGGGCAGGAGCTGTGTAATCTGAGCCCACTGCCACAGTCCCTGTCAGCTGTGTCTGTTGGAGCCTGGGCCACTCCTTAGGATTGCAGCGGCCCTGTGGGGTCTCCCACCAAATAGGAAAGCAGTCACTCGGGGGCTCAGGGCTGCTGCTGCCTTCTCCCACAGTCCCGCCAAGACAAGCTTCCCCCTTTGGGGCTGCAGTGGTACTATGGGCATTCATAGCAGCAGGGAGCTCGTTCAGTTCACCCAAACTCACAGCTCAGCTGCTCATAGGTTGCACCAGCCATTGTGCTTGGTGGGTGGGACCTCACCACTGAGTCCAAGTCAGACCCACTCCCCCAGTGGGGGCACTGTGGATTCTCCCACAGGATGAGGGAGTGATCACATGGGGGCTCAGGGTTGCTGCTGCCTGCTCCCACAGTCCCACTGAGTCACGCTCCCTACTTCAGGGCTGCAGTGGTACTATGGGCATTTGTGGCAGCTGGGATCTTGTTTGCCTGGGCTGCAACTCTGCTGCCTTCTGTTCCTAGATCTACTCTAGGTCACATCAGCTGTTGTGCTTGGTGGGCAGGGCCTCCCCACTGGGTCTGAATCAGAGCCACTCCCTGGGACCATGGTGGGACTGTGGACTCTCCCACAGGATGAGAGAATGATCACATGGGGGTTCAGGGCTGCTGCCACCTGCCCCCACAGTCCCACTGAGTCACGCTTTAGTACGAGTCACTAAAATACAATTGTAATAGAGATGTTTCTTAGAATGCTACTTGCAAACTGCATTGAGTACAATATTATTTCAGTGAATGGACATTATATACATTCTGAAATACATGTAGAGAAGTTTTTAAGAGCACTTTTAACATAGATGTTTCTAAAAACACTACTTGCAAACAGCACTGAGACTAGTTTTATTTCTGAATGGAAGATGTACACATTTTGTAATGCATGTAGGGAAGTGTTAAGGACACTAGTAATATAGAGTTTCTTGCAATTCTATTTCCAGTCTGTGTTGACACAGTGTTATAACAATGAATGGAAGTTAAATCCATTCTGAACGCATGTAGAAAAAGTTTAAGAACAATTGTAATATATATTTCAAAGTCATTATTTGCAAGCTGATTCAAGAACGGTGCTATTTCATTGAACTGAAATTATATCCATTTTGTAATGAATGTAGAGAAGAGTTTAAGAATGCTTGTAATATAGTTATTTCTAAGACAGCTACTTGCAAGCAAGTTGAGAACAGAAGTTCTGTAGTTAATAAAGTTATTTTGTAACGCAGAGAGATACATGTTTAAGGACACTTGTAATGAAGATGTTTGTAAGAATGCTACTTGCAAGCAGCATTGAGAATAGTTTTATTTCTGAATGGAATTTGTATCCATTCTATAATGCATGTAGAGAAGTGCTTAAGAACACTTGTGATGGATGTTTCTTAGATTGCTACTTGAAAGGGTAGTTGAGAATAGTGTTATTTAATTTAATGGATGTTATAACCTTTCTGTAATGCACATACAGAAGTGTTTAAGAACACCTGTTATAAAGAAGTTTGTAGCAATGCTACTTGACAGCTGTGTTGAGAACAGGGTTATTTCAATGATTACAAGTTATACCCATTCTGTAAGGCATACAGAGAAATGTTTGCCACACTGGTAATAATGATGTGTTTGAGAACCCTATTTGCAAGCTGTGTTCAGAACAACATTATTTCAGTGAATGGAAGTTATACCCATTCTGTAATGCATGTAGAGAAGTATTTTAGAAGACTGGAAATAAAGGTGTCTCTAAGAATATTACTTTCAAGCTGCATTGAGACAGTGTTATTTCATAGAATGGAAGTTATACCCATTCTGTAATGCATTGTAGAGAAGCATTTAGTAACTCTTGCAATATAGAAGCTTCTAAGAATGATACTTGCAACCTCCATTGACACAGTGTTATTTCAATGCGTAGAAGTTGTAGCCATTTAGTAACGTGGGTAGAGAAATGTATAACAACACTTGTATAAACAGTATTAAATAAGCCTTAGAGATCTAGTGTATGGTGTAATGAATATAGACAACAAAAATATAATCATCAAAATTGCCAGGAGACTAGAACTTAATGACTCAAACCACTAAAAAGAGCGATCATTATGTAAAGTGATAGAGGTGATAATTATCACCATAATGGCAATCATAATATTATATTTAATTGTATCAAATTAACATGCTGTATACTTTAAATATACACAAAGTTATATGTCAAATATATTTAAATAAAAAAGCACATTTGTAATAAAGATGATTCTAAAAATGCTACATGCTATTTGCATTTGGAAATATGCTATATCAGTGAATTGAAGTTTTACCCATTCTATAATTCATGGATAGAAGTGTTTAAGAAAACTTGTAATAAAGAAAGTTCTAAAATGCTACTTGCAATCTGCATTGAGAACAGTGTTATTTCAGTGAAAGGAAGTTATGCACATTCTGTAACACATGTAGAGAAGTATTTAAGAACAATTGTAGTAAATAAGTTTGTAACAATGTTATTGACAAGCTGCATTGATAACAGTGTTTTTTCAGTGAATGGAAGTTATACCCATTCTGTAATTCATGCATTGAGGTGTTTAAGAACACTTCTAAGAAAGATGTTTCTAAGATTGCTACTTGCAAGCCTATTGAGAAGAGTGTTGTTTCTGTGAAAAGGAGTTGTTTCCATTCCGTAATGCATGGAGGGAAGTTTTTTAAGAACACTTGTAATAAAGAAGGATCTAACAATGCCACTTGCAAGCTGTGTTAAAAACTGTTATATCAACCTGATTGAAAAATGGGCAGAGGATATGAACAGATATTTTTTCAAAGAAGATATACAGATGGCCAATAGGCACATGAAAAGTTGTTCAACTAATTATTAGGGAAATGCAAATCAAAACTACAATGAGATATCACCTCACACCCATCAGAATGGCAATAATTAACAAGACAAGAAATAATAAGTGTTGGAGAGGATGTGGAGAAAAGGGAACCCTCATACGCTGCTGATGGGAGTGCAGACTGGTGCAGCCACTATGGAAAGAAGTATGGAGATTTCTCAAAAAATTAAACATAGAAATACCATATGATCCAACTATTCCACTACTGGGTATTTATCCAACAAACATGAAATCAATAATTCAAAAAGATTTATGCACCCCTATGTTCATCGCAGCCGTATTCACAACAGCCAAGATGTGGAAGCAACCTAAGTGCCCATGAATAGATGAATGGGTAAAGAAGACATGATATATATATACACAATGGAATACTACTCAGCCATAAAAAAAGACAAAGTCATGCCATTCGTGACAACATGGATGAACCTTGAGGGTATTATGCTGAGTGAAACAAGTCAGACAAAGAAAAACAAATACCATATGGCTTCATGCCTATATGGAAGATAAACAAACACATAGAAAAGGAGAACATATTAGTGGTTACCAGAAGGGAAGGGGTGGGGGGAGGGTGAAAGAGGTAAAGAGGCACATGTGTATAGCGATGGAGAAAACCTAGACTATTGGTGGTGAACAGGATAGAGTCTATAGAGAAACTGAAATATAATAATGTACACCTGAAATTTACACAACGTTATAAGCCAATATGACCTCAATTAAATAATTAAAAAACCCAAACTGTTATATCAATAAATAAAAGTTATATTCATTCTGTAATGCATATAGGGAAATGTTTAAGAACACATATAAGCAGAAGTTTTTAACTGTACTACTTGCAAAGTAGATTGAGAACTATGTTGTATCAGTATGTAAAAGTTATTTCCATTCTGAAATCATGTAGAAAAGTGTTTAGGAACACTTGTAATAAAGGTGTTTCTGATAACACTACTTGCAGCCTGCCTTTAGAATAGTGTTATTTCAGTGAATGAAACTTATACTTACTATGTAATGCATGTAGAGAAGTGTTATA
This sequence comes from Ceratotherium simum simum, assembly GCF_057802395.1. Taxonomy (NCBI): domain Eukaryota; kingdom Metazoa; phylum Chordata; class Mammalia; order Perissodactyla; family Rhinocerotidae; genus Ceratotherium; species Ceratotherium simum. The sequence continues at coordinate 48,274,184 of NC_141922.1, read as the reverse complement.
AACCCTTATATTACAGACACCGTAGAACTTTACCCACAAGCTGCATTGATCGAGAACAGTGTTATTTCAGTGAATGAAAGTTACACCCGTTCTGTAATTCATGTAGAGAAGCATTTAAGAACACTTGTAATAAAGAATGTTCTAATGATGCTACTTGTTTCTAAGGATGCTACTTTCAAGCAGCTTTGAGAGAAGTGTTATTTCAGTGTATAAAATTAATACTCATTTTCTAATGCATGTAGATAAAGCTTTAAGAACACTTGTTATACAGAAGCTTCTAAGAATATTACTTGCAAGCTGTGTGGCGAACAGTGTTATTTCAGTGAAAGAAAACTCTACTCATTTTGCATGGCACCTAGAGAAGTGTTTAAGAACACTGGTAATATTAAAGTGTCTAAGAATGCTATTGCATTTGCATATAGTTATTTTAGTGAATACAACTATAATCCATTCTGTAATGCAAGAAGATTAGTGTTTAAGAACATTTGTAACAAAGATGTTTCTAAAAATGCCTTTGCATGCTGTATTGAGAACAGTGTTATTTCAGTGAATGGAAGGTACAGTCATTCTGTGATGCATATAGGGAAATTTTAATAACACTTGTAATAAAGAAAGATATAACAATACCACTTGCAAAGTGTATTGCGGACTGTTATATAGTGAATAAAATCATTCACTTCCTGTTACGTAGGTAGAGAGGTGTTTACAAACACACTGAGTTTCAAAACTACTGGCAAGCTGAGTTGAGAACAGGTTATTGCAGTGAGTTTAAGTTATATGCTTTCCGTGTCCCGTTTAGAGAGGTGTCGAGGAACACTTGTAGCAGATGTTTCTAAGAAAGCTACTTGCAAGCTGAGTTGAGAACAGTGTTGTTTCAGTGAAGTACGTTATACTTATTCTGTGTTGCATGTAGAAAAGTGCTTAGGAACACTTGTAATACAGATGTGTCCAAGAATGCTACGGGCAAGCTTTGTAAAAAAACTGTTATTTCAGTGAATGGAATGTATACCCATTCTGTAATGCAGTTAGAGAAATGTTTAAGAACACCTGTAAGAAAGTTGTTTCTAACAACTCTACTTGCAAGCTGCATTGACAATTGTATTATATCAGTGAGTGGAAGTTAATTCATTTTGTATTGCACGTGAAGAAGTGTTTAAAAACACATGTAATATAGATGTTTCCAAGAATGCCTCTTGTAAGCTGAGTTGGCAGTAGTGTTTTTTCAGTGAATGGAAGTTATACTAGTTCTGTAGTGCATGGAGAGATGTGTTTAAGAAGACTTGTAATATAGATGTTTCTAAGAACACTACTTGTAAGCTGCTTTGAGAGCATTGTTACTGCAGCGAATGGAAGTTATACCCGTCCTGAATTCTATGTAAGAAGTATTGAAGAACACTAATAATAAAAAGAATCTCACATACTACATGCAAGCTGTGAGGAAAACTGTGTTATATCAGTGAATGGATTATATGCATTTTGTAGTCCATGTAGAGAGTGTTCAGGAAGACTTGCAATATAGATGTTTGTAAGAAAGATATTTGCAAACTGAGTATGAATGTATTACTTCAGTGAATGGAAGTTATACCCAATCTGTAATTCATATAGAGAAGTGTTAAGAACACACGTAATATAGGCATTTATAAGAACACTACAGCAAGCTGTGCTGAGAACAGTGTTATTTCAGTGACTGGTAGTTATACCCATTCTATAATGCAGTTAAGGAAGTGTTTAAGAAAACTTGTCATACAGAAGATTCTGATGTCCATTTCAAGATGGCAATGAAGGATGGCAATCACTTCATCTCATGGACACACTGAATCTACAGCTATATATGAAACAATTTCCTCTGAAAAACCTAAAAACTGTCAGAGCAAAGCCTTCATATTGGGCAAATGAGAAGGAAACCATATTGAACTGGATAGAAAAGGCTCAGAGTCAATCTTACCATAAATGCCACCCCTGGCGCAGTGGCCCACAATTGGGAAGGAATTCAAAACCTGGAACTTTTCCCGAGGAGCAAACGGTTTGTACCCACATTGAGCACCCCAACTTTTTTTTTAGTTCTTGTAAAAAATTTTTTATTGATGTCATAATAGTTTATAACATTGTGAGATTCCAGTTGAACATTATTATTTGTCAGTCACCATATAAATGAGCCCCTTCACCCCTTGTGCCCACCCCCAAATTCCCTTCCCCCTGGTAACCACCAAACTGTTCTCTCTGTCAGTGTGTTGGTTTATATTCCACATATGAGTGAGGTCGTACAGTGTTTGTCTTTCTCTGTCTGGCTTCTTTCACTTAACATAATACCCTCCAGGTCCATCCATGTTGTTGCAAATGGGATGATTTTGTCTTTTTTATGGCTAAGTAGTATTCCATTGTATTTACATACCACATCTTCTTTATTCAATCATCTGTTGATGGACAGTTGGGTTGCTTCCACGTCTTGGTTATAGTGAATAATGCTGCAATGAACATAGGGGTGCATAAGCCTCTTTGGATTGTTGATTTCAAGTTCTTCGGATAAATACCCAGAAGTGGGATGGCTGAATCATAAGGTATTTTTAATTTTTTAATCATAAAATGTATTCTATTTTTAATTTTTTGAGGAATCTCCATACTGTTTTCCATAGAACCTGCACCAGTTTGCATTCCCACTAGCAGTGAATGAGGGTTCCCTTTTCTCCACATCCTCTCCAACATTTTTTATTTTTTGTCTTGGTGATTAAAGCCATTCTCACAAGTGTAAGGTGATATCTTAGCGTAGTTTTGATTTGCATTTCCCAGATGATTAGTGATGTTGAACATCTTTTCATATGCCTATTGGCCATCTGTATATCTTCCTTGGAAAAATGTCTATTCATATCCTCTGCCCATTTTTTGATTGGGTTATTCGTTTTTTGTTGTTCAGATGTGTGAGTTCTTGATATATCATGGAGATTAACCCCTTGTCAGATATATGGTTTGCAAATATTTTCTCCCAGCTGGTGGGTTGTCTTTTCATTTTGATCCTGGTTTAGTTTGCCTTGCAGAAGCTCTTTAGTCTGATGAAGTCTCAGTTGTTTATTTTTTCTTTTGTTTCCGAGTAGACATAGAATTCGAGAAGATCCCTTTATGACCAGTGAGAGCACCCCAACTTTTAAGACTGGCACCTGAGAGATGAACTGCAAAACATCTGGCTTTGAAAATCAATGAGGCTCACACACAAACAAGAGACTGATGGGGCCATGGCAAACCGAGGAATGTCTCAAAGGGCCTGCACATAGACTCATGCACTCCAGGGTGCAGTGCGGAAGCAACCCTCAGAAAAGCCCAGACTTTATGTGAAAAAGACTCATTTGCTAATTTTTTTTCTTTAAAGCCATGTTTTTTTTTTTTTTAAGATTTTATTTATTTATTTTCCCCCCAAAGCCCCAGTAGATAGTTGTATGTCATAGTTGCACATCCTTCTAGTTGCTGTATGTGGGACGCTGCCTCAGCATGGCCGGAGAAGTGGTGCGTCGGTGCGCTCCCGGGATCCGAACCTGGGCCACCAGCTGCGGAGCACGCGCATTTTACCGCTAAGCCACGGGGCCAGCCCTCATTTGCTAATTTTAAATAATTGGTCTGAGGGGCAGGGGCCTGCTGGGATACTCTGCAGGGATGGAGGCTGGTGGGTGCTATGTTCCTGCTCTCCCTCTAAAGCTGGCAGGTGCCACATTTTCTTCTTTTTTCCCCTTTCCTTTCCAGCAAGTGCCACCTTATGCTCCAAGCGGGCAGGTACTGTCTTACCTGATCACCTTTTGTCTTGCTAAAGCCAATGGGCACCATCTTTTTTTTTACTTCCCTTTTTTCTTTTTCTTATTTTTCCCTTTGTTCTTTTTTTCCTTTTTCTTTTTTCCAGTGGGTGCCATCTTTGCACTCTCCCTCTGCCTCACACCAGCCAGTGTGCACCATCTTTGTCCTCTCCCTCTGCCATGCTCCAGAGCACCAGTATCTCCTGGAGGGGAGCTTCTACAAATGTCTGGTGGCCTGGCTTTTACATCTGGTGACCCAGTTTTTGCAGCCACCACCCAGGGGATGCCCTTTAATTGCCTGGCTCTGAAGGCCAGGGGGGGCTTGTGTTTCTGGGTCCTGTGGGACTGTAACAATCAGAGATTCAGTTCTTGGCAGACTACCACCCCAGAGCACTGCACAGATAGCAGTGAAACACAACCCCAGTCTTTCTGAGATAGAGGCCTATTTGCTTGTCCAGAAGCTTTGGCCTGAGGAGCAGACTTCCGGTTTGGCGCACTTACAGGTGTCTTCAGAGCTGCTGTCAGGGAACTGAAGCTGGAGGAGGCCATCTTTGCATTCTCCTTCTGCTTCACTCCAGCTCATTGGTGTCTTGCAGAAAGGAGCTTACACCCTTCTCTGACACCCTAGTTTTTGCAGCTACTGCCAGGGCACACCTCTACATCACCCAAATCTGGTGGACAGAGGGGCTTATGCTTGCAGCTCCCATAGGACTATAACCAATGGAGAGAGTTCTTCAGCAGCTACTAACCCCAGGGCACAGTAGGAGGCAACAGACCCAGGAGCTCAATCTTTCTCTGAAAGAGGCCTATCAGCTTATTATCATAGCTGCAGCCTGAGGGACAGGCTTCTAATTAAGAACATATCTAAGGGCTGATTGTAAACCTTCCCTGAGACCTCGGAGGGCACACTATTTTTGTGCTTTCTCTCCACCGCACTCCAGAGTGCCAGCGTCTTGGAAGAGAGCTCTTATATGTGTCTCCGGTGCCCCAGTTTTTACATCTGGTGCCCTGGTTTTTGTGGCTGTCATCCCGGGGATACCCTTTGATTGCTTGGCTCTAGAGGACGGGGGGCTGGCATTCCTAGGAACCATGGGACTGTGACAATTAGAGAGACAGTTCTTGGCAAGCTACCACCCCTAGAGCACAGCACACACAGTAGACTAAAACACACCCCATCTTTCTGTGACAGAAGACTACCAGACTAAAGTCCTGGAGCTTTGACCTGAGTGGCAGGCTTCAGGTCTGGCACACATCTAGAGGCTACAGAGGTGCTCTCAGGGAATGTAGGCCAAGGAATGCCAGTTTGTGCTCTCCCTCTGCCTCACTGCAGCTCACTGGTATCTCCCAGAAAAGCTCTTATACACTTGTCTGGAGCCCTGATATTTGTGACCGCTGCCCAGGGGACACCTCCAGATTGCCTGGCTCTGGGGGCCAGTGGGGCTTATGCTTGTGGTCCCACAGGATTGTATGTATTTGCACACTTTAAAAGCTGCTGCCTGAAGGTCTGGTTTCCAATCAGCCTGAGTCTAGGTGCTGACTGAGATCCTCCCCTTCGGGACACTGACAGGTCTTGATGATGCTGGCCCTGATATCAATTCCCCTACATTAAACCCAGTATATATGGCGTTAAAACCAAAAGCATCCGTCCCCTTTCCCTGTTTCTTTAAGTTACATTCATATGTAAATATAGGTTTCTTTAACTTTTGTATCCCTGAGCTTCACAAGGCAAACAGAAGTTACAAATTGTTAAAAGGCCAGGTGGCCTCAGGCTAGACTCACACTAAAGTTTTGGCTAATTAGGGGTCCTTGAAGTTTATCACAGGGAAACTGATGTCCCGAGAATATCAAGACACTGAAGCTCACAGACCCCAGCTCCTCCGCTTCCTTGTACCACAATCCACCATCCATCGAGGAGGCAGACAGCCAAGGACATCCACTTGCAGATTCCCCTTAGCTCACCATCCCCCTCCCTGCAAGAAGCATAACGAGACCAAACGCAGTCTGGTGGGAAGGCACCAGCCAGCAAGGCCACATGCTTCCCCTCCCCTGCCTAAAATCCCAAAGAAAAGCCTTACCTTTTTCACTTTGAGGAGGTGGATTTGAGTTTTAGCTCCCATCTGCTTGTGTGGCTGCCTTTCAATAATTAAAAAGCCCCTTTCCTTGCCATAAGCCTGGTGTTCCAGTTTTTATTTTTGGCCTCTCTTGTGTGGCGGGTAAAAGAACCTGTGTTTGCGTCCAGTAACACTGGCACACCCTCAACTACTGGGAGCTATTAACATAGGCTGCTTGGATAATCACAGAGGTTTAAGAGACAACCAAGAGCTAGGGCAGGGTTGAATGATAAGGTTCATCTCTTACACAAGGCCAACCCTTCAAGACTGAGATGAAATAAATATGGGAATCCTATTACTCAGGGAACAACACTTGTCAAACAGGAGAGGATGCTCACTGAATAAAATACTCTCGGTGTAATGAAGGGAAGAAAGTCTTCAGTGGTCACTTGTTCTTTAGTGAATATGAAAGTCCTCACACTGAGGAGATGCCAAATCTAAAGTCAAAGTGGAAAATCCTTCACCTGGCATTCACATCAGAAAACTCATACTGGGAAAATACTCTATAAAGAACTTTTCAGTGTGCCATTGAGGCAAGAATTCAGACCTTTGTCAAATGTCTTATTATTATAAATATACAGCATAAAGATGTAGACTGGTGAAGCGTTTGGGGAAATGTTGAATGTAGTATGTGATAACAAATAGCAAGAAATGAAGCAAGCCCATTTCAATAGACTAGGACTTGCAAATATGTAGGCGTCAGTAGTTGCTGAAAATCTGTTGAGTGAGTATGTGTCTTTCAAAACCATAGAACATTGTGCTGAGTAAGAAGGGGCCAGTTTTCCTTTAATACTCTGGCACTGTTGATCAGTTAGTCACTTTCTGTTTTTATGAAGTTGTAAACATAATTTCAAAGACTGGGATTCATCAGAAATAACTTTGAATATTAACTGAGAAATGTATAACACAATATGCTGTGTGTTAACTATTATATTAGTGTTCAAACATATATGTACATGGCAAGGACGAATGGCAACAAGGATAAATAGACACATGCTTTGTGATTAAACTCTGATGTTTCATTAATTCTACTACTTTAAAATTTTTATTTAATATTGCCCTCATAATTTAAAAAGGAATTATAAATCAATTTAATCTTTAACAAAGGTGCTAGTCTTGGAGAACTGTGGGTACCAGGGCAGAAAATCTCTAGAATTCAGAGTCAGGCAGTGGTTCATTCTGTACATGAGAACTTTGTGGCCAAGGGCTTTTTTCAAGAGCGCCATTTTCAGAATGTGTTAGAACAGCAGGGGTTCCCTATACTAATTCACGTGAACACAAAGCACTGCCCCCTGGAGACCCATTTGTAAGGCCACCCTTCAAAGAGTCACTCTTTGCTGTAGATGAATGGTCCTAAAAGGGAAAGTGCTGGGAGAAAGATCAGCACAGAGAGAATGTCTGTTTTGTCAGTTAAACCTGCAATAAGATTAGTAGGGAGAGGGTAGGAGCTGTATGATGAGGAGCTGGCCCCTCTTCAGATCAATTACTTTTTCTATGTCTGCGGAAACATTCATTAAAACCGTGAGGTCCACTGAAGTCTAATGGTTTGAGGTATAGTATCCAAGGGGTCTATATAGCACATGATGCTGGCTGCAACGTTTGTGTGCATGTGTACGCGTCTGTGTGGGGATACATATGCACACATGCATGCACACGCACATAAGCCAGCGAGAGCAAGGGAGAGAGTCTAGAGTATCTTTCTGATCCTAAAGGAAATGTGACTCAGAATCATTGGCATAAATGTGTCATGCAGGAGAAGAATCATCTAAATCACCTTATTCAGGGCCGGCCCCGTGGCTTAGCAGTTGCGTGCGCTCCGCTGCTGGCAGCCCGGGTTTGGATCCCAGGCGCGCACCAACGCACCGCTTCTCCGGCCATGCTGAGGCCGGTCCCACATACAGCAACCAGAAGGATGTGCAACTATGACATACAACTATCTACTGGGGCTTTGGGAGAAAAAAGGAGGAGGATTGGCAATAGATGTTAGCTCAGAGCCGGTCTTCCTCAGCAAAAAGAGGAGGATTAGCATGGATGTTAGCTCAGGGCTGATCTTCCTCACAAAAAATAAATAAATAAAATAAAATAAATAAATAAATAAATAAAAATAAAAATAAATCACCTTATTCACTCACTCATCAAACTGTCAATTATTAACAAATATTTACCGAGAATTTCGAAAATTTCATAACTTGGATTGTTATGAGGATTAAGGTGTAAATAATACAATGTTCTTAACTTCATAGAACTCTACATCTAATACAGGCAATAAAAATACACTGCAAAATAAAATTTCTGGTATTAAAAAGCAAACATAAGTGTTTATACATTGTATAATTACAAAATATTTTTTACTAGTCTACAATGAAAAGTTGGCACTTTATAAAATAAAACTGACATTTAAAAGATTGTCAATTCTAGTACTTTGAAAGTCTATATATTTTCATAAAGACTGAGTTCTTAAAAATATTTTACAAAATTTTGAAACTTTGACAAGCTACTCTGCAAGATTTAGGGAGAGTGAAGCTAGATTTCCTTGCCTACGAGCCAGGTTTTGTGTTCACTATATTATGAAATAAGTACTTTTAAAATTAATTGTTTGAATTCCAAAATGTATTTTTGAAAATCAATAATGTTTTTATAAGAATAGAAAATCTGCTGTACATGCCTCTTAAAATTCCATTTGTCATCTATTTTATTTGAGATTCAACAGGTTACTATTTTAAAGGATGCTATACAAGAGGATATCTATTTTGATTACTAGATTGGGCTCCTAATTTTATTCTAATTTAATTTTAAATAATTCAAAACAATCTAAAATAACACATTATTACCATATAAACCAGTATGTCCCAAAAGGTGTTACAGGCTATATACACTATTGATAAATTTGAACTAAAATATATTTATAAATATATAAGAAAAATACAAAATGTATATCCATGTGTTATTACGCAATAATGCACTTTTAGGAAAGAAATAGTATACTAGATGCAAGAATACCTAAAAGTTGCATGAAAATGTTTTTGTATTTAATCACAGAAAATGTAATTCTAATAATTGGTTATTTTTATTGTTATAAAGTTTTTACAAGCATATGTAAATTATGTATTCATTATATCATCAATGTGACCATTTTTATAGTTTGCTTTACTCCAGGTGTAAATTATAGCTAATTCTTGATAGTTTTCTATCAATAAATTATTATTTAAGAAACTTTCCATGATCAATTAAATCTGGCAAACACCGCCACAGTCAAAAGGGACGTCTCCAAACCAAAGTTCAAAGTAAACAGTTTGATGGCTTAAGACACCCCACTCTGTGGCTCGGAAATAGCTGGCAGTTTTGTAGTTGATGCTAATCCAGACGGGCTCTAGTTCAGTTACACCGATTCTCATCATTTCTCAAGATGGAAGAAGGCAGCAAGGGGACTCCCCCCTCCAGTGCAGTACCAACTGCACATTTGGTGTCTCAGTATTTATTCGAACCAAGAGGACTGAGAATAAAGGAAACAGTTTACCTTTACCTAAAGGTAGTTTATTCCAAGTGGCAAAATTCACTAAAAGTTTAACTGCTTTTTAGGTATAACTCTCAGTATATAGTGTTAAAAAATATCACTTTTCTAGAGCACGAGTTGGCAAAGATTTATAAAGGGCCAGATAGTAAAAATTTTAGACTTTGCCATATGACCTCTGCTGCATCTACTAAACTCTGCCATTGCAGCTGGAAAGCAGCCATAGATAAAAGGTAAAAGGAGCATGGACTGTGTTCCAATAAAAGCTTATTTATGGACACTGAAATCTGAATGTCACTTAATTCTCATGTGTTGCAAAATAGTATTCTTTTTGTTGAATTTTTTCAACCATTTAAAAACGTAAAAGCCATTCTTAGCGTGCAGGTCCTACCAGCACAGGCTGTGGGCAGAATTGGGCTCATAGGTTTGCCATGGGCCATGCCCTGTTCTACAGAGCAACAACGAAACCGTCCCTCCTCAGAGACTCCCACTGCAAAACAAATTGGTTGTACTGGCCATGTGCCGGAAAATAAGAAAACTAAAGCCAAAACAAAACAAAAAGTACCAAGGGCTAACCATGGTGTGAAGGAATCAAGGCCTCCCCCAGGATGCCCACCTGCCTCACTCATGCATGGCCACCTCATCTCAGCATCTCCAGCCACCAGCAGTGAGTGAAGGCCATCCAGACCCCATGCCCAGGGTGCTGCCAAGTGCAAGGTGATCTAGTTCTGTGCAGCATTTACTTGCTTGGCATGTTGCATCATCCGTCAAGTCACCACTACCTGCTGTGGCTCTGAGAGGGGCAGAAAGCTGCCTTTCCATCATCCACCCCCTGCACTTGTAGTCCAGTGATTGAGTACAGCTTCTATCACTGCCAATGGTCCAAAGGAGTCTAGCAGCTGATTTATGCTGTCTACACAAAGGGAGGTGGGTCTCTGACAGGCTCTTGTGGTTCACAGCCAATGCCTACGGATTACTCTGGCATTTCAATTCACCAAATGTCTTATTTTGGCGGGGAACAAAACGCCTTCCACAGAACATTTTTAAAGGTTATTTTTGCCCAGTATGGGAAATCTGGGCCCTTTCACACCAAAGAGGAAGGATCAAAGAAGGGGCGAGTGCGGCGTAGTGTATAGTTGGCTCCCGAGCTGCTGTCCCAGTACTAGCCCTGCGCAAGAGCTTATCAGACAAGGAATTGGCCTGGCATGTCCTCCGTCTTCCCCCTCCTTGGGCTGCAGGTCTGGAAGCAGGAAGAGCGAGAAGCAGAAGCGCTTCTCGGGCATCCCCAGACCCCGGCCAGGAGACTCCCGACGGCACCTCTGGCTGTTGTGGCTCCACTGGCTCTGGCTGCAGCTCTGCCGGCACTTCCAGGAAGGAGTGCCCCTCCGTGAAGGTGGAGCGACCGTACAAGGCCCACCGCCCGGCGCAGCCGAGCACCGGGCCGGACCGCGTCACCTGCGCGCTCCCTGCGGCCGAGCAGCGCGCGCGCTCCAGGCACTCGTGCTACCACCGCAGCGCTCGCCCCGGGAGCGGGCAGAGCGGCGGGAGCCGTGGAGGCGGCGCGGAGAGGGGCGTGGCCGCGCCGTGGACCGCAGGCCGCGGAGGCGCTCGGGCGCCTCGGTGCGTACGGCAAGCGGCCGAGGCGGAAGTCCCGCGCGCGGCACCTTCGCCTCTCCGGCCTCTCTGAAGAGCCTCCCGCTGCCAGGCTCAGCCCCAGCGAGGTGGAGGACTGCGCCTGCTTCTTGCACTTGGTGCAGCCACTGTGCGCGCCCCCGGCGGGCTAGTCGCCTCCGCCCCGCGCCTAGTCTCAAGGTCTTTGCTGCTGCCGCTGCAGGAACTTGGCTGCCTGCAAGATGGGGAGGGCGGGCAGGGAAAAGAGCGCGGGCGCGGCGCTATTCCAGCAGCTCCTCCTGCCCCCGGAGGCGGCCTCTTCCTCCAGGGACAGGGCCTGTCTCAGAGCTGAGCGTTGGTGCTCTGGACGTGCCGGCGCCGTCTGGCCACTCCCCTTCAAAGTACCCTTGGGGCGGGCAGCCCCACAGGGGCAGTGGGGAGCGGAGGAGGGGGGTCTAAGAAGGGCTCAGGTCTGGGGGCCTCCAAAGCTGGCAGCTGCGTCCCCAGGGTCTCTGGGGCGCCGTCCTGCTTGGAACTTGTTCGGATCACACAGCCCCGGCTCAACGTTCCTTTGAGACTGAACTCCTCTGGGGACCGGAGGAGGCCCCTCGCCGGCGCTGGCTCGGCCTCCCCGCCCAGAGGAAGCTGGAAGGTGCTGACCCACGCAGACGGAGAGTGTGGAGCGCTTCCCTTTCCTTCTGTTCCTTCCTTCCCCAAACCTCAAGGCGCCTAGGGCTTCAATCCTACTCGGAAACTGACGCGACCCGGCACATTGACCTCTAGGAGCTTCTGAAAGCCTGGAGGCCCAAGGTGCCCTGCCCAACCCCCATTGTCGGCGCGGGCTGGGCATTGGCGAGTCTGGGCGGGCCTGGCGCGGAGGAACCAACACTGCCTGGGCCAGAAATGCCGGCGGGCCAGGAGCAAGTCCCGGCTCCCTTCCCTAGTCCAACCGGCCTCACCCGAAATTGAAAGTAAGCTTTACCGTTCTTAAGACTTGTCTCTCTCCTTGTCTTTCTCCCTAACCCAGGTGGTCCCGATCTCCCTCTGGGGTCCCCAACGCACTGATGCATTTTGTTTTTGTGTCCAGTCATTTGACTGCCGAGGCCTCACTCCTTGGCTTTTAGATGGCCACCTTCTCCCTGTGTCCTCACAAGGTCTGAACTCTGCACGGGCATCCCCGTTGTATCTTTGTGTGTCCAAATTTCCTCTCTTAAAGGGACAACAGTCATATTGAATCAGGGCGTCCCTTAATGACCTCACTTTATTTTATTCACCTCTTTAAAGGTCCTATCTCTAAATACAGTCACATTCTGAGGGATTGCGGGTTAGGGCTTCAACATATAAATTTGGGTGGATACAATTCAGTCCATAACAGCTTATAAAGATCTTCCCTGTCTCAAGATCATATAAATATTTATATTTTCTTCTTGAAGTTTATGGTATAAAATTTTATATTTAAATTCCAATTGGACTTTATTTTGATGTGTGGCATTGTTTTTGTTGAGAAATATATTATACAAAGAAAGGTACATAGATAATATAAATGTATAGGTTAAAGAATAATAGTAAAACAAATATTCATATTCTCACCCCCCAGCTTCAGAAATAGAACATTCTAATTCCTCTGTGTATCTCAACCTTCTGACATTCCCTTGCTTCCATTAGAAATTTCCACATGCATATGTATTCCTGGACAATACATTGGCTTTTCCTCTTTGGCTTCTTTTTTTTTTTTTGCTGAGGAAGACTGGCCCTGGGCTAACACCCGTGCCCATCTTCCTCTACTTTATATGGGTGCTGCTGCCCCATGCACACTTGTGCTGCTGCTCCTAGGTTATCTGGGGCTGCTGGCAGCACCACTGCCAGGGGCCCTGGGTTCACAGGTGTCGCTGTTGCTGTCAGGGGGCCAGGTTCTTGTATGCAGCCCTTACTGCTGGTAGAGCCAATGTTGGGGGTGCTGCCACTGGTGGCTGGGTCACAGGTTCTGCTGTGGTTCCTGAAGCCTTAGATTGCAGGTGCCACCTGCCATTGCTGGGGGAGGAGCAGGGGCTAAGCTGAAAGTGTTGTTGCTGGCCCTGCAGTCTCTGGTCACTGGCATGCACCAGTGTGCTTTTTGAGAGTTCAGGTCAGGGCACCCTGCTCCTACTGGTGAAATGCACATTTTGGTTGCTGTCCCCACTGCTGGAGAGACCAGCGCCAATGCCAGGGGAGGAGGATGGGGCTGGGTTGGTGGCACCACTCTGTGTCCTGAAGCCTCAGGACGTGTGTACCACCTGGCACTGCTGGCAGGGGGCAGGGCCACAGCCTCTGGTTTTCAGTGCTGGCGGGTGCCAGTGGTGTGCTCTGAAACCTCAGATCAGAGTACCCCACCCCTGCTGGGGAAATTCACATTTTGGATGCTGTCTCCACTGCTGTAAAGACTGGCACCACTGCCAGGGGAGGGGGAGGGCTCTGGGTCACTGGCTCCCTTCTTTGTCCTGAGTCCTCAGGATGTTTGCACCACCCGCCACCACATGGGGGGCAGGGGTGAAGCTACGAGTGCCATGTTTGCCCTAGTAAAAGCCTATGGTCATTGGTGTTCACGCCAGTGTGAAGATCCACATTTTGGACCATCAGTACCAGGGGAGAGGGAGGGGGTTGCTCCCCTAGTTCCACTGCCTGCCAGAGGTCCAGTCCACCTACCTTCAGATGTATAGATGCATGGATCACTCAGGTGTTCTGGTGCGCTGTGCAGGGAGTGCTTTGTTGGTCACTGGATGTCTGACTGGTTGTAATTTAGAGGGGAGAGACAAAGGGAATGACTCACTCTGCCATGATGCCAATGTCATTCCTGATGTCTTTTGATAAGCAGGAGTTCTTAATTGTAATACAGTTACATTTATCAATCTTTTTCTTTCTGATTTCCACTTTGTGTGACTTTTTAAAGTTCTTCATTTCTCTGACATCATAAAAACATTTTCTTATGCATGCTTCTAAAGATTTCATGTGTTTTTCTTTCACCTTTGATCTTCAGTTTATCTGAAATTGATATTTATGCATTGTATAAGATAACACACTCATTTTTTAATATGGAAACCCAATTATTTTTTTAAAAAATGACTCTTTGATGAAAAGTTAGCCGTTTCCCTGCAGATCTCGGTGCTCGTCCTGACACGTGTCCCAGTTCCCTGTGAGGCTGGGTCTGCTCCTGGCCTCCCTGTTCTGCTCCTTTGGTCTCTATTTACTGGTCCCTGCACAATCTCACACTGTCCTTATTACGATAGTTTGAGAATAAAGTTGCTTTCTTTTTTGTTTATCTTGGAAAGCAAGTCCCCTAATTCATTATTTTTCTTATACTTGCCTCTCAGTATGGGTTAGGGAGTGTCTGCTGGAATTTATCCAGCAGTAAGGCTGGACAGCGCCCTACCAACGTTATGAACCAAGAGTAGAGTGTGAATGGTTCCACAAAAGAAAATCAGGGTGCTTTTCCAAGAAAAAGATGGAAACAAATGTAGTACAAAGAACAGCTATAACCTGTTGAAGCATGTTGAAAAATATAAAAAATTTGATTTCTGAGGAATTTTTCTTGGTATGCCAATGGTGACTGTTAGTAAGCATCATTTGTTTTTTGTAAATGTTTACAAACCATTTATTTTATAATCTATCATAGAGTTTTATTAGGTTTACAATTGATAGCTTACAGAATATGATCTTTTCTTCTTTCTGAAATAAAAAAAAAAACTTTTTTTTTTTTTTTTTTGTGAGGAGATCAGCCCTGTGCTAACATCTGCCAATCCTCCTCTTTTTTTGCTGAGGAAGATTGGCCCTGGGCTAACATCTGTGCCCATCTTCCTCCACTTTATATGGGACGCCGCCACAGCGTGGCTTGCCAAGCAGTGCGTCGGTGCGCGCCAAGGATCCGAACCAGCGAACCCTGGGCCACCACAGTGGAGCACGTGCACTTAACCACTTGCGCCACCAGGCCGGCCCCAGTAAAAACATTTTTAAATGATTTTTTCCTCCATAGTTTTTGACAATGAAAGTTGCTGTGCAAGCACATCTTAAAGTTCTTTCAGTAATTGGAAAAAGAACTGAACTCATTTAAAACAACTGTGTGGTCTCTTTTTACATTCTGGGTGTCATTTCTTCTCAAGCCTATTCTTTTCTTAAACTCTTTTAGACTGGAGATCAAGTTTCTGTTTAATGGTGTTATTCCATTTACTATTTTGTTAATATTAGATGTTCTTCAAGTGATAGAGTTTTCTGTCTGTCTTCTTGCTCTTAACATAGTTAAAACACATACATTATCCTTTTTTGTGTGTGTGTGTTAAGATCAGCCCTGAGCTAACATCCGTGCTAATCCTCCTCTTTTTGCTGAGGAAGACCGGCTCTGAGCTAACATCTATTGCCAATCCTCCTCCTTTTTTTTTTTCCCCCAAAGCCCCAGTAGATAGTTGTATGTCATAGTTGCACATCCTTCTAGTTGCTGTACGTCGGACGCTGCCTCAGCATGGCCGGAGAAGCAGTGTGTCGGTGTGCGCCCGGGATCCGAACCCGGGCCGCCAGTAGCGGAGCGCGCACACTTAACCTCTAAGCCACGGGGCCGGCCCCATTATCCTTTTTAAAAATTATTTTCGCAGGCTTTTAGCACTGTCTGTCATTTAGTATTCCTGACATTATCAATGTCACTTGTACATCTATATTATATCTAAGCTTCTCACTATTTCCCCACTCAGGGTGAGCCTGCTACTTCTGAATCCTCCTTGATGGTGTCTGTCTGTAATCACCATCAGGATCTGGCACACTTGACTGCTTGCTGTGCCTTCCTGCCTGACAGTCATGTCTGCTGGAGACTCTGGGGCTGCATCTTACGTGAACATCAAGCTGTGTAGTTCACTTTGAAGGCATGGACTCTGGGGGAGTGGGGAGTCGGGTATAAGCTTCTCTACTGGATCTTTTATTTGTTTGTTTTAAGTAACGTGCAGAGATTCTAATTGAGCCAGCCACTATATATCTTCATATATAGAATTCATAGACTTCTTCAAAGTAGGCAAATGTTGGTGGCACAGTCTAACTCAAAAAGGAAGTTAAAAGCTCCCCCTGCTCTACTTCGCTCCCAGGGAAGAGGAGCTTTAATGAAAATCAAGACAAGAAACATGGTGCTCCTGTTCTAGCAAGCAGAGCCAAACTGTAGTAAGTTTCTCTTGGGTGTGACCCCCCTCACTTGGATTGCTTCTCTTGTCAATCTTTTGTTTTCTCTGATGTTTGCTAATATCTGGGGCTGCCTCCTGCTGAAAAGGGTGCCTTCACCTAAAAATCCTATCTAGACTGTGTGAGTGACCAGTGGAAGGACTGGGTTGAATGGACAGCTTAGGCCAGTTCTGTGGCCTCAGGGGAGACTGGCTTGCTTCCTTAACTTCGTCTCTCTGTGCACTTTTTACTTCAGAGCACTGAGACATATGGGGACAGGATTCAGGGTGGGCGTAAGGAAAAGGACCAAGAAAGCTGTTCACCTTGCCTTTCATGCAGATCTTAAGGCAGAGTGGAGAAAGGAGACTTACAGCTCGTTCTGTCCATTTAGGCAGATTATCCCAGGGCAAATATTTCCCTGGAATTTGTGATGATCACAAGGGTCTGCTTTATGGACTTAAGAACTTGGGAACCTGCCTCTCTTTGACAGTAATTATTTGATTGTAAGAGAACTCAATTTCACTGATTAAAATCAATATGGAGATTTATTATATGATATGTGGATATCATACAGACCTCAAGGGCAGAACATATACTGAGGCCAGTAAGTGACTGGAGCGAAAACTAGACTCCTGTATTAATCATGATCATCCTTTCCATTTCTATGCCATGGTGTCTCTGCTTCAGTCTTCAGTCTTCTCTCTCCATACAAATACAGATACTTTTCTGCCTCTCTCTCATTAAGATTTATTATAGTGACTCTTTATGAATATATTTATGTAATAAAATTGCTATTTTTTTGTGTATTTGTAGTTTTATGCCAATCCATTTATTAACTTATGTTTAAAGGTAAATCCATTTTGTCTGAGATTGTCCTATCTGGCTTGATTTAAATTTTAAGTCCAGGTGCTCAAAAGACTAAATAGAGTTCCTGTCCCAGTACAAATTCCCTGGAGATGGCATCTGTCTGGCTCAGTGTGATCATCACTCACCCCTTCTCCCATTTGGAGTCCAACTCAACTGAGAATTAGGGACAAAAGTCAGAGTGTGATCAAGGTATCCATTTTATTTCTGGAAAAGCTAGGTTGTAGGGTGTGAGTTGGTCCTACTACTAGAGTGGGGACCTTATGCTATCTTCCCATTGAAGTGGACTGACTCACACACTCACTTACAGAACTAACTACGGGTTAGGTAGGTTGATGAAGCCTTCTGGATAGGGTAACAGAGCAGGAGGATGAGAAAAGCACAGAGCAGACATGCCACATTGAAGCAGAGAGCCAAAAGCTTGGGTCCCTGAAGAGCTGTGGCCCTCGTCAATTCCACACACGAGACCAATGGACGTCAGTCTCCCCTCAGTACTACCAACGTCTCATTCTGTAGGGAGAAGAAAACAGTTGTGGGGAATTGAGGAGATTGCTTCCGTACTGTTCTCTCTTGGAAGTGCACGTGAGAACACAAGGGTAAAGAAATAGCTTCCTCAAAATCACTAGCTCAACTGGTTCAGCCTGCTCAAGAGGAGTTGTGGAAGCAGGCAGGCCTATCAGAACTAAAACTTTCTAGAACAGAAGGTGGGTACATGGGCACCCTAGAGGGTGTCCACTACACCAACCATTGTCTTTTTTCTGATTAGTCATGCTAGAGTTTATTGATTTCATTAATCTTTTCAAAACACCAAATTTTAGCTTTCTTAATTGTCTCTCTAGTTCATCTACTTACTTTTTTTTTTTTTTTTGTGAGGAAGATCAGCCCTGAGCTAACATCCATGCTAATCCTCCTCTTTTTTTGCTGAGGAAGACCGGCTCTGAGCTAACATCTATTGCCAATCTTCCTCCTCTTTTTTCCCCCAAAGCCCCAGTAGATAGTTGTATGTCATAGTTGCACATCCTTCTAGTTGCTGTATGTGGGACGCAGCCTCAGCATGGCTGGAGAAGCGGTGCATCGGTGCGCGCCCGGGATCCGAACCCGGGCCGCCAGTAGCGGAGCGCGCGCACTTAACCGCTAAGCCACGGGGCCGGCCCCATCTACTTTCTATGTAATTGATTTCTGTTCTTTTTATTCACTTCTCCTCATTTACTTGGGTTGGATTTGCTCATTTTTTTTTTCTAGCTTCTTAAAAAGAAACTTAGATAATTGGTTTTAAACTTTTTTTTTTTCCTAATGTGAGCATTTAAAGCTATACATTTCCCTCTAAGCACTGCTTTAGCTACACTGCACCAAATTTGGTATGTTGTATTTTTATTATTATTCTGTTTGAAATATTATGTGTTACTTGTTATTTTCTCTCTAAAACATAAGCTTTTAAGAAGTATATTGTTTAATTTACAAATATTTAGAACTTTTCTAGATATTCTATTATTGATTTCTAAACAAACTTTGTAATATTTTGGTATTTATTGAGCCCTGTTTTATGGCCTAGAATATTTTGGTGAATTTCCCATTTTTTCCAAAAGAAAGTGATTCTTTTTCTGCAGTAGTTAGGTGGAATATTCTATATATGTCAGTTATGTAAAGATTAATAGAGTTATACAGATTTTATATATTCTTACTGATTTATTTTTGGTCTAGATGCTCTATCAACAAAGTTGAATTATATTTTTTATTTTTCTAAACTCTTTTTCCATCATTCACTTTTATACTCCATGATAGAAGTTTACTAAAAGTATATAAACTCATTTATGGCATTTCACAGGCAACTATAAATGATAAATTATGCTATTAAAGTTCAATGTATATATAAAGGAGATAGATAAACCAGCTTAGTTACTTGTTAACTAATTCATAAACTGACCATTAAATATTTAATGTTTTAACATTACAAAACCCTAATTCTCTTTTTTTTTTTTTTATTTATTTTTTTCCCCCAAAGCCCCAGTAGATAGTTGTACATCATAACTGCACATCCTTCTAGTTGCTGTATGTGGGACGCGGCCTCAGCATGGCCGGAGAAGCGGTGCGTCGGTGCGTGCCCAGGATCCGAACCCGGGCCGCCAGCAGCGGAGCACGCGCACTCAACCGCTAAGCCATGGGGCAGGCCCCTAATTCTCTTCTAAATGTCATTATTTCCAAATGATGGTAGCCAAAGTCTTTATAATAAGTTTATGAAATTTCAGTTTCTCATTTTGTCAGTGTTCCCAACCAGGCATTTTCAATTACCATTAAGGAATAACAGACCATAGATCACTCTCCAACTTCTGTTTTCCATCCCAAATATTGATTTTCCTTCAATCCAAAATATTGATAACCTTTACTTTGTTTATTTCTCTTTGCTTACTTATACATCTGAAGATTAGATTGAGGGGTAGCAGGGCCCTTTATGGTTGAGATTTTTAGAACACTAAAGATAAGACAAAAAAAAAATCAATACATTTTCACTGACTTCAGATGTGACTCTATGTCTGTAGACGTAGAGGGACTCATTTTCTCACAGAATGCCGACGAGACTTTTCTTTCATCCATTCAACTAACATCAATTGAGAATCTAAACAGTGTCAGGCACTGGGGTGGAGGGCAGATCTGCATGGGTATCGGCTCAAAAGTCAGCGAGCCCTCCTCACTCCTCTTCTCATTGAAATGAGCCTCCCTTCCCCATGAGGGAAGCCTGGAAGTTCTCCTGAGGAAATGATATCAATCTGAGACCTGCACATTATACAGGTGATGAGCAGGAAAAAGAGTATTCCAGGTAGAGAGGAGACAACAGAGGGAGAAAAGGGCTTGGTATGTTCAAGAAACTGAAAGAAGGGTGGCATAATGAGAGTATAGTGAGCACAAGGTGAGATGCAGAGAGAGGCAGGAGCCAAATCAGCAGGGTATGATAAAGGATTTGTGGATAAAGCATTCTCTTATCCCCTGATACTCTTCTTATGTGTTGGTTTGAACACTTATTTTCTATTGCTGAAAGAGAGAGAAACATAATTAGGGAAGAGAATAAGAAAGATACATCTGTACATACGCAAGAGAGAATACACAGCTTGAGCCTGAAACCTGGGGGTGTGGTGAAAAAGTGAACCAGAAAATGAGAACCATAACTCTGCCATCCCATCATAGAGAAAAAGCAACTGGTAAGACACGGCAAATAGTCAATTCAGTAACTCAATTCAACAGATATTTAAAATTTCCTCTGGGCAGGTGTTTGTGTTAGACACCGTGAGATCCCAAGAAGAGTCACCACAGCCATGGGCTCTGGTAGAAATTGGGAGAGGGTACGTAGAATGGGAGAAGTCTAGCAGGGGATGAATGGGAGAGATAATTAAGAGAGAAAACTCATCAGAATCTAGCATTGTTGATTGGAATGCAGCCATTAAAATATATCAAAGTCTGGAGGAAGTATTTTTGGTGGGGTTCAGGGAGGTGTATACGTGTGTGTTTATGCTCTGGAGACAGGAAGGGGTAGAGCAGAGACGACCGAGTTTTAAAAGCTGAGATTGGCTACACTTTCCTTATCCTCTTGTCCCCTATCTTAGTGGTTCTTGACCTTGTCTTTCCATTAGAATCACCTAGGGAGATTAAAAAAAATACACGACAAAAGACTCAATCCGATCAGCAGAGCAATTAGAACAGAGTCTGCAGCAGTGGGATTGGATAGGAGCATATTTAAATATTTCCCTGAATATTTTAAATTGTAGCCAGAGTTGAGAACAGAGGGCCTAGCCTCTACTTTGGAGGAAAGTCTAAACTGATGGAAGACTAAATATTTGAATTACCTTTTTGGATATTCTTATTTTTTCTGGAATTTCAATAAATGTTCTCAAAATATACATTGATATCATCATCTAAATGATTGCCTCAGAGACTAAATAAGTATTGTTAATTATGATGTACTAATGTGTTAACTTACCTAGAGGAAATATGTAAAAACTAGACAAATTTTATTTAGAGATTTTTGAGTTTATGAATGTAATCTGAAGGTTGTCTAGGCCTTAGGTCTTGTAATAACAAAGTAATAAACAAGTAAGTTTTCATTGATACTCCTACCTCTCAAATCCACTAGCCATGCCTAGCACAGGACCTCAGCTCTCTCATGGTCCACAGTTCCTTAACCTCTCCAGCATCCCTTGGGATTGTCTGGATGTGTGTCTTATACATCATCTTAACCACTTTCATTGTCTACATGTTACCTTCTCTGACTTGATTGTTCCTCCAGGGCCTGGTTGACTGTCATTTCTACTTGGCCAATTGCCATACGAATGCAGACTGGAGCAATTTGCCAGAGTTTGATTCTGCCCAGGTCTCTGCGACTCCTCCTTTCCCTTGGACATCTGCTTTCATTGCTCTCATCACACTGATCCAGGCACCTACCTCCCAACCAATTTATTCAGCTGCCCTACTACCCTCCAGGGCTGGTGAGACTGTTTCTGTTCACAGAAGGCGGCTGTTCATAGCTGCTGTTGCTGCTCTGCTGCTTCTACATGCTGCATCTCCATCACCTGTATCTGGAACTCTGCTCTGCCCACTGACGACAGTAGCCACCACTGCCTCTAAACCACTCCTGAGGTTCTCCCAGGCTCTTTTTGAATCATCACACTCACTTCCATATCATCACTAGGTTCATGATGTTTTGCTGTGCATTGCCTCACAGACTTACAAGCTTCCAGGACTTTCCTTTCCCTGCTGAAATTAAAGCACTTTTCCCCATATCTGGCTCTATTGGAGAGTCCCAGAGCTGACTTTCTTGAGCCCCTGCTATTACTGCTCGTGTAGCTTTATTCCCACTTGGATATTGGATGCATAGGGGCTGGGGTGCATCAAGTAACAGCCACTAGGTTTGTCTGGAACTACTGAACCCCTCTGATCATTAACCTTGTTTCCAAGATTGTCTCATGAGGTGACACTCATTTCCCATGGGGGGATCTCTCTCAGGGGCTCACTAACCACACTTCTCATTTTGTTCATTTCCTGTCTGCAAAGTTATCAGCTACACAAGAACGATCTGAATCCTCACTGTGGAAGAAGGTTGAGGATGTCATGTGGAGGCTGCTGGTACACACCTAAGTCAATGCTTCCTCCCAACTCTACCCGTGAGCCATTACCCCTGGAGAGGGTCCTCACTACATCTAGATTAGCTGGTTTTGAATGATATTGCTTTGTGTTTTTTTTAAGCCACTGAGACAACTTTACAAATCATATTTCTTGTGATTTTATTTATTTTAGAGTATGATTAACTTTCAAAGTGGAAGGAGATCAACAATCTCATTTGATAGTTAAAGAAAAAACAACAAAGTCCATGGATGTAAAGTTTTCAGTTCGACTAATTATTGCCCGAGTGTATATAACAGTTTTGTGTTGGGCACTGAGAAATTCAATGGTAAATACGAAATGGTTTTGATCCTGAAGGAATTCGCAGTCTAGCACAGGGGAGACAACTACCAGTAACACAATGTGAAATGCACTGCACACACAAGCTCAAGTGAGGGAGTGATTAATTTTGTCAGGGGTTGGGGGAGGTCATGGATATGTCGGAAGAAGTAATATTTTAATTGAGACTTGATTAATAAGGGGCAATGTATTGCAAGGGAGGGGTCATTACAGGCCGAAAGAATCTCTCGAGAGAAGTTTAGTTGTGGGAAGAAATATGGCATGTGGGCCAGCAGTGAGTCGCCTGGTGGTCAGAGTGGTAGAAGATGAGCTTGAGAGAGCACGCACTGGACTACTAGTGAGAGTATTTAGACTCCTCTGAGGATTCAGTCTTAAACAGGGGACTAAGATGATCAGATTTGGGTTTTAAAAGGACACTCTCATAGATTGAATAAGGATAGACAGGAAGAAAATAGAGCAATTAGAAATCTGTTGCAATATTATTGATAAAAAATCATGAAGGTCTGAATGAGGAAATTCAGTGATATTTTTGAAGGTAGAATCCATAGGAATTGTCTGTGGTCCTAGAACTCATGTCTGGGACTATCTCTCCAACATTCCATCATTTGTACCTTCCTAATGATTCATTTACAAATATAGTTGTTAAGGTGTATTGTGAAATTACTGTGTAGGCCCTATGGTAAATACCTTACATCCATTATCTCATTTAATCTTCTCTATAGCCCTATGGATTAGGTCATATACCATCATTTTACAGATGAGGAAATCAAGTCTTCGAGAGGTTAAAATAATGTATCCTATGTCATGGAGCAAGAGAGAATCAGAGCTGGGGTTTGACCAGGTATCCTGTTAGAACATAATAGCCTGATAGCTACTGTTATTGCATCACAAGCAGTGTAAGTGAAGTAAAAATACCTCAAGAAATAAAATATCTTGGATACCTTACAGCTCTGCTTGGTAAACCCCTACCACTTCAGGAAAAAATATAACTCTATTTATCAAAAATGTCCAGTGGTGATAATGAACACTCGCTCTCTCATTTGTCCGTCTAGTAAGCACTCATTGGGAGTCAGGAGCTCAACAGCACTGGCTGTGGTCTCCTGTGACTCCTTCCAGCAGACACCTTGCCCTCACAGCACGTAAAGGTTGCTAAGGAATGGGATTGAGCTCGCTGACCCTCCCACCCTCATCGTGATTTTCCTTCATTCTCCTGATCCTCTTTCTCTACTTCCGTGCTGTCTTCATAATGCACTTACCTTGATCATGTTGATTCAGGTTGACACATGACCCAGGATTTCTTGGCTCTTGATCTCAACTCTACTGTTGGTACTTCTTTTCTCCCCCTTGGCTTGGTGCATTTTTGAGAACTCTCAGCTAAACTGGCCCTAGAAACTTCTCCTCTTCCTATTTGTCCATATTGGTCAACTCCCAATCCAGATGCCGTGGGAGATGCAAAAATGGCACATATTGATGTGCCCTCAAAGAATTTGCAGCGCAGTGGGGACATGAGCCCTGTGGCTGACTATCGTCACAAGGTCAAGAGTGTTCTGTGTCACAGGAGAGGTGTAGGTAGAGGGCTACAGGAAACACAAGATGGACACGTCAATTCCTCTTCAGAACAAATTTGGTTACGAATAAATTTAAAAAGACCTATTTTTTCTATAGCACAGAAATGCATGTGTGTGAAATGAGGTCATTTACAATATTAAATCACTGCTCTGTAGTTACTATATGTATAAAGAGGAGCCTTGGTCAATTTTGGAACAATTTATAGAATAACTAAATAAACTATAAATATGTATGTACCCTTGCGACTGATTTACAATCTAAGAAGCCTCCTTCTTTGGGTTACCACATTGCTGATATTTGTACACAGCAGAATTTTATTCAGTGGTTTCCTGTGATGGTTTTGATTTGCCAACCATCCCTCTATGACCTCCTGACATTGCCCTGACATCAGCTGTGCTGTCTTTTCTAGTCCAGTGCATGCTTCTCATCTCTCCAAACTGGATCCAGTCAATTTCCTCTGAATTAACCTAATTTAATCAAAATCACTAGGGAGAAGACCAGATTGGCAACTGCAAGTGACACCAAAGAGCCCTAAACCATCACTGTAATGAATTGGTGGTATGGGGCAGGAAGCACAAATTTCTACTGACTTCTTACATACTCATCAAAATGTAAGTTGGTACAATCCTGTCAAAGGGTGTATTAATCTGTTGCAACCTCAGACTCCTTTGGAATAAATGGGGTGTGAAGAATAAATGAATTCCATCCATACCTTCTACAGTTCAGGAACACTTGTGTGTGAGGCTATTTCAATGGAAAGGTTTCAATCAAATATAAACACAGATTTATATTTTCTAATATAATATTAGATTAAATAATTTTAAATGTGTAGTATTAAATAATTTTTGGTGTAGTACTAAATAATTTTTGGAAGAGCTGAGATGCAAATAAGCATATCAAAGAGTAATTCGTTGAGTTTTATATACCAACAAAATAAAAGAAGAATCAAAATTAAACACTCTTTCTGACCTATCTCTGATGAAGAGTTATAAAATGCAAATTTGGAAAACCTTTTTCTCATGTAAAAGCCAGAAAAACATTTAAAACCTATTGAGTAAGATTTTATAATATTATCAACATAAATGATCTCTATCTTTACTGAATTTGAGTAGTACTATTCAGTTATGAGTAATGGGAAAAAATCTGTGAACACAAAAAATAATTCTAACACAGCTAAAATATTTTATGTCCACTGCATGTAGTAACTCCCTCATTTTGAACTTGAAGAGATACAAGTAAAGATGGTACCTGGCTGGTCACGAGATGGAAAGACTGTGATTGCTCCGTGATTCCTCTCTTCTATAAAACAGTACAGCTGTTGAAGTCTGGACATGCTGGTGTGCTTGAGTCTCTTGGAAGCCGAAAGAGTCTGCCTTGGGGCTCTGGGGGCAGAACTGAGTTACCTCTTGGGAGGAGGTGATGAGGCAGGAGACACAAAAACAGGAAGGTCATTAATTTGCAGATATTGTTGGAATTACCTTGGATTCACATTACATATAAAATCAAGGGTTTGAAGCAGGTTTAAATATATTTCAATTAAACGTTAACCTAAAAATAAAGAGCTGGAAATAAAAGCAAATAAGCATTTATTTGGGATCAAAAAATTGCAATTCAGGGTACACAGATTCAGGTAGAAACACAGTGTCCCCTCTACAGGAAAGAAACTCAGGGTTTTTATGGGAAAAGGGGGAAGATGAGAAAAGTTGTATTAAAGAAGAGTTTGTTGGTGCTAGAAGAAGTAAGGCTAGATTTGTACTTTATTGATTGATTAGCAATTCAGTCATTGGCAAAGTCTAATTTTATCAGTCCTTACAAATAGGATATTCTTGTTCTTACAGATTTTTTAGAATGTTGGCAGTTTCGTCCAGTTTGGAAGTTAAAGAAAACAAGACATGCAGATTATATAAACTAATTCTATTTTTCTCAAAACCCTAAGGGAACATACCAGTCATCTACTTTCTTGTCTCTGTATGTGTTTCTTCCTATGTTTGGGTTCTCTAACAGTCCTTCTAGAAACTTTCTCCTCCTTCAGATCTTTTTCTCAGATGCCCTGCTTCCCCCGGGGTGAAGCTGCCTCTGATTCCCTTCACCATATTGTGCTCCCAAGGCTGGCCCTTTGCTGTGAACATACCTTGACTGCAGTATTACCAAATCTTACTAACACTGTTGATTTTACTATAATGCCTGTCTTCTCACTGGACTGAGGGCTCTGTGAGGTCACAGGCAGCATTTTTGATTCTTATATACCCAGCACCCAGTGCTGTGCCTGGCTCTTCCCAGGAACTTGAATAGTTGTTAAATGAATTAAAAATAGAACAGAGAAAAGATGTGACCCAAAGAAGCAATTAGAATTTAGAAAAAATTTATAGGGGAGACACTAAAAACAAGATCAGGAGAAAAGAAGAAAGAAATGAAAGTTCAAAGGAAGTGCAGTGAAATGTTGTTAGTGAAAATATCAGCAATTAGTAATCTTAGTCTTCATTTATTTTTATAAATACAGAAAAGTTAGATCTAGCTATTATCAATAAGCAAATATAAAAAGATTTCTTATCAAGGACGTTTGATACACTGAATAAATATTACTTCTGAGTTTTAATGTTATTTTGAATCCCTTACTCTTAAGAATGACATTTTATTGTGTATTAATGTAAATAGAAACAATTGTTTCTGTGACCACATCCTTTCATTCAGTTAAGGAATATTTATTGAGTGTTCAATATTTGATGGGCTAACTTGTAGAATAAAAAGGTGAGGGCCAGCCTGGAGTTGGTGTCCTTCTGAGGCATGTGTGCATCACATTTAAGCCTTTTGAAGGGTTAGCTTCCCCATGTGAAAAGGGTGTTTTTTAGAGAGGATGGTTCCAAGGTGGGTTAGCATACCAAAGGAGGGAAACATTGCAGTTTCAAAGCAATATACTTAAAATTTCCAAAAACAGCCTATGAGAAACAGCACTTCTTAAGCAAGTTAGGTATAAAAAATTACCAAAAATGTATTACAGCCACAATCCCAGCCTTTGGAGTAGTACTTAGAAAGTCCATTAAAAAGACACATAGATAGTTTTTTTTACGTCAAGTTTATACTCCTTTGTTGCAGCATAAATAATTCCTGGTTTAGAACTTCAATTTAAAAAACAAAAAAACATGCAGAGTGCTATTCCTCAATGTGGTTTTAGAAAAATTTAATTCAAGAACGTGTAGGGGCCAGCCCTGTGGCTTAGCGGTTAAGTGCCTGCACTCCGCTACTGGCGGCCCGGGTTCGGATCCTGGGCACGCACCGACGCACCGCTTGTCCGGCCATGCTGAGGCCACGTCCCACATACAGCAACTAGAAGGATGTGCAACTATGACATACAACTATCTACTGGGGCTTTGGGGGAAAAAAAAAAAAAAGGAGGAGGATTGGCAATAGATGTTAGCTCAGAGCCGGTCTTCCTCAGCAAAAAGAGGAGGATTAGCATGGATGTTAGCTCAGGGCTGATCTTCCTCACACACACACACACACACACACACACACACACACACACAAAAGAACGTGTAGTGATCAAGATTAGGCAAAACTGGGAAATACATACTCACCATAACAACTATAATTTAGGTCAAAAGAAGTGAGCCATCCTCTACCCAGTGTCTAACAGTGAGTGTGGGTGGAATGGGAAAGCTGCTAATCTGGATGTTTTATCTTGTTTTTAATATCAGATGGATAATGCATTCTTTAGATTATCCACAGTAAATATGTTTTAGAAACAAAATTCTACTTGATATTTTGAGGAACCCACCCTACATTCTTTGGGTTAATTTCTGTGTTGATTTTTACATTACTAATCATTGTACTGCTATAGCTAAGTCAACTAAATTATATAATGCTGCTCAAAAGATCTACATACAGCAAGGTCTTTGCTTACCTAAAAAGGAGCTTTTTAAAATAAAGGAAGATAGGGGCCAGCCCGGTGGCGTAGCAGTTAAGTGCGCGTGCTCTGCTGCTGGCGGCCTGGGTTCGGATCTCGGCCAGTACTGAGGCACCGCTTGTCAAGCCATGCTGTGGCAGCGTCCCACATAAAGCGGAGGAAGATGGGCACAGATGTTAGCCCAGGGCCAGTCTTCCTTGGCAAAAACAGGAGGATTGGCATGGATGTTAGCTCAGGGCTGATCTTCCTCACAAAAAATAAAATAAAGGAAGAAAGCAATAATGTTTCAAGTGAATGGCACTTGGCAAAATACATATAAATAAACAACACATTTAAGACAGAAACTGTCAGGTTCCCATTGGTTTCTTGTATGGATAAAATGCTTGAGGAAGATGTTGAGAATATCATCCCTCCATGTAAAGTTTTAGCTTCTACATAATGTCAGATGTTATAATTGGTTTGAAGGATAAATGCTTTTAGGCAAAGGTAAAAATCCATGTACAAAGCAAAACAGCAAAATTTGTAGTGACTTTTTGTAGAAGGCTCTCTTCTCTGGTGGTAACATCCTTTAGTACATATCCAGGAGAGAACAAATTGAAAGGATGTTTTGATACAGTAGCAGTCCTTTCATATACCCTTACTAAATGTTATAAGATTCCAAAAATACATAAGTATTCCTTGCATCATGCATTTTGCATCAGTTTCAAGCTGAGTGATGAGGTTATGTTATTATTTTAACAGTTAAATGTTGCACCTCAAAAGTTCTGCCATCTATATACAGTGAATGGACACAATAGTGAAGGTTCCAGAAAGATGGCAAACTACCTCTAAAAAGAAGTCTATGATGGAGTGTCTCCAAGTTAGAGGAGAGGAGGATATGGAACAGGGGACGTAGGCACGGTAAAAGAATTTAAAAATAATACTGCTTAGGAATGTATATTTAAAGATAGTTGCTATGCCTTGTCTATCCTTTATCTCAATCTTGAATAACTGCATTTTCATGCAAAATGAAATTTCTACTTTATAGGAAAAGAAGCAGTCTGTTAGGAAAAGCCTGTTTTTTTAAATTTAATTTAATTTTTTTATTGATGTCATAATAGTTTATAACATTGTGAGAGTCCAGTTGTACATTATTATTTGTCAGTCACCATATAGATGCACCCCTTCACCCGTTGTGCCCACCCCCCAACTCCCTTCCCCCTGGCTACCACCGAACTGTTCTCTCTGTCCGTGTGTTGGTTTATATTCCACATATGAGAGAGGTCGTACAGTGTTTGTCTTTCTCTGTCTTGCTTATTTTGCTTAACATAATACCCTCCGGGTCCATCCATGTTGTTGCAAATGAGACGATTTTGTCCTTTTTTATGGCTGAGTAGTATTCCATTGTATATATATACCACATATTCTTTATCCAATCATCTGTTGAAGGACACTTGGGTTGCTTCCACGTCTTTGCTATAGTGAATAATGCTGCATAGGAAAAGTCTATTCTTAGTAGGGGAAACTGTGAAGACATCTCTTTCATACGTGCTGTTTTACTTGGTAAGTCTTTTGGCTACATCACTATCTGCTCTTTAAACCTCCTTATCACTGGGACAGGTGTTGGTGAACTCATCCCTACTACAAGTATTAGTTAAGTATCTCCAGACGCTGGTCATTCTTTTTGGAATATCAAAGTCTCAATACTTTTTGGTCACTACAATGACAATGTGCAGTCTGGGCAGCAGGTTGCAAACAGCTAATGTCGTTTCATTGCCATCCTGAAACTTACATGCAGAAAACTTAATGTCCTCCATACTATTTTCACCAACTTTATCAGAGTGGGGAGAATTCAGACATTCATCCAGATTCTGCAGTGTTTTCAAGAGACCCCATGCTTCATTTGCCTCTGGCCTAGAATTCTTGACACATGCAGAGAATTTGGCAAAGATGTCCAGTCCAGCAGCATTTGATTCTGGGTGTTTTGGTGAAGGCTTTAAGTACTCGGGAGGGCATAAGACTTCTTCAAGAAATTCTTTAATCTTATCACATTTCTTTTGACTTTGTTGTTGAAACTTATAAATGGCAGGTGGGTCCCGGGAGCCACGTTCATCAGGCTTCCTTTTTCAGGTCAATGGTTGTGACACTAAATACAACTCCTTTAAGCCAAAGAATCATGAAGAGCCTCTGGGAAAGAGGCAGTTTCCTATGCTTTTACCATCACTGCCAGCCTTGACAAAGAGCTTGATGATGGGCTCTCTGTCCTCCTCCTTCAACCCGTTCAGCAGCATGACCAGCTCAGCTGGGCTCTGCGGACCGTGGCAGTGGCTGCTCCTGCTCTGGGGCTGCTCTGGCTGCGGTTCCCGCCGAGCTGTATGGCATCCAGCTTCCTCAGCCTCTGCCCCTCAGCACTGCCTCACACCCCACATGTGACCCCATTCTAAATATTTATATCCTCAGGCAAATGGTGGGGATAGCGGGATCCATCCTTCTAAGGTGGTCAACAGATTTAGTCAATATATGTAAAAAGTTTAGCATAATTCCTTCCTATTAGTAAAAGAACAGTTATCTGTTCAATCTGAAACAGTCGTCTGGAATGGTCAATGCAAAGGCCCTGAGGAAGGTGCTTGCTTCAGATGTCCAAGTCAGAAAAAGGAAGCCAGTGTTGCAAGATAAATGAGCAAGAGGGAGAGGGATGAGGCATGGTGTCAGAGAATGTCAAGGTATGAAGAGGCCTCTGCTACTGCTGAAACTTCAAGACACAGAGGATCCTTCATCCACACTATGTACCTATTGTACTTTGTTAATCTTGTTGCAAATGCATCCCATGAATTGTAACAAAGCCTCTCTTTAGTAACTTGTTTATTGAGTTCTGGCCTCTATTATAAGAGTCACTTTGGAATCTATAGCCCAGGCAGCCCTGCTCTGAGGACTGCTGCCACTCCACAAGGAACACACACACCATGACCTCCTGGGCTGTGGTACTACCATGCCCTTCTCACCCCCAGCCACGCTGATTAGGCTATGAGTGGAAACAATGAAATCTCACCAGATCAATTATCTTTCCCCTAAAAAATGTAGAAATGGTAGCCAGAAATTCAAAATTGTAACCTTCCCATGGAAAAATAAACTTGGAGCTTCATATTGGTTGGCCATTTTATGTACTATGTTTAAGGAAAGATAAACAAATCTGTTCAATAAACAGCAAGATATATAGAGAGGGAAGAAATGGATGAGGAACAAAAAAGATGGAGTAAGTTTAGGTGGCCTCTAAGAGACTGTGAGGAAGAAAAATCTTTCTTGGTTCCGAGGGCATTTCAACCCCGATTACATCCCCTTGATATCCACCAAAGAATAAAATAACAAAAATAAATTTGTCCAAAATCCAAAGTAGTGATATCTTTATGGTGTCAAACTCCTTATAGATTGAACACCCCAAGAGAAGAATGAGTAAAGGGAAGAAACCAACACTTCACAAAATGAAGTATGTAAAGCACAGCAAGAGTCAGGTATTTTTAATATCAAGGAGTAGAAGACACGTTTGTTTTCTGTGCCTATGCCATATTTATTTGACCCATTGGTTTTTATATGGGCTGAGAGTAGGTGAGGCAAACCTCAATCTACCTTTTCCTGTGTGGCGTCTTATCTTTGTTTTTCCTGGGTTTTGAATTTTGATCTCTTTTTTGACAAATCCAGTGGACACACTCTATCTAGTCCTGGTTCTGGACTTCATCCAACATGCAAAGACCTCCCCAGACTGAACTCTGTAAATCCTGCACACACCATGACAATCCTATCATTTTATACTGAATAACTTTTTTTCATATGATTATGCCTGAGTACATTATGTCACAGACACATTTATTTCATTGTCCTCTGTCTTTACTGCTGTAATGCATGATCCAAAAGAGCAGGGAATTCACCTGCTTTATTCACCTTTGCATTTTCATTTAGTTATTTGAATATAGTGCACTTATAGATAATGAAAAGTTAAAAAATGAAAAGAATGGCAGAGAAAATGAAACAAGTTAAATGGAGTGGTTTTATACAACTCTATTAAACCAAATAGAATTGAACATCAAAAACTAACTGAAACATGATATACAATATCAGTAATTGAACAAAATCAGTATGGATTAATGAATAAAATTAGCAGAGACCTTGACATAAGATAATATAACATAAAATGTACCTAGAACTTTATAGTATGTAACAGATGTTCAGTTATTATTTGTTAAATGAAGCAGGAATTAGATTTTAGTATAGTATATGGACATTTACTATGTGACAAGGTTGTATTTCACTTTAGTTGGAAAGGTTGGATTGTTGTATAAAAGCTGGCATAAACGGCTGTTTATCTGGAAGAAAATGAAGTTGATTCCCTCCCTCAGACATGTTACAAAAAATCAGTGGAATTATGACTTCAGTGTAAGAATAACCAATACATTATAGGTGAACATCTAGAAAATTGCATATAAAATCTACCAGTGGGCAAAACCATCTTAAATAAAGCAAGAAGCTCAGAAGTATAAAGATAGACATATTTAAATAAAATTTAAACATTTTATGGCCAAAAATATCCTTCAAAAGTCAATTGAGAAACAATAATTTGTAAAAATTTGAAATGCTGATAACTATAGAAAAATAGACAAATAATATATGGGCATATAATAATAATAGGCAAATCAAGATGGTGACCGAATATATAAATCTTTGCTCAAACTCAATAATAGTTTAAGAAAACAACAAAAACCTCTTTCATGCCCATCAGTCTGGGAAAACACTTAAAGAATTGTTACATTGATTGGGGCTGGAACTTTTAAACATGTACCAAAAGTTATCCTTTAATTTTCCTGGCAGGAATGTAAATTGTTATAAGGCTGGGGAAACAACTTGAGGACACCTATAAGTATTAAAAATACTGATATTCTTTAACTTATGGATTCTCAATCTTGGCACTTTGGATATTCTGGGCCAGATCATACTTTGTGGTGGGGCATGCCCTGTGAATTGTAGAATGTTTACATCATCCATGGCCTCCACCCATCCCTCTCCATTGTGACAGCCAAAAATGTCTCCGGACATTCCTCAACGTCCCCTGGGCAACAAAATCACCCATGGTTGAAACTACAGTTTTGGGGGGTTTTTTTTTGCGAGGAAGATCAGCTCTGAGCTAACATCCAATGCCAATCCTCCTCTTGTTTTTGCTGAGGAAGATTGGCCCTGGGCTAACATCCATGCCCATCTTCCTCTACTTTATACAGGACGCTGCCACAGCATGGCTTGATAAGCGGTGCGTCAGTGCGCACCCGGGATCCGAACCTGCGAACCCCGGCCTGCAGAAGCGGAGTGCACACACTTAACCGCTGTGCCACCGGGCCGGCCCCTGGAACTGCAGTTTGAACTTCACAATCTCAAAATATTTTTGTAGCATTGACATAACAGCAATTCAATGTTATGAATATAAAAGATGATCAAGAGTGTAAATGGCATAGCCACACCATGAAATATTATGTAGCCATTGAGATAATGAATCAGCATTAAACTAATTGATTGGAGGCAAGTTTGTGAGATATTATTGAGTAAGAAGGAAAAGAGGACACAAGATAGAAAAAAAGACTGCACTAAAACCTAAAGGGCATCTATGATGTGCTTAGGATCCTATTCATGCATTGGCATAAACTTGTATAAATATGTATGTGCACATAATATAGGAAGAAATGGTTAAAAGAAATTAAGAATTTATGGAATAAAGATTGTCAGTAAGAATGAAATTAGGTTAAGAGTGGTTTCAAAACAACTACACGGAACAAAATCTAAAACTAACATATAGAGATATAAAATAATAATTTAATGACATCAATATGATACACTAACTCATGATTAAATTGCCAAAACTCAGACATAAAAGAATTTAATAGAAGGGCTTTTAAAATTGTGAAGGAAGCAGTATCTGTGTTATCATTTCATCCTAGACAAAGACATATGGATTCAAATATGCTTATGAACCATAAAGGTGATCTTTAGTCAAATGATAAATAAAATGCCTTCCAGTGATGGCCAAAGGTGATGCAACTTCTAGAAATCCATCTAATCATAAAAGTCCAAAAGGAAAAATAAGAAATAATGGAGATGTGAAAAAAGTTGGAAATATGAACAAAGGGTGATTTATTAGCACCAAGCATGCAGAACACTCATACCATTTTGCTTAAAGCAAGGATTTGCAAATGAAGAATATTAAAGTGACAGCTATGAAGAGAACACAGTGTTACTGACAGATAGATTTACTGACACAAAATTTATACATACTGACAATGTCCCACAAATACATCTATACATACATAAAAGAACTCAGTGGCAAACAGCAAAGCTGGTGGGAGAAAAAAACCTTTATTTCCTTGCTTTACAGAATGCAATGAAAACAGAAATAGAAACACTGACCCCACTATACAAAAGTAAAAGACTTTCACGATTTACAATAGAGAAAGCAAATGGCTAACTAAGCGACAAGCCTCTAAGACAGTGAAAGAATTGCAAAGTAGATCTCTTTTGCATACTCCATTTTAGCTATTGAATTTTTTTTTCATGTGAATACACAGAGTGAAAGAAGACTCTGTGCAATGTCTGTGTCTGGATATCCCTTCAGGCCGAATACTCTATTTCCCTACTCTCTTTAACTACAAAATGCCTTGAATGTGTTCTTCTTTTACTGGAAGCACTTCATACCTCCAATTCCCTCTTCTAATTGAGCTACCTAACCATAATTTATTTGTCAACAGTGTCCCCTGTGATGCTGAATTCAATGTTCACTTCTTTTTAGCATCATAAATAAATACATTAATTAATCAAGGAAACAGCAATCTCTTCCTTCTGGGCTAAATTAGATTGGCTCTCAGGTGACCATGGGTAAACATTCTTGGCTTCCATTCTCTCTGAACCACTCATCCAGATTCTACTGTGTTGTTGGACTCACCTTAATGGGATCTCTGAAAGAAAGGTCTCCTTGCAGAAATCTGAATTCCTCATTGGATGGTAGATGATGGAGACTGAAGCTCTGTCTCCAGACAAGAGAGCAGAAAGGAGTGAAGCATCGGTCCCTGAGAAAGATTTAAGACATAAAAACAAACAAACAAAAAACGTGTCAGTCTAGCCCAAGGTTACACACACTGAGAGACTGGAGATGAGGAGATATTTAGGCAGATGTAGGAGCTCCCTACATCCGCTCATTAGGCACATTTCCCTCTTGTTACTCCAACCTCTAAGCACATTGATTTCCCTTTGGGACACTGGTCTGAATTGTAAGGAAATTTGTCCTGCTGATTCTCTGTCCCCAAGAGACCAGGTGAGAAGTCCAGTGAATCCAAGTTTGTTTGTTTATTTGATCTTTCTCCATGAACTCTTCTCCCCTCCAGAGGTCTAAATCTCTTAGCACCTTATCTCAACTCTGGGTTACAGTTTTCTCCAAAGTCTAAGACTGAGGAAAGTGTCCAGATTAGGTCCCTGTGTCTTCAAAACACTGACTTTTGTTGGGGACAATGACATCTCCAGAAAATTGAATTTCTCCTTTTCAGCAAGAGTGGGGAACTGAGTTCCTTTGATATAAAACCTTGGGCACTACACTCCTTGGCTTCATGCAGTTTTGCCATAACAATTAGGAATTTCATACTTATATCACAAGTTGAGAGCTGTCCTTAAGTCCCTCATTATAACGTTTACTAATTATAAGAGATATATTTGGATCCTTTTATGCACTGTAACCTGAGCTTAGCATCTTATAGGGATTGTGTTATTTAATTTATATAAAAATCCATTCTATGAGGTAGTGTTGTTATGAACTCCATTCTCCATTGCAGAAATAGGGCTTAGAGAGGTTGAGCAATCTCCTTAAAGTTATAATTGAGTAAAGGATGGGGCCTTGATTGGAATAGTGTCAGGATACTTCCAGTTCTCAAACTCTGGGGTAGTGGTTCTCAACCAGAGATGATTTTGCTCCTGTAGATATTCGACAATGTTTGAAGGGATGCTGCTAGAAACCTATAATCCACAGAACAATTCCCAACACAAATATTATCCTGCCCCAAATGTCAACAGTGAGAAAGTGAGAAAATCTATTTTAGACAAGCACTTCTTCAACTTTAACATGCATATGAATTACCCAGATTCCTAGTATAAATGCAGATTCTGACTCAGCAAGTCCTGGTGGGTCCAGCAATTCTGCATTTCTAACATGCTTCTGATAATGTTGATGCTGTAGATCCGGGTCTGTGGAACATTCTTTGAGCAGCAAGCCTGTGGTTCTGTGTTAGAGTCAGGTGTAGGCAGTTTTAGGTCTTCTCCAGTGACAATCATCTTTGCATGTAATTTTGAAAGAATACTGTATTCACTCATCCAGAGGCTATGATAAATTCTGTGTTTGAGTCTTATATAAGGGCCTTTGAGTATCACCAAATGATATACTTCTGCAAAAGTCCATGTAATGGCAGAATAAAGTCCTCCAAAGATGTTCACATCCTAATCCCCAGTATCTTTGCCCATGTTGTTTTTTTATAGCAAGGGAGGATTAAGGTTTCAAATGGAATAACATTGTAAATCAGCTGACTTGAAGAAGATTAGCCATGATTATCCATATTGCATTGAGGTAATCACAATGGTTCTCTAAATGTTGAAGCAGGAGGCATAATGTAGTGTCAGAGAGAGCTTTGAAAATTCTATGCTGCTGGCTTTGAAGATGAATGAAGAGCCATGAGCCAAAGAATGCAGGTGGCCACTATAAACTGGACTAGGAAAAGAAACAGATTCTCCCTTGAGCCTCTAGAAGGAACCTAGCCCTGCAAACATCTTGATATTAGCCCAATGAGACCCATTTCAAGTTTCTGATCTCCAGAACTGTAACAGCATAAATTTGTTTGTTTTAAGCCACTAATGTGTCAATATTTTAATAGCAGCAAGAATCTAATACAGACATTTATCCAATAAAATCATATTTGAGGGACCTGAATTTAAGTTCCACAATTTCTTAATTCAGCATCCCTTGAGTAAAGTTATTTTGTGTTGCATTCCCACCTTATGTAGAAGAAGAAATTTGAGGTCAATTTGGAGATATTCAGCACTAATGGCTGGTACAGAGCATTTCCCATTCCATAAGTGTAAATGCGGTTCTGACTTTGAGGCCTTTGGGCATTAGGATAGAAAAAGTGATTTATTATTAAGGTCACCCATGCTACTTTAAGTCTTCATGTCTACATTTCTACATTCTTTGAATTTTATGTTAATTCAAACATTTATTCTTTTCCTTTTTAGCCTCTTCAACTTTCTCTCAAGTTTTTGGTCAACATAAAAGATGGGATTATAAATGTGTCTGTGTGTGTGCATATATGTATGAGAGTGTGCTTATTTAAAAGAAAAATGTATACAAATAAACACAAACATACATGTACACTCCTGTTACTCTTGAATGTTTTCTTTGGAATTAACAAAGTATTTCCACACATTTCATTTACTCCTCACAACATCCATGTGAAATTAAATTTATTATCCTATATTACCTTCAGGAATAAGAAAAGTGAGCCTCAGGACAATTAGTTTTGCAAAAATTACATACCAAAGTAGCTAAAGCTTATTGTGTACTTTGTTAAATTACATAAAAATGGAATGATGTTGTATGTACTCAATTTTTGTATGGCTCCTTTAATTCCTCAAATTGTACATTTAAAATATGTACAATTTATTGTATGTCATTATACTCTCATAAATTAGGAGAAAAATCTAATGGTGCATGGCTCAGGTAGGATCCAGATGACAGGTACCTGAGTCCTACTGAAAAGATGGGGGAGAATCTCCTGTAATTGGGAAGAAAGCAAAGTCATATATGGATATAGGAACAATGGAATTTAAATTAAAGCCACTCATATTTGATAATCAAATTTTTTTCTCTAAACTAGATTAACCAACATATATAAATGGAGTAAACTGACCAGATATTGGTTCACAACAGAAGTGCACTACAGCTGCAAACAACATCATGGTTGAGACTTAGAAACACAATGTAGAGATGCACAGCTGACTGTATACCCCTGAGGAGACCAGCAGAGATCAGAGTAACTTCCTACCATAGGATCCCCTTAAAAAATAAGATTTTTTTTTTTTTATAATTTTATTTATTTATTTTTCCCCAAAGCCCCAGTAGATAGTTGTATGTCATAGTTGCATATCCTTCTAGTTGCTGTATGTGGGACGCGGCCTCAGCATGGCCGGACAAGCGGTGCGTCAGTGTGCGCCTGGGATCCGAACCCCGGGCCTCCAGCAGCAGAGCGTGCACACTTAACCACTAAGCCATGGGGCCAGCCCAAAAAATAAGATATTATGTTAAACTGTTTTATTTTAGGATGGTTTGTTATGCAGCAATAGCTAACTGATGGCAATAATCAAAGCAAACAGAAGAGAGGGCAATTGAAATAATCTGCTTCTCCTTATTGTTGGCGTCTGTTCTAATTATAAGACAATGTTCATTCTCACTTTGTTATTCAAATTTATTTCAGATAACTTAATTAACAAATGACTACATTGAGGTTCCATTCCAGGGAACTTGGAGAGACATGCATGTTTGTACAGAAAAAATGTTGACCCTGTATCACCTGACTGGTGTTGATGCAAATTTTTATTTGCAGTAACCATTTTATAGATAGGAGAGAGAAGGTGAATTTTACTTGAGTTGGGCTGAGGACTATAACCACGGAAGGAAGTCTCCACAAAGGAAGAAGGTGTTGCAGAGAAGTGTGGTTTGCAGCATGATTATATACCATTTCAGGACAAAGAATATACATCAAGCATGACAGGGATACATTTTTTCTCAAAGTCTCAAGAAGATATTTTGCTGCAGTTTAGCACATATACAGACGGTCAATCTGACCTGGGTTTCTGGGAAGAAAAACTTATCTTCAAAAGAGAACTGGGATTGATATCAGAGGAAGGGAGGCATTCATCCCGATCTTCAAAGAGTGCATCCTTTGCTTTGGGATAATGTTTAATGTTTGAAGCAGATGTACAATGCATGTTTGACAGGCTATAAGTCAGGCTGCTCTGGGAAAAACAAGTTTAGGCTGAATCAGGTTTAAACCAGAATGGCTTCCTCATTTATCTCAATATGTGAAAATTTTTTATTATTTTCATCACTGGACATGTGAATTCAGGCTCTCATGTGAGTCATATTTTAACCATGAATGTTGATGAGATTCATGAAAAAAATAAAATAATATAATGGATGATATTGATATTGTTCATTCACTGATCCTTCAGAGGTTATTAAAAATATTTAGAAAAGGGGAAAATATTTCATTTAGAGTAATGGAAAAAATCATATTTGTAGGTATCGAAAGTTTTCAATCAAAACAGTAAGATAATGCAATGAAAAAGCATAAAACATGCCACCCAATTCTTCACCCAATGAATAAACCCCATTACACATAGACACCAAAATTTCATACATCAAAATGAGTAGATGTACAGCTTGAAAAATTAATATTTTGCATAATAATATAAAGTATAATTTAATTTTTTGGCTTCATCATATTTAAGAACATCTCTTACTCTAAGACCATGTTAAGTCAATATATATATTGACCTTTGTGTTTCTGTGTAGAGTCCATTTGGAGACATGTATTTGATAATCAGTTTTTGCCAGTGGCTAAGGTAGACATTGTGGACACCAAGCTGAAAGAGAACAGGCTCCTAATGTGGACACCAAGCTGAAAGAGAACAGGCTCCTAATGAGGAGAAGAAAACCCAATAACCAACTAAAAACACATCAGTCCATTCTAGTCTACATTATCAGGAAAAGCAGTTAAGATAGTGATATACAAAGAATGATTTACACAAAAGTGATAAACTGTGGCCTTAGATTTTCCTCTATTATCAAATTATATAAATTGCCTTGGTCATCAAGTGTAGTTTCTTTCATAGAAGTAGTATAACTCATGACTATTCCTTTAGTAACACAAAAGAAAAATTACTCAGTATGACATGTCATTTGAGAAAAAACTATTCTTAAGAAATTTATGTAATCCAATGAGATAAATGGGAATTTCCATATATTTGAAACCCAAGATTGAGAATAAATTTGGGAGAGTAGGAAAATGACAAGGAGAAAAACTGCTGGACATCAAGAGTAGAAAGGTTAATACAGTCAGGTACTTAAATTATGTAGAGAAGTTGAAATCAAAGAAATGGAATCACCAGAAAATTAAAAGAAGAAGGAAGTTTCTCTTCCACAATCTGACCAGAGAATCACAATTTTTGGTTCTGAGGCTTTGAACCCTGCAATTAGGATCACTTCTTAAGCCCCAATATAATTGGCCCTTTTATAGCTGCCATCAGTAAAAAACTTTTCAGAGCCCATTTTATGTCTTTATTCCTCAGACTGTAGATGAGGGGGTTCAGCATGAGTGTGACCAGTGAGGCTCTGGGACTTAACGTGTGAGCTGTGGGTAGCAGCAGAATTAAGGTACACTGCTAGGCCCATACAATGAAATAAGGAGACAACTGTGAGGTGAGATGCATAAGTGGAAAATACTTTATACTTCCCTTGAGCTAATGAGATTCCAAGCATGGAGAAAATTATCGTAGAGTAGGAGTAAAGGATACCAGTGAGGGGACCACCAGCCAGTAGCACTGCTACAAAATACATAACTGTGTCATAGATGCAGTTATCAGAACAGGCAAGTTGGACCACATGATTAAGTTCACAGAAAAAGTGAGGGATTGCCAAGTCTGTACAGATGGGCAGTTACAACACCATTAAGCGTTGTAACAAGGAATCCAGGGCAATTATAATCCAGGACACCAGAAGCAACAGTCCACAGAGCCAGGGGTTCATGATGACCACTTAGTGCAGGGAGTGGCAGGTGACCATGGTTATAGGCCATCACAGTGAGGAGAAAATTTTCAGGTCCTGCAAATAATATAAAAAAGTACATCTACATGATGCAGGTTATGACTTTGCTCTGCATCTGAACGTTCAGCAGCGTCTTTGGGGTGGTGGTGGGGTAAAACAGATGTCTACAAAGGACAGGCTGGAGAGGAAGAAGTGTGTGGGCATGTGGAGGTGAGAGGCTGACATGGTGGCCAAGATGATGAGCGGCTTCCAAACACAGTGATCAGGTACATGGGGAGGAAAAACCCTAATATGGAAGGCTGTAGTTCTGGTTCCTTTGATAATCCAGGAAGAATAAATTCTGAAATCTGTGTATCATTTCCTGGTTCCATGTGGTGGAGGTGACTGTAGCAAAGAAAAAAACGACATCAAGTTTTTCCCAGTTAGTTGAAATGCTACAATTTATATTTTGTAGTCAAGAAATCAATATCTATATTTTTTGTATAGAACTTGTCTCCTTTAGGGGATCTCTCATGTCCAGCTCTGATTAGGAATTTCTGTCCCACTCTCAGCCTTTTCCCCAAGTGGTCATGTATTCTACCCTTTTAATGAGATATTCTGACAAGCATTTGGGTAATATAAATTGAGTCCAATATTCTTATGAAAGAAATAGAGGCAATTATTAGTTGAATGCAAATAATATCTTCCACAAGAGGGGAGATGACTGCTATTTTTAAAAACAGATCTACTCACAAAAGGCGAAAAGGTAGCAATAAGGAAAAACAGATGTGAATAAGAGCACAATGTGTATAAAAGGAGATTACTACTACTCAGAATGAAGAACTTTCTATATTTAACAAGTACTGGGGAGAGGTACAAAATGAGTGACTGATAGAAGTGGCCACACAAAATTTATAAACATTCACTTGTTCTCCACAAATACATCTGTACATATATAAAAGAATTAAATGCCAAACAGCAAAGTTGGTGGAGAAAACTCCAATTTTTGTTTGAAAGTATGCAATAAAAAAATAAATAAATAAAAATCCAGACCCTAGTATACAAACCACGCAAAGAACTTGCACAGATCATTTACAATAAAGGATATAAAAGGCTAACACAATGGAAAATATGTGTAGCCTCACCAGTAATGAAATAATTACAAAGTAAAATTCCTTACTATTCCTTTAGATTTATTAAGTAAAGTTTATTTTTTTACGTCAATACCCAACATGAGATAAGATACTGTGAAATGTATGTCTCATGAACTGCTGTTGCAAGGTAATGCCTACCTCCATAGTCTGGAATTTTTTGATGAGTACAAAACATGTTCAAATACACCCCATCTTAAATTTAAAAAAATACCCTCAATCCACTGCACACCCCTGCCTACCTAATGCTCTATTTTTCTAATACTCTGTTTCACTGAACTGCAAAACTCCTCAGATATGTTCTAATTTTACTGGAATCACTATGCTTCCATTTCCTTCTTCAGTTTCATCCAAATACACTTTCGTTTCCATCACTTAATTGTCAGTAGTGATCCCTGTATTGCTCAGTCCAATGGACACTTCCCTTATTAACATATTAAACAAATTAAATATAAATTAATTAGTTAAGCAAGCAAACACAGCCATCTCTCGTATCTGGGCAAGGCTGGTTAGGCTCTCAGGTAACCTCAGGTAAAAGTTCTTGGCTTCCATTCTCTGTGATCTTTCCTGAACTACTGTGCTCTCAGACTCACCTGGATGGGGTCTCTGAGAGGTAGGTCTCCATGTGAGAGTCTGAAATTCTCCTTGGATGATTGATGATGGAGACTGAAACTGTTCCCAAACAAAACAGAAAGAAGGTGTGAAGCATCTGTCCCTGAGCAAGATTTGGGAATCAAAAGCAAAAACCATGTTCAGTCCACCCAGTATTGTGCACGCTGAAGGACTACAGCACAGGAGATGTTTAAGCTTCCTGTATCCACTCATCAGGCACATTCCTTTTTGTGACTCCAAACTCTAAGCACTGGTCTCTGAGTACTGGTTCCCTCAGTACACTGGTCTAGACACAAAGAGATTTTTTCCTAAGGAATCTCTGTTCCCAAGATACCAGGTCAGAAGTCAGATGAATTCAGTTTTTCTTTTTGTTTTAGTGGTGCAGAAAAGACATTTTTATTATTTCCTTCCTTCTGCTTTCTTTTTCTTTTTCTGGATCACAATATAAAAAATATTTTATTGTGGATTATAATAAAAAATGAAATCTATTCAGTTTTTCCAACTTCCTACTTAATCCTCAACCAGTTTCCTTTTTTATTTTTTTTTAGTTGAGATAATGTTAGTTTATAACATTATATAAATTTCGGGTGTACATCATTATATTTTAGCTTCTGTAAAGACTACACAATGTTCACTGCCAAAAGTCTAGTTGCCATCTTCATTGTACAAATGTGTCCCGTTACCACTTTCCCTGTCCCCTCACCTCTTCCCCCCTGGTAACCACCAATCTGTTCTCTGTATCTACATGTTTGTTAGTTGTCATTATTTTATCTTCCACATATGAGTAAAGCATATGGTATTTGGCTTTCTCCATCTGACTTATTTCGCTTAGTATAACACCCTCAAGGTCCATCTATGGTGTCACAAATGGCAAGATTTCATCTCTTTTTATGGCTGAGTAGTATTCCATTGTGTATATATACCACATCTTTTTTATCCATTCACCCATCAATGGGCACTTAGGTTGTTTACAAGTCTTGGCTATTACAAATAATGCTGCAATGAACTTAGGGGTGCATATACCTTTTCAGATTAGTGGTTCTGTCTTCTTTGGATAAATACCCAGAAGTGGAATAGCTGAATCATATTGTAGTTTTATTTTTAATTTTTTGAGAAATCTCCATACTGTTTTCCATAGTGGCTGCACCATTTTGCATTCCCACCAGCAGTGTATGAGAGTTCCTTTTTCTCCACATTCTCTCCAACACTTCGTTGTTTCTTGTCTTGTTAATTATGGCCATTCTGACAGGTGTGAGGTAGTTTTAATTTGCATTTCCCTAATAATTAGCGATGTTGAACATCTTTACATATGCCTGTTGGCCATCTGTATATCTTCTTTGGAAAAATGTCTGTTCATATCTTCTGCCCATTTTTTGATTGCGTTGTTTTTGTTGTTGTTGTTGAGTTGTATGAGTTCTTTATATATTTTGGAAATTAACCCATTGTCAGATATATGATTTAAAAATATTTTCTCCCAGTTGGTGGGTTGTCTTTTCATTTTGTGGATGGTTTCCTTTGCCTTGCAGAAGCTTTCTGGTCTGATGTAGTCCCATTTGTTTGTTTTTTCTTTTGTTTCTCTTGCCTGAGTAGACATGGTATTAGAAAAATACTAAGACCAATGTCAAAGAGTGTATTGCCTATATTTTCTTCTAGCTGTTTTACGGTTTCAGGTCTTACTTTCAAGTCTTTAATATATTTTGAGTTAACTTTTGTTTATGGTAAAAAATAATGGTCTACTTTCCTTCTTTTGCATGTGGCCCTCCAGTTTTCGCAACACCATTTATTGGAGAGACTTTCATTTTTCCATTGTATGTTCTTAGCTCCTTTGTTGAAGATTAGCTGTCCATAGATGGTTGGTTCTATTTCTGGGCTTTCAATTCTGTTCCATTGATCTGTGTGTCTGTTTTTCTGCAAGTACCATGCTGTTTTGATTACTATAGCTTTGTAGTATATTTTGAAGTCAGGAAGTGTGATACCTCCAGGTTTGTTCTTTTTCTCAGGATTGCTTGGGCT
The DNA here is from genome assembly GCF_057802395.1 of Ceratotherium simum simum. Lineage (NCBI taxonomy): Eukaryota > Metazoa > Chordata > Mammalia > Perissodactyla > Rhinocerotidae > Ceratotherium > Ceratotherium simum. The sequence continues at coordinate 48,229,598 of NC_141922.1, read as the reverse complement.
ATTTGGTGTCTTTTGTTGTTCCATATAAATTTTAGGATTTTTAATTCTATTTCTGTGAAAAATGTCATTGGAACTTTGATAGGGATTGCACTGAATCTGCAGATTGCTTTAGATAATATGGACATTTTAACTATGTTAATTCTTCCAATCCATGAGCATGGACTATCTTTCCACATTTTTGTATTGTCTTCAATTTCTTTCAACAATGTTTTATAGTTTTCAGGTCTTTTACCTCCTTGCTTAAATTTATTCCTAGGTATTTTTTTCTTTTTGTTGTGATTGTAAATGGGATTATGTTCTTTATTTCTCTTTTTGCCAATTTGTTGTTAGTGTATAGAAACACAACTAATTTTTGTATGTTGATTTTGTACCCTGCAACATTACTGTATTTATTATTCCTAATAGTCTTTTGATGGATTCTTTAGGGTTTTCTATGTCATCTGTGAATAGTGACAATTTTACTTCTCTCTTCCAACTCTCTTCCAATTGGATCTCTTTTATTTCTTTTTCTTGCCTATTTGCTCTGGCTAGGACTTCCAACACTATGTTAAATAAGAGTGACAAAAGTGGGCATCCTTGTCTTATTCCTGTTTTTAGAGGATAGCTTTCTGTTTTTCACTATTGAGTATGATGTTAGTGTGGGTTTGTTGTATATGGCCTTTATTATGTTGAGATACTTTCCATCTATACCTATTTTATTCAGAGTTTTTATTTTAAGTGGATGCTGAATCTTGTTGAATGCTTTCTTTGCATCTATTTAGATGATCATGTGAATTTTAGTGTTCATTATGTTAATGTGGTGTGTCACATTGATTGATTTGCAGATGTGGAACTATTCTTGCACCTGGAATAAATTCCACTTGATCTTGGTGTATGATCCTTTTAATGCATTGTTGTATTTGATTTGCTAATATTTTGTTGAGGATTTTTGCATCTATGTTCTTCAATGATATTGAAGAACTGTAATTTTCTTTTTTGAGTGTGATGTCCTTGTCTGGTTTTGGTATCAGGGTAATGTTGGCCTTGTAAAATGACTTAGGAAGTGTCCCCTCCTCTTCAATTTTTTGTAAGTTTGAAAAGAATAGGTATTAAATTTTCTTTGAATGTTTGGTAGAATTCACCAGGGAAGCCATCTGGTCCTGAACTTGTTTTTTAGATGTTTTTTGATTACTGTTTCAATCTCCTTACTAGTGATCAGTCTATTCAGATTCTCTATTTCTTCTTTATTCAGTTTCCATAGGTTGTATGATTCTAAGAATTTATCCATTTTTTCAAGTTTATCCAATTTGTTGGCACTCTGCTTTCACAGTACTCTCTTATTGTCTTTGGTATTTCTGTGGTATACTTTGTAAATTCTTGTCTTTTCTTTCTGATTTTATTTGAGCCTTCTCTTTTTTTTTTTTAGTGAGTTTAGCTAAAAGTTTTCAATTTTCTTTATCTTTTTAAAGAAACAGCTCTTAGTTTCATTAATCTTTTCTATTGCCTTTTTAGTCTGTATTTCATTTATTTTCAATCTGATTTCTATTATTTCCCTGCTTCTACTGACTTTGGGCTTTGTTTCTTTGTTTTTCTACTTCTTTGGGTGTAATTTTAGATTGTTTATTTGAGATTTTTCTTGTTTTTTGAAGTAGGCCTGTGTTGCTATAAACTTCCCTCTTAGTATTGATTTTGCTGTATCCCATATATTTTGGTAGGTCATATTTTCATTTGTCTCCAGGTATTTATTTATTTTGTGCCTTACAAATGGAAATTTATAATTTTAATTTATTTTTTTTTAATTTTTTGTTTATTGCAGTAACATTGGTTTATAACATTGTATAAATTTCAGGTGTACATCATTATACTTCTATTTCTGCATAGATTACATCATGTTCACCACCCAAATACTAATTACAACCCATCACCACACACATGTGCCAAATTATCCCTTTTGCCCTCCTCCCTCCCCTCTTTCCCTCTGGTAACCACCAATCCAATCTCTGTCTCTATGTGTTTGTTTATTGTTGTTATTATCTACTACTTAATGAAGGAAATCATACGGTATTTGACCTTCTCCCTCTGACTTATTTCACTTTGCATAATACCATCAATGTCCATCCATGTTGTCACAAATGGCTGGATTTCATCGTTTCTTATGGCTGAGTAGTATTCCATTGTGTATATATACCACACCTTCTTTATCCATTCGTCCCTTGATGGGCACTTAGGTTGCTTCCAAGTCTTGGCTATTGTGAATAACGCTGCAATGAACACAGGGGTGCATGTATCTTTATGCATTGGTGTTTTCAAGTTCTTTGGATAAATACCCAGCAGTGGAATAGCTGGATCATATGGTAGTTCTATCCTTGATTTTTTGAGGAATCTCCATACTGTTTTCCATAGTGGCTGCACCAGTTTGCACTCCCACCAGCAGTGTATGAGACTTCCCTTCTCTCCACATTCTCTCCAACACATGTTGTTTCCTGTCTTGTTAATTATAGCCATTCTGACAGGCGTGAGGTGATATCTCATTGTAGTTTTGATTTGCATTTCCCTGATAGTTAGTGATTTTGAACATCTTTTCATGTGTCTGTTGGCCATCTGTATATCTTCTTTGGAGAAATGTCTGTTCAGGTCTTTTGCCCATTTTTTAATTGCATTGTTAGTTTTTTTGTTGTTGAGGTGCATGAGTTCTTTATATATTTTGGAGATTAAGCCCTTATCAGATGTATGGTTTCCAAATATCTTCTCCCAATTGTTAGGTTGTCTTTTCATTTTGTTGATGGTTTCCTTTGCTGTGCAGAAGCTTTTTAGTTTGAGGTAGTCCCATGTGTTTATTTTTTCTATTGTTTCTCCTGCCCGGTCAGACACGGTGCTTGAAAATATGTTGCTAACACCGATGTCAAAGAGCGTACTGCCTATGTTTTCTTCTAGAAGTTTCATAGTTTCAGGTCTTACATTCAAGTCTTTAATCCATTTGGAGTTAATTTTTGTGTATGTGTAAGGTAAGGGTCTACTTTCATTTTTTTGCATGTGGCTATCCAGTTTTCCCAACACCATTGGTTGAAGAGACTTTCTTTTCTCCATTGTATGTTCTTGGCTTCTTTGTCAAAGATTAGCTGTCATTGATGTGTGGGTTTATTTCTGGGCTTTCAATTCTATTCCATTGATCTGTGTGTCTGTTTTTGTGCCAGTACCATGCTGTTTTGGTTACTATAGCTTTGTAGTATATTTTGAAATCAGGGAGTGTGATACCTCCAGTTTTGTTCTTTTTTCTCAGGATTCCTTTAGCTATTCGGGGTCTTTTGTTGTTCCCTATAAATTTTAGGATTCTTTGTTCTATTTCTGTGAAAAATGTTGTTGGAACTTTGATAGGGATTGCATTGAATCTATAGATGGCTTTAGGAAGTATGGACATCTTAACTATGTTAATTCTTCCAATCCAATATCTTTCCATTTCTTTGTGTCTTTTTCAATTTCTTTTGGCAATGTTTTATAGTTTACCATGTACAGCTCTTTCACCTCTTTGGTTAAGTTTATTCCTAGGTATTTTGTTCTTTTTGTTGCAATTGTAAATGGGATTGTATTCTTAATTTCTCTTTCTCCTACTTCGTTGTTAGTGTACAGAAATGCAACTGATTTTTGTATGTTGATTTTGTATCCTGCAACTTTACCATATTCGTTTATTACTTCTAAAAGTTTTCTGGTGGATTCTTTGGGGTTTTCTATATATAAAATCATGTCATCTGCAAATAGTGACAGTTTTACTTCTTCCTTTCCAATTTGGATCCCTTTTATTTCTTTCTCTTGCCTGATTGCTCTGGTTAGGACTTCCAGTACTATGTTAAATAGGAGTGGTGACAGTGGGCATCCTTGTCTGGTTCCTGTTCTTAGAGGGATAGCTTTCCGTTTTTTCACCATTGAGGATGATATTAGCTGTGAGTTTGTCATATATGGCCTTTATTATGTTGAGGTACTTTCCTTCTATACCCATTTTATTCAGAGTTTTTATCATAAATGGATGCTGTATCTTGTCAAATGCTTTCTCTGCATCTATTGATATGACCATGTGATTTTTATTCTTCATTTTATTAATGTGGTGGATCACGTTGATTGATTTGCGAATGTTAAACCATCCCTGCATACCTGGAATAAATCCCACTTGATCATGGTGTATAATCTTTTTAACATATTGTTGTATGTGATTTGCTAGTATTTTTGTTGAGGATTTTTGCATCGATGTTCATCAGTGATATTGGCCTGTAATTTTCCTTTTTTGTGTTGTCCTTGTCTGGTTTTGGTATCCGGGTAATGTCAGCTTCATAGAATACGTTAGGGAGCTTCCCCCTCTCCTCAATTTTTTGGAAGAGTTTGAGAAGGATAGGTATTAATTCTTCTTTGAATGTTTGGTAGAATTCACCAAGGAAGACATCTGGTCCTGGACTTTTATTTTTGGGGAGGTTTTTGATTACTGTTTTGATCTCCTTACTGGTGATTGGTCTATTCAAATTCTCTACTTCTTCTTGATCCAGTTTTGGAAGGTTGTATGATTCTAAGAATTTATCCATTTCTTCCAGATTGTTGAATTGGTTGGCATATAGCTTTTCATAGTAGTCTCTTATAATCTTTTATATTTCTGAGGTGTCTGTTGTAATTTCTCCTCTTTCATTTCTGATTTTACTTATTTGAGCCTTCTCTCTTTTTTTCTTGGTGAGTCTAGCTAAAGGTTTGTCAATTTTGTTGATCTTTTCAAAGAACCCGCTCTTGGTTTTATTAATTTTTTATATATTTTTTTGGTCTCTATTTTATTTATTTCTGCTCTGATTTTTATTATTTCCCTTCTTCTACTGATTTTGGGCTTTGTTTGTTCTTCTTTTTCCAGTTCCTTTAGGTGCATTGTTAGATTGTTTATTTGAGATTTTTCTTGTTTGTTTAGATAGGCCTGTATTGCTATAAACTTCACTCTTAGAACCGCTTTTTGCTGTATACCATAAATTCTGGCATGTCGTATTTTCATTTTCATGTGTCTCCAGGTATTTTTTGATTTCTTCTTTGATTTCTTCATTGACCCAGCCGTTGTTCAGTAGCATTTTGTTTAAACTTCACGTATTTGTGGCTTTTCTGATTTTCTTCCTATAGTTGATTTCTAGTTTCATACCGTTGTGGTCAGAAAAGATGCTTGGTATTATTTCAATCTTCTTAAATTTATGGAGACTTGTTTTGTGGCCTAATATGTGATCAATCCTGGAGCATGTTCCATGTGCATTTGAAAAGAACGTGTATTCTTCGGTTTTTGGATGGAATGCTCTGTATATATCTACTAGGTCCATCTGTTCTAGTGTGTCATTTAAGGCCAATGTTTCCTTATTGATCTTCTGTTTGGATGATCTATCTGTTGGTGTAAGTGGAGTGTTCAAGTCCCTTACTTTTATTGTGTTACTGTCTATTTCTGTTTTTATGTCTGTTAATAATTGCTTTATATATTTAGGTGCACCTACATTGGGTGCGTAGATATTTACAAGTGTTATATCCTCTTGTTGGATTGTTCCCTTGATCATTATGTAATGCCCTTCTTTGTCTCTTTTTACAGTTTTTGTTTTAAAGTCTATTTTGTCTGATATGAGTACTGCTACCCCAGCTTTCTTTTCATTGCCATTTGCGTGGAGTATCTTTTTCAATCCCTTCACTTTCAGTTGGTGAGTGTCTTTAGGTCTGAAGTGTGTCTCTTGTATGCAGTGTTATATATGGGTCTTGGTTTTTTTTATCCAATCAGCCACCCTATGCCTTTTAATTGGAGCAGTTATTCCATTGACATTTAAAGTAGCTATTGATAAGTATGTACTTACTGCCATTTTTTAACTTTTTTTTTCCCTCAGTGTTTAGTAGTCCTTGTCTGTTCCTTTCTCCTTCTATACAGAATTGGTGGTCTCTTTAGTTTGACCACTGTCTGAAAGCTCTACTCTTTAACTCCCCTCCTCCCTCCTTTTATGTTTTTGATATCATATCTAACCTCTTTTTTGTGCATTTGTATCCATTACGTTCTTATCATGGAAATAGATAATTTTTCCTATTTGTGGTCTTCTCTTTTCCCCTTAAATCAGTCCCTTGAACATTTCTTGTAGCACTGGTTTCTTGGTGACAACCTCCTTTAATTTTTGCTTGTCTGGGTAATTTTTGATCTCTCCTTCCATTTTGAATGATAACCTTGCTGGGTAGAGTATTCTTGGCTGTAAGTTTTTTCCTTTTAGCACTTTAAATATATCGTGCCACTCTCTTCTAGCCTGTAAGGTTTCTGCTGAGAAGTCAGCTGATAGTCTTATGAGGTTTCCTTTGTATGTAACTTGACGTTCTCTTGCGGCTTTTAGGATTCTCTCTTTAATTCTGGACATTTTGATTATGATGTGTCTTGGTGTGGGCCTCTTTGGGTTTATCTTGTTTGGGGCTCTCTGTGCTTCCTGTACCTGGATGTCTGTTTCCTTCCTTAGGTTAGGGAAGTTTTCTTTCTTTTTTTTTTTTTTTTGTGAGGAAGATCAGCCCTGAGCTAACATCCATGCTAATCCTCCTCCTTTTTTCTTTTTTGTTGAGGAAGACCGGCTCTGAGCCCACATCCATTGCCAATCCTCCTCCTCCCTTTCCCCAAAGCCCCAGTAGATAGTTGTATGTTGTAGTTGCACATCCTTCTAGTTGCTGTATGTGGGATGTGGCCTCAGCATGGCTGGAAAAGCGGTGTGTCGGTGCCCGCCCAGGATCCGAACCTGGGCCGCCAGTAGCGGAGCGTGCACATTTAACCACTAAGCCACGGGGCCAGCCCCTGGTTAGGGAAATTTTCATCTATTATTTCTTGAAATCGATTCTCTGCCCCTTTGTCTTGCTCTTCTCCTTCTGCGACACCTATAATACGGATGTTAGTGCGCTTGATGTTGTCCTAGAGGTCTCTTAGACTGTCCTCAGTCTTTTTAATTCTCTTCTCTTTTACCTGTTCAGCTTGGCTAATTTCTTCTAGTCTTTCGTCCAGCTCACAGATCCATTCTTCTGTATCCTCTACTCTGCTTTTGAGTCCCTCTAGTTAATTATTCATTTCCTGTATTGTATTCTTCATTTCTGATTGGTTCTTTTTTATATCTTCCATTTCTTTGTTGACATTCTCACTGAGTTCATCTATTCTTCTCCCCACATCAGTGAGCATCCTTAACACTCTTTGTTTGAACTCTCTGTCAGGTAGGTTGCTCATTTCTGTTTCACTTAGTTCCTTTTCTGGGCTTTTGTCCTGTTCCCTAACTTGGAATGTATTCCTGTGCCTCCTCATTTTGCCTCTTTCCCTGTGCTTGTGTCTACCTCTTAGGTCGGTCAGCTACGTCTCCTGCTCTTGGATAGGTGACCTTATGTAAGTGATGCCTTAGGAGGCCTGTAGTGTGCTTCCCTCAGTTCTCAGTGTTCCAGGGGTGACCCCTATGTGGGCTACATGTGTCCTTCTGTTGTGGCCTGTTTGCTCTCCCTGTAGGTGCCCGGGGAGGCCGAGTTATGCTCCTGGCCAGCTGTTGTAATGCTCAGCTGCTTGTAGTGGTTGTGGGCCCTTCAGTCTCTTTCTCAAGTGTGGGGAGCCCCAGCACAGTTGGCTGCAAGTTCTAATACCACATTTGTGTTGCAGTATTTCTTTTAAGTGAGTAGGCCCCCAGCGTGGCAGGTTGTTAGGCTCAGGGCCTTACAATTGCTATAAGCCTCCAGCCTTTAGGTCTCTTGTCAGTTCTCTGAGGATTGCAGCTGGGTGGGGCTGGTCTCAGGCACGGGAGCACCCAATTGTTTCAAGCTTTGGAAGGTGAGGCAAACCCCCTATGTGGGTCTTTGAGAAGCACAAGTCTTCTGCAGCTGACAAGCCCTGCCGCCCACAGGTCCACACACACAGTCAACACAGTCCTGCCCCATGTGCGTGCCCCGACCTCCCTAAGCAGACCCGGTCTCTCCACGGCGGGAGCCCCACACACTCCACCACTGCCCCACACTCTCCACCTGCTCCTTGTGCACGCCTTGCCCCACTGAAGTTGGCTCAGTTGCCAGGCTGCAGAGAATCCAGTCACCAATCTATGCAGGCCCACAAGTTGCCTGAGGGCTTGTTGTTGGGTGGGGCCAGTCTCTAGGGTGGGCTGCCTGCCCTGGCTGAGCTGGATTAAATTGGTGCTCTAGCAGTTGGGGCAGACCCTGGGCTAGCAGGCCTCAGGGAGAACTCCAATGGCGCCTGTGTCAGCACGCCCACACCAGGCCACAACAATGGCTGCCGCCAACGTCCCAGTCCCTGGAGAGGTCTCACCTCTCACCGAGATGCACTCAGGTCCCATCAGGTGAGTCTCTTTTCACCAAAGCACTGTGCACCTTTCTTTCTGGTGATTTTAGGTTGCTTTCTGAAACAGGTGAGTTTGCGCGTGGGCCCTTTAAGAACCGGTTTTAATTTCTTTGTGAACCGGGTTTTCTGGGGGTACTCCTCAATGTTTTAGTAGCAGGCAAATTCAGATATTATGCCAGTTGTCTCGATTGTGCGCTCCCCGGATTGGGCCCGCTCCTCCAGGGAGGGCTGCGTACCTGTGGGCTGCTCCCGGCGGCCGTGAGGCACTGCGGCTTGTGAAGGCAGCGTTTTTCCTCTCCAGAAGGGAGTTTCTGCCTCTTCCACCTCAGTTAGGGTTATCCGTTGTTGCAGGAGTTCCTCTTATCCAGTTTTCAGTTCTGTCTCAGGGGTAATTTTCCACGAGTAGTTGTAAATTGGCTGTGTTCACGGGAGGAGGTGAGTTCAGAGTCTGCCTACGCCGCCATCTTGACTTCTCTTCTCTCTCCAGGTATTTTTAATTTCTTCTTTGATTTCCTTGTTAACCCAAGAGTTGTTTAGTAGCATATTTGTGACTTTTCCAGTTTCTTCTTGTAATTTATTTCTAGTTTCATACTGTTGTAGTCAGAAAAGAGGCTTGATGTTATTTCAACCTTCTTATATTTATTGAGACTTGTTTGTGGCCTAATATGTAATCTATCCTGGAGAATGTTCCATGTGCCTTCAAAAAGAATGTGTATTCTGCAGGTTTAGGATGGAATGTTCTATATATATCTATAAAGTCCATCTAGTCTAATGTGTCATTTAAGGCCAATGTTTCCTGATTGATCTTCTGCCTGGATGATCTATCCATTGATGTAAGTGGGGTGTTAAAGTCTCCTACTCTTCTTGTGTTACTGTCAATTTCTCCTTTTATTTCTTTATTTGTTTTATGTATTTAGGTGCTCCTATGTTGGATGCATAGATATTTTCAAGTGTTATATCCTCTTGTTGGATTATTCCCTTTATTGTTATGTAAAGCTCTTCTTTGTCTCTTGCTACAGTTTTTGTATTAAAGTCTATTTTGTCTGATATAAGTATTGCTACCCCAGCTTTCTTTTCCTTTCCATTTGCATGAAATATCTTTTTCCATCCCTTCACTTTCAGTTTGTGAGTGTCCTTAGATCCGAAGTGTGTCTCCTGTAGGCAGCATACATATGGGTCTTGTTTTTTGTCAATTCAGGCACCTTATGTCTTTTGATTGGAGCATTTAGGCCATTTACATTTAAAGTAATTATTAATAGGCATATACTTATTACCCTTTTGTTACTTTTTTCCTGCATGGTTTTGTAGTTCTTCTCTGTTCCTATCTTCTTCTCTTGGTCTCTTCCCTTGTGATTTGATGACTTTCTTTAGTGTTGTGTTTGTTTCTCTTTATTTTTTGTGTACTTGTTATAGATTCTTGGTTTGTGGTTACCATGAGGTTGATATATAACAATCTATGTATATAGCAATCTATATTAAGTTGATGGTCTCTTAAGTTTGGCTTCATATGAAAAGTCCTACTTTTTTACTCCCTCCCCCATTTTGTTTTTGACATCATATTTTACTTCTTTTAGTTTGGTGTATCCCTTAACCTTTCATTGTAGTATAAATAATTTTAATTCTTTTGTCTTTTGACCTTCATACTAGCTTTATAAGTGGTTGATTTACTCTGTTTAGTATATATTTGCATTTACCAGTGATTTTTTTTCTTTGATAATTTTCTTATTTCTATTTGTGGCCTTTTCCACTTGAAGTGTTTTTAATATTACTTGTCAGGCTGGTTTAGTGGTGATAAACTCCTTTAGTTTAGCTTGTCTGGAAAGCTCTATCTCTCCTTCCATTCTGAATGATAACCTTACCAGATATTCTTGGTTTTAGGTTTTTTTCCTTTCAGCACTTTGAATATATTGTGCCCATCCATTCTAGCCTGTAAAGTTTCTGCTGAAAAATCAGCTGACAGCCTTATGGGGTTTTCTTTGTATGTAGTTTGCTGCTTTTCTCTTGCATCTTTTAAGATTCTCTCTTTATCTTTAATTCTTAACATTTTAATTATAATGTATCTTGGTGTGGGCATCTTTGGGTTCATCTTGTTTGGTACTCTCTGTCCTTCCTGTACCTGAGTGTCTGTTTCCTTCCCCAGGTCATAAAAGTTTTCAGCTTTCATTCAAAGAAGTATTCTGCCCCTTTGTCTCCCTCTTCTCCTTCTGGGACACCTATAATGGAAATGTTAGTATGCTTGATGTTGTCCCAGAGGTCCCTTAGACTGTCCTCATTCTTTTTAATTGTTTTTTCTATTTTCTGTTTAGCTTGGGTGATTACCTCTGCTGTGTTGTCCAGATTGTGGATTCATTCTTCTGTGTCAACTACTCTACTGTTGATTCCCTCTGGTGTATTTTTTATTTCTATTATTGTATTCTTCAGTTCTGGCTGTTTATTCTTCTCCCAAGATCAGTTAGCATCCTCATGACTATTAGTTTGTACTCTTTATTAGGTAGATTGTTTATCTCTGTTTTGTTTAGTTCTTTTTCTGAGGATTTGCCCTGTTCTCTTATTTGGAACACATTCCTTTATCTCCTCATTTTGCCTACTTCTCTGTGCTTTTTTGCTGTGTATTAGGTAGATCAGCTACATCTCCTGATTTTGGAAATGTGGCTTTATGTAGATGTTTTATGGGACCCAGCAGCATGCTACTCTCTTTTCATCCATGCCAAATGCTCCAGAGGTGTCCCCTGTGTGGACTGCATGTTCTCTTTTGTTGTGCCGGGGCTGCTGTTGCTGCATGCAATTGAATAAGTGAGGCCTGGCCACGTGTGGCTGCTGCAAGTACACTATCGGGTGAGGCAGGCCCCTGGCATGACTGGCTGTGAGGCCTAGTGGCACACAACTGTTGCAGGTTTGCTGGTGAGTGGGTCAGTCCCCCAGTGTGGCTGGCTGTGGGGTGCAGCAGTGCATGATAGCTGCAAGGTTACTGGCAGACAAGGCAGGCCCCCAGTGTGGCTGGTTGCACAGCCCACAACTAATGATAGGTCACTGGTGGGTGGGGTAGTCCTCCAGCAAGGGCTGGCTATGTGTCCTGGCAATGCACAACTACCTTGGGTGCGCTGGTGAGTGAGGCAATCCCTTGGTGCAGCTGGCTGGGCAGTCCAAGACAGTTACTGGTTCACTGGTGGGTGGGGCAGGCCCCTAGTGTGGTTGGGTGTGCAGCCTGGTGGCACAGCGGTTGCTAGCTTGCTTTTGGGTGGGGCAGGCCTCTGGTGAGGGCTGGCCAATCAGTGCAAAACTGCTTTGAGTGTGCGCTAGTGGGTGGGGCAGCCCCCCACTACCCCTGGCCCAGCAACATGTAACCATTTCAGGCATATTAGTGGGTGGAGCAGATCCCTGGTTGTGAGACTGGTGGCACAAGTCTGCTGTGGGCTTGCTGGTGGGCAACACAGATCCCTAGCATGGGCTGCCTGTGCTGCCTGGCTGTGCCCAATTCCCTCAGGTGCTCTAGTGGGCTATGCAGGCCCCTGCACTAACAGGCTAGAGGAACGATTCTAAAATGGCACCTGCCAGCATCTGTGTCAGCATGGCTGAACTAGATCACAAAAACAGCTGCCACCAGTGTCAGTCCTTGGGGGTTAGGGGTCTAACCACTTCCTGCCTCTCTGGGAGGTGCTCCCAGCTTAGTGAGTCTCTTTTACCAATGGACTATGCAGTTTTCTATCTGGTGTAAAAACAGTTGGTTTCCAGGTCGAGTGAGTCTTTGTGTGGGCCCTTTAAGAGCAAGTTTTCCTTTCCTGAAGTATTACAGTTGTCCTGGGTGTATTCCCCATTGGTTTTCAGTTAGGTGTTTTGGAGTCTTATCTCTCTTGTGCTAGATCTAAGTGCTGGGGTGCCTGGTGTGGAGCTCAAATCCCTCACTCCTCCAGGAAAAGCTTTGTACCTTTGAGATCACACTGACCATGAAATGCCACTTCTAGGGTGTGGTTTTTTCCTCAGCGGGACTGTATCTCTGCCTCTTGCTATGGAGGTTCTATTTATCCAGTTTCTAGCTCTCTTTCAGAGGAAATTATTCCACATGTTGTTGTACTTTGTTGTATCTATGGGAAGAGGCAAGCTCGGGATCCTCCTACACTGCCATCTTCCAACCCCCCGAATCCAGTTTCTATTACTCCTTCTCCATGATTTTTTTGCTTTGCAGAGTTTTAGCCTCCCAGCATCTTATCCCAACCCAGAGTTAAAATTCTGTCCACAGTCTAACACTGAGGACCCTGTCAGGTCTAGGTCCCTTGTATCTCAAAGCACTGACATAAAGGGAACACAGGCCCTGATATCTCAAGAAAAGTTCCATTCCCCTCCTCAACCAGCAAGAGAACTTTGTCCCTTTGATATGAAATCTTAGGCACCATGCTCTTTGTCTTCAGGACATTTGCCAAAACAACTAGGAATTTTATATTTATATCACAAAGTAAGAGCTGTTATTTAGTCCCACATTATAATACTTTTTATTATGAGATACTTTTAGACATTTTTACATGCTATATAACCTGAGCTTAGTACATGATAGGCATTATCTGATTTAATTTTTATAAAAGTCCATTCTATGAGGTTGTACTATTATAATCTCCATTCACTAGTGCAGAAATGGGGCTTAAAGGAGTTTAGTGATCTGCCCAAAGTTATAATTTGAGTAAAGGATGAAGGGTTGATTAAGTCTGTCAGGATGCTCCCAGTTTACAAACTCTGTGCCAATGCTTCCCAGCCAGAGATGATTTTTAAATTATATTTATGAATATTTATATATAATTAACATAATTATTATATTAGTAGCCCATGCCCAATACTGTTTAACATATACAGATATTATATACATATAAGTATATAATCATATATATACAATATTAATATACTGCACGCATTGTAAGGCATTACCAAAAAGATAATAAAATATTAGATAAAATAAGAAATAAGGATTTAAATACTGTTTTCTTTCACTCCATGAGATATACAGCTCACCCACTCTAATTTTTATTCCCTCTGTAAATAACTATCATATTCAGAGAAATAATTTAGCTGCTGGATCATCAAATGGCATCTTTTTCCACTGATATTTTAAAGGGCATTGGTGCTAACTCTGAACAGGAAAGAACCATGGTTCCCACAGATAATAGTTGACAGATAAAGTACAAGACATTAAGTCAAATTTGAATTCATAGAAATAATGAATAATTATTACAGTATAACTGTCTCCCAAGCATTGCATAAAAATATTGCCAACAATGATAACTTGGTAAGATATGAGTAACATTTTACTTCACACAGCAAATGCAGAGAGAAATCTGTTCCATCCCTTTGTTCAATTTTAAATAGACATACAAAGCTGCCTGTTTCAGAGAAGAACTTCTTTATTAGGTGTTATGTTTGAAACCGTTAAGAACCAACATGTTGCAGTATGGCTTCCAGGACTTGGTCCGAAGCAGCTTGGAGGTCGGCAGTGGTGGTGGCAGACACTGGCTGGCAGGCCTTGCCTGGTGATTGGCTCTTTAGCAGCTCACCTGGCCACACATGCTTGGAAGATTTAAGTGCCCTGTATGCTCAAAATCTGTATCTTCAGATAAAATGGATCTGCATCTTGGATGTGTTTACCAAAGCCAAGCATAACCTATAATGAGGATTAACTGAGTAAAGATGCTGGGCAATGTGCAATACACCTTGAAGAAGTGCAGCAGGGAGATTTTCGAGCACAGCTGCCTTATCTATGCATATATCATAAAGGCCGCATAGATGAATGGTTTGAAGTAAACAGATCTTGCCCTGAGCATCCTTCAGATGAAGCATCAGCTTCCTGTCTTATAGCTTTTCTTGTCTTTTCAAGATGCTTGAAAAACCGAGAGAATATGAGGATCTGTCTCTGAGAACACAAAAACAAAAATGCAGGCACACTCAGCCAGAAGTCTGGGTTCTGTGACGTGATGTGGAGATGGACAATCATACAGGAAAAAATATCCTGCCGAAGAGAGGAAAATTACCACAGAACTCAGAGTACCAAATGTGCATATAAATGATACACAGGAATTTTGAAAATGCTGCACATCCCCTTAAGAGTCATCTACATAGGTAATACTGATAAACATTTTGTATTCAGACGCCAAAATTAACTGATTTAAAAGTTGATTTATTTTTGTTAAGTCCTCCAAAGCTGTGCAACTAGTTGTGTTTTGATTTGTTTTGGGTTTTAGTTTGGGGTCTCTTGATTTTCCCCAACATGATGTTCCTAAATTCATCTATTTTTTTTTTATTGAGGTCATATTTGTTTATAACATTGTGTAAATTTCAGGCTTACATCATTATATTTCAACTTCTGTATAGACTATATCATGTTTACCACCAAAAGTCTAGTTTCCATCTGTCACCACACACGTGTGCCCCTTTACCCCTTTTGCCCTCCCCCAACCCATTCCCCTCTGGTAACCACCAATCTATTCTCTGTATCTATATGTTTGTTTGTTGTTTTATCTTCCACATATGAGTGAAATCATATGGTCTTTGGTTTTCTCCAACCGACTTATTTCGCTTAGCATAATACTCTGAAGGTCAAGCATTCATCTATTCTTAAATTGAAGACCACATAATTTACTTCTTATAAAGTCTTATATGTGAAACCAAGATATGTAATTAAGTAGTAAAACCTTCTCTGAATGTAAACCATAACCTCAAGTTCTATTTTTTCCCCCAAGTGTAGAAAATAGACTTCAATATAGGAAGTTAAAATACATTAATATTTTTAAATTAAAGGTTTAACATTATCAGAATGTAGTCAAAAGAGTAATTCAAGTTACATAATTACATTTTAATTAATTAAATCTAGAATTGTCTACTGAATTGCACACTTATTAAGTAGATTGTTTCCTCTTAAATAAAAGTACTCAACAGCTAATCAGCAATGAATTATCTGCAGCTATGCAACTTTTAAAAAAAAATACAAATTACCAATTTTAAGTGCTGCCAGCTACAATAACTTTGTTTTAATGGGTATTTTTGTTTGTTCTTTTCATGTAATTATTTTGTTGTGCTTTGCATCTCCAGGCAGTTTTTCCACATTTGGGTAAAACGTTTAGCAGGTTGTAAACTTAAAAACTTATGACAAGAGTAAAGTATTTTCTTGAGTGGAACTTGGAACAATTTGAGGGATATTTCACATACTTTTAAAAATCAGAATTTAGAGGCCGGCCCGGTGGCGCAGCAGTTAAGTGCACGCGCTCCGCTTTGGTGGCCCGGGGTTCGCAGGTTCGGATCCTGGGCTCACACTGACGCACTGCTTGTCTACCCATGCTGTGGTGGTGTCCCATATGGGGGGAGGAAGATGGGCACGGATGTTAGCCCAGGGCCAATCTTCCTCAACAAAAAAGAGGAGGATTGGCAATAGATGTTAGCTCTGGGCTGATCTTCCTCACACACACACAAAAAATCAGAATTTAATTTGGGATGCCAGATTTATAGCAATTTGCATCTTTAATTTTCCAAATAATCTGCAGGTTAGCATTTGATAAATGATTTTTAAAGCAAATATGAAGATTCTTTTAATTTATAATTTATTAATGTATTACTGTAATTGAAAATGTTATAGTTTTAAATTCAGTCTTGTGTAGAAAGAAATGTATTAAGCAAAATTATGTGAATAAATATTCCCCCCCCACACACACAAACTCTGAGAGAAAGATTATTCATAAATGACTGCACCTTGTAAAAAACGAGGCAAAAAAAAACATAGAGCTATCTGACCTGTTTAGGGATCCGTGTACTCCTTCCATACCACGCAGAGCTGAGCCTGGATATTCTGGAGTTACAGCTCATGAGAACAAAGGGGCTGACTGCAGGAAAACCAGCAAGGATTAGGGCAGAGGTATTCACCAGCCACCAACTGAAATTATGAAAAACAGTCAAATACAATAAAAAGATATAAGAAAGGGTGTAAAATGATACAAAGTTGCTCACTAGGACAAGGATGCTTTGCATGACTCTGGACTCAAGGGAGGATTGAGGGAGAGATGGTTCCTATGAACGTGCTGGACCCACTGCTTGTGCCTGCACAGGATGAAAACCATGGAGCCCCTGGCCCAGATCACAAATCCCAAACACAGAACATCATAAGATGACAACAATGTCGTATATAGTGCTGATGATGATATATTAGTAACTACCACAGAACAGTACCCCAAATCCTTTTCTTTCATGATGTTTTTGCTGTTCCACTTGCCAGTCACAAAGGAAAAGTGGTGTGGATCCAGCACATTTAGGATCCAGCAGAGGACGATGGAAGGCCCGCTGTATTTGGGAGCTCATAGTTTCAGCTCTGTCCATCTGGAGTTCCTGGGGCTGATCATGATGACCTCGAAGATACTCAACAGGCAGCTGGTGCCAACACACCCACCTCTGCCCACTCTGGGAAATGGAAAAGAAGTTTGCATCCAACATCTCTAAGGAAATGTTTCCACCTCAATGTGGCCATTTTCTGTGGGACTCCTTTAGAGAGGACAGCCAAGGAGTTGGCTACGTTCAGATGCTTGAAGATCAAATCTGTGGATCTTAATGTGCATGTGGCAAAAAAAGGAAGATCTAATGGTAAAGAAAGAAATTCCCCAGGAATCCAACTATGGTCTGAGATAAGATCATTCCTATCTCCATGGAAGATAATCCATGGAGGCCATTTGTCATTTTCTAGTAACTGACATTCCCAGAGTGAGAGGATTCTGAAGAAAAAACAAGGCCTGTTTTATCATAGCAACCAAAATCCACTATTTTCTCCTTACCGTTGTTTTCAACCCATACA
This sequence comes from Ceratotherium simum simum, assembly GCF_057802395.1. Lineage (NCBI taxonomy): Eukaryota > Metazoa > Chordata > Mammalia > Perissodactyla > Rhinocerotidae > Ceratotherium > Ceratotherium simum. The sequence goes on along the minus strand of NC_141922.1, from coordinate 48,212,469 downwards.
TTTCTTATAAAGCTTATTTTCTTTTCCTAAGAGTTTTGCTATAAAAAGAAAAAAATATATATATCCCCATTATAAGAGTATTACTAGTTTTTTACGTATAACTTTTAAGATTATATGAAGTGCTTTATTATTCCCATTTTACAGGTAAGGAGATCTGAGGCCCAGGAGGGCTACATTGTACCTTCTTGTAAGCGGCAGAGTCAGGTGTTGACAATATGCTTTACCACTATGCTTTCTCAACTACGGGCATGGGTGTTTTTCTAATATTTTACATATGTTCTTAGGTTTTATTTACATCTTGTCACTTTTTAAAAAAGAAAGGTTGTTATTTTTTTAAAAATCATGATTGTCAGAATTTTTCATTTAAATCTAACTGCTTATTTTATAGGCATATGTCACCTTTAATGATTCAGAGATCCAGGCAGAATACAGATGCTCTGATATTAGTATAATCCTAAAAGAATAATCCTACAATTCCAAATGGAATTTATTGAATTCACAAATGTTTCCATGTTGGAATTAAAAGAGGAGACTCCCTCTTAACCCAGAAGGAGCACACAGTGCCATGACTGTGTGCTAATCAAGGGGACATGAAACATCAGTAGGAGGTAAAATACTGCAGAGGAGAAACTAAATTAGCATTAATTGTAGAGGAACTTTTTATTTTTTATCAAAGGATAAATCTCAAATGTAACTATTTAAATGTCAGAATTGTTAAAGTTATTAAAACATAAGTCCATTATACAAAAGTGAAACTGGAGGGAAGGAAATCTGATCACTGAACAAATTTATTTTATTTTAGAAAAAACTGAATTTTAAAATGATATATGAGCAGTAATAATAAAAAATAAGTCAAGTGTGAATAGTCATGTATAATTGTCAATATAGTCATGTATATTAAAATTGAAAAGAAGAAATGTGATTCTTTTGTAGATTGTTTACCTCAGCGTCTGTCAGCTATAGGTCAGCCTTCATTGCCACCAGCAGCCCACTGTTGCCGAGTCCTTTTACTGGCTGAACCACTGCTGCTGTCGGGGCTTCCTTGTCATTTGTACTACACAATTTCTTTCATTGTTGGCAGTGATGCTACACTTCTTCTGATGCTTAGTGACCAAACAGTATGCTAATAGTTAAAAGGAATAAAATTTTGCAGGCCATAAACAAAATAAATAAACAAAACCCCAAAACTTCTTGGGTCCTGTTTATTTATAATCAAAGAACATTGTACAAATAAGCAAAAAAATATTTAGTAGGCACTGTTTTACTTTTTTATTTTGGACCATGTTACTAAAGTTTATTTATATTAAAAAGATCACTAGTATTTCTACTTAGTCAATGTATTTGAAACAACTTTCCCTTAAAATATACAGACTAACTTTGCTAATTAATTAAATGTCATATCCTCTTAAAAATTATATTGACTCTATTTTGAAAACTAATCAGTGGCTACTAGTCTTTCATTTACAGCTTTATTGAGGTATAATTGATATACAAAAAACTGCATTTTATGTATACAATTTGGTAAGTTTGGACATAGGCTTACACATGATACCAGGCTACAATCAAGGTATTAGCATGTTTCTCACCTCCGAAAGTGCTCTTGTGTCCCTTTACCTCTTCTTTGTGATAAGAATACTTAACATCTACCTTTTTAACAAATTTTTCAGTGAACAGCACCAGATTGTTAACTCGAGGCACGACACTGTACAGATCCTTAGAACTTATTTCTCTTGTATAACTGTAATGCTGTACACATTAACTAAGCCCCAGTACTAAGGTGAGTACTGAATCTGGAAATGACATTAGAACATTTTTGAAACCAGAAAAAAAATCACAAAATGATTTAATTCTGAAAAATGCCAAAGTTCATGACTTTTTTCTAATATGAAAACCTATGGGTCACCACAGTACCTTTCCTTGAATGCTCCTTCCCTGACTTTAAGAAGAAAAAGTCTCACCATAATCATCACAAACCAGATGTTTTCTGTTACCACACAATCACTGTCTCCATTAAGTATGTAATATGACTAGATTGGTTGAAAAAACTATATCCACTGTTTCTGAACAGAATAATGTCACTTAATTAGCTACACCATATACAGACACTAAGGTATTGGACAATAGCTCTACAAATCCTGAAAATGTTGTCCATGATTTTTAAAGAGAAGATAGAACAGCTAGCAGATTAATTTCCAGATTATACTAGACAACTTAAGAAAAATAGATTTCATTGCTGCATACATCAAAAACCAACAACCACAATCAATGAGGATTGCGTTAAAATAAATTAGAAGCAGTTAGGGATTTATCGTCTTGGACCTCCATTTCAGCTCATGACTGAGTACTTATTTCCTCCTTCCTGCATGGCTGTGGCACTGGATCACTTTTTGCCACAGAATAAACTCTTTTCCAGACGAGCACTTTCTTGTCTCCTGATGTACTTCCTTTATAGACTCTGCTTCCAAAACTGAAATATAAAATACTCACCAGATGCCTTCCGCTGTCAGGACAGTGAGCATGGAGTGATGGTCATGAAAGCCCACGAGTGTGTGCGAGAGTGGCAGCCAAATGTGGGAGATGGGTTTGTGACACTGTGACCTCACTCCCCACAAAACTGCCACTATCATTTCACCTGCAGCATCAATGACAGGAGACACTTGAGAGACTGAGAATATTTTGGAAAAACTTTGGCTCCGCTACTAATTAGCACAATCAATCACAACTTTCTAGTGAACATCTCCAGAAACACAGCTTAGAGTGTTTGCAAGAGTCTCTTCTTTTCCATGATCCATGGAGGTGGATAGGTTCACATGGATGGAGTAGACAATGCTGAGGTCTGAGACATAAGGGACTGAGAGCAAAGCACATGTGCCTTACTGGATTCCATCCTTCCCTGAGATGCTGTTGTGCTGAAAATCTAATTTTCTGTTAATCCACAAATTCCTGAGCTGGACTATCTTTTAATTATTAACAGAGAAATAGGATCACACACAGAGCTTGAGAAGTATTTGTCAATAGGTTAGAGTGCAAGGAAGAACTTGAAGTCAAATATTGATATAAAAAATAGAGAAAATTTATGCAATTTAATGCAAATTCATGTGCAAATACAAATGATATTTTAGGAATGTTTATTTTATCAATATTTACCCCCATAGAAATACACATTCTAAACTGAACAATATCTATAGAAGAAACAGAGACATTTATACAGAGTTCCCTCACACACATAAAGGCACCAATTTCATATCCCCTAGAGGGAAATTCTAATGATAAACTGATTGATAAGCCAATGCTACCTATACTATTCAAGAGTTATAAAGTAGTTAAGCTTCCAAATTTTTCTTAGGAAAGGTATATAAGTGTGATGCCAGATTTTGCCTGGATTGATACAAACAAATAGGATATGTGAATATAAAGGTAAAAATATTAAATATTAGAAAACACTGCATCAATACATTAAAATATTGTATCATGATCAATCGTCCTTTATGGAAGGAATGCAATTGTGTTTCAGTATTAATTACATGGGAATTGATTAACATGAGAAATCCATTAATGCAATTAATCAGATCAATAGAATTAATGAGAATGTTGTGATCATGTTCCTAAATGCAAAAAAGACATCGGCAGAATTCAACAGAAAATTGCATTTTAAAAAGTTCAATCGATAAGGAATTGATGTAAAATATTTATGAAAAACATGAAAATAGATTTGTACAAATGAAAAATGATGATACTACATGTTTGAGTAAGAAGACTGAACAATATCAAGAGTCAAACATCCTTTAATCAATTTATAAATTGAGTTGGACCCCAATATAGATATCATCTGATTGTGTTGTATACATAGAAATTTTATTGCAGAGAAGAATAAACAAACAGTAATATTCATAAAAAGTCTGAAGAGAATAACTGAGTGACATCCCCTAACATATATCAAAGAATTGGAAATTAAAAGTGTGGCGTTGATTTATGAATAGACTGAGAGACTAAAATACAAAATTCACAAAAAAAATGTATATGGAACTTTAATGTACACTAAAGGCAGCAATACTGAAAGAGAAGTGCGCTTCTGGTGTCTCACTGGGGCCCACAAATATGCACCTGATCCTTTGTCTCCACGTTTTCTCCCAGCAGAGCTGGTGTTTCCCCAGCTACAGGGAGGTCATTTAATAATTGAGAAAGCAGCTTTGGCTATTGCCTGATGGATATTTCTGCTGGGTCAAGAGACATCTTAACCTGTTCTCAGGGCCCATGCTGTGTTCGCTGCTGAGCTGACCTGTTACTGCCATCAGTAACGCTTTATCACATGCAACTGACCCGCTTTCTGTTTGGGAACCTTGGGAACAGGTGCACTTTGTTTCAGTAACTCCATCAGTTGATGACTTGCCTGATGGTAGACTATTTGGGGGACTCTTCATCTCCCCAGGGCCACCAGTGGTGAGAGTGTGTAACCAGTCCAAGGAGGGACCAACTATGTGGAGACATGGGGATGTGCTACCTCAAGACTGGATACTTTTAATCTATACCCCACACTGGAACAGGCAGAAGACACCAACTCCTTTAGAAGAAAAAAAAATACTTGAAAATAACATCCTTGATGATGAGAAAGAGACCATCTTCTTCAGAAGATATGCTAGAATAAAAACTGCCTAGACAGAAACGTTTTTCTTGGGAGAAATTCTCCTCCAAGAAAAAGTAGGAGGACTCTCTTGCTATCGTCAAGAGGCACACACTCAAAAAGGCACAACCAGGGACAGGGCTGAGGAAGGCCAGAGCACCAGCATCCCTGGCACCAGGTTTAGGCTGGGGTGACAGGTGCCTTGGAAATGATAGGGTAACACCTTAGATACAGCTGGGGATCCTTGAATTTCACACTTTTCCCAGGGTGTCTGTATTTTTCTCTGACCCTCCTGTCTATGATCGACATCTCTGTCCCTCAGAGGTGGTTTGTTGGCTGCAGGCTGTGGCACTCATTACTGCCTTTGCTCAAGTAGCAGGGAGTCCTGTAGTCCCAGAAATATTCACCTCTGGGCCCTCTGGACCTGGAAATCCTCCCTGACCTGACTCACTTGTATGCATCAGTCCATGCATCAGACCGTTTCTTGTCTAAGATTAGACCAGTGACTGTCATGCCCTCCAAAGTTTCCCAGTCTCTACTGTGAGTGAAGACAGCTTCATTTTAGGTGGGTTTGGCTCTGTCAGAGGATGACACCAACTTGGATTTGTACAAGAGACATTCTAGTTCTTTTCTTTTCCCTCTGGGTTGAAACCACTGAACACATGACTCACCCTCTTTCTGAAGTTACCTTTTGGCAGAGCCTATCCCTTTGGTGGCCATAACTGAGTTATCTTGCTCAAAAAGGCTTCTGCTAATCCTCTATTCAGGGCAGGCTGGCACTCTTCTCTAGAGTGGGAGGACCCCAATCCCACATCTTCTGCTCAATGTTCACCTGATTTTGGTCTCCTCGACTTCTCTATCTTCACTTGGGCTACATCATTTTCCTGGTATTTTGAGGCCTGAGGCTTTAGTTCCCAGGGGTCCAGCTATCCTTAGCTATTCCACCCAGGCTCCATGTGGGACCCCAAACCCTTTTGTGATGTCTTGGCCTGTAGGCGGCTGAGATCTTCAGAGTTGGAGTAGCTGCTGAGCTAGACAGATGGGCTGGGTGGCCACCTGTGGGGACCACGTGTGGGCCTGGCTGGCAGTGCTGCTTACCATGCCAGTGAAGGTAGCACTGTGTACCTGGTGGCCTTCCTCCTGGAGGTAGTGATAGATTACCTCTTCCGAGTGCTGCCCACAAAGGCTCCAGGACACTGCTGCAGGTGCTCTTGAATCAGCTTTGGCCTGGTGCACACCACCAACACAAAGTTGGCCTTCCTTTGCTTCCCGGACACCTTCCTGGTACAGAGGCGCCCAGCCATTACAGCTATGCCACAGCCTCACCTTTGCCATACTGGCCTACTTTATCACCTGGACCTCCTTCATGCTCCTCTTTGCTAATGTGCATGTGGCCTACCAGCCTGCCATGCAGATGGGTGCCATCCTCCTCTGTGCCCTGGGCATCCGGGCCACCTTACACCTGCCCAAGTGTTACCTGTTGCTGCAGTGGCCAGAGCTCAACACCCCAAGTTCTTCCTAGGAGAGGGCCCTGGTGTTGCCAGAGGAAGGGGCAGCAGTGGGGGGTAGTGGGGAGACTCAGGGCAAAAACTAGTGACCCCTAACCTGGTGACCTCACCCCAGTGAACCCGGACCTAGTTGAGATGCCCCCAAACCGAGTCCTTATGCAGCAATGCCCAAACTGTGCCGTGACTCTGCTGAGACTCCCCAGCTCTAAATGCTTAAATAAAAAAAAAAAAAAAATTTCCTATGTATGCCAGTCACATACATAGGAAAACTATATTTAGAGAGCTTTGACTTTAGCTCTGCCCACCTGGAGTTCCTGGGGCTAACTGTGATGGCCTGGAAGATACTTAAGAGGCATGAGGTAGTAACTGATACAGCCTCTGCCTACTCTGTGGACACAGAAATCAAGTTTGCATCCAAAAGTCATTGAGGAAAAGTTTCAACTCCCAAGTTATCACTGTCCAGGGAATCCTTTAGAGCAGAGGGACAAGGAGTTGTCTAAAGTCAGGCGTTTGAAAATCAAATCTGTGGGCCTTAATGTACATCCAGTGAAATAAAAAAATACATAATGGTAAAGAAAAAAGAAATTCCCCAGGATTCCAACTGTGGTCTGAGATAAGACTAATATTCTTATTGCTAAATTCCTGGAGGCCATATTGTCAGTTTCCAGAGTTGTCAGATGATCCTTCACAGAAACACAAGGCTTGGGTCACATTTATCATGTAAACTGATATCCAAAATTCTTCAATTACCATTGTGTCCCACCTTGAAATATTTATTTAAAGGTTATTTTTCTTCTTTAAGAGTCTTTGAAGGGTTTGAATACATAACATTTAAGGAGCACTTAACAATGTACAAATCAGTGCCATGAAGGCGGTACACATGGTTATTTGTTCTTCACAAATCTATGACTCAAGCAGTGATACTGTCATAGTAAACATGAAGAAAGTTTAGGCACAGAAAGGTTGACTTCTCTAAATTCACTCTCTGGTTAGAAGAGTGGGGCTTTGAACCTGGCTGGGCTGGTGATAAAAGCAGTGCATTTAACTACTATGTTATACTAACACATCTAGTTAGCTGGGTCCTTCAAATAATCCACATCTATAATTAGATTTCTTTCATACCTTGTCATTTTATTTTAGCTTATGGGTATTTTACATTATAATTTTGGTTGTGACAATTTTTCATTCATGTGTAAAGATTCATTCTGTAGGCCAATACCAATTATGAATAAAGCTTTAGAGATCCTAATAAAATGTAGATGCACAGACTGTAGTATGATGCTACAGGAAACTACCTCACACAGAAAAGCTGAAATTAATGAATGCAGGAATGCCTCAAGAGTAGGATGGCAATAGAGAAATTCATTTGCTTTTATGCCTGGTGACCTAGGATATTTATAGAAAGAAACAGATTATATCAAAGATTATATAAAGACTTGGTTCTTTATCCTGAGAGTCTACTATTCCAAGTATCCCATGTCCAGTTGACTAGGTGCCCCAAGTGAAGGATACAATTATTAATTATACAATTTTTAATGTTTCTTAATTTACAGATTTATTTCCTTAGAGTTCTAACCAAATCAACACAAACTAAAACAATTCTCAAGGCTTTAATATAGATAGTCAGATTCTGTTACCAAGTAAGGAAAAAGAGGGAATGACTATTGAGGCATTCTTCATTCAACACCATTGTGTCACCGACTAGGGGCTTCGAGAAACTCAAAGGTGGGTTTGGAAGTGTGGGAGATCAGGATTTGGCCACCCTGAAATATATCTCTTCACCTTGATTGTTTTCTCTGACGGACATTTGACCTCCCCCACTAACTGCCTAAAGAATTTGACATAGAAGATCTGTTCCAGGAAGGAGTTACTATCTGATGGCTGTAATATAATGTAAAATAGATGTTACAATAGGAAAGGCACCAACAAGCCCATCTTATCAAAAATTCTCTCTCTCTGGCCACATTCTCTACATGGCCCTGCAAGGAGTTGCCAGACAAACATTTACATTTATAAGGGAAATCTCCATTTGTAAAGGTATCTCCTTCTCTGTATTGGGAAGAGGGGGGATGACCTCATTTCCAGAAACTTATCAATGTGGAAGGTGAGGCCTTAAATATGCATAGTAACCTTACTCTTGTTTACTGTGCTTTAGTGGTAATCTCCTGTAACTGACTCCCCTCACCCCCAACATCCTCCTTTGTCTTTAGCTGAAGATGGTATTTAAGACGAGAATTTCTGCTATTGGGTTGAGAAACGCAGTGTCCCTGGTTTCTACCATGTATACATGTTATTAAACTTCGTATTATTTTCTCCTGCTAACCTGTCTTGTTAATTATTTGGCCAGCCATAAGAACCTTAAGGGAAAGGACAGAGGGGGATTCTCCCTCTTCCTCCACAGAAGCAATTAATTGTTTTTCCAAGTTGTTTCTTTTCCTTTTGTATGTTAAGGAGATGTAACCACCAGCCATCCTGAAACTGACCAAGTGAGGCACTCAGGGGAGATGTTACCACCAGCCATCCTGAAACTGACCAAGCCTCACCACATGAGCTATGTCCATTACCTTTGCCTTATTTTTAATGCAAAGATCTCTTCAGGAGGAGCTTAGGCCTCATTATGTGGAACCATGTTCTCCAAATGGGCCTGTGCAAGTGAATACCTGCCTCTCCCTTTTGAATATACATTCCCCAACCAAATAAAAGTTCCTGCTTTCCTTTGTTTGGGGACCCCATGACTTTGGAAATGATTCCTCATGGCCTCCTATTTGCTTCAAATACACTTTACTTTGTGAGACAACTTGCACTGGTGTAGAGTCTTATTTAACTCACCAGGAGGCAAGCCCACTTGGTTCAGTATCAATTGTACCGTTAAGAGGCAGTGCTATGAGAAAGGATCACTGCTGTGAAATATCCAATTATATTTTGATAATAGAGTATAACTATTACTATAATAACTCAATGACTTCAGTAATTGGGATAACTAAACTTTCCCAGAAGAGCAACTGAACTTCAACAGCATCTCTATATTGCTTTTGAATATTTTAAATTGAGGATATACATTTAAAATAGTCATTTTTAATGTCATGTTTGCTGCAAACCACTTGAAGTAAATCTCTCTTAATTTCACATTATATTTTCAACCAACAAGGTCAGTGGTTCAGTTTTTCAATTTTTTATTTTATTATGCATATATAAAATACATGAGTCTCAACAGTCAAAATTATATTAAAATATATACTCAGAGAACCTCTACTGTAACGCTGCCTTTTTTTTCCTACTCTCAGTAAGTAACCACTTGTATTCTTTTTGGCTTTATTTCCCATTTTTACACTAAAGAGTGGGCTATATTACAGTCTACACCAATAGTGGAGCTCACTCCATATTAGAACAACAGTCTTTCTTGGTCTTTTTACAGCTCCACAGTATATAATTGTGTCTCCCCTCATTTCCCAGGTCCCTTTCACCAACGCAAGTCCATATGACAAATTTTGCTTAATAGGAAAGGAGTAGAATTGATGTCGCACTTCTAAGTGAATCGTGTAGGAGCCAATGTGAGATCTTCTTGCTCTCTCTTCCTTTGCAATCATGATCACAGAGGCTCAGTTATGGGATGGGAATACCTCCATTCCTGAGTTATATGTGGTAGTCAGCACTCCTAGATGGCCAACCACTCAGAGGGGAGCAATTGACAGAAAATAATAAGTCTTGTATGTATTAAGCCTGTGGGATTTTTTGTTTTGTGTTCTCAGACACCAGAGTACATGTATAGCTTCATCACATCTGTCACAGAAAATTCTTAAAGCAAAGACTCATTCCATTTCAATACACCCATATAATATCCTTCAAATTTGACTTTGTAGTTTGCCACAGAAAAATCTTGGGTAATTTCAACATTTATCAGACAGACCACAGGTTCTTAACCACCACAGAATAAAAATAAACAATAATCAGATAGTAAAAATAATACCAAACTATAAAAAATATAGTTTAATCATTTGGAACGTGATTAAAGCAAAAACTCTACATAACTATGTAACAATTAGAGTAAACTAAAAACAAAATGGCATTACCAATTATTAAGTCATTATCACCAAGTACGGAAGTGATAAAATTATGTGACCAAAGTAGTGGGTTTTGACTATTTAATAGAGAACAAGAGGATGTTCAACTTTGTAAGCTAAAGGAAGGAAAAAATAAGCCAAGTGAATTAGAAGGTTCAAATCATTACAAATAAAGTAGATAATAATAATTTTAAAGAAATAAAGAATTAGGAATAAAATGAAGAAATATTATTAAAAACAATCAAAAAACCTCCAAAACTTTCACAGGGAAATAAAGGAATAAAAAAAGACACATGCAGACTTCTGGTTTCTGGTTTATCATGTAAAGAGTTTGGAAGTTGTCACTCCATCCAACAAGTAAAAAACTGAACAAACTGAAAACCAATACCTCTTCTTAGATCCATCAGAGAACTGAGGTCAGAGGGCAAATTGCTGCCCCCAAAATTGGAGAGAGGAACAGGTGGAAACAAAGAACCTCATTTACCAGAGCAGAAACTCACAAGCAGAAACCTCCATAGGAAGCCAGGTAGGAAAACCTAAAACTGTAATTGACAAATTGCTGGAGGCTCAGTGTGGACAAAACTCCAGGGGAGCCCACTCAAAGGAGGGGTCCCAAGACTTTTGTGAGTCTTAACTCTAGGATCCCTACCAGGTTCTCACACTGAAAATTGGAGGAAACTTGCTCTACTTCCAGCAGGGGAGGGGGAAAGTAACTACATGCATGACTTACCAATAGGGATAATGTTCTGAGAAATTCATTTGTGAGGCGATTTCAACCTGTGAACAAACATAGAGTGTACTTACACAAATCTAGATGGTATAGCTTACTACACACCTAGTGTATGATACTAATCTAATGGGACCACCACATGCGATCCGTCATTGATCAAAACACTGTTAGGCAGTGCATGACTGTAGTTTGAAATGGGCCCAGAGCACTCTATTCTTAATGACGCCTGCCCTCAAGAGAAACTATTTAACTAAACCCTAAACAACTGGGGTTTTAACAGAACATAAATGATCTGGGGGAAGAGAAATGCCCTAATCCAGCCCATTCAAAAAAAACCATATATATTTAACAAATGTAGGATAAACTGTAGCCAGAGAGCTAACCTTTATTAGTAGCAAAGAACTCACACATAAGAGAAACGGTATGTTGAAAATCAACATGAAAAGGCTGGCATTAATAATTTATCCGTTCAACAAGAACACATTCTTCTTGTCAGACAGACAGGTCTGTAATCACTCTGGATGAGCCTTCATCCAAGCTCCAGCCCTGGTGTGCAACAAAAAATTATAAACAGGAATAATCCCCAAAACAGAAAAGAAGGGAGGACAGTCTTTATTTGGAGAAGTAAACTCTTAGACTACACCAAATCATTCATATTGGAGAAGCAATTCAATTACACATTGGAATTTTATTACTCATTCAGCAACACTTGTAGGACACGTGAGGATTCTCACTGCATAAAACATTCTCGGTGTCATAAACGGAAGTCTTCAGTGATCACTCATTTGTCAGTCAACATTAGTGATCTCACACTGTGGAGATATCAATATTTAAGTCAATGTGACAAGGCCGTCAGCTGGAGTTCACATCAGAAAACTTATATTGGGAAGACACTCTAAAGAATCCTTAGCACCCAATTTGGACTTTTGTTGATGACCTACTATTTAAAAATAATGGGATAAAGGAGGTAGGTAGGATTCTTAAGAGTTCATGGAAATGCTGAATGCACAATTTAGAAACAAGTAATACTCAACAAGGTAAACCAATTTCAATAGATTTGTACTTGCTTATATGCACACAGTAAGAGTGGTTGCTGAACAATTATGTATTTGTCTTGACAAAACCATGAAACATTATGTTGAATAAAAATGGGCCATTTTCCTTTAATAATGTTACTATTAATTTAGTCCATTTCTATATTTAATGGAGTTATAATTACAAAGGCATGCACCAATTACAAAATAACTACAAATAAATCTGGAAATTGTAGGGCAAAAAATAATGTCTTAAATATTAAGTACTAAAATATGTATATACATAATACAGATGAGAAAAAACTGATAAAAGAAAATTAAAATGTAATGTACTCTTAAAAGAGTAACAAGGGTGTCAGTCCTGGAGGATTGAGGCTAGGCAGTAAAATTTCACAGAATTCTGAGACTGGAAATGGGCCATTCCCTAGTTTTTTTGTTGTTGTTACCAAGGGGATTTTGCCACCAAGAACAGAGAGATGGAGGGAAAAGAGAACTTAGAAGAATATTGCAAACATAGGAAGGGTTACATTTTCAGGACACCTTAGAACAGCAGGGTGTCCATATTCTAGTTCATGTAATCACACAGAATTTCCCCTGGGCAATGCATTTTGTGGCTCTACCCTCCAAATTTCCCCTCATTGCTCTGGATGAAATCATCTTAAATGAGAAGAAGCTGGAAACAAGATAGAGCTGCCTGGAAGAAAACCTGTCCTGTAAATTAAACCAGCATGGGAGCTGGCTACGCAGAGGACAGGAGCTATACAATGAATGCCGGCCCCTCTTTAGTTTAGTGACTTTTTTTACTGCCCAAAGGATCAATTGTAACACTGAGGTTCACTGAAGGCTAACAGGATAAGATGTGAGATTAAGGTGTCTATAAAGCACTTGAAGCAACATACTTTCATGTGTTTCAAAGTGTGCATAACTAGGCAGGGGCCCTAACATCCCTATGATCATTAAGGGAAATCGGACTCACAAAAATTTAGGAATCATTGGCAAAAACGTGTCATGCAGGAGAAAGGATCGTCAATCTAAATGACCTCATTCACATACTCATTGTCTTGGTCAGTATGGGATGCTATAACAAAAATACCACAGACTGGGTAGTTTTAACAACAGAAATTTATTCCTTATAGTTCTGAAGTCTGAAATGTCCAAATTCTAGGTTCCAGCTGATTTACTCCTGGTGAGAGCCCTCTTCGTTTTTTGCAGGACCATTTCTTGCTCTATCCTCATCTGGCAGAGAGAGCTCTGGTCCTCCATTTCCTTCTAAGGGCACTAATCCCATCATGGGGGCCATACACTCATGACCTCATCTAACCTAATTAACTCCCAAAGGCTCCACTTCCAAATACCAACACAGTGGGAATTAGGACTTTAAACACATGAAATTCGGGTACACAAACATCCAGTCCACAGCATTCATGAAACCAACACTCAGCAAATATTTATTGTGGTTGTACAGCCCTGACCCAAAAATGTTCTGGAGATCGTGTGTGGAGGCAATAAACAGTCAAACAAAACTTTTGATATTAAAAAAAGCTAACAAATTGTAATAGATTGTAATTACAATTGTCTTCGGCTAAAACAAGTCTTGATTATCATTGTCCAGATTAGGCAAACTCCCCCAGGCATGGATGTGTCTGGTGACCTCTCCTAAAAAGGCTCTTCCCTTTTTGAAATCTTATTTTAGTCCTGTTTGCTTCCACATCCATTCAGTGTTTTCAAACATACAGTATTTATTAAATCAATGTTTAATTGTTGCCCTGTCTTTACCACATCTGATTGGAAGCAGAAGTCATACTAGTTCACTAGAACCAAATTTCAGTCCATTTTTCCTCAGCTCAGAGTGCCTACCTCTTTTTGCTGGGACTCGCTTCTTTCACTGTGCAAGTTGGCAAATGCCTCAGGGGGAGAAGCCTGCATGGAGCTGGTGTTCACCATCTTGCGCTTCCCTATTCCCAGAGACTGCAGACCCTTAAGTCCTGTCTGCACAGGATGCTCTCTAACCCTTCAAATAGCTTTTATAGCCGTCCAGTGCAAGTCACTCAATAAAAGTGGAACCTGAAATTATTTTACCCTGAAATATTTTAAACTAATGAATATTTGTCATTTTTCAATGAATATTTCTCCAGTTTTATGTAACTTTTTTTTTTTTTTTGTGAGCAAGATCAGCCCTGAGCTAACATTTGATGCCAAGCCTCCTCTTTTTGCTGAGGAAGACTGGCCTTGGGCTAACATCCGTGCCCATCCTCCTCTGCTTTATATGGGACACCGCCACAGCATGGCTTGATTTAAGTGTTGCATCGGTGTGTGCCCAGGATCTGAACCTGTGAACCCTCAGGGCCCCGAAGCGCAGTTCGCACACACAACTGCTATGCCACCAGGCCAGACCCAAGAAACATTTAAATAGGAATTTCAACAGCAATAATGAGAATTCTTCCAGCCAAAATTCCATGCCATTTACTGTTTGGAATTATATCTAATCTTTGATGCATTTTCCTCAGTGCCTATTAAAATAACACTGATTTTACATTTTAATATCTTGTGATGGGTTTGTACCAGACACTTGTTTACCATTTCAGGTCCTCTTGGCACCTCATCTTTGAATCATATGTCACTGTAGCAACCAGCTTTGCAGGTATCATATTTGCTTCATGCAAGCGCAACGTCAGTGCTCCTCACATTTTGTCCCAGTGTCCCATGCCTCTCCCTCTTGCCTCTGGGCATCCACATTGATGCTGAGGTGCGAAATACCCCATGACCAAACCCACACATGCACAGCCATGTTCTTTGTATGGATGTGTGTACTTGTGTTCTGCAATTCTGTATGGTCACAGAATGCTTGGCTATTATGGGATCTGTGTGAAGGTTTGTTTTGTTGATGTCTGTGTGTGCTTAAAGGCTATCAAGTCACTATGGGCTTTGAGAGTGTATGAGCGTGTTCGCGTCCCTGTGTGTATGTTCTGTATCAGCCTGCCGCTGCTCAATTGCCCTGAGGAACTCAAGGGTGTGTCTGGAAGCATTTAACTGTTTTTCCAAATTGTTTTTTTTTTCCTTTTGTTATGTTAAGGAGATGCAAACACCAACCACCCTGAACCAGACCAAGCCTCACCACAAGAGCTACCCTACGACCTGTGCCTTATTTTTAATGCTAAGATCTCTTCAGGAGGAGCTTAGGCCTCATTACCATAACCTGCAGTGTACGTGGAAGCACATTTTCCAACTGAGCCTGCACAAGCAAATACCTACCTCTCCCTTTTGAATATTCATTCCCCATCTGAAATAAAAGGTCCCTGCTTCCCTTTGTTCAGGGACACCATCACTTTGGAAATAATTCTGCATGGTCTTGATACCAAACCTCTTAATCGCAAGTTTGTGTGCCCGATGCCCAGCAAGCCCAACACTGAGACATTGGTGCTTGGAGATGGAGAAGGACTTACTCAGATTGGCCAAAACAAGGAGGTGGGAGCCTGGGTTTGCTCAAACCCACCTCCCCAAGAACAGAAAGCAGGGGGGTTTTACAGAACTTGGCAGGAGGAACTCTGGGGAAACAAACGGGTCACTCCCAATAAGGCCCTGGGCAGTCTGAGTTCTGGGCTTCATTGGCTGCTGAGGGCTGGTCATCTGGTGATCGTAACCTCCCCGAAGGCATTCTCTTCTACAAAACAAGCTCACAAATCCTCTGGAAAACAAACTCACAAATCCTCAAGACCCCTGAGTTACCCATGAAGGGGAGGAAGACCTATCTCCTACCCACTCTGGGTCCTTTCTGGCTGGGCTATGAATTAAATTGACATGAGACAGAATAACAGGAGAAAATCAAATAAAGCTTTATAACACGTATACATGGGAGAGACCCAGGAAAGACTGGGTAACGCAACAAAATGGCAGAGATTCTCATCTTAAATACTATCTTCAACTAAATACAAAGAAAGATGTTGGGGGTGGGGGGAGTCAGTTATGAGAGATTACCAGAAAAGTAGAGTAAACAAGAGTAAGGTTATTATGCAGCTTTAAGGCCTTGCCTTCTGCACTGATAAGTTTCTAGAGGTGAGGTCATCCCCCCTTCTCCCCAGTACAGAGAGGGAGATACCTTCACAAATGGAAATTTCCCTTACAAATGTAAATGTTTGGTAAACAGAACTTTCATAATGGGCTTAGCAAGGACCCTCCCAGTCTATTGATACTCAGTTATCTATGGTGATGGCCTGTCCTTGGGGACAGGCCTTGTATCTTAAATCCTTTTAGGCAGTTAGTGGGGAGGGAGGTCAAAGTTTCTTTCAGAGTCTTCTGAACCTTTATTGTCTTCAGCTTGAAATAATCCACATACCAGAGTAGCACATCTTGGGGTGACCTGCCCTGAACCACATCACCTCTCAAGTTAACAGGAAAAACACCAAATTGGTTTAATATCTACAGTACCCTTCAGGTACCTGGCTTCAGTCTCCTATTTGCTGCAAATATACCTTTGTGTGACAACTCCTTCTGGTGGAGAGTCTGATTTAACTCGCCAGGAGGCGAACCCACTTTGGTTTCCGTAACAAGCATGCATTATTAGATGCAGTTTGTGGTATGAATGCTGATGATCGCTTGCAAACAGTGTGTATGTGAGTGAGTGTGTGCCGTCAGCATTTCCACGTGTTCAGAAAATGTCTGTCATTGTGGGAGTGTGTGAAGCAAGTATGTTTTGTCTGTTTGTTTTGGTTTTTGTTTTTTTCCGCTGAGGCAGATTTGCCCTGGGCTAACATGTTGCCAATGTTCCTCTATTTTGTATGGGACCCGCCATCACAGCATGGCCACTGACAGACAAGTGGTGTAGGTGCGTGCCCGGGGAAGCGAACCCAGGCCACCAAAGCAGAGTGCACCAAACTTAACCACTAGGCCACCAGAGCTGGCCCAACAAGTATGTTTTTTGAATTTAATATGGGCACTGGCACTGTTTGCCTGTTACTAGTTCAACACTCAATACCCCTGAAGAAACAGTGTCCAGAAAGACATAGGCCCCATCAGGCCCACAGAGATCCTACTCAGTTGTTTCTTTCCTATCACAGAAATATGAATGGGTAGTCAGTGACCACTTGATATTTGAGGAATTCCTCTAGAATGAAGATGGAGAAAAAAATATACACTTTGAAGCAAGGGACCAAAAGACCAGAAAGGAAATCCAGAGAGATCATAGTAAAACTTCAAATACATATCTAGTAACATTTTCAAAATTAAAGAAGATAAAACATCCATTAAGCATATATATATGTACATCTATGCAGTATATATCCATAGATATGCATATGCATACAATTATACGTATGTGTATTAAATGTCAAATATAAACAAAGCCAGATTCTAGCTAATGTGGTCAGGACAGATTTTAATCAGTAACATACTACTGCAATAGGAAAGAACGAATAGGGTGAACTGAACTCTACTTTGATTGATACAGAGGTGACTGGGCAATTTTTAAAGGGAGAATGATGAAGTAAGAAGCAGGGTTAGCGGTGGCTCAGTAGAGTCAGAAAAGTGAAAAACTACAAAGTGTTCATCAGTGCAATGTGAGTAGGCCAGTTGTCTGCTAGTTGGCAATGATCAAAGTTTCTATTCTGTCCTCTCATAGAGACGGGAAGACAGAGGTCCTATCGTTCCAGATGATTACATTTCAAGGAATGGCTTTCAGGACCTTGAGAAATGCCCTCCTGAGTTATAGGAGACACATGTACAACTCAAATGGACGGAGAAAAAAAGATTCACAATTGTAAGCACTATTTAGTAAATGCTTTAAGAACGGGATGTCAGGGGCCAATGATCAGGTACTGGCCAGAACAAATAGTAAATCCTTTTGGGTGCCTTAAGCTTTCTCAGGCAGGCACCTTAAGGGGGCTTAGGTCATCCTAGGGATGTAAACTGTTAGAAACTATGTCAGTGTTTAAGTCTTAGAACTTGTGTGTGTGGGGTGAAATCATTTGTGCTGAGAGGCTGTAGTTATTATAGGCCAAGAATGAAGTCTAGTTGAGAAGGGGACTCAAAGGAGCCTGGTTTGAGTTTGGTCAAGTACAGAACCATATATATATAAAATATATATATATAATAATATAAATCATTATGTTGAATAATATTGAACATATTATCTAAAATTATCAATTTGAATAATATATATTTAATAATTAACAAATTGTTAATATATTTAATATATATTTAATATACTAAATATATAAAACATATAATAGGTATATATATTTGAATTGAATAATGTAAATATAAATATATATACATATGATTTAAAGGAATATTTAGACATAATAAAATTTCCAGAATTGATAAAAGACTCCTATTCTAGATTCAGGAAGCTGAATATGCCCAAACACAATAAAAAAAAATAAACCTATAGTCAGATCTATCCACCAGGGAAACTGAAGAACAGCAACTATAAAAGAAGATATTGAAAGCCCAAGAGAAAGACAGAACACTTACAAAGACTTACATTTAGACCAACAATACATTTTTCAACAATGGAAGGCAAGAAAGAGTTGGATTGTCTTCAAGGTACAGAGAGAAAATAACTTTCAGTGTATACCCAATTAAACCATATCTCAAGAATCAGGGTGAACTAAAGACATTTTTATGCAAACATTTACTAAGAGTATTACCACCAACAAATGGTCATTAAGAAACTACTAAAGAATATAATTTAAGAAGAAAGAAATAGATCCAAGAAGAAAAGCTAAGATGTAAAAATGACTTGTGAAGATAAAAAAAATGGTAAACATACAAATAAATCATTGAAAACTTGACTTTACCAAACAATAATATTAACAATGTATAATTGATGGAGTTAAAAACTAATAACACGGGAACTTCTGTTTTAGAATAGACTAGGTCAGGACACGAAAGCACTCTTGCTGCAAAAGTGGACAAAGCCAGATAAATATCATATTTTTAAAGCATAAGAGAACTTCAGAAACAACAAACTAAAATTCCAGAAAAGAGAAAAACTCTCTTCTATGAGCAAGGAATTTTACCTTTCTTTCCCCTGTGGGCATTTTCTGATTCTGGGTGCTTGCTGAAGATGTGGCTTGATCTGTCAGAACTCTGGCTAGGGAAAAGAGAAACTAGCCAAACTTTCAGTGATTCTGCAGGACTGCTGTGACAAACAAAACCTGAGAAGTTTCAAACACACGACTGCTCTTCCCTATAGAACATCTGGTAAGTTTTGTTATTATACAGGAATCTGGGGGGAGAAAAGCTTCCAGAAGGCAAAGTGAAGTCTCCAGTAGTCTTGCGGAAGTAGCCTAACTCAAACATACTGATAGTCTTACCTTCAAGGAATTCGCCATATTGTGAAGCAACGTAAGGTGAGGAAACTGCAGAGGTGGGCCCAGATGTCTGAAGGGCATAGCTGCACTTTTTGCAGGCTTCCAAACCTGAGGAGACAGAGATCTACCAGCCTTCCAATCAAACCCCCTGTACAGGAGGGGCGCATAGCAAACATGAACCCGGGAAAGCAGAAGCGGCTGGGTTGACTAAAAGTGAGACCCAGCCCCAACTCGGATCAACGTCTGGTTGGACTCAGGTGCTTCAACCCTCACTCTGTTTCCCAACGAAGGAAGATAACGTCATGTGGAGCCTCTCGAGTTACGTTACACAGTACTTCAAACGACACTGTAGAGAAGAAAAGGCAAGCCACAGACTGGGAGAAAATCTCTGCGAATTATGTATCTGAAAAAGGACTATAAAGAATTCTCAAAACTCAACAATAAGAAAATCCGAATTTAAAATGGGCAAAGATTTGGAAGCTTCACCAAAGAAGATATACAGATGGCAAATTAGCACATGAACAGATGCTCAACATCATTAGCCATGAGGAAAATGCAAATAAAAACCACAATGAAGTACCGCTACATACTGATCAGAATAACTAAAATTAAAAAGATTGACCATACAAGTGTTAATGAGCATGTAAAGTACCTGTAATACTCACATTGCTGGTGGGAATACAAAAGCTGGAAGAGATTTACAGCGTACAGTTTTCTATGCTGCTGTAACAAATTACCACCAACTTAGTGGCTTAAAACAACATAAATTTATTGTTTTACAGTTCTATAAGTTAACAGTCTGACACAGGTCTCCCTGAGCTAAAATCACGGTGTTGGCAGAGCTGCGTTTTTTTCTTGGGGTTCTAAGGGTTAACTCATTTCCTAGCCTTTTCCAGCTTCTAGAGACCACATTCCTTAGTTTATGGCCCCAGCTCCTCCATCCTCAAAACCAAGAACTCTGCATCTCTCTGGCCCTGCTTCCCTTGTTATATCTTGTTCTTCTGACTTGACTCTACTGCTTCTCTCTTTTCCTAAGAATCTTTGTGGTACCCTGGGCCCACGTGGATAATCCAAGATACTCTCCCTATTTTAAAGTCAGTTGATTAGCAACCTTAATTCCATCTGCGACTTTAATTCACCTTTGTCATATAACCTAATTTAGTCACAGGTTACAATAATTAGGACATCTTTGTGAGCCATTATTCTGCCCACCACAAACACTTTTTAAAATAAAGTTAGGGGCCAGCCCTGTGGCATAGCGGTTAAGTGCACACACTCCACTGTGGGAGCCCGGGTTCGGATCCCGGGCGCGCACCAACGCACCACTTGTCAGGCCATGCTGTGGTGGCATTCCACATAAAGTGGAGGAAGATGGGCACAGATTTTAGCTCAGGGCTGATCTTCCTCACACAAATAAATAAATAAAAGTTAAATAAATTTAAACATACACTTATAATATGATCCAGCAATTCCACTTCTAGGTGCTTACCCAAGAGAAATGAAGACATGTTCACACAAAAACTTCTTTGCAAAGACTTATAGTAACTTTATTTATATTAAAAAAAAAACTAAAAACTCAAATGTCCTCCAACTGGTAGATGGATAAACTGTGGTACATCCATACAATGCAATATTACATGCAACATAAAACAGAAGGAACTGCTGATACAATCAACAACATGCATGAACACTCAAATAAATGTATTCCACTAAAGAAACCAGACTCAAAAGGCTAAATACTGTATGATTCCACTTATATTCTAGAAAAGACAACCTATGGGGAAAGACAACAGACCATTCGTCACCAGGGGTTAAGGATGGATGAAGGGTTGACTACAAAAGAGCAGCTCAAGGGACTTTTGGGTGCTGGAACTGTTTTGTATTTTGATTTTGGTAGTTGCACAGCTCTATACATTTGTCAAAACAACTGTACAATGAGAAGAGTTCATTTCATTTCATACAAACTAAAAATAAAGTTAGAATCTTTTTTAAAGAAAGAAAACAAATACATCATTTCTCACCCATGAGACTGGCAAAAATTTAAAAATCTGACAATGCCAATCTGACAATTCCAAGTGTGGGCAGGAATGTAAACTGTTAAAACTTCGGAGGATAATTTGGCTGCATCTACTTCAGTTGAAAACGCACATCTGATTCACCACTACTTCTTCCTAGGTTCCCCAGCATCTAAAACAGGACTTGACATGTAATCAGGACTCAATAAATATTTGTTGAGTGAATGAATGAATGAGTGAGTGAAAGAAATAGACATGTGTAGGTGGAATAGGCGTGATGAAAGGGTCAAAGAAAAACTTCAGCTTTGTCGAATGTGTGGCCTATGACTACCCTGTTTTAGGAATAACTTCTGCCTGAACATGATTGGTTTTGCTCTTATGTGGTGCTCTGTGTAGTGAGAGAGGGAGACAGTATGGCAAATGCAAAGAGAAAAGGAAGAGAAAATTGTCTGATATTTACCACCTCCTTCCTGTGTGTCATGGGTCGTTCTAGCTCCTATAATAATTCCTCACCTAATTGATACAGCTGCGAGTTAGAAGGCAAGAAGCTCCTTCAGAAGTCAAAATAGATATAACTAATTAGTTGCACTTAACTTTTTCTCCTGAACTTACACAAGTCTCTGACAAGCTTCAATATCTTGTTTCTAACATCTAACAGATTATAAAGGCTTATTATGGGTGTGACCCTTTAATGAATGTGTCAGTTCAGAGCATCCATAGACCTACCATGAGACAGGGTGGGAGAAGTCAGCCTGAGGAAGGGAATTTCTTTTGTCTTTTTATTTTACTCCCAGGTTTTTTGTTTTGTTTCGTTTCGTTTTGTTTTGCTTTTGAGGAAGATTGGCCCTGAGCTAACATCTATTGCCAATCTTCCTCTTTTTCTTTTTTCCCCAAAGCCCCAGTACATAGTTGTATATCCTAGTTCTAGGTCCTTCTAGTTCTTTATGTGGGACACCTCCTCAGCATGGCTTGATGAGCAGTGAGCAGGTCCACGCCCTGGATCCAAAACAGCAAACCCTGGCCCCCCGAAGCGGAATGTGAGAACTTAACCACTATGCCACTCAGCCGGCCCCAGGAAGGGAATTTCTGATGGAAATTACAGATCAGGAAGAGGAGGTAGTTCTCACTAGGAATTTGCAAAAGCTCAGTGGAAACAGATATTTGAGACTTAACAAACTTCTTTCTCATGGAAAAGTCCTAGCCTTGACATGTGATAGACTCCAGCAGCATTAAAATAGGTATTGGTGCTCAACTAGGTTTTGAAAATGTGTTGAGTGGAATGAGAGATCTGGAGTACCAAAATGGATTCCATTAGGGCCGTCAAGAAGAAAGATGCCATTTTCTTTTCCTTTTTCCAGAGTACTTTTTAGAAGAAATTTTCAAACTGTATTTGGAATACAAACTGTTTTAAATCAAGTAAAAGTAAATAATGTGAAGCTGGTGCCAAGGCCTGACTGACCAAGTACTTGGACTGAAAGCTTGCAGGCCTCATGGGCCCTGGATAACAACACTTTAGGCAAATGCAGGAAGGTGGGACAGCAAATAAGAGTGTCCCAAGCCTTGTAATCTCAGTTTAGGGGACAGAAGAGCTGAGAACAATTTGACACGAATACAAATACACTGAGTATTTTTCTTTTAAGTCTGGAATGAATATAGGAGATGAGTACACCTATGATCTTGGTAAAATGTGTGAATTAGCTTTTTTTAACTTTTAACAAATATAATTTGTAAACATCTATATAAATAAACCAAATGTTTAAAGGCTCTTGGAAGTATGCAAAAATTCTGAGGTTCTCCTTTTTCTTTTTTTCTGGTAACCTAGAAGTCAAAGCTATTATCCAAAATCACAGTTTAACAATTATTCCTTGAAAAACATCTTTGAGCATGATTGTGTTTAGCAGTGTAAAGAGCAGACCCCTTGTAAAGCATTAGAAGATTAACAGTTACCTTTCCTTTATGCCATGTTAGGACAATTATTTTTTTTCTCTTACATTTTAATTAGCTTTAATGAAGAAAATTGAGCCATTTCAAAGGGTGTCCAAAACTTCAGTTAACATTTCATGAAATGTTTAGGAGTTCTCATATAAAATATGCCCAAAAGGACAAGCTCTTCTAATAGTAGAATTAGGAATAAATAAGATTTTGTGATGCAAATGTAATCTCTCAGTTTCTGTGGGTTAGGAAACTGGGAGCTTAGTTCAGCTGGGTGGCTCTGGCTCAGGGTCTCTCCTCAGGTTAGAGTCGAGATGTCAGCTGGCCTTGCAGTCATCTGAAGGCGTGACTGGGACTGGAGGAACTGTTTCCAAGGAGGCTCCTCACATGGCTGTTAGCTTGGGGCCTCAGTTACTTACCATGTAGACCTCTTCTTAGGATGTAACAGCTGACTTCTCCCAGAACAAGTGATCCAAGAGAGAAGCAACCAAGGCAGAAACCTTGGGGCCTTTTTATGACCTAGCCTCCAAAGCCACACCCACCACTGCCACTTTATTTGCTTGAAGCCAGCCACTAAGTCCAGCCCAAGCCCAAGGCAAGGGGAACAGATTCCGTCTCTTGAAGGGAAGAGTACCTAGTATTTGTGGATATATTTTAAAGATTTTATTTATTTAATTTTTTCCCCCCAAAGCCCCAGTAGATAGTTGTATGTCATAGCTGCACATCCTTCTAGTTGCTGTATGTGGGACTCGGCCTCAGGATGGACGGAGAAGTGGTGCCTTGATGCGCACCCGGGATCTGAACCCGGGCCACCAGCATTGCAGTGCGCGCACTTAACCACCAAGCCACAGGGCCGGCCCTGTGGATATATTTTAAATCCACAAGATAATCTAATGTTCTATAAGTACTTTAGACATCAATAAATTATTATGTAAATGTATTTAGGGCTGAGGAATATTTTATCTGTGAGCTTGGAGCTTTTTACTCTCCTCTGAGCAATGACTGCTAGGATCAGGTAGATAAAATCAAATATTCAAAGCATTATCACAATCTATTGTCTGTGTGTACATTCACTCTAATAATAGCTGTATTACCTGCCTCCCTCCCACACCCACCCGCAACCTACTCCAGTTCTTACAGAAAATCCTTATCCATTCCTTTCTTATGAGCACAGGAAATGCCATGTCCCACAGCAGGGCTGCTTTCTACCCATAGGAAAACAATTTGGATATGGCACTTTGCCAAAAGGTGTGGAAAGTTCAAATAAGTTTATACTCTAAAATTCTATAGAGTTGCCTTTGTCTTCACACAAATTTAGCTCTCATTGGGCTTTAATAGATTCCTGTGGCATGTGTTTCCCTTTCAGAAGTTGTGTTGCTTTTCTCCTAGGAAGATAGGTTTACTTATCTGTTCAATGAGCTGAAGAGACTTTCTGCCCAGCAATCTGCTTGATGTGTTTAAAGGTGCAAGGATCCCTCAAATAACAGACAAGTTATGACAATGAGGTTTTTATACCAGTTCCAAAAATAAAAAAGCCTTATCTGATCTATAATGTTGCTCCTATGAAACTTCATCAATGTATTGGAAAGTGTGCTCCAGGTTAAAACTTATGACTCTAGGAATTGATTTCTTCCTACAGCACTCATGCTATCTCTCCAGCCAGGAAATCTAGAACACCCCTGCTTTGTCCTGGCCCCATGCCATAGTGGCAGTAGCATTTCCAGTAGCAGGGAAGGTGAGAGCCATCTCTGTGGTTTGGGGTCCTGCGGCAGCAGCCGTGACAGACGTTGAGTGTGAACTTCTGATGTCTTACCCTGTCCGTATCTAAAGGCTTTTCTAAGAAAGTATTTTGCATTCAAGGATTGGCTTTATATCTAAATCATGGAGATCATGTACTTCCTAGAAAGGTAGCACTGCATCCACTTGCAGCAGTCATTTAATTAGCTTATTGGTCTAGCTGAATTTTCCATAAATACTGAATTAACAGATCATTCCATCTAATTTGGCAGCCGGTTATGCTTAAGATTAATACCTGGTATTTATATGTACCATTTATCCATTTACATGGACTATCATCCTCATTTTATTGAAAGATTTCCAAAGTACAGTTTAAAGTATTTTTGTTTTAAAGTAGAATGTCATGAATATATTTTTCTTATAATAAATCCTGTCTTAAGAATTGTGTTCTAAGATTACGCTGACTATATTGGGCAGCACAGATATTGAGTATTTCCATAATCACAGAAATTCTATTGGACAGTGCTGTACTAATCAATATGCTATCCCATGAATGATTTTTTGTAGTAAAAGGGTGTGGGAAATAAGTAACATAAATGAGTACTTGTATAAGATTCTAAAAGCTTGGGTAAACTTAAATGGAAAAATGTAAAAACCTGTCCTGTGTGTTCAATTACAAAGAATAATGGATATCACAGGAAGTTGAAATGACCCAGTTATGGAATACTTGTGAATTTTTTTTTACTACAAATATTTTGTAAGAAAAAAATTAGTACACTATTAAGAGCAAGTTTGTGTGTGTGTGTATGTGTGTGTTTAAACCTAATAAAAATTTGCAACTTCATGCTGAACTTCCTTGAGTTTCTTTTTTTCTGTAAAAATATGGTATTTCCATAAAAATTGTTTTATTGAGGTATAATTTACATGGAATAAAATGCACCTATTTTAAAGTATTAGGTTAGATAAATGTATACACCAATATAACCACCACCCTAGTTAAGATGTAGACCTTTCCTTCACCTCAAGGAGTTTCCTAGAATCACTTTGCAGTCAATAACATCTACCCCACCCCCACCCCATGCAAACAGTGATTTGATTTATCTTTATAAATTGGTTTTATCTTCTAAATGTTTATTTAAATGGAATCATATGGTATATATTCTTTTCATATTTGACTTCTTTCATTCATCATGATGTTACTAAGATTCATCCACATCGTTGTTGTTGCATGTATTAGTTTTTTTGTTGTTAAGTAGTATCACTGTATGACTATACCACAACTTGTGGAACCATTCACCTATTGGTGAGCACTTGGGTTGTTTCCAGATTTTGGCTATTATGAATAAAAGTCCTAGGATCATTTGTGTATGATTCTCGTTTTGAGCATATGTCTTGTTGTGAACATATTTTTATTTTTATTGAGTAAATGCCTAGAGTAGAATTGTTTGGTCATATGACAAGAACATCTTAACTTTATAAGACACTTTCTTTTTTACGAAGTAGTCGTACAGGGACCATGATGTATGAGTTGTTCCACAGTCACCAACACTTGGTGTGGTGCAGCGCTGCCTTTTGAACGACTGTCACTAGGAAATAATAATCAGTCTTAGTTGTGACTTTCTTCCCTACAGAATCAACTTGTTACAGATAATATTACTCAAGGAAACATTTTCTATAATGAGATAGCCATCTCTAAATTAAAAACTGTTGGTTTATAAATATATATTCATAATTTAAAAATGGCCCTGATGGTAATCTCATCTTGGTTGCGTGGAAATATCCTATTTCACTCCTGATTGTGGAGATGGGAAAGAAACTCCTTTGTCTTTGGAACAGGAAGAAAAGAAAGAGGAGAAATCCCGAGCTGTGGGCCAAGGGGACTGAGTAAAGGATTTTCCTCTAGAGCGCACTGTCCAGTAGAAATATAATGTGAGCCACATATGTAATTTTGTGACATATTATTTAGTAGCCAACTAAAGAAGTAAAAAGAAACAGATGAAATTAACTTATAAGTTTTAACCCAATACATCCAAAATATTATAATTTAAGCACATAATCAATATAATAATTGATGAGATAGTTTACTTTTTTTCCCAAGACTTCAAAATCTGATGTGTATTTTACACTTACAGTATATCTCAGTTCAGATGCTAAATTTTCAATGGTTGAAGTGCAAAAATGTAGCTTGACCAAAACAATAAAGTTATGTTTAACGAAAAAAATCCTACACTGCTTCAGTTTTGTGTGTGTGTGTGTGTGTGTGAGGAAGATTAGCCCTGAGCTAACATCTGTTGCCAATCCTCCTCTTTTTTGCTGAGGAAGATTGGCCCTGGACTAACATCCGTGCCCATCTTCCTCTACTTTATATGGGATGCCACCACAGCATGGCTTGATGAGTGGTGCGTAGGTCTGTGCCAGGATCCAAACCTGCAAACCCCGGGCTGCTGAAGCGGAGCACGTGAACTTAACAGCTATGCCGCTGGCCCGGCCCCTACACTGCTTCAGTTTTTAATTTTAAATTTAAATTAATTAAAATTAAAAGAAATTTAAAATTCGGTTTTTCAATTGCACTAGCCACATTTCAAGTGCTCCATAGCCACATATGCCCAGTTGCTACCATATTGGGCCATACGGTTCCAGAGGGTTGTCTGTGGAACAGGAAGGGGAAGACGGAGGTGAGACATAGTCCTTGTTGCAACTCAGATCACAGTAGAAATACCAGTACTATCTGTGTGAAATTTTATATAAATACATGTATATATTCTTCTAGCTGTATGATTTTACACAATTAACCTCTCTAAGCTTCACTTTCACCATCTGTCTGTAACACAGAAGAGTAATAATACCGCTTGGATTATGAAGATTGGGAATGCATGCAAAGCACATTATAGAATGACTGGCAGCTTTTTGAAAATGAATAAGTGGTGGCTTTTAGATATCCCAACCATTTTCTAAATACAGACTGTCTGTAGTTTCTTTTTCATTTTTAAAAATATAGGGATTTTTGAAAGTGACGTCAGCGTCATGGCGGAGTGAGCTTTCCTGTGAACTCTTCCCCCGATAAGATACAACAAAAGGAATAGTCACAGACCAACAATGGAATCCCAGACAATGAAAAGCTAGATTGGAAAGATCCACACTGCTGCACATCTGAGAGTGGAATGTGCTGGGCCACTGGAGGAAGTGGGGAGAGGTAAGGAGAACTCCTGTCCCTCCCCATCAGATCAGCAATCCTGGGCCACATGGCTCCCAGAGAGGGGGGAGGGGCGGCCCTCATGCGGGGAAACCGTAGCTCTTCGGGCTCTCTCAGCCAGTGGGAAACTCCCACACAGAGGACTCAGAAGAGCCACAGGGCTACCATCAACATCTGAGCACCCCAGAGAGTGGATAACAAGGGACAAATGAGAAGCCCCCGAGGCCAGGGACCCAGAGGGCAAAAGAGAGAGCCACCCCCTCCCGGCAAACCAGACCCTGCAGCTCAGCTGACCAGACCAGACCAAGCGATCCACGGCAGACCAGATCAAGCAATCCCACCCGCGGATCACAGTGGAAAAACCGAGGATTGCAGAGGAAAAACCGCTGCAGGGTGCGGGGGGCTTAGATTACACAGCACTTTACCACCACACAGTGGCGACGGGTGGAAATTGCACCAGAGATTTCCAGGATGAGGAAAAACAAAGCCAACACAGGAACCACAATGCAAAGATATATGAAATCACCAGACCAGAAGGAAAATGACAAGCACCCAGAAACCAACCCTGAAGACACAGAAATCCATCATCTAAATGACAGAGATTTCAAAATAGCTATCATAAAAACACTCAATGAAATATGAGACAACACAGACAAACAATTCAATGAGTTTAGGAGTTTCTTCACAAAAGAGATTGAAATCATAAAGAAAAACCAATCAGTGCTGATGGAGATGAAGAACACAATGGAAGAGATAAAGGAGAATCTGGAATCTTTAAAGAACAGAGCTGACAATATGAAGGAAAGAATTAGCATTCTAGAGGATAGGAATACAGATATGCTCCAGATGGAAGAGGAGAGAGAACTAAGACTAAAAAGAAAGGAAGAAAGTCTCCGAGAACTATCTGACTCTATTAGGAAATGTAACATAAGAATTATAGGTATTCCTGTGGGAGAAAGAGAAAGAGGAACAGAGAACCTATTCAAGGAAATAATAGCTGAGAATTTCCCAAATCTGGGGGAGGAGCAGGAAATACCAGTGAGCGAAGCCAACAGGTCACCTAAATATATTAACAGACAAAGGCCCACTCCACTACATCTAGTGGTAAGGCTAGCCAGAGTCAATGACAAAGAAACAAAATTAAGGGCAGCTAGACAAAAACAAAAAATAATGTACAAGGGAACTCCCATCAGGCTCTCAGCGGATTTCTCAACAGAAACTTTACAGGCTAGGAGAGACTGGAGTGATATATTCAAAATACTGAAAGACAAAAACTTTCAGCCAAGAATACTCTATCCAGCAAAAATATCCTTCAAATATGATGGAGAAATAGTAACTCTCCCAGATAAACAAAAGCTAAGGGAGTTCATGGCCACGAGACACCCACTATAAGAAATACTCAAGAAGCCCCTCAGGCCTGAAAAAAGAAGAGAAAGGGAATACAAAGCTTGGAGCAAGGAGAAAAATAGGTAGACAAACTCAGAAAAATAGTAGATCTTTACCGGAATAGGTTAGCAACCACTTAAATACTTAAATCAAAGATCAAAGGAAGGAATTCACCAAAAATAAATTTAACCTCATCACTGTAAACACACAGCCACAACACAAGATAGAATAAGGTATAACAAGAACGACTTAGAAGGGGAAGAGGAAAGTGATTGAATTGACTTAGTATAAGGAAATAGGAGGCCATCAGATAATGGAATATCTCATACACAAGATTGTTGACACAAACCTCAAGGTAACCACTAAACAAATAATCCAAACCAAACCACATATGATAAACATAGAGAAAACTAGAAGAGTCATAAGACAGAACAACCAAACTGAATTGGCAGTCCAAAACAAATGGGACAAGAAACAAAGGAAACGCAAAAGAACCAGAAAATAAGTGACAAAACAGCAACATTAAGCCCTCATATATCAATAATTACCCTAAATGTAAATGGATTGAACTCTCCAGTCAAAAGATACAGAGTGGCAGGATGGATTAAAAAGCAAGACCCAACAATATGCTGCCTCCAGGAAACACATCTCAGCACTAAAGACAAGCACAGGCTCAGAGTGAAGGATGGAAGACAATACTCCAAGCTAATGGCAAACAAAAGAAAGCAGGTGTTGCCATACTCATATCAGACAAAGTAGACTTCAAGATAAAACAGGTTAAGAAAGACAAAGAAGGG
The DNA here is from genome assembly GCF_057802395.1 of Ceratotherium simum simum. Lineage (NCBI taxonomy): Eukaryota > Metazoa > Chordata > Mammalia > Perissodactyla > Rhinocerotidae > Ceratotherium > Ceratotherium simum. The sequence goes on along the minus strand of NC_141922.1, from coordinate 48,182,145 downwards.
AAATATATAATGTTAAAAAGGACACTCCACCAAGAAGACAGATCACTTATAAATATATATGCACACAACATAGGAGCACCAATGTACATAAAGCAACTATTAACAAACCTAAAAGGAGACATTAACAAGAACACAATAATAGTAGGAGATCTTAATACTCCACTTACATCAATGGATAGATCATCCAGACAAAAAGTCAATAAAGAAATAGTAGACTTAAATGAAACACTGGATGAGATGGACCTAGTAGACATATACAGAGCACTCCATCCAAAAACAGCTGACTACACATTCTTCTCAAGCACGCATGGAACATTCTCAAGGATAGACCATATGTTAGGAAACAAAGCAAGCCTCAATAAATTTAAGAAGATTGAAATCATAACAAGCATCTTTTCAGACCATAATGCTATGAAACTGGAAATGAACCATGAAAAAAAAAACTGGGAAAGTGACAAAAATGTGGAGATTAAACAACATGCTACTGAACAACCAATGGATCATTGATGAAATTAAAGGAGAAATCAAAAACTATCTGGAAACAAACAAAAATGAAAATATGCCATACCAAACCATATGGGATGCAGCAAAAGTGGTCCTGAGAGGGAAACTCATAGCGATACAAGCCCACTTTAACAAACAAGAAAAAGCCCAAATAGGCAACCTTAAATTACACCTAACAAAACTAGAAAAAGAGGAACAAACAAAGCCCAAAGTCAGCAGAAGGAGAGAAATAATAAAAATCAGAGCAGAAATAAATGAAATTGAGACCAAAAAAACAGTAGAAAGGATTAATGAAACAAAGAGTTGGTTCTTTGAGAAGATAAACAAAATCGACAAACCCTTAGCCAGGCTTACTAAGAAAAAAAGAGAAAAGACTCAAGTAAATAAAATTAGAAATGAAAGAGGAGAAATTACAACGGATACCACGGAAATACAGAGGATTATAAGAGAATACTATGAGAAATTATATGCCAACAAATTGGACAATCTAGAAGAAATGGATAAATTCTTAGACTCATACAACCTCCCAAAATGGAACCAAGAAGAAATGGAGAATCTGAATAGACCAATCACAAGTAAAGAGATTGAAATAGTAATCAAAAACTTCCCAAAAAATAAAAGTCCAGGACCAGATGGCTTCTCGGGTGAATTTTATCAAACATTCAAAGATTTAATACCCATCCTTCTCAAACTATTCCAAAATATCGAGGAAGATGGAACCCTTCCTAAATCATTCTACGAGGCCAACATCACCCTGATACCAAAGCCAGACAAAGACAATACAAAGAAAGAAAATTACAGGCCAATATCGCTGATGAACATAGATGCAAAAATCCTCAACAAAATATTGGCAAACCAAATATGGCAATACATTAAAAAGATCATACACCATGATCAAGTGGGATTTATACCAGGGACGCAGGGATGGTTCAACATCCGCAAATCAATCAACGTGATACATCACATCAACAAAACAAAGAATAAAAACCACATGGTCATCTCAATAGACGCAGAGAAAGCATTTGACAAGATACAACATCCGTTTATGATAAAAACTCTCAACAAAATGGGAATAGAAGGAAAGTACTTCAACATAATAAAGGCTATTTATGACAAACCCACAGCCAACATCATACTCAACGGGGAAAGACTGAAAGCCATTCCTCTGAGAACAGGAACGAGGTAGGGCTGCCCACTCACATGACTCCTGTTCAACACAGTACTGGAGGTTTTGGCCAGAGCAATTAGGCAAGACAAAGGAATAAAAAGAATCCAAATAGGTAACGAAGAAGTGAAACTCTCACTATTTGCAGATGACATGATTTTATACATAGAAAATCGTAAAGAATCTGTTGGAAAACTATTAGAAATAATCAACAACTACAGCGAAGTTGCAGGGTACAAAATCAATCTACAAAAATCAGTTGCATTTCTGTATGCTAATAATGAACTAACAGAAAGAGAGCTCAAAAAGATAATACCATCTACAATTGCATCAAAAAGAATAAAATACCTAGGAATAAATCTTACCAAAGAGGTGAAGGACCCATACAAGGAGAACTACAAGACGTTATTGAAAGAAATCCATGATGACATAAAGAAACGGAAAGATATCCCATGCACGTGGATTGGAAGAATAAACATAGTTAAAATGTCTATATTACCTAAAGCAATCTACAGATTCAGTGCAATCCCAATCAGAATCCCAATGACATTCTTCACAGAAATAGAAAAAAGAATACTAAAATTTATATGGGGCAACAAAAGACCCCGAATAGCTAAAGCAATCCTAAGAAAAAAGAACAAAGCAGGAGGCATCACAATCCCTGACTTCAAAACATACTACAAAGCAATAGTAATCAAAACAGCATGGTACTTGTACAAAAACAGACACACAGATCAATGGAACAGAATTGAAAGCCCAGAAATAAAACCACACATATATGGACAGCTAATTTTCGACAAAGGTGCTAAGAACATACAATGGAGAAAGGAAAGTCTCTTCGATAAATGGTGTTGGGAAAACTGGACAGCCACATGAAAAAGAATGAAAGTGGACCATCTGCTATCGCCATTCACAAAAATTAACTCGAAATGGATCAAAGACCTGAAGGTGAGACCTGAAACTATAAAAGTCATAGAAGAAAATATAGGCAACACACTATTTGACGTTGGTCATAAAGGAATCTTTTCGGATGACATGCCTACCCAGACTAGGGAAACTAAAGAAAAAATAAACAACATCAGATTAAAGAGCTTCTATAAGACAAACGAAACCAGAATCAAGATGAACAGACAACCCACCAGCTGGGAGAGAATATTTACAAAACATACATCTGACAAGAGGTTGATCTCCATAATATATAAAGAACTCACACAACTGACCAACAAAAAAACAAACAATCCAATCAAAAAATGGGCAGAGGAAATGAACAGACACTTCTCCAAAGAAGATATACAGATGGCCAATAGGCACATGAAAAGATGTTCAACATCACTAATCATCAGGGAAATGCAAATCAAAACAACACTAAGATATCACCTCACGCCCGTTAGAATGGCTATAATCACCAAGACAAAAAACAAGTGTTGGAGAGGATGTGGAGAAACAGGAAACCTCATACACAGCTGGTGGGAATGCAAACTGGTGCAGCCTCTATGGAAAACGGTATGGAGATTCCTCAAAGAATTAAAAATAGAGATGCCCTATGACCCAGCCATCCCACTACTGGGAATCTATCCAATGAACCTGAAATCAACAGTCCAAAGAGGCTTATGCACCCCTATGTTCATTGCAGCATTATTCACCACAGCCAAGAAGTGGAAGCAACCTAAGTGTCCCTCGACTGACGACTGGATTAAGAAAATGTGGTATATATATACAATGGAATACTACTCAGCCATAAAAAAAAGACAAAATCGTCCCATTTGAAACAACATGGATGGACCTGGAGCATATTATGTTAAGTGAAATAAGCCAGAAAAAGCAAGACAAACACTGTATGATCTTACTCATATGCGGAATATAAACCAGCACATGGACAGAGAAAACTGTACTGTGGTTACCAGGGGCAGTGGAGGTGGGGGTGGGGGGTGGGCACAAGGGGTGAAGGGAGTCATATATATGGTGATGGACAAACAAAAATGTACAACCCAAAATTTCACAATGTTAAAAACCATTAAAACATCAATTAAAAAAAAAAAGAAAAAAAAAATAGGGATTTTTAAAAACTTGTTTGAAAATGGTGCTCATTGATTCCATCAATACTGTCTTTCAGGCCAGGTGCTCAGCTAGAACAAAAGGGGGACAGAACATGGTCCTTGCTTTCAAGGATCCCGCAGTGTTCAATGTTAGAAACAATGCAGTGTTCGTCTAATGTCTGAATTAGAAAAGTAAAACCATAGAGAGTAACAAATTCATCCAACAATCTCAAAGGAAAGAAGCCCTACAGATAAAAATTGAGTTTATGAATTGAAAGCCTTAAGGTTTTGTATAGTTATCTACCTTCCTTTATTTATTTATTTATTTTTTTTTTTTAAAGATTTTATTTATTTTATTTTTTCCCCCCAAAGCCCCAGTGGATAGTTGTATGTCGTAGCTGCACATCCTTCTAGTTGCTGCATGCGGGACTCGGCCTCAGGATGAACGGAGAAGTGGTGCCTCGATGCGCACCCGGGATCCGAACCCGGGCCACCAGCATTGCAGCGTGCGCACTTAACCACCAAGCCACAGGGCCGGCCCACTCTACCTTCCTTTAAAATCAGTATCCACAGGGCTGGCCCCGTGGCTTAGCGGTTGGGTGCGCGTGCTCGCTGCTGGCGGCCCAGGTTCGGATCCTGGGCGCGCACTGATGCACCGCTTCTCCACCACGCTGAGGCCCCGTCCCACATACAACAACTGGAAGGATGTGCAGCTATAACATAACGACTATCTACTGGGGTTTTGGGGGGGGGGAAAATAAATAAATAAAATCTTTAAAAAAAAATCAATATCCACAATTACAATAATTAAGATTTACTAAGTTAGATGGACATGAATTTAAATGCTTAATAATTAGTGGTAGCCTTTATTTCTGCCACATGGAAGAGACTGCTTTGTTTTTCCCTTGGTGGTTGTTTTTTGGGCTGTGTTTGTCTTTTAGTTTAGTAGTTCATGTTTATTTGACCAAAAAAAAAAAAAAAAGATTAAGGCAGTTCAATTAATTCAAAAGTCTGAAATACAGAATACTTTTAAAGTTATTTCTGTTAAGTATAAAACTTTAAAAAACTAAATATCAATAATATAAGTGATTTAAACTAGTAAAATTACATTTATAATACAGCATTTCTTCTTAATATAACAATAAAGATCCTTTGAAAATTTTTTAAATCTAGAGGTCAAAACAATGTTAAAGGAACCTCTTAATTTTAAAACTTTTTTTTATTTTGTGAGAGAGATTAGTCCTGAGCTAACATCCAATGCCAATCCTCCACCTTTTTGCTGAGGAAGATTGGCCCTGGGCTAACATCCGTGCCCATCTTCCTCTATGTTATATGGGATGCTGCCACAGCATGGCTTGACAAGCAGTGCGTTAGTGCGCGCCTGGGGTTCCGAACCTGCAAACCCTGGGCCTCCACAGCGGAGCGTGTGCACTTAACTGCTACACCACCAGGCTGGCCCCCAAAACATTTTTGTTTTTAAAAACTATTTCTACCCATGTAAGAATCTAATAAATCAGGATGTCAAGATTAAGATTATGGGCTTTTATTCTTTAAGACTTATAGAGGTATCATTGAATTATTTGCAAGTTCTTCATCTGTGCTAATCAGAGTCTTTTTTTTTTTTTTTTGTTTTTTGTTTTTTGTTTTTTGTTTATTGCAGTAACATTGGTTTATAACATTGTAAAAATTTCAGGTGTACATCATTGTACCTCTATTTCTGCATAGATTACATCATGTTCACCACCAAAATACTAATTTAATCAGAGTCTTAACATAAGTCATACGTATGTGAGATTTACGTACACATAATATATGCTTTTTGTGAATAAGGGTCAAAGTATTTCATATTATTTCAGTTGTAAAATATAAAGTCTTTGTTAGTAATAAACTTTTTTTTACCATTTAAAAAAGTCATCTACCTTTTTTCATATATCAGCAATTCACAATTTAAATATTTGGAAGTCACTTTTTAAATTTCAAAAGTCAAGATTTAAATATGGTATGGATATCATCATTTTTGCCCTTCTTTGCATTTGCAGATCTCTCTTAATTAGACTCTATTATTTGAAATTTCATTGTTATATTCTATAACAATGAAAGGATGAAATCATTGTAGAATATGGGACTATCTTTAGAGGAATTTCTCTCTCTAAATTCTATAATATATTGAGAGATGGCAGGGCTTGGGACTCTCCCTAGGTGGATAGGAACCAGCAACTGTTACCCTGAATGCCACCCCTTCACTGTCCACCACCAGAGAATAAGCTAAAGGGAATACTAAGAGCACACTTATGGGGGAAAAGAAGTGACAAAAGAACAGCCACAGACTAAGGAGTGTATGTGGATGCCCGGGGATTATTGTGCGTGGACATTTGTTATGTTTTGGCCACACTGTTTTCCTCTGGTGCATTACCTCTGGCCGATGGTGTGCATCTGATTGGGGCCTTGTTAATAAACTAAGTGCTCAAGTGCTAAGCTGACTTTGGTTGCAGAGTGATAGAAGGGTGAAAAGAAGTGTGGGCACCTCAATTCCATCATCTGAGCCCTGATGAGATGGGCATGTGGTTTCTGCTGAGGCCACCCCTGGCTCACCAACCTTTCCTTCAATTCTGTGAACTCAGACCCTAAGTGCACATTTGTGAGCGCGCGCACACACATACACAGCATTAACTATGTTGAGAGAGGCAGCTGAGAGAAGTCTTATTCTTAAGTAACTCACTGCAAAGCTCGTGTCTCAAAGAAACTTAAAGTACGGTAGCCCAGGTCCACCACATACAGGTCTACAGGTTATGAACTGCATAGAGACTACAATGTGAATGGGACCCCCAACTCTGTGCAGTGTACAGTCTGCACAATTGTACATGACAGCACTGTAGGCACTTGTAAATATTTGTAGAATTTTGGTTTGAAAGAAAGAGATCTTTGCTGTTTCAGCTAATCTAAGAAAGTAGGTTGGGAAAGAGTACGATAAGGGAGCACAGAGGAAGATTGGAGTGAGCATGAAAGGAATCGTTTGTAAAAGCAGCAGCAAGCAATTCTCTTCCAGTATCTCACCTGAAGCTCCCTTTTTTCCCTGTGCTAATGTTACATTTTGACCCATGATGGATTCTAGAGCAGAAACGACAATGAAATCTTCAAGATTACATTCCACCTCTATTGTTACTTCAACAGAAGTAATAAGATTCCATGTTAAAAGATTTAATTTATTGACAACTTTTTGTGAAAGTGTCATGCCTGTCCTTTATAGAGACTTAAAATTGTAAAACATTACCTTTAAGTTATCTTACATGTTTTTTCCATTAGGCTTTTCTTTTTCTGTTTTACTTTCCTTTTGTCACATCTATTCCCCTGGGAAAGGGGAAGACAGATGAGGTGCAAGACTGAGGAAATTAGAAAAGGATTTGACATGAGGGGAGAGAATCAAAGGGCAAAAAAAAAAAATAGTGGGGAAAAGTGGAAGAGAGATCAGTAGGGAGAGGGGGAGTGAGGAAAAAAGAAAAAAAACAAAAAACAGGAGAGAAAAAAGGCACAGAAGGAGAGAGAACTTAATTTGGATCTTAAATTCAAATGATGTGCTAACTACCTCATCAAATATCTTTATTCTTTTCAATGTAGCACATTGTTCAGTTTCACAAACAGGTGCCCTTTTAGGGTCCTCCCACCCTTCCTCTTTTTACCCCTGGTTTCATAAACAGAGAATGAACCTGGCTGCTTAGGATTCCAAGGAATTTGATTTGCAATAGTTAAGAGGAAAGTGGGAAAGAAAGATGGGTGTAGTGGGGAGGACACATCCAGTATTTCATAAGTGATTTTCCCTCTCTTCTTTTCTCCAATCTCTATCTGTTGTCTCATTTCTTTCCATCCTGGAAAAGTACTACAAGATAATAGATAAGCCTATTGTTTGGGCTCACTGTAAAGAAATCAGCAAAGGTAAGGAGAATAAATCCTAGAGAGATAAGAAATTGAAAGCCAAGAAAGGAGAGAAAGAGACCCAGATCCAGAGAAGTTTAGCCTGGGCCCTGCCTCGGAGCCTTTTCATAAAAACAGGACATTTGAAGTGCCACTTTACCCAAAACCTTACTCAGAAAGGAGAAAAAACATAATTTTTTCAAACTGCTGAGAGGTTTGAGAGATGAATTAGAGACAGTGGTCCTCAACTAGCATTGCCCATGAGTTGGGTGAATGTGAATATGATGAGGTTCAGAGTCTCAGGGATTTGTTATACTGCAGTGGGGAGCAGTTATTATTCTGGCTTCTGCCTAAAATAGAAATCAGAATGGCAAGACTAATCTACATTCAGTCTAAATTCAATGGGATAAGGGATTAAGATTCTACTAATCTTTGCTTTTCTCAGGGTAAAGTGTGTTAAGTGTGAGTAAGAGAGTATGATGGGGAAAAAGAAGTGATTTAGAGGAGTGGGAAATGAGGGCAAGAAGTGCTTATCAGAGGGAAAATGGAAAAATGATATAATCTTAAATACTAAAAATGGAAGATAGAATAGTAGAAAGAATGAGAAAGTACATTAAAGAAAACAGGGACAGGGGCTGGCCCGGTGGCGCAAGCAGTTAAGTGCTTGCGCTCCACTGCAGCGGCCCGGGGTTCGCCGGTTCGGATCCTAGGCGCACACCAACACACCGCTTGCTAAGACATGCTGTGGCGGCATCCCATATAAAGTAGAGGAAGATGGGCACGGATCTTAGCCCAGGGCCAGTCTTCCTCGGCAAAAAAAACCAGGAGGACTGGCATTGGATGTTAGCTCAGGGCTGGTCCTCCTCACGAAAAACAAACAAACAAAACAACAACAACAAAAAACAGGGACAAAAATTAATACTTTGTGAAAACTGCATGCCAAATTTATACATTGTACCATCTTTGTGATTTAACAAGCTCAGTAAAATTTTGCTGCATGTTCGCTATGTCTTTGCTTAACTCCTTATTTCCGGAGCCCCATTTCAAGTGGCCTGCTAAATTTACAAAGATGGGCCACCAGGACCACAAACATATCAGTTTGTAAAATTCTAACAGCAGAAAAGGCCTCCTCATTCCCCCACCATATGCACACACATTTGATAGCTGAGGAAACTGAGGCCCAGAGAGATTAAATGACACGTTTATGAAACAGAGAAAGTGCAGTTAGTGATACTGACTCAACACAAGGTTGACATGCGGGAAGCCATATTGCAGAAAAGAAACCATATTGTAACTTTGAATGACCTGTGACTAACTCTGCAGATTATATGGCCCCTCTCAGCTGCTATAAATTGATAACTTTGTTCTTTTGAGTTCCTTAGGAATGCGATGTGATGACCCCCAGGCAGAGAGTCTATGCTGACAGCCATCATCAGTGACAACTGAAAGATCCAGGTAGAGGGCGTTGCTCCAGTCTCTGATGCATATCCAGTAGAACATAAGACTGTTAGGAACTAAGACCAGATGGATGCCCCCACCCTGAGACCAGATGCCTCTTCCACCAGGAGACCAGCTCTCTATATAACTGGCCTATAGTCTTTGTTCTGTGAGATGGTTCTTTGAGACATTAGTTGGCCGTCTTTCCCCTTGCTAGCAAGCTGTAATGAGCTGCCATTTCTCTGCCACCATCTTACCTCTTGACAATTGGCTTTTGTCTTGCAGTGAGCAGATTGTGCCCTTTGTGTGGTAACATTAGAACCCAAACCTAGGGGTTTTGATTCTAAGTTCAGTGTTTGATAGCTGATTTTTTCATCTTTTCCTTCCAAATTTCCTCCAATTCCTTTTCCCAGCTTGTTTCATGGACTCACTACCTCCTAATCATGTTGCCTCCCAAACTCTGTCATCCTCAGTTTTTTTTTCTTTTGTCCCCACAGGTAGTAAGTCAATAAATCCTGAAACTGTGATTCATGTCCTTGTCTTCATCTGACTGCATTTTACTTGGTTTAAGACTTGGGCACACTTCACGTGGACTATTACAATGACTTCCTATCTTTAGCCTCCTCCAGCTTCTCTTAGAGATTGCAGTCAGAATAATCATCCTAAAACATAACAGTATGGGGGCCGGCCCCATGGCTTAGCGGTTAAGTGCGTGCGCTCTGCTACTGGCAGCCTGGGTTCGGATCCTGGGCGGGCACCAATGCACCACTTCTCCCGCCATGCTGAGGCCATGTCCCACATACAGCAACTAGAAGGATGTGCAACTATGATATACAACTATCTACTGGGGCTTTGGGGAGAAAAAAGGGAAAAAAAGGAGGAGGATTGGCAATGGATGTCGGCTCAGGGCTGATCTTCCTCACAAAAAAACATAACACTATGTTTGTTATTTCCCTGTCTTTCAGAGGTTCCTCCTTACCTACCAAACAGTACTATCCAAACTCCTTAGGATGGCCCAAGAACTCCATAATCTGGCTGCTGCCTTGCTTTCCAGGTGCATCTCTTACTAATCCTAAAGTGAACATGCCCAGCACTGCCCCATCCCTCTGATTTTCTTCACACTGTTTTGTATATCCAGGAAATTCTTGTGTCTCCTTTTCTAACTCAAAGACTGCCTCCTTCATAGACTCTTTCATGATTTTCTCTTGTGAACTGAAGCTAGGTTCTCCACTTTTCTCTTAAAGTGCCTATAATATTCCAATTTATGTTATTTTGGTATATTTCTTGAGGCCAGGTAATATGTCTTGTTACTTATTTACTTTTAATCTCTCCCAGAGCCTGCCACAATACCTCATATATAATAGATAGGCATTGAATGCTTTTTTTTGTGTGTGAGGAAGATCAGCCCTGAGCTAACATCCATGCCTATCCTCCTCTTTTTGCTGAGGAGGACTGGCCCTGAGCTAACATCTATTGCCAATCCCCCTCCTTTCTCTCCCCAAAGCACTGGTAGATAGTTGTATGTCATAGTTGCACATCCCTCTAGTTGCTGTATGTGGGACGCAGCCTCAGCATGGCCAGACAAGTGGTGTGTTGGTGCGCTCCCGGGATCTGAACCTGGGCCACCAGTAGCGGAGCACGCACACTTAACCACTAAGCCACGGGGCCAGCCCTGAATGCTTTTTCAATTGAACAAAATTGAGTTTGTGCCAGAAAAGTGAAAGAATCAGTCACCTAGGGGGGTGTGTGGGGTTCCCACCGTGGAGAGACTGGGTCTGCTTTGGGATTCCGCTTCGGGGCATGCACATGGGGCAGGACTGTGTTGACTGTGTGTGTGGACCTGTGGGCAGCAGGGCTTGTCAGCTGCAGAAGACTTGTGTTTCTCAAAGACCCACATAGGAGGTTTGCCCCACCTTCCAAAGCCTGAAACAATTGAGTGCTCCTGTGCCTGAGGCCAGCCCCACCCAGCTGCAATCCTCAGAGAGCTGACAAGAGACCTAATAGGCTAGAGACTTACAGCAATTGTAAGGCCCTGAGCCTAACAACCTGCCACGCTGGGGGCCTACTCACTTAAAAGAAATACTGCAACACAAATGTGGTATTAGAACTTGCAGCCAACTGTGCTGGGGTTTCCCACACCTGATAAAGAGACTTAAGGGCCCACAACAACTACAAGCAGCTGAGAATTACAACAGCTGGCCAGGAGCATAACTCGGCCTCCCTGGGCGCCTACAGGGAGAGCAAACAGGCCACAACAGAAGGACACACGTAGCCCACATGGGGTCACCCCTGGAACATTGAGAACTGAGGGAAGCATACTGGAAGCCTCCTAAGACATCATTTACATAAGGTCACCTATCCAAGAGCAGGAGACGTAGCTGACCTACCTAATACGTAGACACAAGCACAGGGAAAGAGGCAAAATGAGGAGGCAAAAGAATACTTTCCAAGTAAGGGAACAGGACAAAACCCCAGAAAAGGAACTAAGTGAAACAGAAATGAGCAACCTACCTGACAGAGAGTTCAAAAAAAGAGTGTTAAGGATGCTCACAGATCTGGGGAGAAGAATAGATGAACTCGGTGAGAATGTCAACAAAGAAATGGAAGATATAAAAAAGAACCAATCAGAAATGAAGAATACAATACTGGAAATGAAAAATTCATTAGAGGGACTCAAAAGCAGAGTAGAGGATATAGAAGAATGGATCTGTGAGCTGGACGAAACACTAGAAGAAATTACCCAAGGTGAACAGGTAAAAGAGAAAAGAATTAAAAAGAGTGAGGACAGTCTAAGGGACCTCTGGGACAACATTAAGCACACTAACATCCGTGTTATAGGTGTCCCGGAAGGAGTAGAGTGAGACAAGGGGGCAGAGAATCTATTTCAAGAAATAATAGATGAAAACTTCCCTAACCTAAGGAAGGAAACAGACATCCAGATACAGGAAGCACAGAGAGCCCCAAACAAGATAAACCCAAAGAGGCCCACACCAAGACACATCATAATCAAAATGTCCAGAATTAAAGATAAAGAGAGAATCCTACAAGCCGCAAGAGAATGTCAAGTTACATACAAAGGAAACCCCATAAGGCTATCAGCTGACTTCTCAGCAGAAACCTTACAGGCTAGAAGAGAATGGCACGATATATTTAAAGTGCTAAAAGGAAAAAACTTACAGCCAAGAATACTCTACCCAGCAAGGTTATCATTCAAAATGGAAGGAGAGATCAAAAATTTCCCAGACAAGCAAAAATTAAAGGAGTTTTTCACCAAGAAACCAGTGCTACAAGAAATGTTCAAGGGACTGATTTAAGGGGAAAAGAGAAGACCACAAATAGGAAAAATTATCTATTTCCATGATAAGAATGTAATGGATACAAATGCACAAAAAAGAGGTTAGATATGATATCAAAAACATGAGGGAGGAGGGGAGTTAAAAAGTACAGCTTTCAGACAGAGGTCAAACTAAAGTGACCATCAATTCTGTATAGAAGAAGAAAGGAACAGAGAAGGACTACTAAAACACTGAGAAAAAAAAAAGTTAAAAAATGGCAGTAAGTACATACTTGTCAATAGCTACTTTAAACATCAATGGACTAAATGCTCCAATTAAAAGGCATAGGGTGGCTGACTGGATAAAAAAACAAGACCCATATATATGCTGCATACAAGAGACACATTTCAGACCTAAAGACACTCACAAACTGAAAGTGAAGGGATGGAAAAAGATACTCCACGCAAATGGCAATGAAAAGAAAGCTGGGGTAGCACTACTCAGACCAGACAAAACAGACTTTAAAACAAAAACTGTAAAAAGAGACAAAGAAGGGCATTACATAATGATCAAGGGAACAATCCAACAAGAGGATATAACGCTTGTAAATATCTATGCACCCAATGTAGGTGCACCTAAATATATAAAGCAATTATTAACAGACATAAAAACAGAAATAGACAGTAACACAATAATAGTAGGGGACTTGAACACTCCACTTACACCAACGGATAGATCATCCAAACAGAAGATCAATAAGGAAACATTGGCTTTAAACGACACACTAGAACAGATGGACCTAGTAGATATATACAGAGCATTCCATCCAAAAACCGAAGAATACACGTCCTTTTCAAATGCACATGGAACATTCTCCAGGATTGATCACATATTAGGCCACAAAACAAGTCTCCATAAATTTAAGAAGATTGAAATAATACCAAGCATCTTTTCTGACCACAAAGGTATGAAACCAGAAATCAACTATAGGAAGAAAATCAAAAAAGCCACAAATACGTGGAGTTTAAACAAAATGCTACTGAACAACGACTGGGTTAACGAAGAAATCAAAGAAGAAATCAAAAAATACCTGGAGACAAATGAAAATGAAAATACGACATGCCAGAACTTATGGGATACAGCAAAAGTGGTTCTAAGAGGGAAGTTTATAGCAATACAGCCCTATCTCAACAAACAAGAAAAGTCTCAAATAAACAATCTAACAATGCACCTAAAGGAACTGGAAAAAGAAGAACAAACAAAGCCCCAAATCAGTAGAAGAAGGGAAATAATAAAAATCAGAGCAGAAATAAATGAAATAGAGACCAAAAAAATAGAAAAAATTAATAAAACCAAGAGCTGGTTCTTTGAAAAGATCAACAAAATTGACAAACCTTTAGCTAGACTCACCAAGAAAAAAAGAGAGAAGGCTCAAATAAGTAAAATCAGACATGAAAGAGGAGAGGTTACAATAGACACCTCAGAAATACAAAAGATTATACAAGAATACTATGAAAAGCTATATGCCAACCAATTCAACAATCTGGAAGAAATGGATAAATTCTTAGAATCATACAACCTTCCAAAACTGGATCAAGAAGAAGTAGAGAATTTGAATAGACCAATCACCAGTAAGGAGATCGAAACAGTAATCACAAACCTCCCCAAAAATAAAAGTCTAGGACCAGACGGCTTCCCTGGTGAATTCTACCAAACATTCAAAGAAGACCTAATACCTATCCTTCTCAAACTCTTCCAAAAAATTGAGGAGGGGGGGAAGCTCCCTAACGTATTCTATGAAGCTGACATTACCCTGATACCAAAACCAGACAAGGACAACAGAAAAAAAGAAAATTACAGGCCAATATCTCTGATGAACATCGATGCAAAAATCCTCAACAAAATACTAGCAAATCGCATACAACAATACGTTAAAAAGATTATACACCATGACCTAGTGGGATTTATTCCAGGTATGCAGGGATGGTTTAACATTCGCAAATCAATCAACGTAATACACCACATTAATAAAATGAAGAATAAAAATCACATGATCATCTGAATAGATGCAGAGAAAGCATTTGACAAGATACAGCATCCATTTATGATAAAAACTCTGAATAAAATGGGTACAGAAGGAAAGTACCTCAACATAATAAAGACCATATATGACAAACCCACAGCTAATATCATCCTCAATGGTGAAAAAACGGAAAGCTATCCCTCTAAGAACAGGAACCAGACAAGGATGCCCACTGTTACCACTCCTATTTAACATAGTACTGGAAGTCCTAACCAGAGCAATCAGGCAAGAGAAAGAAATAAAAGGATCCAAATTGGAAAGGAAGAAGTGAAACTGTCACTATTTGCAGATGACATGACTTTATATATAGAAAACCCTAAAGAATCCACCAAAAAACTTTTAGAAGAAATAAACAAATATGGTAAAGTTGCAGGATACAAAATCAACATACAAAAATCAGTTGCATTTCTGTACACTAACAACAAAGTAGCAGAAAGAGAAATTAAGAATACAATCCCATTTACAATTGCAACAAAAAGAATAAAATACCTAGGAATAAACTTAACCAAAGAGGTGAAAGATCTGTACAACGAAAACTATAAAACATTGCTGAAAGATATTGAAGAAGACACAAAGAAATGGAAAGATATTCCGTGCTCTTGGATTGGAAGAATTAACATAGTTAAGATGTCCATACTTCCTAAAGCAATCTATAGATTCAATGCAATCCCTATCAAAGTTCCAACAACATTTTTCACAGAAATAGAACAAAGAATCCTAAAATTTATATGGAACAACAAAAGACCCCGAATAGCTAAAGGAATCCTGAGAAAAAAGCACAAAGCTAGAGGTATCACACTCCCTGATTTCAAAATATACTACAAAGCTATAGTAACCAAAACAGCATGGTACTGGCACAAAAACAGACACACAGATCAATGGAATAGAATCGAAAGCCCAGAAATAAACCCACACATCTATGGACAGCTAATCTTTGACAAAGGAGCCAAGAACATACAACGGGGAAAAGAAAGTCTCTTCAACAAATGGTGTTGGGAAAACTGGATAGCCATATGCAAAAAAATGAAAGTAGACCCTTACCTTACACCATACACAAAAATTAACTCCAAAGGGATTAAAGACTTGAATGTAAGACCTGAAACTATGAAACTTCTAGAAGAAAACATAGGCAGTATGCTCTTCGACATCGGTCTTAGCAACATCTTTTCAAGCATCATGTCTGACCAGGCAAGAGAAACAATAGAAAAAATAAACAAATGGGACTACATCAAACTAAAAAGCTTCTGCACAGCAAAGGAAACCATCAACAAAACGAAAAGACAACCTAACAATTGGGAGAAGATATTTGCAAACCATACTTCTGATAATGGCTTAATCTCCAAATATATAAAGAACACATGCATCTCAACAACAAAAAAACTAACAACACAATTAAAAAATGGGCAAAAGACCTGAACAGACATTTCTCCAAAGAAGATATCCAGATGGCCAACAGACACATGAAAAGATGTTCAAAATCACTAACTATCAGGGAAATGCAAATCAAAACTACAGTGAGATATCACCTCATGCCCGTCAGAATGGCTATAATTAACAAGACAGGAAACAACATGTGTTGGAGAGGATGTGGAGAGAAGGGAAGTCTCATACACTGCTGGTGGGAGTGCAAACTGGTGCAGCCACTATGGAAAACAGTATGGAGATTCCTAAAAAAATCAAGGATAGAACTACCATATGATTCAGCTATTCCACTGCTGGGTATTTATCCAAAGAACTTGAAAACACCAATTTTATAAAGGTACATGGACCCTTGTGTTCATTGCAGCGTTATTCACAACAGCCAAGCCTTGGAAGCAACCTAAGTGCCCATCAAGGGACGAATGGATAAAGAAGCTGTGGTATATATACACAATGGAATACTACTCAGCCATAAGAAACGATGAAATCCAGCCATTTGTGACAACATGGAAGGACATTGAGGGTATAATGCAAAGTGAAATAAGTCAGAGGGAGAAGGTCAAATACCATATGATTTTCTTCATTAAGTAGTAGATAATAACAACAATAAACAAACACATAGGGACAGAGATTGGATTGGTGGTGACCAGAGGGGCAGGGGGGAGGGAGGAGGGTGAAAGGGATAATTCGGTACATGTGTGTGGTGATGGGTTGTAATTAGTATTTTGGTGGTGAACATGATGTAATCTATGCAGAAATAGAAGTATAATGATGTACACCTGAAATTTTTACAATGTTATAAACCAATGTTACTGCAATAAACAAAAAATTAAAAAAAAAAAAAAAAAAAAAAAAATAAAATAAAATAAAATAAAATAAAAAAAAAAAAAAAAAAAGAAAATAAGAGGAAAATACTTGCCTATATTTGACCTCTGGAATTTCTACAAATTTACTTTGATTTCTTCTTGAAAAAAAATTGGGGGTAGAAATTCTATCTACTGCAAAGGAGGTTTTGCATTTTTCTTATAAACTATGATAGCATTTCCCTACAATATTCTCAGTGTATACTGTAGATTGGAATATAGGTAAAACCATATTACAGTGAAGTTCGTCTGGTACTTTTGGATACTAAAGCCAAGTGGGAAGGCCCAAAGACAAATCTCATTTGTATAAATACCTCTTCTATAATCCTTTGCTTTTTCTTGTAGGACTTTTGCAAATGTGACTAAAAATGCCTTCAAGTTGATAAATAAATGGCAAGCAATAGGATATATTGTACTATATGAGGAAGCCATTTGGTGTAAAACTAATTCAGCCTGACATTGTTGTTCCAAAAGGGCCTGATGTGGCCTTTGAACATGCATTGTATGTCTGCTTTAAGCATTTAGTATGTCCCAAAGACAAGAACAAATGCCCTTAAGATAAGGATGCAACTTCCCCCACATTGGCATTTCCTTAAGGATAAGCATTTCTCCCTAGGCTAGGATTTGATTGCTGCACTCATCCTGTGACCACCCAGCTCCAGAAAACAGACCTGATACATGTTGTGTCCATCAGTTGCTGTGCCGACAGGGCAATCTCATGACGATTGTAAAAGGGACATTGCAGTCATATGTGATACATGCTCTTTGATGGTACATAGCCACTCTGTGCACCCCCATTTCTTTGGAGTGCTCTATTCCTTTGTGAAAGGACTCTCCTGGGCTATATGGTCCTCATAGTTGGCTCATAATAAACTCACCTCAATTTTGATTTATAGATTGGTTATGGATTATTTACATCGACAAAGTGTTCTTGGCTTTTAAAGTAGAGGTATTTTTTCTCCCCATTTATGTTCAGTGGAATGTGCCTCTGTGTTCCTTCCATAATGTTCCTTTATGTGCATGACTGGAGCTGAGGCCTATTCCATCCCCCAGAGTTAGACAGTAACTTAGAAGTGGGTCACCAGCAAGCAAGGAGAGAAATCTCCACCAGTGCCTATGTGACAACGTCCGCATCAAAAGCTTGTCATTACCAGTTAAAGATTCTGAGACATGGGACTATGTAAAGAAAAAACCGCCAAAAAGAAAAGACAAACATTAAATGGTATCACCTGACAGCAAAGCAGAAGCCCAAGATGTGAGCAGAAAGAAAAGAGGGGCTAGATGATTTTAGAGTTACTGAGAAATTTAGTTGTGGACCACTCCCCTTCCAAATCTGCAAGGATAAGAGGCCCTATTGTTATTTGGGTTTTGTCTGCAGAGATAGCCTGAGAGCGTTTCATGCCCAGTGAGTTAGACTCAGGGAACTAGGAAGCTGAGCTCTACCAGCTCAGAAAAAAGTGAAGTGATGCCTACCACTTGAAAGATAGCATGCAGATAGGCTTTGAGGCAGAATTTCTCCAGTGTAGGACTCTCAGAATGGAGCGAAGGCAGGAAGAGGAATGCATAAAAATATCTAGCCGTATTCCTTAGCTCTTAATTATTCTGTTAAGGACCCAGAGGTGACTATTTGTCACCAGGGATCACAAAGAAATGTAGTGAAATTTGTTCCATACTTGAAGTGTCTGAATCAGTTCTCATGCTCCTATAAAAATGAAGAGCATGTTTCAAAAATTTGCCAGGGTAACCACAAATATCTAGAAAAGAATTACTGGGTATGAGATAACTGGCTATTCTCTAAATGCTCTGTAGGTAGTAATGAAACACGTTTAGCAAGCCAAGGGTATTATTAGTTATAATACATATTAGAGTAAAATTACTTACATTTCTGTAACATGCAAGCTATTCAGCCTGTAAGAGCCATAAAAGTGAATTGTATGTAATAATATATCATCTATTTTTCTTTTACCTATCATCTGTCATTCAATGAGGCTGCAGGCATCCCTATCCTGCTGCCTGTCCTTCCCCTAAAAACTCATTTGGGGTTGAGACTGAGAGAAGCTAACTGCTGCTGCTCAAGGGCTTGTGTAAATAGAGTCAATTGTCTTGGAAATATAGGCTCTCATAGAGACCTGAGAGTAAACTATAGAATGACTGGGTGCCTGGGGTTAGAAGTTGCCCACCTCTGCAAGCTTCTTCACCACAATCTCTATGGCCCTGATGGAGGTAACAGTGCTTAGGAATCTTGCAAGTGAATGACACACCCAGGCATTTGCCCAGGTTATTACATTTCTTATGGTTTAGTGGATAAAATAGGAGACTAGCTGTCAGTTTTTCAGACTATTTCACTTTCAGAAACGTCTACATAAAGAAGTTCGTTTTCTGTGTTCCTGATTTTTAAAATTAATGATAACAATAATTAAAATACTTATTTCCTTAAGCTCATTGGCATGCTAAAACATAAACTTAAGTCACTTAATTTTCACCAAATATTTGTTTCTTGGCCACATTTTCAATAAAAATTTTGGAAGTATTGCTGTTTGAGGTAAAGAAAGTGTTTGTGAAGAACAATTACCCTTAGACAATATCTTCCCAGAAAAATGTACAAAGACATAGTTATGATCCATTTTAAGGGGTCTGGCAAATATATCCAGTTTGAGTTTTACATTGGATCTTTCCAAAGTAAAAGTTAAATTAGTAATTTTTTGAGGAGTTTGCAAATAAATGCTCAGGTAGCCTTCACCAAATAGGTCTGGTGATTTAAATGAAGGTTGAGCTTAATGACAAAAGTTTTCAAGAGACTGAGAAATATTAAGTAAATGTACTTTAAAAACATAGGTGCAAATTAAAATAAAGTCCATCATTATTCTCTTTAAAACAAAGAGTCACGGTAGCACTATTGTCAAGGTATGAGAAGGACCATAAATGCTTTATAAAGTGAATCCCTCACTTCTAAAGGACCTAAAGTGACATTCTAGAAGTCTCCATAGGCTTTCACTCATCTAGATTTAAATTTCTCAATTTACATCTTAAAAACTAATAAATCTGAGAGCAAAATATTCAACAAGCTCGTTGTTTACTTTTTTCCATTGTTCCAAAGTACACAGTTATGAAACATCACTAAAATTCATAGTCTTGGAGAAGAAAAATATACAGAACTTATTTATCACTCTCACAGTCTCTTGACTTAATCCTACAAATTTCCTGAGAATAAAGCATCAGTGAATTCCATTCTGTTCTTAGATATTACATCTTTCATTCATAATGAACATTCTCAAATTAGTCTCTAGCTAATAATCATGTTCCTGATGCAAACAGGCAATAAAAAAGAATCCATGCTTGATTAAATTGGGCTTAAGAGGATTGCTAGTAACCAAAATTTTTCTTTTGCTTTGTTTCTCTTTATCTATTTCTTTCTTTCTCCTCAGTAGAGTCAGCAGACAAATGACATAGGAAGCTGAGAGACTGGAGGGCCGGGCCTTGAAGAATTTGGGATTTGCTGACCTTCAATATCTTTTTTATCTTTAAAATTCTATGATTTTTGCTATTTATATAGGGATTCATTTTCTAATCATTTCTAATAGTGATCATAATAGTGAGACTAACAAAACTTAGCACCTGCGGAACATTATTCATCCTAAAAATGTAAGTTATCTTTAAAATTTTTAAGGTTTTAAAAAGTCATCAGAAGCTATTCTAGGGGCCGGCCCCGTGGCTTAGTGGTTAAGTGCGCACGCTCCGCAACTGGTGGCCAGGGTTTGGATCCCAGGCGTGCACCAACCCACTGCTTGTCTGGCCATGCTGAGGTGGCATCCCACATACAGCAACTAGAAGGATGTGCAACTATGACATACAACTATCTACTGGGGCTTTGGGGGAAAAAAGGAGGAGGATTGGCAATAGATGTTAGCTCAGGGCTGATCTTCGCCACATACACACACACAAAATAAATAAATAAATAAATAAATAAATAAATAAATAAATAAATAAATAAATAAATAAATAAATAAATAAATACAAAGCTATTCTAATGCTTAGAGGATTTTTAGGTTTGTGAAACTGTTCTGTATGTAACGGTGAATACGTGTTACTATACATGTCAAAACCCATAGACCTGTACAACACAAAGAGTGAACCTTAAAGTGGGACTATAGTTCATAATAATGTATCAATACTGTTCATGAATTGTAATAAATGTACCACACTAATGCAAAATGTTAATAATAGGGGAAACTAGAGGTTGGGGGAGAGTGCGGAGGGGGCAGTTGGGTAGATGTATGGAGTTCTATGTACTATTTGCTCAACTATTCTGTAAATCTGAAACTGTATTTTTGAAAAAAATGAAGTCTATTAATTGTTTTTTTAAAAAGGCACTAAAAGCTAATCCAATGCTTTAGGGCATCTATTATGAGCAAAAAGGCAAGGAAAGAAGAAATTGAAATGATTTCTTTTCAACAGTTGACCTTGCGAGAGTTTGAACTGTGGTGTGTTTCTCAAGCCTTAGACAAGGGCAGGACATGGAATTTGAGACATGACTGAAATAAAGCAGAAGGAAGACACTAGAGTGATCAGACTCGATCAATTATTACTTAGGACAAATTACTAAATTGGATGGATTCATTTTTATCTTGTTTGTTTTTTAGAAATCTTACATTTTTCTATGAAAGAGATACTCATATATAGGAGCAAAAGGTACATTTCCTACCTCTGCGTCTTCTATTCCTTTACCCCTCCTCTCACTACCTCTGACTGATGGTTGCTGTTTCTATCTCCCTTCCTTACTCTCCCTCTCTCCTGTTTTTTTTTTTTCTTTATCTTTGTCCTTCTTTCACCTCTAACACATTAGGCGTACCCATAGCCCTTCTGGTCATTGTTTAGTTCCACTGAAAGAACTCAGTGGTTACCATCAAGAAATGATAGATCAGTGTTCTGGGAAAAATTTCTCTATTTCAGCTACTTCTCCACCCTCAATCTGAAGTAGAAAAATTTCTTGAACATTGAACCAATTTGTTATATTTTTTTCTTTTTTGAATCCAAATTTCAGAGCTCCTGGTCATATAGGAAAAATTGCTGAAGAAGGCTTCCTGTCATTTGAGCTGATAGTTCTTCCTAAGGCTATAAAGGGGAATCTTTATTTTGGCTCTGGGACCCGAGGAGAAGCCCTCATGAGAGAGAAATCCTTGCTCAACTCTACTTTGTGCCTAAGACTGGCTTCTCCTAAGGCAATTGTTCTCAAACTTGAACGTACATTAGAACTGCGTGGAGGTCCCCTACAACACACAATGCTGAGCCCATCCCAGGGTTTGTGATCCAGTAGGATGGAGTGGGCCTGAGAATTTACGTCTCTGACCGTTTCCCAGGTGATGCTGCTGACCAGCCACACATTGAGAACCACTGGCTTAGAAACCCTAGGTTTCAAAGCATGCTTTGCTTGAGCAGACAGCCAAAAGTATCAAACTCATAATCAAGATCCACCAACATCTTGAACGTGTGGGCAGTTGGATCTAGAGGCTCTGGAATTGGGAGAAATGAGGCAGCCCAGGAGCTGAAGCAAGCATTATTCTGATTTCAAGGCTTATGAATCTCCTAAGGCTCGCCCAATTCCTTTGCTTCCCTGGACCCCTATTTAGTGAGGAAAGAAGGTTAAAAAGAAAGCCAGCTTTGAGTACTGAATCCTCAGTTGATTAAGATGTTTCTGAGTAAGGTTTTTTTTGACAGAATAGCCAACTTTCTTTTATCTACATTATTGTAAATGAATTATTAGTGACAATAATGACCATTTACTGAGCACCTAATATGTCTCAAGCCCTTTACATACTTTTATTGCTCTACCTCTCAGAACCCTATGGCATCCTGGGTGTGTTTACTGTTTCTCCACCACTCTTCTAAGGAAGCCCCCAGAGCACACTCATATTTGACTTCACCATGCCTTCTATCATTTACTTTAGCAGTAGATTAAAATTACAGAAGAAACATGAATGGGTCTTGACCTCTGGCAGGAAAATGTCTAAAGTCTATCCAGGACAAATGGCTAAATGTTTGTTTTTGAGAAGTTTCCAGGGACAAAGACTCCACAACCTCCAGAAACCAGTTCTGGTGTTTATTAATATCTCTAATCAATGATATGCATTAATTTACTTTTTTTATTGGTTGGTCGATTGTCTGCTATATTACTTTACTAGATAATAATTTTTTTCTTTGTGTTTAGTTAAAATTATTTTCACTTTAAATCCACTTTTTAAATTTAGCCTTCTGTGGACTTCCTCATACATTGATGATGGTAATTGTCACCTATTAGCATATTCCTCTTCAGTTTAAATAACCTCAATTTCTTTTCTTTTCTTTTTTTTTTTGTGAAGAAGATTAGCCCTGAGCTAACAGCTGTTGCCAATCCTCCTCTTTTTGCTGAGGAACATTGGCCCTGGGCTAACGTCCATGCTCATCTTCCTCTATTCTACATGTGGGATGCCTGCACAGCACGGCTCCATAAGTGGTGCATTGGTCCATGCCTGGGATCCGAACCTGTGAACCCTGGGCTGCCGAAGTGGAGCATGCAAACTTAACCACTGTGCCACCGGACTGGCCCCACGACCTCAATTTCTTTAGTGCATTAAAAATATTTATTAAGCTTTGTGTTTTTTCCTCCAGTTCTTTTCTATGTTCAGTTTATTGGGTAGTATAGTGGAAAGACGGCTTCAGAGGTCCTGTGTGGTACAGAATCATCTTTGTCCTGTATTGAATGTGAGTCAAACCTATGTTAGATTTGCATTCAGTCTAATCTGGAATCTGAACCTCTTCTTCCTTCCTTCACCCCTTCCTATTGTTTGGGATATTTAATAATTCTAAGCTTAGAGTTCTGCTTGTGAAAAGTGTTTGGTGTTTTTGTTGGCTAGTTGGTTTGACATTTTAACAATTGATTCAATTTATTTAGTAGATAATGAGTTTTCCTATTTTATGTTATTTTTTTGTGTCAGTTTTAGTATGTTGTTTTTTTACAATGTGAATTGTAACCTCTGTTGTCGAATTTATAGTTCTAAGTATTTCACAAAATGCTGTAAGTATCTTGTTACGATCTAAGCGCTCTATAGAGAATACTTCTTATTTGATTTCTGATACTATTTACTTGTGTTTCATTTCTTGTTCTTTTCCTTAATCAGTTTTGCTAGTGGTTTATGTTTTATTAATATTTTTAAAAAACCTTTTAGCCTGATTTGTTTCTGTAGTATCTTTATTATTGCTTACCTTCTGTATTTTTTGTGTGTGATTGTCTTTTAATTCTTGAGGTGGAAGCTGAAATTATTGATTTTCTGTCTTTCTTCCATTCTAATACATTTGTTTAAGGCTATACACAATTCCCTTCTAAGCACAGATTTAGCTAATATCTCTTGTCTTCCCTGTTATATTTCTAAAACCTGTGACTGGAGCTATGTCTTCCCCACAGTGTCTCAAGCCCATGTTCCTGCAACCATGCCAGCATCCGTGTGCCTCCATCCCTCTGCCTGAAGCCTGTATCTTCTGAAGCCAGTATCACCATCTCATATAACTGTAGCCCATGTCTGCCCTGTTGTGTTGTCAAGTTTTTCTATCCCCTTTGTCCATACCAGCTCTCAAAAGTCTCCATTCCTTGTTCCTACAGCCCAGGCCAAACCACATGAGTCTCAATCCCCTGTTCCTAAAACCTATCAGAGAGCTAATGTCATTCTCCCCTGTACCTGCGGCACGTATCTTTCCTCGAGTGTCTCTATCTCCTGTGTCTGCTTTAGATACCAAACTTCACGTCCTACTCTGTGTGCCTGAATCCCATTATATCCCTGAGTGTGCCTGACACCAGTGCTTCAGCCCGTGCCGGCTTGTGTTTGTCTACATTCTCTGTGCCTCCAGTCCCTATAGACAACCAGTGTTTTCATTTACTATTTCTCTAGCCCCTATCTGAACTCGTGTGTTTCCTTACCCTCTGCCTGCAGCCCATATGTGCCTCAAGTGTCTTCACCCGCTGTCCCACACTTGGGTGTCATTCACCTGTTAAAGGACATCTTGGTTCCTTCTAGGTTTTGGTCATTGTGAATAAAGCTGATTTATACATATTCTTTAGTGGTTTATATGTATATGTATGTTTTCACACTAGTTGGGTAAATACACTAGGGCACAATTGGTGCACAGTATGGTGACACTCTGCTTAGCTTCACAAGAATCTGGCCAGATGTCTTCTCAAGCGGTTGTACCATTTGTATTCCCATCAGCAATGAATGAGATTTCCTGTTGTCCTACATTCTCATCAGCAACTGGTATGGTCAGTTTTGGGGTTTAAGCTATTCTAATAGATATGTAGGGTATCTCATTGGTGTTTTAATTTTCTTTTTCTTAATGCACAGCTCATTTCATTTTCCAATAATTCCCCATTGTTCAGCAATTTATATATGCTTATTTCCCATGTATATATATTCTTTGGTAAGTATCTATATTTTTGTCTATTTATTTTAATTTAGGGAGTTTGTTTTCTTATTGTGGAGTTTGAAGAAAGACTTGCATGCAAAATATTCAAAGAACTAGTCAAATATGTGTTTTGAAATATATTTTCCAGGTCAGGAACTTGTCTTTCCATTCTTTCCATCTTTGAATTCTTTCCATTCTTTTCCAAACTTGTCTTTCCATTCTTTCCATTCTCCGTCTTTCACAGAGTGGACATTTTAAATCCAATAATGTTCACATTATCGATTTTTTTTTCCCTCATGGATTGTGTTTTTTGTGTTGTATATGAAAACAAATCATCAAACTATAAATTATGTCAATTTTCTCCTAAGTTTCCCACTATAATTTTTTATAGTTTTGCATTTTATATTTAAGTTGATGAATGATTTTGAGTGAAATTATGTCTAGGCTGCAAAGTTTGGTTCTTTGTTTATTTCCATATGGTTGCCCATTTGTACCATCACCATTTGTTGATGATGACTAGAGACAAAAACAGTAAGAGACTAAAGACTAAAAGACTATCTTTTCTGTGTTGAAGTGCATTTATTCCTTTGACCAAGGTCAAGTTGTCTGTATTTGCATAGGTCTATTTGTAGACTCTCTATTCTGTTTCATTTATCTATGTGTCTATTTGTTTAAAAATATCATGCTTTCTTGATTATTGTAGCTTTGTAATTAATCTTGAAATTGGGAAGTGTGAGTTCATCAACTTGTTCTTCATCAGTGTTGTCTAGACTACTCAAGTTTTAAAACGAGTTTGTCAATATCTACAAAATATCTTGGTGAGATTTTTATTGGGACTGCACTGGATCTTTAGGTCAATATAAGAATTGACATTTTAATAATACTGTGACTTTGATCATGAACAAGGAATATATCTCAATTTACTTATTTTTCTTCATTGCTTTCGAGAGTGTTTCATATTTTTTTTTCACAGAGATCTGTAAATATTTCATTGGATTTACACTTGAGGATTTCTTATTTTTCACTTTGGTGTATTGTAAATGGTATTATTTCTTTCATATTCCAACTAGTTGTTACTGGCATATAAGAAATCAACTGAATTTTGTATATTGACTTTGAACTTAGCTTCATTATATCTTTATAAATTCCCATCTAGGCACAGAACAATGAACTCCATTTCTGTTTGAAGTTCCCAAATAATGGCATTGATTAATCTGAAACTGAATTTCAGCCATTCACCAGGACTGCCAACAAGGTGCACACCGCTAATAACTAGGTTTGAGCTTCCTGTGCTGTGCCCCCATGGCCAGCAGGCAGTGCCCAAACCTGCCAGTTCTGGCCCACTTGGAGTGCATGAATAGTCCACTTGTGGATGTCAGCGTTGTGCCCAGAGTGAGGATAAGGGCTTTGTTTCCTTGGGACCCAGGAGGCACTGCTGCGGCTTCCGGAAAACTTGGGTCTGAGTCCACCAGGAGGAGAAAGCTTCCTGTCCACAGCCCTGACAGCTGAAAAGGGAGCTTTGCTGTGGTTTCTCCCAGACATTTTTCTAAATAGTGAGAATAGAACTTTTCATTTTCTAGAATGTTATCACTTGCTTTATTCTTTATCTTATGTAATATTTTAACAAGAATTAATTTGCAAAATTCTCTGTTCAACTGAAAGTTTTTAAGGGTCGAATTCATAGCATCCTGTATCATTTTTATTCAGGATTGTTTCTGGGGAGAAATTCTGATTCAGTTTCAGACAGAGGGACGCATATACACAGTTGTGAAATTAATATAAAAAACATTGGGATCAGCAAGTATTCCATGAAGCCATATTGTAGCCCAAGGCAAAGAAAAAAAGATTGCATTCCAATATATTCTTTCACTCATTTATGTTATTAACTTTTCCACAACTTTAAAATAATTGAAAAATATTGAAAAGTGGAAGATTAAGTGTATTAAAGTTCAGAATATTATTTTAAGTTCTAATATTTTGTTTATTCCAAACTAGAATTTATTCTACTTTAACTTTCCTGGCTTTAAAGAAGCTAATTTATCAATATTTAAATATATGCTTCTTAGCTTATCTCATTTTCAAATGAGATCACCACTATGCTTGACATTTTCTCATAACCTAGAGGTGAACACAAATTTTTTAAATTACTTTTAGCTTACTAAAATGTTCTTTGCTGGACCTCTGTGTGAATCAATTGGTTAAAAAAGAAAGGAGTCAAGGGAAATTCTTAATTTGTCATATAACTGTAGTGAGCAAAATTCATGAATTGAGTTTAGAAGATCAAAACATGATGCTGATTTTTTAAATTACCAACGATTGCATGTTGCTTAAAACCATCTAAGATGAAATAGCTATAGGACTTAAATCACTGTAATATTTAAGAGCCAACAATGGTTGCTTTTTCTAAATCAGATGCATTCATGGAAAATAGATTTTATTTGATTCCGAATAGAAAATCTGAAGGCACTTAGTTTAATTTTGTTTATCACAATTTCAAAGCTGACATTCAGACATTTCTAATCTCCTTTCTTTTTTTATGTACTTCTTTCCTCTAATAATGGTTTTACATTCCTCTCTATATAGGCATTTTTCTTTGTGCTATTTATTCTCTGATTTTTTATATTTCTCTTTCCTCTCTTGTTGTTTCACTTTTCTCTGCCTCTACACCTTTAAGCCCTATCACTCTGGCTTTCGTTCCTTCCTGACAATCCCATTTAGTAATTTTCTTTCCACTACTTTTCCTTCATGGAAATGACTAAACGCTGACTTAGGTCTCTTTCCAATGAAGGTGATTATTTTAGAACAAAAAAAGAATTAAAATTTATTAACTAAGGATCTTGTCGTCTCAACTGGTGATAAAAAAAAGTAATTTTATGAAACGAGGATATTAACTCTGACAGCCCTACCACAGGTTTGTCTATACTTTTATAAGTTTCTGAAAATTATACAGGAGTGGTATAAATAGCCAAGTTTTTAAACCACTTTTTCAGTGTAGTATTTTAATATCTAATACATTCAGATATATTTTAAATATCTCTGAATCCGGGGCCAGCCCCGTGGCTTAGTGGTTAAGTGCGTGCGCTCCACTGCGGGTGGTCCAGGTTCGGATCCTGGGTGCGCACCAACGCGCCACTTCTCCAGCCATGCTGAGGCGGCGTCCCACATACAGCAACTAGAGGATGTGCAACTGTGACATACAACTATCTACTGGGGCTTTGGGGAAAAAAAGGAGGAGGATTGGCAATAGATGTTAGCTCAGGGCCAGTATTCCTCACAAAAAAAAATCTGAATCCAAATCAAAGATATCAAATGTGTAGAAATCAAAGTATGATCATTTAGGGTGAAACACAAGGAGCTTTTATTTTTATAAGGTAAGCAAAGTGTAAAAATTCAGGCAAATAACACACTGGGAAAATTTAAGACATAAGACATTTCAAACTCCCATTACTGAAAGTGAGATGCTTAAATGTTAAAGATATGCTGAGAATAATTGCAATTTTTCACCAGCACTTTTGAGAATTATACTGGAACATATTAAAGATTTTTTTATGCAAGGTATTGTAAATGAAGTATTTTTCTAACGCCTTCGAAAGACCACTTTGTCACTATAAGTGTTTGTTTATTTAATTTTATTGCAGTAACATTGGTTTATAACATTATATAAATTTCAGGTGTACATCATTATACTTCTATTTCTGCATAGATTACACAATGTTCACCACCCAAAGACTAATTACAATCCATCACCACACACATGTGGCCTAATCATCCCTTTCGCCCCCCTCCCTTCCCCCTTCCTCTCTGGTAACCACCAATCAAATCTCTGTCTCTATGTGTTTGTTGGTTGTTGTTTTTGTCTTCTACTTATGAGTGAGATCATATGGTATTTGATTTTCTCCCTCTGACTTGTTTCGCTTAACATAATACCTTCAAGGTCCATCCATGTTGTCACAAATGGCTGGATTTCATTTTTCCTTATGGCTGAATAGTATTCTTCTGTGTATGTATACCACGTCTTCTTTATCCATTCGTCCCTTGATGGGCACTTAGGTTGCTTCCAAGTCTTGGCTATTGTGAATAATGCTACAATGAACACAGGGGTGCATATATCTTTATGCATTTGTGATTTCATGTTCTTTGGATAAATACCCAGCAGTGGGATAGCTGGATCGTATGGTAGTTCTAGTCTTAATTATTTGAGGAATCTCCATACCATTTTCCCCAGTGGCTACACTTGTTTGCACTCCCACCAGCAGTGTATGAGAGTTCCCTTCTCTCCACACCCTCTCCAACACTTGTTGTTTCCTGTCTTGTTAATTATAGCCATTCTGCCGGGGAGTGAGGTGATATCTCATTGTAGTTTTGAATTACATTTCCCTGATAGTTAATGATGTTGAACATCTTTTCATGTGCCTGTTGACCATCTGTATATCTTCTTTGGAGAAATGTCTGTTCAAGTCTTTTGCCCGTTGTTTAATTGGGTTGTTAGTTTTTTTGTCATTGAGATGTATGTGTTCTTTATATATTTTGGATATTAACCCCGCATCAGATATATGGTTTGCAAATATCTTCTCCCAATTGCTAGACTCTCTTTTCATTTTGTTGATGGTTTCCTATGCTGAGAAGAAGGTTTTTAGTTTGATATAGTCCCATTTGTTTATTTGTTCTACTGTTTCCTTTGCTTGGTCACACACGGTACTTGAAAATATGCTGCTAAGAACAGTGTTGAAGAGCGTACTGTCTATGCTTTCTTCTAGAATTTTCATGGCTTCAGGTCTTGCATTCAAGTCTTTAATCTGTTTTGAGTTAATTTTTGTGTAAGGTGTAAGATAATGATCTACTTTCATTCTTTTGCATGTGGCTGTCCAGTTTTCCCAGCACCATTTATTGAAGAGACTTTCCTTTCTCCATTGTACGTTCTTGGCTCCCTTGTTGAAAATTAGCTGTCCATAGATGTGTGAGTTTATTTCTGGGCTCTTGATTCTGTTCCATTGATCTGTGTGTCTGTTTTTGTGTCAGTACTGTGCTGTTTGGATTACTATGACTTTGGAGTATATTTAGAAATCAGGGAGTGTGGCCCCATCTTTGTTCCTTTTTCTTAGGATTCCTTTGGCTATTCAGTGTCTTTTGTTGTTCTATATAAATTTTAGGATTCTTTGTTCTATTTCTGTTAAAAATGTCATTGGAACTTTGAAAGGGATTGCATTGAATCTGTAGATTGATTTAGGAAGTACGGACATTTTAACTAGGTTAATTCTTCCAATCCAAGAGCATGGAATATCTTTCCATTTCTTTGTGTCTTCTTCAATTTCTTTCAACAATGTTTTATAGTTTTCAATGTACAGATATTTCACCTCTTTGGTTAAGTTTATTCCTAGGTATTTTATTCTTTTTGTTGCAATTGTAAATGGATTGTATTCTTAATTTCTCTTTCTGCTACTTCATTGTTAGTGTAGAGAAACACAACTGATTTATGTATGTTGACTTTGTATCCTGCAACTTTACCATATTCATTTATTATTTCTAAAAGGTTTTTTTGTGAATTCTTTAGGGTTTTCTATATATAAAATCTTGTCATCTGAAAATAGTGACAATTTCACTTCCTTTCCAATTTGGATCCCTTTTATTTGTTTTTCTTGCCTGATTGCTCTGGCTAGGACTTCCAATACTATGTTAAATTGGAGTGGTGAGAGTGGGCATCCTTGTCTGCTTCCTGTTCTTAGAGGGATAGTTTTCAGTTTTTCACCCTTTAGAATGATATTAGCTGCGGGTTTGTCATATATGGCCTTTATTATGTTGAGGTACTTTCCTTCTATACCTATTTTCTTCAGAGTTTTTATCATAAATGGATGCTGTATCTTGTCACATGTTTTCTCTGCATCTATTGAGATGATCGTGTGATTTTTATTCTTCAATTTGTTAATGTGGTGTATCACATTGGTTGATTTGCAGATGTTGAACAATCCCTGCCTCCCTGGAATAAATCCTACTTGATTATGGTGTATGATCTTTTTAATGTATTGTTGTATTTGATTTGCTAGTATTTTGTTGAGGATTTTTGCGTCGATGTTCATCAGTGATACTGGCCTGTAATTTTATTTTCTGTTGTCCTTGTCTGGTTTTGGTATCAGGGTAATGTTGGCTTTGTAAAATGGGTAGGAAGCTTCCTCTCCTCTTCGTTTTTTTTTTTGGAAGAGTTTGAGAAAGATAGATGTTAAGTCTTCTTTGAATGTTTGGTAGAATTCACCAGGGAAGCCGTCTGGTCCTGGACCTTTTATTTTTGGGGAGGTTTTTGATTACTGTTTCGATCTCCTTACTGGTGATTGGTCTATTCAAATTCTCTTTTTCTTCTTGATTTAGTTTTGGAAGGTTGTATGATTATAAGAATTTACCCATTTCTTCTCGATTATCAAATTTGTTGGTGTATAGCTTTTCATAGTATTCTCTTATAATCTTTTGTATTTCTGAGGTACCCGTTGTAATTTTTCCTCTTTCATTTCTGATTTTACTTATGTGAGTCTTCTCTCTTTTTTCTTGGTGAGTCTAGCTAAGGTTTGTCAATTTTGTTTATCTTTTCAAAGAACCAGCTCTGATTTCCTTGATTTTTTCTGTTGTTTTTTTAGTCTCTATTTCTTTTATTTCTGCTCTTATTTTTATTATTTCTCTCCTTCTACTGATTTTGGGTTTTATTTGTTCTTCTTTGTACAGTTCCTTTAGGTGCACTGTTAGATTGTTTATTTGAGATTTTTCTTGTTTGTTGAGATAGGCCTGTATTGCTACAAACTTCCCACCTAGAACCACTTTTGCTCTATCCCATAAATTTTGGCCTGTCATATTTTCATTTTCATTTGTTTCCAGATATTTTTGGATTTCTCCTTTGATTTCTTCATTGAGCCAATCGTTGTTCAGTAGCATTTTGTTTAATCCCCACATATTTGTGGCTTTTCTGATATTCTTCCTATAGTTGATTTCTAGTTTTGTGCCATTGTGGTCAGATAAGACACTTGGTATTATTTCAGTCTTCTTTTACTTATGGAGACTTGTTTTGTGGCCTGATATGTGATCAGTCCTGGAGAATGTTTCACGTGCATTCGAAAAGACTTGTATTCTTCGGTTTTTGGATGGAATGTTCTGTATATATCAACTAGTTCCATCTGTTCTAGTGTGTCATTTAAGGCGAATGTTTCCTTATTGATCTTCTGTTTGGATAATCTATCCATTGGTGTCTGTGGAATGTTAAAGCCCCCTAACTTTATTGGGTTACTGTCTATTTCTCCTTTTATGTCTGTTAATAATTGCTTTATATATTTAGGTACTCCTACGTTGGGTGCGTAGATATTTACGAGTGTTATATCCTCTTGTTGGATTGTTCCCTTTCTCATTATGTAGTGCCCTTCTTTCTCTCTTGTTACAGTTTTTGTTTTAAAGTCTATTTTGTCTGATATGAGTACTGCTACCCCAGCTTTCTTTTCATTGCAATTTGCATAGAGTATGTTTTTCCATCCCTTCACTTTCAGTTTGTGAGTGTATTTAGGTCTGAAGTGTGTCTCTTGTATGCAGCATATATATGGGTCTTGTTTTTTTATCCAGTCAGCCACCCTATGCCTTTTGATTGGAGCATTTGGTCCATTGACGTTTAAAATAGCTATTGATAAGTATGTGCTTACTGCCATTTTTTTACTTTTTTTCTGGGTGTTTTAGTAGTTCTCTGTTCCTTTCTTCTTCTCTGGCTCTCTTCCTTTGTGATTTGATGGCTTTCTTTATTATTATGTCTGGTTTCCTTTCTCTTAGTTTTTTTGTGTATTTATTATAGATTTCTGGTTTGTGATTACTGTGAGGTTCATATATAATAACATATGTATATAGCAATCTATATTAAGTTGATGGTCTTTTTAGTTTGGCCTCTTGCTAAAAGCTCTACTCTTTTACTTCCCTCCTCCCACATTTTGTTTTTGATCTCATATCTACCTCATTTTTGTGTGTGTGTATCCATTACCTTGTTATCATGGAAATAGGTAATTATTTCCTATTTGTAGTCTTCTCTTTCCCCCTTAAATAAATCCTTTTAACATTTCTTCTGATATGAGTACTGCTACCCCAGCTTTCTTTTCATTGTAGGACTCTTTTCTTGGTGATAAGCTCCATTAATTTTTGCTTATCTGGGAAACTCTTTATCTCTCCTTCCATTCTGAATGATAACCTTGCCAGATAGAGTATTCTTGGCTGTAGATTTTTTCCTTTTAGCACTTTAAATATATCGTGCCACTCTCTTCTAACCTGTAAGGTTTCTGCTGAGAAGTCCACTGATAGCCATATGGGGTTTCCTTTGTATGTAACTTGTTGACTTTCTTTTGCATCTTTTAGGATTCTCTTTTTATCTTTAATTCTGGACATTTTAATCATAATGCATCCTGGTGTGGGCCTCTTTTGGTTTATCTTGTTTGGTGCTCTCTGTGCTTCCTGTACCTGGATTTCTATTTCCTTCCTTGGGTTAGGGAAGTCTTCAACTATTATTTCTTCAAATAGATTCTCTGCCCCTTTGTCTCTCTCTTCTCCCTCTGGGACACCTATAACACAGATCCTAGTGTTCTTGATGTTGTCCCAGAGGTCCCTGAGACTGTCCTCACTCTTTTTAACTCTTTTTTCTTTTCTCTGTTCACCTTGGGTGATTTCCTCTAGTTTTCCATCCAGCTCGCTAATCCGTTCTTCTGTATCCTCTATTCTGCTTTTTTGTCCTCTTGTGAATTTTTTATTTCCAGTATTGTATATTTCATTTCATATTGGTTCTTTTTTATATCTCCCATTTCTTTGTTGACATTCTCACTGAGTTCATCCATTCTTCTCCCCAGATCAGTGAGCATCCTTATGAGTCTTTGCTGGAACTCTCTGTCGGGTAGGTTGCTCATTTCTGTTTCATTTAGTTCCTTTTCTGGAGTTTTGTCCTGTTCCCTTCCTTGGAGCATATTCCTTTGCCTCCTCCTTTTGTCTCTTTCTCTGTGCTTGCATCTATGTATTAGGTAGGTCAGCTATATCTCCTGATCTTGGAGAGGTGGCCTTATGTAAGTGATGCCTTACAAGGCCCAGCAGTGTGCTTCCTTCTCGTCACCAGTTCCAATTGTGCCAGAAGTGACCCCCATGTGGGCTACATGTGCCCTTCTGTTGTGGCAGGGTTACTTTTGCTCCAGTGCCTGGGAAGGCTAGGCTCTCCCTCTGGCTGGCTGTAATGCTTAGCTGCATGTGGTTGTTGTGGACCCTTCAATCTCTGTATCGGTTGTGGGGAGCCCCAGCACAGTTGGCTGCAAGATCTAATAGCACACTCCTGTTGCAGTTTTTCTATTGAGTATGCCCCCAGTGTGGCTGGTTGTTAGGCACAGGGGCTAACAATTGCTGTGGGCTTCTGGCCTATAAAGCTCTTGTCAGCTCTCTGAGGATTGCAGCTGGGTGGGGCTCATCCCAGGCATGGGAGCACTC
Organism: Ceratotherium simum simum; assembly: GCF_057802395.1. Lineage (NCBI taxonomy): Eukaryota > Metazoa > Chordata > Mammalia > Perissodactyla > Rhinocerotidae > Ceratotherium > Ceratotherium simum. The sequence goes on along the minus strand of NC_141922.1, from coordinate 48,147,553 downwards.
AATTATTTCAGGCTTTGGAAGGTGGAGCTGGTCTTCTATGCAGCTGTTTGAGAGGCACAAGTATTCTGCAGCTGATAAGCCCCACTGTCCATAAGGCCACACACACAATTAGCATAGCTGTGAGTGTGCCCCAACCCCCTGAAGCAGACCCTGTCACCCCACGGCCGAGGCCCCACACTCTCCACCCCTCCTCATGCATGCCATGCCCCACAGAGGTGGACTCACTCACCAAGCTGCAGAGAATCCAGGCAGGTAGCCTATGCAGGCGCACAAGTTGCTGGACGGCTTGTTGTTGGGTGGGCCCAGTCCCTAGAGCAGGCTGCTTTCCTTGGCTGAGCTGGATTAAATCTGTGCTCTAGTGGGTGGGGCAGACCCCAGGCTAGCAGACCACAGGGTGAACTCCAATGGCATCTGCCAGCATCTGTGTCAGCACACCCACACCAGGTCTCACAACAGTGACCACCACCAATGTCCCAGTCCCTGGAGAGGTCTCACCTCTCACTGAGATGCACCCAGAACCTATCAGCTGAGTCTCTTTTCACCAAAGGACTGTGCACCTTTCTTTCTGGTGATTTTAGGTTGCTTTCCAAAAAGGGTAAATTTGTGCATGGGCCCTTTAAGAGCCGGCTTTAATTTCTTTATGTCCCAGCTTTTCTGGGGGTGTTCCCTGTTGTTGTTAGTAGCCAGCAAAGCCAGATATTATGACACTCTTCTCGGTGGTGCTGGGTCCAAACAATGCTTATAGCGGCAGTGAGCTTATAGGAGCTCAGGTCCCCCACTCCTCCAGGGAAGGCTGCATACTTTTAGATCGCTTCCAGGCATCCATGAAGTGTTGTAGCTTGTGAAGGTGGCATTTTTTTTTCTTTCTGACTTTTCCACCTCAGTCAGGATTGTCTTTTTTTTTGCAGGGGTTCCTCTTATCCAGTTTTCAATTCTCTCTCAGGGGTAATTGTTCCAAGATTATTTGTAGGTCTGCTGTGTCCATGAGAGGAAGTGAGTTCAGAGTCTGCCTATGCCGCCATCTTGTAGGGTCCTGAGGCCACCATAAGTATTTGATAAAAATAGAAAATAGAATATTTTCTGAAATATTTCTAATTTTCAGATATTTTTACTTATTTCCAGACTGTAAGCATCTTGTAAAGAAAAAAATATACTAGGTTTGGTCAAATGATTATAACATTTTCCAAGATATTTTCTCAAAATATTTGTTAACAGAAACAAAGTTGATGGATCATAATTTTCCAAACATAATAGCATAAAAAACAGAAAAATTTTGGTTGCCAAGAAACTAACATTAGAATTATTACATCAAAGTAGTTAACCTTAGAGATAAGACTGATTCATTTAAGTATATTTCAAAAGATTTCTAGCTTTCAGACAGGAAACTTGTATAGGTCAAAATAGTCTTTTCAGGAAAGAAACTAAGATTAGTCAACTAACCTTTTAATCCACTAAGTTCAAATTCCCTTCATTTCAAAGTTATGCAGGCAGTACAAAGATAATTGTTGGAGTTTAAAAGAATGTTTGTGAAAGAGAGAGAGTACGGTGAAGTGTGTGTGTGTGTAGAGAAATTTGATAATTAAAACTAAAAAGACAAAGGCTATTTGAGGAGATATTAGAACACTCTATAAGGATACATTTTTTTATGAAGGTCAAATTTGAGGTCATTAGTTTTATACCTCAATAATTTAAGGTGATAATGAGTATTATATCCTGGATTTTTTAAAAAGCAAATACAAAGTATACTTGGATAAACAAAATTACCTACTTAATTACCTACTTGAATCCAATTAAGATATGTACAAAGATAACCTAAGGCAGGAATAAAGCACATAATGTACTCTTGGAAGTGGGTCTGAGAAAAAGGCGGATTTTTCAAACAGTGTCAGCAAAGAAGTGACAGGATTTTTATGCTTCTATCTAATTGGAGATATTTGTTTTTAGCTTATATAGACTTTAAACAGGAACTTTTCAAACTAAAAGAATATTAAAATATCCAAAATTTCCCCATAATACGGAGACTAAAATTAGCTTAAATAGCTGAGATATTAATTATCTCACATGATATGAGATCCAGTAGAAAAACAGACTCTAGACTGGTTGATTCAGGAGCACAATTATATTATTCAACGATCAGTTTGGAATTTATTTTTTCTTAGTATTTCTATACTTTCATGTTTTATGTTATTTTCATGCTGAGGCTGGTAGCGAGATGGCTGCGTCCTTTATTTTGTCTTTATGCTGAGGCTGGTAGGTGTCAGATCCAGACCCAGAAATATGCCTGGAAAGAATGAGAAACACCTCTTTCAGTGTCTCTTTTAGGAGTGAGAATATTTTCCCAAGAATCTTCTAGTACTTTTCCTAACATTTAATGGCATAGAATCACCATATCCTTTTGAGAACAAACCACTGGCAAGGGGTAATTTAATACCATGTGGTTAGACTATTTATTTGGAGGTAGAATGGATATTGAGGAGATAACTCCAGTATTCACTATATGATATAGCTCAGCATATACGGCATTTATCATTTAATTTATTTCATAAGTATTTCTTAAGTGTCTACTATGTGTCACTAGAAATACAGTATCTCTAGATACACTAGAGATACAGTAAACAATGCAGTCCTTGGCTTTGATTTCATGTAGCTAACAGTTTAGCTGGAAAAGCAGACAGATTTTAAAATTCTGGAAATAATCGAATGAATAAATTTTTAAAAATACTATTGGATCTAGTAAAATATGGAAATAAAAGAACTAAATAAATGGAGAGATATTCCATGTTCATGGATAGGAAACTCAATACTGTCAAATGTCAGTTCTTCCCAACTTGACCTACAAGTTCAATGCAATCCCAGTCAAAATCCCAGCAAGTTATTTTGTGGATTTTGACAAACTGATTCTAAAGTTTATACGGAGATGCAAAAGACCTAGAATAGACAATATGATATTAAAGGAGAAGAATAAAATCAGAGGACTGACAATATCTGACTTTGAGACTTACTATAAATCTACCATAATCAAGACAGTGTGGTATTGGTGAAAGAACAGATAAATAGTTCAATAGAGTAGAATGGAAATCCCAGAAATAAACCCAAATGTAGCCAACTGATCTTTGGCAAAGGAGCAAAGGCAGTACAATGGAGAAAAGTTATCTTTTCAACAAATGTTGCTGGAACAACTGGACATCCACATGCAAGAAAAATGAATCTAGACACAGATTCTACACCCTTCACAAAAGTCAACTCAAAATGGATCACAGACATAAGGTAAACACAAAACTATAAAACTTGTAGAAGAAAATGTAGGAGAAAATCTAGATGACCTTGGGTATAGCAATGACTTTTAGATACAACACCAAAGGCCTGATCTATGAAAGAAATAATTGATAAACTGGACTTCATTAAAATTAAAAACTTCTGCTCTGCAAAAGACACTGTCAAGAGAATGAGAAGACAAGCCACAGACTGGGAGAAAATATTTGCAAAAGACATATCTGATAAAGGATTGTTTTCTAAAATATAAAAAAATGTTCCAAAAACTTAACAATAAGAAAACAAATATCCTGTCTAAAAAATGGGCCAGACTTTACCAGATACCTCACCAAGGAAGATATAGAGATGACAAATATACATTTGAGAAGATGATCCACAACATATGTCATCAGAAAAATTTGAATTAAAACAACAATGAGATACCACTACAGACTTATTAGAATGGCTGAAATCCAAAATACTGACAACACTAAAAACAGGTGAGGATATGAGGCAGCAGGAGCCAGAATACAAAATGGCACAGCCACTTTAGAAGACAGTTTGGCGGGCCAGCCCTGTGGCTTAGCGGTTAAGTGCGCGTGCTCCATTGCTGGCGGCCCGGGTTTGGATCCTGGGCGCACACCAACGCACCACTTCTCCAACCATGCTGAGGCCACGCCCCACATACAGCAACTAGAAGGATGTGCAGCTGTGACATACAACTATCTACTGGGGCTTTGGGGGAATAAATAAATAAATAATTAAAAAAAGAAAAGAAGACAGTTTGGCAATTTCTTAAAAAACTAAACATCCTACTATACAATGCAGCAATCATACTCCTTGGTATTTATCCAAATGAGTTGAAAACTATGTCCACACAAAAACTTGCACACAGATATTTGTAGCAGCTTTATTCAAAATAATCAAAACTTGGAAGGAATCAAGATATCCTTCAGTAGGTGAATAAATAAACTGTGGTCCATTCAATCAATGAATTATTATTCAGTGCTAAAATGAAATGAGCTATCAAGCCATAAAAAGACATAGAGAAACATTACATGCATATTACTAAGTGAAAGAACTCAACCTGGAAAGGCTACATGCTGTATGATTTCAACTATATGACATTCTGGAAAAGACAAAACTATGGATACAGTAAAAATATTAGTGGTTCCAGGGGTTAGGGGGAGGAGAGTGTCTTGACATGAGTACAGCCATGTTTGGCTGCTCAATTGACCTACAACCACCAGCACAAAAAGAAATATAAAAGCTGCTTTCTGCATGGTGGGAACTGGTGCTTCTCCCATGGAGATAGTTGCAATGTGTAAAAATTTCAAGGCCCTTTGGGCGCCGCAGCCTGGGGCAGACTGGCCATCTGTGCCAGGCTGGGATGATAACCAGGGAAAACAATGCACATACACAACCGCCAGGCTGGGACAATAGCCAGGAGACTCAGTGCACATACGCCACTGATAACCATTTTGTGACTGGGAACACTGAATGCTTGCTCTGTAAAAGCTCTGTAACTGCTTACTCTGGGAATTATTGATGTTATAAAAAACTGCTGGAGACTGAGGCCTGGTGCGAGTTCCACCTGTGGAAGGGACACCTTGCCCAGGACGTGTGATTCCCGCCCAGCCGTGTTGATTGAAAGGACTCTCCCAGCAGTGGGGCGTGGATGTTGTGAATAATTGATTTGTTGTGAATAATTGATTTGATGTGTTCCCTTTTCAGTCAACCTGGTGTTTCTCTTTCCAGTTGATTTGTGTCATTTCCCTTCAGTCAATGTGGATGTTTTCCCTTTCCAGTCCATCTGATGTTTTTCCCTCTCATTATATGATCTATTCAAATCTATCTGCTGCTCTCTCAGTTGATGTGGATGTTTTCCCTTTCCAGTCGAGCTGATGTTTTTCCCTCTTAATATTTGACCTATTTGGATCTGTGTGTGGACTATCGCTTTTACTATCCTCTATATAATAAAATATACCTTCAGTCCATTTGTTTGGAGTGGAAAGTTTCTTTTACATCTCTGGTCCAATGCCCCGAACCTCTCATAACATAATTGGCTCTGTGAGCAGGATTCGATTAAGGAGATGCCTTTCCTCTTCAAACGAAAGGTAATTGAAGCCAAGGTGGAAGAGATTCCAGGATGGGAGGACCCTCCCTTTTGCACTCTGGCTGGCGAGTGGGCTCGTAGGTCAGGATTGTGTGAATCTTGGGATGTTCGTCTGTGACGGTTTGAACCAGTGGATGTGACTAAAGCTTTGCAGATGGTGGAAAGGAAAAAGAAAGATGATGTTTCTTTTTTGGCACGGCGCAGTTGGTGTTTGTTGACTGCTTATCGCCAGGCTATAGAAGATAGGGATAAGATACAGAGAGAAAGTACTCTTGGAGAAAGAAGTTTCAGACTTGCAGTCTTGATAGGCTATGATTCAATGTTAATATCATGCACTGGGAGATCAGGCTCGCAATTACCAAGCTATAGCAGAAAAGGCTGCTGTAAGGGTGGCCAAATATAAATATAGAAAGAGGAAAGGAAAAGTAAATGAACGGAAAGTTCATATGGCCATAGCATCAGCCGGCCCTAAATGGGACCCTGACACGTGGGATGGTGATATCTGGGATGATGATTCTGAAGAAACTGATTATGAGGAAGAGAAAAAACCGCCCAAATGCACAGAGGCACGTCCTCTTCACCGTCGGTGGATGGAAATGGATGGTAATCATTCTGTAAGGAAGGATGTGATTGAGGATTTTACCCAATAAAAAATTTCTGATACATCAGCCTGGGCTACACAAAACCCTGGAGAAGACATTATAACCTGGCTTGTTCACCTATATGACGTGGGCACTGCAGGAATTAATCTGGATGCAGGAGATGCTTTTAAATTTGTAACTCTGTCCAATGATCCAGTAATACAGGGAGCTTTTCGAGACTGGAGCATGAATGCTCACCCCCCAAATGATCGTGGACAGGACACAGATGATACAACTCTATTGGCTCTTGCAGTAAAAGGAGCTCAAGATAAATACCCCACGGATGATATGTGGCCAGACACTGATAGACCATGGTATGCTTTAAAAGATTGTGTCCAAAAAATGAGAGAGAAAACCATGAGACGGGCTGTGTTTTGGGGGCGTGGTGAAGCTTTAAATGAAATGAGTTTGAGTATCCAGGTGTGAAACAATTTGATAAAAACTGCACCTCTGGCATACAAACAAATAATTACAACTCTTCTTATGAATGAAACTAGAAACCCTGTATCAGCACTTGCAGAGAAGATTATGCAGCTGGGAGATTTAGGAGACTGGCAGACATCTGGAAACTCCCTAGGAAGGGAAAAAAGAGAGACATTCTTTAGAAGAGATAAACTTAGTCGAGGTGACATGTTTTGGGCCCCCAACTCTGGGCAGGAGTACCCAAAGATCAAATGGATGGAGTTGACACTAAAGAATTGTGGAAACTATATAAAGAAAAGGGGTTGCATGTAAAACAAGTAAATAAAAGAGACAGTGCAGAGAATGCTTCCAGCCCAGTGCCTACCGTACCTAGTGCACTGCCCCTCCTCAGAGCCTCTTCTTGTTGATTTATGTGATTGAGGGGAAGGTCAAACCCCTGTATCGATTAGTGCCGCTATAAGGAAAGATATTAGACCACATGTACAAATTAAAATATTTTGGAAAAATGGATCTACAACTAGTGTGCAGACACTTGTAGATACAGGCGTGGAGGCCACACTTACCTATGGAAATCCAATTAAGTTTCAGAGCACATCAATTCTGATAACCAGATTGGGAGGAAAAGAAATCCAGGAAGTCACCACTAATCTCTCTATCCAAATTGGGCAGCTGTCCCGGCGCACATATCAAGTCATGATTATGCCAATACCAGAATATATAATTGGAACTGATATTCTAAAAGGATTGACATTAGATTTGGCTGATGGACAATACCAATTTGCTGTCAGAGCTTTGTCTTTTCATATTAATGCTGTAATTGTGGTATGTTTACACCATGAAGTAGAAATTCCACCTGCCACTTGAGTGGTCAATCAAAAGCAATATTGCGTCTCTGGAGGACAGCAAGAAATATCTGAGACCACAGAAAATTATTTGGCTGTAAAAGTCCTTTGCAGAGTAACTACAGCCTGGAATAATCCTATCTGGCCTGTTAAAAAAGGTGATGGGACATGGAGAATGACTGTAGATTACAGAGAGTTAAACAAGATGACTCCGGCTATTCAAGCTGCTGTCCCTGACTTGATTACTCTTATAGAAAAAGCACAATGTTATCCAGGCACTTGGTATGCTGTTATAGACTTGGATAATGCCTTCTACACCATACCTATACCCCAAAGTGTCCAAGAACAATTTGCTTTCACGTGGCTAGGACAACAATATACCGTTACTAGACTTCCTCAGGGATATGTGCACAGTCCCACCATCTGTCATCAACAGGTTGCTGAAACCTTGGCAAAGGTACCTGCTCTTGATGATGTCCAAATAGTTCGTTATATAGATGATATTATGATCCAAGGAAATAAAGAAAAAAAGGTACAACAACAGTTAGAAAAAGTAATAGCCACACTTGAGGAGGATGGATGGAAAACTAATCCAGCTAAAACTCAGGGCCCAAGTTCACATGTTAAATTTTTGGGAATACCATGGAATGATAAAAAAAACAAGAAATTTTACCCAAAACTAGACAAAAATATTGGATTTTGCAGCACCTCATAACAAAAAGGAAGCACAGAAATATATTGGATTATTTGGATTTTGGAGGGCACATATTCCACATTTAAGTCTGCTCCTTGCACCTTTATACAAAGTCACCAGGAAAAAATATAAATTTAAATGGGAAATAAAATGAAAAGAAGCTTTTGAAGCAGCAAAACATGCTATTCAGACTGCTTTAGATCTATGGCCAATTAAACCAGGACCCATTGAATTGCAGGTAGATGTCATTGATCAATATACCAGCTGGAGTTTATGGCAAAAATAAGGTGCCCGATGTTATCCTCTGGGATTTTGGAGTCACAAGCTTCCCTGTTCCAGTGAAAGATATAGTCCTTTTGAAAAACAATTGTTAGCCTGCTATTGGGCTTTAATAGACTCAAAAAGCCTTACTCTGGGACATGAGGTAGTTATGCGACCCTAAATACCCATTATGCAATGGATTCATAGCACGCCTGTTACTTATAAAATTGGACATGCACAAGAATTTAACATCATCAAATGGAAATGGTATATTCAGGATCGGGCCAAACCTGGCCCAAAGGGGTTGTCTCTATTACATAAACAAGTATCTCAATATAGCAGTGACCCGACTATGTCACCTAAGACTGATATAACAGAATCTCCTGTTAAATGGGGTGTCTCATATGATCAATTGACTGAAAGACCACAAAAACATACCTGGTTTACAGATGGTTCTTCCAAAATGATATTGGGCTCACAGAAATGGAAAGCAGTTGCCTATAACCCATCCACCCAGCAAACAATTATCACTGGAGATAATATGAGTAGCCAATATGCTAAATTTTATGTGGTGTATCAGGCACTTCAACAAGAACAGGGGCAACAATGTCATATATACACTGATTCATGGGCAGTGGCACAAGGTTTGGCAACGTGGATGCCACAATGGAAAAAACATGACTGAAAAATTAATGATAAAAAATATGGGGAAAGAAATTATGGGAAGATGTGGTTATGGTGTCAAAACACAATTGTTACTGTATTTCATGTTGATGCTCACAGTTCTTTAATTTCTACAAAATGAAAGCATAACTCTCATGCTGATCAGCTGGTGCAGATTCGTGCAACACACAATCCAGGCTTAGCACGATGGGTCCACGAAAAGAGTGGACACTTGGGAAAACAAGCTTCATACAGGTGGGCACAACAAAGGGGAATCCTTGTTACCCATGATGATATTGCCATTGCAGTACAACAATGTCAATTATGCCAACAGTTAAACAAATGGGGAGTTCCACACTCCTACCAAGGTCATATCCAAAAGGTATTATTTCTCACCCATACCTGGCAAATAGATTTTATTGGACCCTTGCCAAACTCTTGTGGATATACTTATGCCTGCACTGTTGTTGATCATATTCTGGTTATTTATTAGCTATGCCGGCTAAAGCAGCCACCCAACAGAGTGCCATAAAATCATTAGATACAATTAAGTTACGTTATGGAACACAAAGGCAGATTCAGAGTGACAATGGTTCCCACTTTACAGGTAAGTTGATACAAACTTATACAAAGGAAAATCATATAGAATGGATTTATCATATACCTTATTACCCCCAAGCTGCAGGCCTCATAGAACAAATACATGGATTGCTTAAACAACAATTGAGGAATCTCAGTCATGGCTCATCAAAGGGGTGGCACAACCATCTAAGTACTGCTCTAAAAATGTCAAATAACAGGCCACTAGGCCCTAATGAGACTCCTTTGTCGAGGTTGTTACCAGCAAAGATTACAGAAGTGGCAGCCTCCACCCATGAGCTTATGACCTTAATATATTGGCGTTGACTCAATCTGCTAAATCGCCTTTTCATGCCACAGCCGAAGCGACCGGATTGGACTTATCCACTGTTTATTCTATTCAATTGCCCCCTAAGAAGCAATCTATAGTCCCTACCAGGATAGGGGTACAATATCCCCAAAACACTTTTGGTTTGTTAGAAGGACACTCTGGACTAGCAACAAAAGGTATTGATGTACTAGGAGGAGTCATTGATCCAGATTACCAAGGAGAAATAAAATTTATATTATATAATGCTAGTGACATAGTATTAACTATAAAATCTGGGAAACGAGTGGGACAATTATTGGTACTTTCCCTCCTGACTCCAAGTGTGTCACAAGGACAACCTCCAACTGAATTAACTAATAGAGGAATGCAAGGATTTGGGTCTACAGATGGATGGAAACCTGGAGCAAAGGTGTGGGTGACACTCCCACCCAATGTGGCTCCCCGTGCCACAGAAGTAATGGCCCAAGGGCCCACTGTAACACTCACAGTCATGTATCCAGGAAGTAAACAATTATATCATGTTCCTAAAAATTCTGTTTCTTTGCGTGAATAGATATTCCTGCTGTGTTCGCTATGCTGTGCTGCAACTCCATGTCTGCTGCAGACCTCCACACCAGCTAATGTCTTGGTAGGACAACCTTTGACCCTGCACTGTTAGATCAACTGCTCTACACCAGTGCGACCTGTAACCTGGACTATGAATGGCCGAGAAATTTGGTCTCAGAAACATCAAGCAACTTCTCGGTGTAAGCCTATATCTGATCAGTCACACAGAACTAGTTATAATTTCTCTATTGCCCTCCTTTCTGCTACCCTCTCTGATGGGGGCTGGTAGTCTTGTATCAAATGGAGGAAGGGGAATCCAGATTCCCCATTTCTTAAAGAAACCCAATTTGTTAGTATCCTTCTTAATGCCACTACTCCTCTTAAAAACACTAATCTGTGGCTACCTTTAGTTCATACAGTTCTTAATAAAACTGCTTTTTGTCTTAGAAACAGTAACAACCCTTCTGGACTTCTGCAAGCTAATTTGTTAGGCCTAGGTTTACCTTATTTAATGTGTCACATGTTAAAGTCACTGTTCCTCCTTCTTTAGTATCTATGCCTATATCAGGAGTAACTTCTACCATGCGTTATTGCATTAATTGTACATATATCCCATTGTATTGTAATAAGACTATCCATGTTAGTATTCCTACTCCCTCACAACTACCTGCTGGATATTTCTGGTTATGTGATAATACTGCATACTCACACATTCCAACTGACACATCCATTGCATGTGATATTGGCCCAATAGCCCCCCTTATAGCTGCCTTCTCTACCGAGAATTCCCGAGTAAGACGAGCACTCACTACAGATTGTGACCCTCATGTTAACCTTCTTCCCATCTCTACTGTGGCAATGCTTGCCACCCTCCTACTACCTGATCCTGGCTTGATTGTAGACAACCATCATCAAATTAAACACCTTTCCTGCCTGTTGACACGTGTAATAAATGATACTATTAAAGCTTTCCTAGCTATATCTCAGAAATTACAAAAACTGCGGAGAGAGACGCTTATACAATGAGCTGCTGTAGACTATTTGTTTCTTCTTCATCAAACACCTTGTACTAAAATACTGGGTATGTGCTGTTTCAATGTATCAGATAAACTAATGTTATCTTTGATGCTGTGCATGATTTGCAAGATCAAGTTAATAATATTTCATATTCTAAGGGATTATTTGATTGGTTACCTTGGGGTTTGGGTCCTTTATTGTGAGATAATTTTGTAATTATGGTAGTCATTGGATTTGGGGTTCTTGGATGTACCTTGTGTACTTGTATACGGAGTTCATTGTCTATACATATGATGTCTTATGGTTAATGAAAACGGCCACGGCTGAAAATGTCTTGACATGAGTGCAGCCACGTTTGGCTGCTCCATTGACCTACAGCCACCAGCACAAAAAGAAATATAAAAGCTGCTTTCTGCGTGGTGGGAACTGGCCCTTCTCCCCTGGAGATAGTTGCAATGTGTAAAAATTTCAAGGCCCTTTGGGCGCCGCAGCCTGGGGCAGACTGGCCATCTGTGCCAGGCTGGGATGATAACCAGGGAAAACAATGCACGTACACAACTGCCAGGCTGGGACAATAGCCAGGAGATTCAGTGCACATACGCCACTGATAACCATTTTGTGACTGGGAACACTGAATGCTTGCTCTGTAAAAGCTCTGTAACTGCTTACTCTGGGAATTATTGATGTTATAAAAAACTGCTGGAGACTGAGGCCTGGTGCGAGTTCCACCTGTGGAAGGGACACCTTGCCCAGGACGTGTGATTCCCGCCCAGCCATGTTGATTGAAAGGACTCTCCCGGCAGTGGGGCGTGGATGTTGTGAGTAATTGATTTGTTGTAAAGTAATTGATTTGTTGTGAATAATTGATTTAATGTGTTCTCTTTTAAGTCAACCTGGTGTTTCTCTTTCCGGTTGATTTGTGTCATTTCCCTTCAGTTGATGTGGATGTTTTCCCTTTCCAGTCCATCTGATGTTTTTCCCTCGCATGATCTATTCAAATCTGCTGCTATCTCAGTCAATGTGGATGTTTTCCCTTTCCAGTCGAGCTGATGTTTTTCCCTCTTAATATTTGACCTATTTGGATCTGTTTGTGGACTATTGCCTTTACTATCCTCTATATAATAAAATATACCTTCAGTCCATTTGTTTGGAGTAAAAAGTTTCTTTTACGTCTCCGATCCAATCCCCCAAACCTCTCATAACAGAGGGGTGAATAATCAGAGCACAGAAGATTTTTAGGGCAGTGAAACAATTTTTTCTGTGTAATACTATGATAGATACATGTCATTATACATTTGTCAAAATGCATGAAATGTACAACACCAAGAGTGATGTAAACTCCAGGCTTTGGGTGATTATGATGTGTCAATATAGGTTCATAGATTGTAACAAATGTACCACTCTGGTTCCAGATGTTGACAGTAAGGGAGGCTGTGCATACGTTGGGGCAGGGAGTAAATGAGAACTCTGTACTTTCCACTAGATTTTTCTGTGAAGTTAAAACTGCTCTAAAAAATAAAGTTTATTAAAAAATACTATTGAATCCATAATCAGGTGGTGGGATAGAAGTGTAAGATGTGTGTGGGTAGGGGGCAGTCAGGAAAGGGTTCCTTAAAGAAATGGCTTCAGATTAAGACACAAAAGGTGACTAAGAATTTGCAAGGCAAAGAGGATGAGCAACACAGAGTGGTGGAGGGAGAGAGAGGGCCAGGGCACCCTTGGCTTCTGCTTCTGTTGTCTTTCTATAATTTTCTTGCTTTGCTCCTCAGGTAGAAAGATGATTGTATATATTCCAGGTGACAGATTCAGACCCAACAACATGGAGAAGAAGAAGGAATGACCTTTAAAGGAAGTTGTTTAACTCAAATTTTTAGCTGGACACTTGCACCCACAATAAAGACTACATTTTCCAGCCTTCCTTTTATCTAAGTGTGGCCATCCATTTAAATTCTGAACAAATGGAAGGCATATGGAAATACTATATGGCTGCTTCTAGGAACCTTAAGAGATAGAGTACACGAGTCCTCTTCTGAGTAGAGAGTACATTTCCCTCTTCTGTTTTGTCCATTCTTCCATCCTGCTTCTGGGTCAGAGATGCCACTATGGATAACAAGGTTGAGACCATGCATGGTGGAACATCAAGATAGAAGAATTAGGACTATGGTTCCCACCTGACATGTCACTGGAAACCCTATTTGAACTTTTATTTAATAGAGAAATAAAATATCTTATTTAAGTCAGTGCTATTGGGCTTTCTGTCACACAGCAGACCTTTATTTCAACTAACTTAACAAGAAATGACCTTGGGGAAGAGAAGAATATGGCATACAGCAGGCACGAAAGGAGATCAATATGGCTGGAGTAAAATAGGCAGGTGATTGTGGAAAGTGTTTCAAGATGAGGTAGGTATTATGTTATATAGAGCCCTGTAGGCCTTGTTTAAAAATTTGGACATGGTCCTAGGAGCAATGTGAAGATATGGAAGAGTTTTTGTTTTGTTTTGTTTTTGTTTTTGTTTGGTGAGGAAGATTGGCCCTGAGCTAACATCCATTGACAATCCTCCTCTTTTTCCTGAGGAAGATTGGCCCTGAGCTAACAGCTGTACCCATCTCTCTCTATTTTATATGTGGGATGCTGCCACAGCATGGTTTGATGAGCAGGGTGTAGGTCCACACGCGGGATCCAAACCTGTGAACCCTGGGCTGCCAAAGTGGAGCATGTGAACTTAACGACTACTCCACCAGGCTTGGCCTGATATTGAAGAATTTTAAACACAGGAAGGACAGAATAAAAAATTTGCATTTTAAAAAGATCTCTCTGGGCCGGCCCCGTGGCTTGGTGGTTAAGTGAGCGCGCTCCGATGCTGGTGGCCCGGGTTCGGATCCCGGGCGCACACCGAGGCACCACTTCTCCATCCATCCTGAGGCCGAGTCCCACATACAGCAACTAGAAGGATGTGCAGCTGTGACATACAACTATCTACTGGGGCTCTGGCGGGAAAAAATAAATAAATAAAATCTTTAAAAAAAAAAATAAATAAATAAATAAAAAGATCTCTCTAGCTACACTGTAGAGAAAGGACTGCTTGAGTGGCAGGTGTAGATGTAGTGAGCCTAGTTAGGAAGCCATTGAAGTCATCCATGAAAAAGGTGTCTTAGCTTAGACTCAGGAGGTGGAAGTGGGAATGGAAAGAATAGGCTGACCTGAAGGCTTTTTAGAGGCTAGAAAGAGAAGCATTGGGAACGGATTGGGTGTAGAGAGTCGGGGAGAAGGAGTAATCAGGCATGATGTTCAAGTTTCTGACTTGGGCAGTTGCGTAGATCACTATGTGCCAGGTTAGGGAATCCTGAAGCAAGAGTGGATAAAGGATATGCTGCCACTTTTGAATGTGTTGAGTTTAATAATCCTATGAAAGATCCAAGGGGAAATGTCAAGTAAATAGTATCAAAGAGTATCCAAGTTGTTTTGGAGTCCTATGAAGGGAAAAATTGATGGGAGTTATAAATCTGGAAGTCATTGATTAGAGATAGTGAGTGAAGTCATGAGAGAAAACGGTGTGGACCTTCATTCTTTTAGTCACAGTGACCTAGGAGTCTCCTGATTTCCTCAGTCCAGCATGATAGGGTGTTTATAAAGATATCACATTTTATATAAAATTTATAATTGTGGTATATTCTTATGCTTAGGCAAAACTTCTAGCAAAATATTTCTAAATTTTATTTATTTCATTGAGTTAAAGCTAAACTACTACCTTCAAAAAATTTTGTTATAAATTCCACTCCAGATAGTTTATGAGAGAGATAGAATTTACCTAGC
This sequence comes from Ceratotherium simum simum, assembly GCF_057802395.1. Classification (NCBI taxonomy): domain Eukaryota; kingdom Metazoa; phylum Chordata; class Mammalia; order Perissodactyla; family Rhinocerotidae; genus Ceratotherium; species Ceratotherium simum. The sequence goes on along the minus strand of NC_141922.1, from coordinate 48,132,372 downwards.
TACTGTAGTCAGATTTCTGGTGCCGGGGTGGACAATTCCAGGCCAGCAAACTCCTTTCATAGAACCGTGTGTTACATTTTACAGAAAATAAAAAAAATTGACAATTATCACTTGCTTTTAAAACGTTTATAACTAAATCCAATACATAATAAAATATTCTGGCTGTATGAAATAGAAAGATGTTCATAAATATCAAAAACAGATATTTATGATTTAAGCCACTATGTTTTTGATTAAAGTAATGTTTAATACTCTTGAAACATTTGATTTGACATGGGAAGTGGTAACTTGAAAAGCATCTGGGATTTGGAATCAAACAATTCTGGGTTTGAATCCTGGTTTTGTTACCTAATAATTCTATGACTTTGAGCAATTTATTTAATTTCCCTGAACTTAAGTTTCTCATTAATATTTATTCTTGTAAATATTGACGTTTATTTCAAAGGACTATTGTGAAACTTACAAATCCAGTATAGCACCTGGTACTTACTAGACGCTTAACAAAAGATTGCTACAATTCTCATTTATTTGCTTCTGAGGTAATTTTAAGAGCAAATGTTTACCATATGATCCAGCTATTCCACTGTTGGGTATTTATCCAAAGAACTTGAAAACACCAATTTGCAAAGGTACATGCACCCCTGTGTTCATTGCAGCCTTATTCACGATAGCCAAGACTTGGAAGCAACCTAAGTGCCCATCAAGGGACGAATGGATAAAAAAGCTGTGGTATATATACACAATGGAATACTACTCAGCCATAAGAAACGATGAAATCCAGCCATTTGTGACAACATGGATGGACATTGAGGGCATGATGCAAAGTGAAATAAGTCAGAGGGAGAAGGTCAAATACCGTATGATTTCCTTCATTAAGTAGTAGATAATAACAACAATAAACAAACACATAGGGACAGAGATTGGATTGGTGGTTACCAGAGGGGAAGGGGGGAGGGAGGAGGGTGAAAGGGATAATTCAGTACATGTGTGTGGTGATGGGTTGTAATTAGTATTTTGGTGGTGAACATGATGTAATCTATGCAGAAATAGAAGTACAATGATGTACACCTGAAATTTTTACAATGTTATAAACCAATGTTACTGCTAAAAAAAAAAAAAAAAAAAAAAAAAAATGGTTAAGGTGGTAAATTGTATATTATGTGTATTTTACCACAATAAAAAAATTGAAAAAAAAAAAAAAACAAAACAAAACAAAACAAAACAAAAAAAAAAAAAGAGCAAATGTTATATTTTCCACAATATATCTTTTGTAGTTACCCTTAATTTCTTCATGGTGAGCCCCTAAAGTAGGACTAGATTCCATTATGAGCTTAATTAATCACAGAATCTCAGAAGAAAACTTGTGTCTCATGCAGAGCTCTCTCTTCCAAAATAAAAACAAATGAATAATAAAACAAATAAAAAAGCAAAATAAATACAAAACAGCCTTAGATTAACATCAATAAACAAGAAAGGCTCATAAAAAGTCAAATAATTATTTCAGGTCTTAAGTGTAGTTCCATATAAAAGATCTATTTTTTTGTTATTTTAAATAAACACCAGTGCATAAATGGTATCAGTAATATTAATGCAAATAATCCATAATCAATCTATAAATCAAAATTGGGGTGAGTTTATTCTGAGCCAAGTTTAAGGACTATAGCATGGGGGCTTCCTGGGCCACCAAAGAAGTAGGGTGTACAGAGTGGTTGTATACCATCTTGTAGCAAAGAGCATACATCACATATGACAGGAATATGTCTTTTACTACCATCATGTGATGCTTACTGGCACAGCAGGCCAGTGGTCACAAGGTGAGCACAGCAGGCCAGTGATTAACTCTTAGTACCCAGGAAGAGATGCTTATCCTTAAAGAAATGCCAATACAGGGGGAAGCTACATCTATATTTAAGTGCATCATTCTTGTCTTTGGGACACAGTAAATTCTTAAAGCAGATGTACAATGCATGCTCAACAGGCCATGTCAGGCCCTTTTGGAAAAACAAGGTCAGGTGGAATTAGTTTTAAACCAAATGGCTTTCTCGTAAACCTCACTATATCCTATTGCTTTTCATTTATTTATCAGTAATTATGCTGAAATATTATTTTTTCAGCATTATTCAGACAAATGTAGAATTTTACATGCAGAAAAGGAGACTGAGATGTAGTTCCATTTAAATCTCTATTTATCTATCTATTTATTATTTAGGTCACATTAGTTTATAATCTTATATAGATTTTAGGTGTACGTCATTATAATTCGACTTCTGTATACACTACATGGAGTTCACCACCAGAAGTCTAGTGTCAGAGGAGCTGTGTGCTAGGCAGAGCAGGGCAGCTCAGGGCATGGGGACCCCGGTTTCCATTTAAAGGAGCAGCTGGAGATGAGCTGCCAGTGCAGCAGAGAGGCTGGGCCATGCCGGGAGTGGTGGCAGCAGCCTGAAGTGCCCTCCAGAAGGCCTGGGTGGGAAGGGGAAGGCAGGCAGCAGGCTAGATGCCACAGGCTTGTGGCCACTGAGAGGGGGTTGTGGTAACTCCAGGAGGTTGGGGAGGGGCTGTCAGTATCTGGAATAGGTAGAGTTGAAGGTTACGGAGGGGTGACTGGTTCAGGGACCACGCGGATCCCTTTGGGGGGGTCAAAATGGGGCAGGTGAAGTTAGCTAAAAGGCAGCAGGATTTCCTGAGAGCCTGGAGCAGTTAGTTCTCAAAGAAAGAGAACCTTCGGGGCGAGAACCTTCGCGTTGGCTGGCAGAGCTTTGTTGTGTCTGGCCTTTTTGGTCCTTCTCAAAACCCACCCAGGCCACCATGAGGCCTTCCAGCCTCACGTCCTCGGCCTGCTCTCTTCTGCAGATACGAGACAGAGAAACATTTCTGAACCCGCATCTCCTGCTTCTTCCGGGGCTACTTTCCCTGGGCATGTGCAAAGCAACAGAAAAAAGCTTGGCTGGCTAGGAGGCAAGAAAACCAGTTGCCTGTAGTGTTTAAATTGACCGTATACAGAGAAGAGACTGCCTCTCACCCAAATATTTTGTTCTCTGTGTGGACCTGCTTGTATTCTTCTTTCCTACCTTTTTGGGGTTGCAGAGTAGTTTCAAATCTCTTCTTTAACAGAGAAGTAAACTGAGGCCTTGAAAGTTAGAGGCTGAGACACAGGGGTGGAGCATGTGGACCGGGAATGCAGACTGCTTAGGTTCACGTCTAGACTCCATTCTGGCAGTTGTCTAGTCTTTGGCAAGTTACTTCATCATGCTGAGGTCCAGTTACCTCACTTCCAAAATGGGAAAAGTTAAAATACTTTACTCATGACGGTTCTTTGAATACTACACAAATTAATATACATAACGAACATAGAGCAATATCTAACACTTAAGTGCTTAATAAATGTCAGCCATTGTTACTTGTTATATTATTATTATTAATGTTATTATAAACAAAAATGAGGGACGGGTCCTGTTATCACCACTCAGATCTTCCCCAAGGTGTGTTTCTCAGAACTCTAGTTCCATAGAATGGGAACAGGAATCACATGACAAAAATATTCATAATAAAGAGAGAGCCATAGACAAGGATGGCAGGGAAACCTCAGTTAAGCACAGCTGAACTGATTTTCCTTCAGCAGAAATTCTTGGAGCCTTTCACATGTGGATGTATGTCATTCCCTAAGAGATGAAAATCGCATTTAGAAATTTCCAAACTGATTTGACAAAGAAACCCTATTTTCTTTTTATTATTATTGTTTTTTTTGTGAGGAGATCAGCCCTATGCTAACATCTGCCAATCCTCCTCTTTTTTTGCTGAGGAAGACTGGCCCTGGGCTAACATCCATGCCCATCTTCCTCCACTTTATATGGGACGCTGCCACAGCATGGCTTGCCAAGCAGTGCGTTGGTGTGCGCCCGGGATCCGAACCAGCGAACCCCGGGCCACGGCAGTGGAGCGCACCCACTTAACTGATTGCACCACCGGGCTGGCCCCAAAAAACCCTATTTTGACCAGAGCTTCTTACAGGACAAATATCCAAGGAACCACACTTTGAAAATCCTACTGGGTCCACACCAGTTCAGAACCTGCAGCACATTCTCTCCCACTGACAGGTAGAATGGGCTTCAATACATTTATTCAAACAAGTGGTTGTATGAAATGTTAATCTGACTCTACTTAATTAATCTTCTAATAGATTCACTCTTTGTCTTTCCTCTTATACGTATATAACCCTTTACTTTTTATTTCCCAAAAAGGTAAAGAGTGTTAATTACTTGTAGCCAAGACATAATCTTTTCTTTTTATGTTAACTCCCATAATTTGTCACACTTAAACGTAGTTCCACCCCTATATTTAAACAAAGTATATATTGACTTCAGATAGAGAAAAACAGTAAGTACATATTTAAATGAAAGAAATGAAGAATTTTGAAATTTAAAATTGTAAAATATAGTCTGTTGATTTGTAGCCTTGAAGCTGTTCCTAGCCACAGAGAAACTCTTATTTTTAAAAAGCCACATTTAGATCAGATTGATAGACAGTTTGTTTCAAGTAACTTCTGTTAAAAATCCACCTCAGGGGCCAGCCCCATTGGCCTAGTGGTTAAGTTTGGTGTGCTCCACTTTGGTGGACCGGGTTCGGTTCCCAGGAGTGGACCTACACTACTTGTCAGTGGCCATGCTGTGGCGGTGGCTCACATACAAAATAGAGGAAGATTGGTAACCAGTGTTAGCTCAGGGCGAATCTTTCTCAGCAAAAAAGAGGGAGACTGGCAACCAACGTTAGCTCAGGGTGAGTCTTCCTCAGCCAAAAAAGAAAAAAGAAAAGAAAAATCCACTTCAAATATTTTTTTTCAATACAGTGAAATGATAGTAGTTCCATTGCCTAGTTCAGTGTAGGAGGGAATAAAGGAAAGCTGGCATTGTTGATGCTCTGGTAAATTTTCTAACTCAATTTGATACTTTGACAATCGGTAGAGGCAGTGCATTTGAAAAGTTAGGTTTGACTCACTAAAATGTTCAAAGACGACAGAAAGCAAAGAATGCTGCATTATTCTTATAATTAATAAATTGAAAGTTGACCTAGGCTGCCTTTTGTTGATTATGTGAGATAAGCCAGCTGATGAAGTTATGGAGAAACAGCCACTTTCTTAGCTTATATCTAAAAATCAGACAGTTTCAAAAATTAAGCTACAAATAAAAACAGATTGTCTGTCATATTCCCTCTCATCAGAATTCAGTACTAAAACCATGGGTTTCTGAGAGTCTAAGAAACTATTGCCCAATTCAGAGCGAACTAATCATCCTTTTTTCACCCTTGAGAAGATCCTCACTTAATAGAAAATTAATATGTAGCTGCGTGAAATGATGACCTCATCACAGACAGGAACAGCTGTCTAATGGAACCTTGACCTTCATGCATATGAAAGCCCATGTATCCGCAACAGTGATTTGAATATACAAAATAGTCCAATGAAAATTTTATTGCTTTAAGAAAAAACTTGTTTTATATCTGAATAGGCATATTGTTATTTACTAATGGTTATAAGAATTGTCAGGTGGCTGCAAGCTAGTTTAAAAAATTTTACACACTTATATATACATAATTCACTTAGGTAACTTCTTTAAAAATATTGCCCAAAATTGGCCTTTGTTTAATCCTATACTTTTAGAGCTAGAAAGAATCTTAGACATCATCTAATCCAACTCTTTTATAATCAATAAAATTGAAGACAGGGGCCGGCCGTGTGGCATAGCGGTTAAGTGTGCACACTCCGCTGCTGGTGGCTTGGGTTCAGATCCCGGGCGCGCACCGATGCACCACTTGTCAGGCTGTGCTGTGGCGGTGTCCCCCATAAAGTGGAGGAAGATCGGCATGGATGTTAGCTCAGGGCCAGTCTTCCTCAGCAAAAAAAAAAAAACAGGAGGATTGGCATGGATGTTAGCTCAAGGCTGATCTTCCTCACTATGAAAAATGAAATATGAAAAAATATTTCATATTCAAAATGAATATGAAAAAATAAATAAATAAAATATTTCATATTCAAAATGAATATGAAAAAAAATAAATAAATAAAAATAAAATTGAAGACAGAGAAAATTGCATAACTTATCCATCCTGGAGTGCAGGATTCCAAATGTCAGTCCCATTACACATCTGTAAGTTAGACTAACATGCCTTTTTAAAAATCCCTTGCTATCCACTGTTGTACTTAAGTTGTTAGAGAAATACCAGCTGATTGCTCAAACTTACGTAAGTTTGCAACTTATACATCCCTATAAAGTCAGGGTCCTGTCCTTATTTTTCAGATTTAAATAGCTGAGGCTTTTAGACTACCCAGGGGCACCTCTTCAGAGGAAGCTTCCTTTTCTTCTAGTAAAAAGCAGGCCTCCCCTCAATAGCAATACCTCCAAGTCACTCTCCGTGCTTTTTCCTCCACTTGGTTTTTATCAGGGCATTTATCAGGATGTAAATTTTATTATTTGAAAGGCTGTTCTGACCATTTCTGTAACTGTCTCTTGGTGCACATGTTCACGCATTTCCCTAGTTAAGAATGCCTGATATAAAGTATCATCACTGTTGTTTTGCACAGTGTTGGTTAGATTTTCTCCCAGGCTTTGTCGCTTTTGGATCACCATTCATCTTCGCATATCAACGTTCCTTATGGGTTTAGTTTTCTTGTTTGTGAAATACAGTCTATAGATATTCCTTTACTGTGTATTTCTTATAAATAAAGGTTCTCAGTCTTTGAAAACATCTATATTTCATCTTTCTTCTTGGAAAAAAATTCACTGGGAATAGAATTCTAGAATGACAACCTTCTCTTAACATTTTAAAGATAATTTGCCTGGCTTTCTTTTCATTATTGAGAAATTTTTTTGTTGTCGTTGAGAAATTACCCATCAGTCTAATTGTAGTTTCCTTACAAGTAATCTCGCTTTCTCCCTACTTTTAAGATCGGTTCTTTGTCTCTGGTAGATCATATTTTTACTTTGTTGGTTCTAGGTGTGGATTTATTTTATTTATCCCACTTGAGATTTTGGGAGGTGGGCAGTGCTTCTTAAATCTGGGATTAGATTTTTTTTTAATCATTTTTGGAAAAATTTAACCTTTTATTTAATTCCAGCTGCACCCATTGTTTTTCTTATCTTCTCATGAAACTTCCACCAATTGTATAGTGGAACATTTCTCTCCACTCAATGTTTCAGTTGCATTTTCTCTAATTTCTTCTGATCTATCTTCTGTTCACTACTTCTTCCAACTTTGTCTAATTGCTGTTTCTGTCTCTACGTTTTGTTTCTAATATAAATCACTTTCTTTAATTCTAAAAGGTTTGGTTGCTTCATTTTCAAATCAGACTTGTCAAATTGGACTATCAGAATTGATAGTCTAAAAAAATTCTCTTTCTACCCCAAGCAATAACCACTATGTAAATTTAATTTTAAAAATTTAGTAATAATTCAGATAGTGGTTATATTTAAGAGCAAAGAGAAGTTTTTCCTTCTTCATAATTTCAATGTATCTCTATTTTTAAGTTAGTAAATACTTCAAATTCCATATGTAACGATTTCCACATCAGCAGTTTTGATGGTCTGATTCCACAGTTTGTTGTTTCTAATGACTGGTATATGGGATTTGTTTCCTTGTGTGTTTGGTGATTTTTGATGGTGAGCCCATATTCTTTGAATGTTTATCTGTGGAAATTCTTTGATGGGATTTAAAGTGCATCCATTCAGAGAGTGTTTGCTTTTCTTCTGCCAGTTTCCTCTCCCCACAATAAGACAAGCCAGGCAAATAGCTCTTCTATCTCTGAAAAATATTTATTTAATTTCTCTACTGAGGGTGTCACTCTTTGAGTTTCCTGTCTTTTTACAAGGTTGTCTGTGCTAAGGATCCGCCCTCCTTGCTCCAGGATTTGTCTCCTGAACTTTGAATATGTGGCCCTTTGAATCTAGGCTCTGTAGATTCCAGAACATGGGAAACTCTACGAGACCAACAATCTGATTTCTTCAACAAACAAATTGCAAGAAAAATAGAGTAAGACAATCCCTATGCATTATAAAAGATATATCAATCCATGATAACTTGGGTCAATTTGGATTCTGATTTAAAAAAAAAGCCAGACCTTTGGGAACTTTGAACACTGACTGGATGTTTGTTGATATTAAGAAATTATGTTCATTTTTCAGGTGTGATTATGGTATTATGGCTATGTTTAAATGAAGAATTCTTATCTCTGAGAATAAAAAACTAAAATATTTACAGATGAAATAATATAATGTCTTGGATTTGCTTCCAAACAATCCACGTAGGGAGGGCAGATAGTGGATAGAGATACAAATTAAATCAAATGAGTCATGAGTTGATAATTGTTCATCCTGGTTGATGAGTTCATAGAGTTTATCATACACTTCTCTCAACTTTTGCAAACATTTGAAATTTCTTATTAAAAAAAGAAAAAGAAAAAAAGAAAGCCAGGTTCTAATCATCTAGGGATTGGCCAACACCACCTAAACAGCCAAATCTCAAAAACTGGTATATACTTTGTAGATTTATTCTTTCCTTTTGTTCACAGCCTCTGAAGAATTTCTTTACTTTCAAACCAAGTCATCCATATGTTTAGCAAAATATTTCTTATATTGTATCTGGTACTTCTAGATATGCCGTCCAGGGCAGCATCTCACTTACTGTCTGGTCTGCTGTATTTCAGGAAACAAATGTCTCAAAAATAGTTCTTGGCAGCCACCCTCTTTAGTTGCTCAACTTGAATCTTGAGACACTTTGACATCTTCTCTCCTCATCCTTCCTTTCATCAATGACCATGTCCTGCAAATTCCACTTCCTAAATTTCTCCCTTGTTTGTGCCCTTGAATCTGGAGATGACACTGTCAGCACTTTAGTCCAATTCCTTGACGTCTCTCGTCACCACTGCAAGTCTTCTCACCACTCTCCCCTCATTCACTCTGGTCCATTATCTAATCCATCTTTACACAACAGCTCGACTCATGTTTTGGTGAATAATATTATATCACTCTCCTGCTTAAAACTTTACTTTGTCCTACTGTGACCTGATCATAAATTCTAAAATCCTTAAATGACTCCTGAGGCCCTGCATGAGTTCACCTCTAGCCAAAAACCCCAGTTTCATCTTGGGCTGCTCTCCATATGATTATTGTCTAAGATTCAAACAGAGGAGCTCCTCCAAGGCTCTGGGGCTTTGCACGTGCTATCTTCCGCCTGGAATATCTCTTCCTTTTCCACACCAACAAGCTACCTCCTGATTCTTTTGGTCACAGCTTAATATCACTTCCTTAAAGATTTTACTAACCCTGCAATCACGGGGTAGCCCTGTAGTACATTGCTACAGTACTGGAGCCTCATCTCAATAAAGTCATTTGATCAATATCCATCTTCCTCACTAGTTTGTGAGAATCAAAAACTCAGGGACCACAATTTTCCTGTTAACTACTCCATTTCTAGTGGCTAGGACAATGATGACATATAACACATGCTCAATAAAGTTTTAGAATGAATAAATGTCAAGCATTATGCTACTTGCTACAAATAGAATGGTGACCAATATAAACATGATACCTACTTTCAAGGAGTTTACAGCTGAGAAGATGAATAATAAAATAGGAAGTTACTCTGGGGTCGGCCCAGTGGCGCAAGCGGTTAAGTGCGTGCGCTCCGTTGCGGCAGGCCGGGGTTCGCCGGTTCGGATCCTGGGCGCACACCAACGCACCACTTGGCAAGCCATGCTGTGTCAGCGTACCATATAAAGTGGAGGAAGATGGGCATGGATGTTAGCCCAGGGCCAGTCTTCCTCAGCAAAAAAAAAAAAAAAAAAAAAAAGAGGAGGATTGGCAGATGTTAGCACAGGGCTGATCTCCTCACAAAAAAAAAAAAAAGGAAGTTACTCTATCATAAATGTGGCAAGCAATATGATAAAGAGAATACAGTGTGCAATGCTTTTTTTACTTTGTCAATTAATTTTTTTTGGAGCCAGTGAGGCAACTACTTTGCAGTTTGCATCACTCTATGAGTTAACAGTAATGACTATCATCACAGTTGACCCCCAAATATTTGAAGGACAATATTATTAAATCCTTTGTTGCCTTTCCTATTTGAGATTGCTCTCACCTCCACACTCCATGTCAGTGTTGTGTACACAACACTCCAACCACACAGTAGACTTTATAATTAACTGGTCTGGCTACTGGGGATATATAGGCAATAACATGACTGATAGGGATATTACAGAGGCCAGTTATAGGAACTGAAATAAGTCTGGGGGTGGTTTCCACATGGAAGATTAACATTCGTTCAGTTGTTACCATGCTTTCCATATCTTCAATTTGATTGAAAACTTGCTCACCTCACCACAACTGCCACATATTAGTGGCCTACTTAATATTTCTTAAATAGATGGATTGAAACTCTATTAGTCTCACACTGCAAATACATTCCAAGGACAGGTGAACTGGATTCAGTTCTCTTCTGTTATTAAGCACTCCATCAATAAACAGTGTGCTGCCCGAGTAGCAGTGTTTGGAAAGTGTTTAATCATACATTTGTTGGCACAATACTTGGTCTGTGTTCCAGTACTTGTGCTCTTCTAGCAAGCTTAAAATTAATAATAGGAGGGTTAATTCTGGAATCTCTTCAGTCCTTTAACTGAAGCTGACTGCTCTGTAATGAGAAAAGTCATCTTTGTCTGTTTATTTATTAACCTTTTCGGAAACAATGCACAAGAGCATGTATTTTATAAGTATAGTGTCTATAAAATTTACAACCAGTTTTGCACATGAACGAGTTTCTTGTAGAGCCATTGGATTTTTTTATTGTTTTTTCCACAGAAAATTTGTGCCCAACGCTCAGGACTTTTTCTTCCTTCATGACAGTGTTTAGAATACTGAGGATGTTTGCCATGATGAGAGGATTCCAACAAGGACCTGTCACAGGCAACTGCATGCACTTTGGTTGGGCGTGAGGTGGTGGGAGTGGGCTTTGTCCTTGACCTAGCGTCTCTCTAAATGACTGACAGTAGCCTGTGGCTGTTCTGACTGTTCAGGAATATCCAGCCCTGAAATCTATAATACTCTTCTTTTTGATGTCTGGAGCCCCCAGAGAAGACACAGTACGTTCTTTCTAACTTATTCTTTCCCTCACAGACTCATTTCTTGTCTCAAGTCACCTCTGTTATTTTCTTTCTTGTTTCTCTGTTTTTTATCCCCTGTCTTAAGTACTTTCTTCCCCCAAAGGAAACATATTTTTCCCTTTGTGTTTTTCCTTTGTGATTCCACAAAGAACTAATACTATAAGACAATGTTTTCCAAGAATGGCCTATGGATGATTCTGTGCTGACACTGAACTGAAGATAGCTCCGCCCCTCTTGCCTTCTTTTATGTGAGCTTCAGTGGACAGTTTCCTCTGGAAATATCATATATTTTTCTGACATTTTTCTTGAACTTCTTTAGTGTTAAATGAATGTGTCTAATAATAGTATAAATAACAATTATAATTTATCTTTTTTCTATAATTTTAACAGAAATTCTTTGGTTTTTGTAAGCACATATATGTATATCAAGTCGTTATGCTGTACACTTTCAAATTATGTGCTTCCCACTGAGCTTTGCTTGAGCTCCTCGAGCAGCAAAGAGTCATGCAGAAGTCTTTCTGGCTGTCCCCCTGCCGCAGAAACAATTGGCATCTCCTATTACTAGGAGTGTGTTTATCTCCAAAATCTGAGTTGGTCAAAAGCAGGAGGAGGGGTACAAGATCTTCCCATGTACTCATTCAGCAACCGTGCACCAAGCACACACCCTGTGCCAAGTGCCCTGCTGGGCCTAACTGTGGGGCTGAAAATGACCAAGTGGTCCCTGCCTGCCAGGACCTCACAGTCTGGAGGGGAGATGGATGAAAGCACGAAAGCAAAGACATGAGAAAGAAAAGAGCAAGTGCTGGAGTGAAGCAAAATGGGGGGCTCTGAGGGAGGGCTGGGAAGCCACTAAGTAGGAGGATCTGAAAGGCCTCACTGCAGTGACATTTGCTGGGAAGAGAATGACAAGAGGGACCCAGCCCTGCACAAATCTGGGAGCAGTGTTTCAGGGAGAAGGCACCACTGGTGCAGAGACTCACAGGCAGCAGTGAGTTTGGCCACAGGAGGTTAGCAAGGTGGCCAGTGTGTCTAGAGGGATCCTGAGAGGAGAGAACAGGAGATGAGGGTGGATGGCAGGGCCAAGTCCTGTGGCCTGGTACTTATCTTTTTCTCTCTGACTACATTGCCCCCAAACCTTGCACAACAAATATTTAACATTTCACAATTTTTGTAAACCAGCAATCAGGCATGGCTTAGCTAGGTGCCTCTGCCTCAAGGTGTATCATAGGCTGTGGCTGAGGCCTCAACTGAGGATTGACTGGGAGAAACATTTGCTCCCAAATTTACTCATCACTTTCAGGCTTCAGTTTGGACTGAGAGCCTGAGTTCCTTGTTGTCTGTTGGCCTGAGCACTCCCTTGCTTCTCTCCTGTGTGGGCCTCTATGTAGGGCAGCCCCAAACTCTGGTATTTGATTCCCCAGTTCCAGGGATATGACACAGAGAGAGAGAGAGAGAGAGAGGAAACACAAGAGAAGGAGGAAGAGAGAAGTGAGAGACTTTTTAAATTAAAATTTAGACAAGATATCCCATCACCTTGGCTGTATGCTGTTGGTCAGAAGCCGTATACTAACCACTTAGTGGTTACACAGGGATGTGTGTACCATGGGTGGGGCTTACTGGGTGCCATTGTTGAGGCTGCCCTCCTCATAGGCTGAGATGAGACACTTGGGTCTCATTCTACATAAAGCAGCAAACAATTGAATGGTTTTATGCCACAGGATGGCAATATCTGAATTTCCATTAATTTCAATCCCCTCATGATGCTGACCTGAAAATGAGACCAACAGTGATGGTTCCAATATCACATTGCTGGAACCTAGGCCTGTTTTGAGTGGTGTTACATGCTATGCCCTACCCCTTTTTGTAATTCTTCCCTCTCTAAGTTTGTGACTTTGATACACTTGACCAGCCCACAGGTGTTATAGATATTATCTCATATATACCTGATGATGTTCCTAGGAAGTAGATTCTAGCCTGATTCCCACTGTGCAGGTTTGGAAACTGAGAAATACCTGAGAGGTACAATGACTTTCCCAGGCCACAGAACAGGTAAGAAAAGGGAGGTCGAATTCAGCTGTGTCTCCTCAAAGCTAGGACCCTCGTTATGTTTCCAAGGAGCTGTGGCTACAGCTGTGTTGGTTCCTTGTGTACAGTTAAGGAGATAGCATGGGGGAGGAAGGTGAGCAGTAACAGCCCAGGGGGGCTTTGGGTAAATCTGATTGAAGAAAGGGGTGCTGGTAATGGAATCTTGAAAAATGACTTCACTTCATTTGTCATAGACCTTAACAGATCTTAGAACTCTGGTAACCAGGCATCCACGTTCTAGAAACGTGGATTCTCTCTATCCAGCTCAATTGACCAGAAGACTCTCAAGAGAACAGGATGTTTTCCTGCCGCATCCTGACTTTCAGAGGCTCTGGGCTCAGGAAATCCCAGAGAAAGAATCTTATACATCATTGTAGACGTTGGCTCAGCCCTCATCCCCAATGCCTCTGGCCATTTGGCAGGAGGTAATGCGGGGCAGCCCAGGGCAGGCTAGTGCAGGCCAGAACACAACTGTGATCCCACTTGAGTGCCCCACACCCTTTGCCCCTCATTGGGTGTGTGTGTGTGTGTATTGAGTGGGGAGGCAGGGGATGAAGGGCAGGTCTTTTCTGGGCAGGAGCAAGTTTTTAGGTGTTGGAAGCCTGGTGGGTCTGTCATGTTCATATCCCAGGTCATGGCTGGCAGCATGAGAAGGTGAGCTCCTCTACTCATATGTTACCTGTGCCCTAGAGGTTTCATCATTCCCTCCCTGACCAGAGTTCTTTGCAGATGCCCTTTTGTGCCTGAACTGAGGAATAGAATTTTTCTTGGAAGTTTCCCCCAGTGACAATGTCCAGGCAGGCCCCTGATTCCTCCTGGCCTGGCTACCAGGCACTGTCTTTGCAGAACTCCACTCAGGAGATTGTTGAGGAGATGGCTGATGGGCTCAATTATTCCAACTCCCTAGACAAGGGGCAGGTGCACCAGGCCACCAGCACCATCCAGGGCTGGTCTGAGATGAGAGTGGGAGCAGAGGGTCTCCACACCCAGGACCTTGAGATGACTAGTGTGGGCCTAGAACCTAGAATCAAATCTGAAGACTCCCCTGGGGCCTTCCCAGGGCTTTCCCATGTGAGCATCCCACAGGTCCTCTCCCCAAAAGATCTGGATCTCCACATGTAATCCAGCCACTATGCGGTAGAGTAGATATACGTGCTTCATATATTTGCTGGAATAGTAGAGAAAACTTTTTACGTCGCCTTTGCATTTTGCTCTGTTTTGGTTGTTTTAACTACCTGCCCTGGGAATCCTGTGGAGCAGTCAGCTCCGCTGTCCTTGCTGATCTTCTCCAAGCCTCACAGATCATCACACTTAGTAGGGTGGTTGGTACAAAAAAATGGGGGGCGGATAGGGTATTGTTTATGTTTATCTGCAACTTGTAATCTCACAGAACACATCAAATTATTATAAGCCCACCAGGTCAGAGCTGTGGCCTTACTCATCTTCATAATAGCTCATAAAGGAGGTCATTTGCCACAGCGATTCAGCCTTTCAATATTGTTGGACCTCGACAAGATTCAATTCTGTTGCCGTTTCAGCAGTGCTGCAAGGAAGATCTTACGTGTGTCTTAATAGACTGTGTTAGTTTGCTAGGTCTGCCATAGCATAGGATCACACATTGGGTGGATAGACCCTGATGTCTACTGGCCTGGTATGGGGCTCTGTCTTTGCAGAGCTCCACCCAGCGGATTCTCGAGGAGCTGGTCAATGGGTTCAACTACTCCATCTCCCTAGACTAGAGGCAGATGCATCAGGCCACCAACAATGGCCAACACTGGTCTGGGGTAAGTGTGGGCACAGAGGTGTCTCCAAACCCAGGACCTTGAAATGACTAGGGTGGACCCAGAGCACAGACTGGAATCTGACAACTCCCTTGGGGTCCTCCCGGGAATGTGTTTTCCCCAGAGCCTTCCCCTCTGTGTCAGGAGCAGACTAGGCCTCAGGTAGTTGAGAGGGAATGCCACGCAGCCCATGCTACAGGCAGTTCTCAGCTCTGACCCGCGTGATCTTGAGCAGCCACTTGAAATCCCTAACCCTCTGTTTACCAATATCTACGGTGGGGAATTTAGTTGATGACTCACTGGGATAATGCTCTTAATACAGGCTAATAATACATGGGGGTGCTATTATTCTCGGCTAACAAAATGCCTTGAAGGTACCAGTTGTTTATCATTCCCCCAAAATCAAATTATACTTTCAAAGCCTAGAATCTTTTTCTATGTGGGCACTCATGTCCCTCCTCTTGCACAAGTTCCTGAAGTGGTGGGAGTTTCTAGTCTGAGCTCCAGACCCTGACATTCTTGGTAGCTCATGGTGATGCCACTGACTCTATGCCGCTCCTTGCCCAGCCGCTGTGAAAGAGAGTCTACCCTATCCCTGGATGAGGCCTGCACGATGCTGACTCTCAAGGCAGGCACATTGGAGAAAGTGGCAGAGACTTTTCCTTGGAAAGTGGTAGGTACCAGCCTTCCAGGTAGAAACATCTATGTCACCAACTTCCTGTACACCTTCCAGGCCTTCAACACCACCCAATAGTTCCTGGACCAGCCGTTCTATAGGTGAGTGCCCACTCCTTTCACAGCACAATGGTGAGTCACTCACCTACTAACTGTGTGTCTGAGGAATGTCAATGCACCTCTCTGAGCTTTACTTTGCTCTTCTGAAAAGTGGAGTGGTAAGAGGATACACATCGTAGGGTTTTTGTAGGAAATCATGAGGTCAGTCATGGCAGGTGCTTACCTGGAGCCTGGCTGCTGGACATGCTGGACATCTTCATGTTTGCTATTTCTTTGCCCCCAGTGAAAAAGCTCTCTGCCTCACCCTTCATTGGCCTGTGGACTTTTTGAGTTTGGAAAAGCACAGAATAATCAATATGAGTTTTTCATTGTAAAGGAGTTTGAGATTCCATCCAGCTTGTCCTGGTCCTTGACCTTGGTGTAGCCAATTAGGGATCTCTGGGGCAGGAGAGAGGCCCCAGGCCCACTCAGGTATCTGGGGTGGATCTGGTTGAGGTTCATTCATTCGACAATATATATTAAGCACCTACTAGAACAGGCACTTTTCTAGACACTATGATAATCCAATGAATGAAGCAGATTCCATCCCTGGGCCTCAACTCTAGTCTGGGTGTGGGACAGTCACACTAGACATCATAAGCCGTCATGTCCTCAGTACATTAGATGTGACGTCCCCAGGGCTTCTTCTAGATATGGATGCGTCCTCCCATATTCTGACTGGGATGATGGACCACAGGGCCAACTAAAAATATGAGCTGTCTTTGGGTCCAGAGGAGGGCCTCCTGTCCCTGCAGAACAGGCTGAGAGACTATGGAGGCTGTGGCTGGGGAGGGGCTGGCAGAACCCTGAATCTCACACAGCTTTTGATTCCCATGGGAGTGCTGAGGTCTGAGGGCTTTGTCTGCATGAGGAAATGAGTCAAAGAGAGCTGTGCAAGGGGTCCCAGTCCCCTGGGAAGCAGAGGAGTGGCTGGGCTGAGTTGGCCCCTGAGAGACTCATCCCTTCCAGAGTCCCCTCTCACTCTGCCTGCCCTTCTCCACATCCACCTCTCCTAACCACCACCACCGGGGCCCAGAATAGGAGGTGTGGTGAGAAGCCTGTTTACAAATCTGCCTCAAACCTCAGTCCCGATGCTCGTGTGCATGGGGTATGAGGTAGGCTATGCCCAGTCCTTTCAGTAGAAGAGAGTCAGTGACAAGATGAGACTCACATAGGCTCTCTGTTAGGCTTATTTGATGCCCAGGCCTTCCTCTGCAAGGACAGCCACAGAGGGGTTGGGAATGGGCTGTGGCCATCCTCTGGGTCCTTGACCCAAAGAATGATGCTGTGGGACCACAAGGTGGAATGAAAGGCCAGGCCTCTGACTCTGCTCCACACATGACTTCCCCCACTGCCCTCTCTCCTGTCTTGGGCACCTGGCCTGAGAAGTACCTGCAGAATTCCTTGCAGCCCCTGCACTGTCCCTGTTTCAACCTTAAGGTGGCATACATGCAAGTCAACTTGCCTGGCTTGTACCTGAAGTGCCATGACCCTCTTATCCCAGCCCACTTGGAACATCTAGAACCTACTGAAGCAGAGCCAGAGCATAAGGGGGACTATAGGCTGGGAAGACTATCTGGGGTGGAGTTCACAGTATGGGCATTTCTTTAAAGATAGTGGGATCTTTCCTGTTTTTGGAAAGGCACTTAGAAAATCAGCAACGTGGGTAAATTTTCCTCTTTATCCTGCTCCAATGCCAGCTTTAGGGCTCCAGCCAGCTGCAAAGCCAGAATAATGGCCAATTCTGGAGCTGGAGCTAGCTCATCTCCATTGATACCACCACTCCTAGCGCTGGAGCCAGCATCCCCTCCATCAGCAGCTCTGGAGCTGGAGCAAGGGCCAACATTGGCTTTGGCACAAGGGCCAGCTCCTGAGCTAGAGTCAGCTAGACTATCGGCTCTAGTGAGAATTCCATCTCCACCTCCAAAAATAGAGATGGTGCCAGCTCCAGCCCCAGAGCCTTCCTGCTCCAGGCCTGTGACCAATAAGAACCAGCCGAGTAACAAGCTTAACCTCATGGCCTTCTCTCCCTAGCTGGTGGCAGAGCAGTTGACTCTGATAGATGCGACGAACAGATGGGCTCTCAGGGTGGGGCTGGAGCAGGCCTTTCCTCTGCCATCAGCTGCCCCAGATCTGGACTCCCATGATCTGAGCCCAAATCCCAGCTCCACCACTTACCAATCATGTCATTTGGGCAACTTTCTTTACCCCTAAACCTTCACTGTCCACCTGCAGACAGTAGAGGTGGACACTAACAGGACCTGCTGCACAGAGTGGCTGTGCCGGCTCCATGAGGTAGAAGAGACGGAAAGCTGCGCGGGGCCTGGCCCATCAGTGGGGGAGGGGAACTCACTGTGTGCAGCCAGGTCGCCCAACCATCTGCCAGGAAGCTCAACAGCCTCAGCAATTATTAGGCACCGATGTGTACCTAACTACAAGAGGGAGAGAAAAACAAAACAAAACAAAAAACCCTGTGGCTGTAGCTGCTATGGGGCAACGTGCATCTTGAGACCAAATGGGTGATCAGGATGGTGGAAGATGCCCCTCAGGGTGGGCAGGTGTGAGCCACCTTCTGGCACTTGGAGTAAGTAAGCCTGGGCTGGGTGCAAATGCCCCTGTTCCTTCCTTGCCAGTATTGAGTTATGGGTCTTCCTGTGCTGGGTGCCCTCAGTGGACAGAGAACAAAATCTAGGGACTCTCACAAGGCTCAGGCCACCTCCTCAGCTTCCTGAGGTCCAGCTCTGACCAGTGACTCCTGCTTGGGACTTTGGGGGCTGCAAACATGAAGATGGAGTGTGACAGGGCTGGTGACATCCCCATGCTCCCCAGGAGCTATGAAAGATGGTGGTGCCATCTCATCCCAGCAGGACAATGGAGGCAATGAGCACCTGGCACACACTGCCCATACCACTGTCACCCAATTCAACAGTGTGGTCAACTGCATCATCACCACCTGCCTTGGGGACCTGAGCGTGACGGCCCAGGACAGGGCGAGGGTGGTGGAGCACTGGATCCCGGTGGCCCAGGTGTGCTGTGGGAGGCCCAGGGAGCCCCTCCCTGGAATTTGAGAACTGCTTCTTCACCTTTCTCAGCTCTCAAGATTAAAGTCTGTAGCCTAAGTCCCTGCACAGTCCCTGGGCCCCTCCTGCCAGGGGCACGCTGACCTTGATTCCAGGTCCCAGTGGTGGAACGCTGACCTCTTGCCTGGCTTCTTCCTTGGGTTGAGCTAAAATCCTCCTCCCTGTGAGTGTTACTCTTTGGGTCCTAAATGTGCCCTTCTGGGGCTCCCTGAGCATCTGTCTCATCCCGGAAAGAAGATTTAAATTGAGGGGGACTGAAGCTAGAGCAAGTGGGGCTCCAGCTCCCACCTCACAGCTCATTCCCTTCCCTTCCCCAGGAGTGCCACATCCTCAAGAACTTCTCACTGCATGCTATCCTCTCTGCTCTGCAGAGAACCTTGATAAACCACCTAAAGAACACACAGGGGAAAGTTTTCTGGTGGGTAGGCTTCTCTCCATAGGAGGACCAGTGTGAGTGAGGGATCTCCCGTATGTCTGCTATTTCCCCCTCAATCAGCTGGGAACTTCTGGGAGGCAGCAAACTCTGGGGACAGAGGCTGGGCTGGTGTGTGGGGTCTCCAAGCCTCACAGGGTCTTTAGCCCAACAGTTCTGTTTTGGGAATCAGTTTTCTTGAATGTCACATCCTGGATAGAGCCAAATTGGAGATTTTCAAGTATTTACAATACAGCAACAGGACTCTATGCCCAGTTGAAACTTAAAATGGTCAATACAGAGCTGCTCAGTAGAAATGGAAATGGAGACCCCAGGTGACCAACATGAGAGCCCCCTCCCCAGTCCCAGAGAGACCTTAGTGCTCAGAGAAACCCAGTGAAAACACTCATCTGGGCAGTTTAAATCTTTCCTGTTCTCAAATAAAAGGGATTTGCACTCAACCCTCCTACATTATTCCTAAATTTGTCCTCCCTTCTTTCCCCTCCCCTTAGGGAGAGCTCTGAAAAATTTAATGGGCTGTGTAGCAAAGACAGCTCACTGACCATCAAGGTTGAGTGGAGGCTGGAGGTCTGGAAAGAAATGAGGGTGATAGGAGAAGGGAATCTGGGTAGGACGTGGTTTTGACAGTTTCTCGCTTAAGGTTTCTCTGAAAAATTCCAGTTTATCTTGTCCAGATTAACAAGAAGAGAGATCTGTTTGGTCCACAGGCAGGTGAGATGCAGTCTATGGGCAGGAGTCCCCAGGTCATGGGACATAGTGGTGGTGGCTGGGCTGTTCCAGGGGGAGTTGCTGAGCTGGCAGAGTTAGCAGGTCTCTGGCTTCCATGTGGGTCCATCCTGCTGGACTTAGCTTCTTCCAAGCTGTTGGGTGGATGTGATGGGGGGGTGGGGGTGGGGGGTCCTTTCTTTCCTAAACCAGCCCAGTCTGTCCTGAGGAAGCCAGGCCCCTGCTGCTCCTTCCGTCTTCACCACATCTCCAAGGAGAGGGCACCTTGCCTGCCCAGGGACGGGCATGGCAGGGGATTCCCACGGCCCAGGTGGATGAACAGGCTGCTCAGCCTTGGGTCCAAATGGTTGGACCAGAGACAGATGTGTGTGCACTGTGTGACTCCCCGCTGGGCCCCTAGAGCAGTCACTGCTAGTCAATCACAGGAGTCTCACCTGAGTGCCTCGTTGGCAATGACATATGCCCCAGGCGGCTGGTAAGAAGTGTTTGGGTAACTGATGATGAATTCTTAGTAGATTCTTCCTGAATGGAGGTGAGAAGCATCACATAAATGAGAAAACAAAGTGTCCTATCACCCCTGTTAATTAGAGGTGGCACCTTAGGAGCCCACTTCCTGGGTGGATGAAGAAAGAGTTCTGTGCAGGGGACTGTCCTGAGGGCTTCCTCAGGGAGGTGAAGGTTTTGGCACGGCCTCTCTTCCAGCCTGGTGGCCAGACACTCCAGGGGCGCTGGGGCAGGCAGGAGCCACTCAGCCAGGTTCCCAAGACATGCTGTTTCTCTCCATTCATGGCTCTGCCCAGGACACACCTCGAGAGCACAGAGGACAGGACTCCAGTCAGCAGTAGGGCTGGGGGTGAGCTGAGGGCAGCTGGAACAGGGCCTCTGGCTGGGAGGGGCAATTGCCCTCTCCTCTGTGGGCCCCTGAGCAACTCACTGACCATCTGTGGACCTCTGTCTCCTCATCTGGAAAACAGAGGAATGATGGTCCTATGGTGCCGGCCTCACAGAGTGGGGATGAGTTAAAAGGGAGGAAAGGATCGTGGGAGCTTTCTGTCTACTCCACCTGGAGGGGTGAGGGTGAGAACAGTGATGGCGGTCATGTGCCACTGAGTCCTCAGGAGAACCTGTGAGGTAAGTGGAGTTCTCACACTTTTCAGATGAGGAAACAGGCTCAGTGAGGCCAGGCCACAGGCCCAAGATTGCACACTGAGTGTTGAAGAATGATTTAGAATCAGAACATGCTCAAGGACAGAAGAGCACTGGTACCAGGTGACTCGGGCCAGATGTCCAGGGTCTGAGGTCAGTGGTTCTGGGGAGAAATGGGGTGAGGAGAGCATGGTCTCACTGACCCTGTCCTTGACCCTGGCAGGAGGGGCCCTTCAAGTTTGCCACCCTGGAGACAAGCCCCCAGAGATTCCAGAAGAGGCAGCAGCAGCCACAGCAGGTGAGTGTGCCTGTTGGGGAGAGGATCCAGGGTCAGAGGAGAACGCCACCCCCCCCCCCCCCCCCGCAACTGGAGGCCTTCCTCCTCCAGCTCTGTCTCCTGTTGCCACAGTGCCTGGCACCCTCCATTAGAAGTAATCAGGAAGAGGGACTGGAGATCTGGATGCAGGATTGATTTAAGGTGGAAAAGGCCCAGGATCACATACCCTGTGATTTGACAAAAGCGGGCTCTGGGAGGTCATTAGGAGGAGTGTGGTGTTTTGGGGTGTGAGAGGAGGAACCGAGAGGAGGCTGCTCCATGTGGGAACCCTGGGGTTGCCAGGAGGCTGAGTGTGAGGAATTCTCAGAGAAGAGTCCTTAGGGTGACCTGAGAGCAGGGGCTTATCCAACCCCACCTCAATGACACAAGGTGTCATCCCCTTCCTTGGCACTTTCCTCCCTGTCCTGGTAATGCTGCACATGGTGATGGAAGATTAGCTGGAGGTAAGTGAGCCGGGGTACTGGGCAGGGGTTACTAGAATCCTGAGGCTTGGGAGCAGAGATCCCCTGTTCTGAGCCCTCAGCTCAAATCTCCTCTCACGAAAGCCCCACAGCTGCCCCTAGGAGCTGGACATTGTGACCATCTTAGCAATGAGTGAACAGAGGCTCCACATAAGACACTCATTCCTGAGGCTGGGGAAGCTCAGAGCTGCCTGATGGCACAGCTGCGTGAGGTTTTGTCTGAGCTGGACTCACCCTCTCCCTCCCATGCTGCCCATGGACGGAGAGAGAAGTCTGGACCCCCAAGTCAGGCAGCACATAAGTGGCTGGGCAGTCCCTTCTGCCTGAGGCCTCAGCCTCCAAGTCTGTCATCAGAGAGGGTTGGCTGCAAGGTCCCTCTGCCTCAGCCCCCGTGTCCCCTCTCCTCTGGGGCCAATAGCTTGGCCTAGGTCCAAGTCCTGTTTTCTCTGCATGCCTGGCTCCTTGTAGGACCTGGTGGTAGTGCAACATGAGAAGGGGTGGGCATAGGGGGCTAGTCAGGCTAGGGGGCTCTGTCTGATGGACTCTGGCTGTCTGCCTTCCAGGGGAATGAGATCAACCTTGAGAAAAGGACTGAGGTGAGCAGCTGCGGCACCACCTGCAGGGGAGGGGAAGGAGGTGGAAATCAGAGACCCTCTGGGCAGAACAGTCCCTGGCTCCACCCCTGGAATCTTATATTGATGGGGAGAGTTAGATAACAGAGAAGTGGGAGACCCATCCAATTGGTGGGTGGGGGTAGCGAAAGGGCATCAAGGAAAAGTTCCTGGGCGAGGGGCTGTTTATACCCATCTCTGAGAACAGGTAGGGCCTGGAAAGAATTGGAGGGAAGTAAGGTTCCCATATGAGCAAAGACCCAGGACCCTGCTCCACTCCTCATCCCCTGTAAGACCCTGCAGCATACCCCACCCAGGCCCTGTCTGCATCTTCCCTCTGGCTTCAGAAATATAGAGTAATGTGGGAGATCCTGCCACTCCAGGTGGCTGCAAATAATTACAGTCTAGAGCCCAAGTTGAAATTTGGGGCCTGGTTCCAGGTCATAGAGTGGCTCAGCAAGGACGAGAGGTGAGGTTGGGCAGGAGTTGGGTGAAGGCAGGAAAGGACTTTCCCTGGTAGCTGGTCCAGAGAGCCTGCATCCATGGCTCCCTGGTCAATCCCAGGCTTTATTGCATGACAACCCCTGGGGTACCTGGACTCCAGCTGCTGGCAGGAACTGGGAGGGAGACCTGAAGTGTGGTTCCTAGTAGCTCGCAGGTGCCACTCTGTCCTGTGGCTACAGCCTGTCCTGCCAGCTGTACCCTCAGCCTAGTCAGCCCAAAACATGTGACTGATTTTCAAGGCCAAGAAGAACAGGCCATCATCAGGCTCATGGGTGAGTGAGTGCCCGGGATGGGAGTAGCTGAATCCAGGGGCTCAGTAAAGCTTCGGACTAAGCATAGGCCTGGGGAGTTGGACAGCCAGTGCTGGGATCCCAGCTTCACTACTGGGCAGTCCTGTTTCTGGGACCTGGCTTCCTCCTCTGTCAGATGGGTGATGCTAAATGTTCACCCACATGGCAGGGACAAATGGGGTACTACTGTTGGCTGAGTGAGAACTCAGCATAGGGCCTAGAGCACAGAGTGCAGTGAGTGGGAGTGGAGAGGAGAGCTGTGGTTCTGAGGGAGGCCCCCCAGGCAATCCTTCTCTTATATCCAGCCCCAGGTCCCCAACACAGAGCCCACAGAGTAAATCACACTCCTGAGACCAGCTGAGATGCAGCCTTTTTCTCAGCAGCAGAGACATAGCTGGGACATTTGGGGTGCACTGGGCCAGCTCCTCCCATTCTGATGGGAAGAAGAACTTTGTAAGCCTTATTCTGAGGTTTCCTGAAGGCCTGAGGGAGGGGTTGACTGCCCCCATCTCTCTTCCACCTCTTCCGCAGTGCCTATTTACCCATTTGGAGGGGGAATATTTTTTGTTGTAAATAGTAAATGCTAGGTTTGAATATTATATTAAAATCCTGTTTCTATTACAGCCTGGGAGTAGTGGTATGGTTCTTTCACTTCCTGTCCTCCTTTAAATGACACACAGAATCTCACATTACCGCCTGAATTAAGAAACCTTGCAGAGTCATTAACTTAATGCATGCGGGAGAAGGGAGAAGTGTCAGCTCCTTCCCTGGCTACTGAAAGACATCCCCAAGTCCTCCTTACACAGAGGACAAGTTCATTTCAGCATTGTTAACCTGTGTCAGGAGCAAAGACAGCCACGCGGAACTCCCAGGATTTGGAGGCGTGGCACAGGCATAGCAACAACTACTGAAATTTGGGTGTGTTTAAAAGAGCACTTGCCACCCAGAAATAAACCCACACATCTATAGACAGCTAATCTTCGACAAAGGAGCCAAGAACATACAATGAAGAATGGAAAGTCTCTTCAATAAATGGTGTTGGGAAAACTGGACAGCCACGTGCAAAAGAATGAAAGTAGACCATTATCTTACACCATACACAAAAATTAACTCTAAATGGATTAAAGACTTGAATGTAAGACCTGAAACTATGAAACTTCTAGAAGAAAACATAGGCAGTACGCTCTTCGACATCGGTCTTAGCAACATATTTTCAAGCACCATGTCTGACCGGGCAAGAGAAACAATAGAAAAAATAAACAAATGGGACTACATCAAACTAAAAAGCTTCTGTACAGCAAAGGAAACAATCAACAAAACAAAAAGACAACCTAACAATTGGGAGAAGATACTTGCAAACCATACATCTGATAAGGGTTTAATCTCCAAAATATATAAAGAACTCATGCATCTCAACAACAAAAAAACTAACAACGCAATTAAAAAATGGGCAAAAGACCTGAACAGACATTTCTCCAAAGAAGAGATCCAGATGGCCAACAGACACATGAAAAGATGTTCAAAATCATTAACTATCAGGGAAATGCAAATCAAAACTACAATGAGATATCACCTCACGCCCGTCAGAATGGCTATAATTAACAAGACAGGAAACAACATGTGTTGGAGAGGATGTGGAGAGAAGGGAACTCTCATACTCTGCTGGTGGGAGTGCAAACTGGTGCAGCCACTATGGAAAACAGTATGGAAATTTCTCAAAGTTTAAAAATGGAACTACCATACAACCCAGCTATCCCACTACTGGGTATTTACCCAAAGAACTTGAAATCAACAATTCAAGGAGACTTATGCCTGCCTATGTTCATTGCAGCATTATTCACAATAGCCAAGATATGGAAACAAGCCAGTGCCTATCGACGGATGAATGGATAAAGAAGATGTGGTATATATATACAATGGAATACTACTCAGCCATAAAAAAGATAAAATTGTCCCATTTGCAAAAACATGGATGGACCTTGAGGATATTATGTTAAGCAAAATAACCCAGACAGAGAAAGACAAACACCATATGATTTCACTCATATGTGGAAGATAAACTAACACATGGGCAAAGAGAACAGAATAGTGGTTACTAGAGGGGAAGGGGATTGGGGGTGGGGATAAGGGGTAAAGGGGCACATTTATATGGTGACTGAAAATAACGTACAACTGAAATTTCACAATGTTATAAACTATAATGGCCTCAATAAAATTAAAAAAAAAAAAAAAAAAAGCACTTGCCAGAACCACTTTCTGCCCCAGGACAGTGGCTGCCTTTCTACCACTGGAGGAAGAGGGAATATTTTATGCTTCTCTTGTTGTGGTTTCTCTTGACCAAATATTAGGGACCTGTAGCTTTCTAGTTCAACCTCTGGAATTGCATCAACCCTCAGTGGTGAAAACAACATAAAAAGCTCAAAAAGCGTGGAGAGAGGACAAGGCCAGAGAAAGATAATTTGCAAATGGACTAAGGGCAAAGGTTTCCATCCTCAGGCCCCTCCAGGGGCTCCATGTGCGCCCTTGACCTAGACTGCAATCCCCCTGCGATCCTTGTCCGTGACTCTGGAGTCTTTTCCTGCTTGCTTCCTATCCAAGGGCAAAGACTTGTGATGCAGCTTTTAAGGCTGCATCTGGGCCTCCTTCCATAAACATCACTGCTTCCTGTAAGCAAGGATTTTCAGCACCCCTGCACTTCCTTAAACAATTCTTTTTAGGGAAGAAATTTCCTAGAAGGTCCTCAGCCTCTCTGTCAGGTACAATACGGCTTCTCATTCCTGGCTGGGCCTGATGGATCAGGGGTGAACTCTGGTTTGTCAGAACAACAGAACATAATCCTGGCCAGTGAATGACCCACCCTCTCCCTTGCTGGCCAGGGTGACTTCTGGGCCCATGTGGTTCTGAGGTCCATGATCTTGTACAGTCACCAGTTTACACATTCAGTGGTGGTGTTACTGACTTGTCCTAAAGGGGCAGCTGGGCCTGAGCCCATAAAGCATGTAGCCCCTGGGATGGCTGTGTTCTTTTCCCCAGTCTTGTGCTGTGGTTTTGTCATAGGGGTGTGAACCTTTCCTGCTGGGAGCTTTGAAAGATGAGGCGTGAGAGGAGTGTGGGTGGGGGGTCCAGCAAGGAATGCCGCCAAAGTGATGATGCGTGGACATGCATGGACACAGCCTTACCAAGTAAAATACTGAAACGCTTCCCTTCTGGTGCTAAACAGACACTGCTCTGTTTCATGAGCTCACCCCAAGAACCCACCCCATGACCAAGAGCTAAAGGGTTACCACCCGGCCTTTTGAACATCACCCCCTGGAAAAACCCTGTAAGACAAGGGCCAGATAGATTGCTTGGTCCTTCTGAGTTATCCTCTCCTTTCTGATGGCTGCAAGTGTCACCCAGACACACAGCAGCCTGGTCCCTGCCAGGGATGCCTTCTCAGGACAGCCAGAGGCTGAGTATAAATCCTGGTTCCCAGAAGCCTAGGCCCTTTTTGACATGGCACAGCCATCCAGAAAAGTGATTTGCTAAAGGAGAGACCAGCTGTACTTTCCCTCCAAAGAGAAAGAGAAGTGACAGGTCGCAGGGCTAATTCATGGCCGGGAGGAAAGCACTGGTGTCCAAAGCGTTTCTCCTGCAGGACTGTGAGGCTCTGACAAGCAACCCTGCATGTAGCAATATTTAATAGGTCCTGTGCCTACTATATGGCAGAGGAGGGACAATTCATTGCATCTTTAGGCATCCATTGGCCAAAAGTGCACGACAGTCACCCAGAAGAGAGCCACATTTGCAGCAAAGGTCGCGTATCACTCAATCCATTTTTTTTTTACAATCTCAGCTCCAAAATTTGTTTGTGTCTTTTTTATTTTCTTATGTTTCCTGTTTTCGAACTTTTTATTTTGTTCTTGTATTGAGGAAAGACCATGTGGAACAGCTGAGAAGAAAGGAAATAAAACCCGGTAGGCAACAGTCAGAATGGACCTCCAAACATGGGAGTGAATGACTTCACATGACTCCAGCCCACAGCCTTTGAGCCTTCATGCCAAGGCCCAGACATCATGGAGCAGAGGCACGCCATCCCCTCTGTGCCCTGTACGTAGTCTTGACCCACAGAACCTGTGAGTGTCATAAACATTGTAGTTCTTAGTCACTAAATTTTAGGGTGGTTATTATGCAGCCATAGATACTTAATACAACTCTGTTTACCCAGGGGAGTAAAATATTAAGGAGACCTTTGACAGCCTTGGTAGCTATGAACACTGTATAATTATAGATGGGATAATTTTTTCATCAACAGTCACACATTTGAAATACACTGCTGTTATAATGTGATATTTATTGACACAACCACACATGCACACAAGCACACACACACAGTCCTTACTTTGCGGGGTACTGCAGGATTGTAAAATGACTGTGAAAGCTGAAACTGAAAAAAGTAATCTTATTAATGAATGGGAAAAATACTATTGTTTTTACAACTTCGTAAATTTTTTGTCAAAACATTAAAAACTCTCTTAAAAAAAGTATAGAGAAATTTAAAAATAGCAAAACTCATATTTAGCATACTATAATTTAAAAAAATTGGTAAAGTGTCTAATTTTCTTTTAAAAAATCTTTTTAAAAAATTATTTTCACAAATAACTTTTCAAATAAAATATGTAGCTCAAAATTATGAAGAGTAGTCTGAACAGGGTTTGCCTTCTTTGTGTCATATCTTTTCTCTGCCTTGCTGGGTTCCAATATTCCCTCTACATTTAGATCAGCTTCCAACGTTTTTCCCTTCGCATTTTCAATGTCATGAAATGTCTGAGTTCCTTTATTGTGAAAGCTTTCACCGTGTCCCTTCCCCAGGGCGTCCTCAGCCCGTCCTCCTTCATGTTGATAAGCCCCTGCACTCGGTTCCTCTGGCCGCACGTCTACAGTCTCTCACACAGTGGCATGTCCTCATGGCCACGCTCAGCTGTCTCCTAGTCACAACCAAGGTCACTTCCAGTGTCATCACTTTTCGCTTCTTCACTGCACTTTCGTCCTTCTTGGGCAATTCTCTCTCTTTTTTTTTTTGTGAGGAGGTCAGCCCTGTGCTAACATCTGCCAATGCTCCTCTTTTTTTTTTTTTTTTTTTTTTGCTGAGGAAGACGGCCCTGGGCTAACATCTGTGCCCATCTTCCTCCACTTTATATGGGACGCCGCCACAGCATGGCTTGCCAAGCAGTGCGTCGGTGCGCGCCTGGGATCCGAACCAGCGAACCCCGGGCCGCCGCAGCGGAGCACGCGCACTTAACTGCTTGCGCCACCGGGCTGGCCCCGCAATTCTCTCTTTTTGATTATCCATTTTTGGGGGGAGAGAAGGAGGCAACAAAACTAAACACTTTGCTGTATGTGTGACCTGGATAACAGATACACACAAAGCAATCACTGATAGGCTCTGAAGAAAACATGATACGCTGATCATGATGCACATTTGGTGTTGATGTAGTGATTGCAGACTAAACAGGCAGCAGCCAACCTGTCACTTCATGTAAATACAGTTAATAAAACTGTAATAAATTAACTGTACCTGAAATTTGAACCACATTGTTGGGGTACTGGTGTTATTTAACTAAACCACGGTAATTAAAATTTGTGCATACTGAAGCCATGCAAAGTGAGGATTCACTCTCTCTTTATTTATATAATAACATCTGGCGGAAGGTGTTTTTGAGCTAACATTGTAATGAAGAATTGCTAGGCCGATATCTCAGAGAGAACAGAAGTCCAGATAGTTGAACCTGACATTTTGCAGCTGCCTTTGCCTTATGGCCATTTGCAAATCTAGAAGAGGCCTATGAGAGGCTAACCTACTTTTGGCAGAAGGACAAGGCTAGGGGTCAAGTGTTTGAGTCCAGAGCCCCCTGAGGCTGGCATTTTGGTAATCCTCTTCCCAGGAATTTGGATTGGGACCCTGAACAGCCACATTTTAGGAATACAGGTGCAGCAGAAATAATTAAGCCTTCGCGAGGACTGCAACCCAACTTGGAGTTGCCTTGTTAGCTCACAAAAATCTCAGTCCCTAAAATTAGATTAAGGAGATCTAGATTGATGGTGCTGCCTTAAGCACTGGAAGAAGATATTTTAGGCCTCAAATGATTTTCACAAATAATTTTTCAAATAAAATATGTAGCTCTAAATTAAAAATAATTAGGCTAATGAGGAGATTTGACAACATAGAGAAGAGACCAGAAGGAACAACCAATAAGGGAACCAGACAAGCAATGGCTCCAGATAATGGAATTGCTAGGCAGAAGCCGAGGAGTCCAGCTTGTGATAGGGACTGAACGTTTTTGTCCCCCAAACTTACATGTTGAAGCCCTAATCTCCAGTGTGATGGTTTTTGGCAGTGGGGCCATTAGTATTTGGAGGTAATTAGGTTTAAATGAGGCATGAGGGTGAAGTTCCCATGATCGAATTAGTGCCCTTATAAGAAGAGGGAGAGACCAGAGCCCACTGTCTCTGCCCTTTGAGGACACAGTGAGAAGACAGCCGTCCATGAACCAGGAAGCAGGCCCTCACGCAGACACCAGAATCAGCCAGCACCTTGTTCTTGGACTCTAGAACTGTGAGAAATAAATGTGTGTTGTTTAAACCAACCAGTCTACGGTATTTTGTTATAGGAGCCCAAGTGGACTAAGACACTCTGTGTGATCTTTCAGCTTGACCATGGATAATTACAAAGGCTTTACCTAACCTGACTCACCAGGGAAGCTGCCCTCTCTACTCCTGACTTGGGGCACGGCCAGCGCACTGCGTCTCTGACAGGAGATGTAGTCAAGGACTCAGGCCCCTCTAGCCCAGCATGCTCTTCCCATATTTGCCTTCTGACCCCTGGCACCCCCATTCCTAGGTCTCTTTCTCTGAGGCCTCAGGCAGAGGTCCTCCTCAGGCACCTCTGTGGGGCCTCCTCATGTGGGGAGGAGGGAGGAAGCCTCGAAGACAAATTCTCCCTCCTCTGACTCAGTGCCCAGGACTGTCCCACTCCTCGCCCATCCCGCTAAGCTGCTCCCAGACCCCAGGGTCCATTAAAAACCTGAGGCCTTTTGTTTGGGGCTTCCTGAACAGTGAGACGACCCCACCTCTGCACTGATCCACATGACCCTCAACCAGGGCACCACCCTATGGGGGAAAATGAAGTAGGAGGAGTTGACATCTTCTCCAGTTTTAGTCTCTTGCTTACACCGTCACAGTAAGTGATTACAGGCTTAACTCTCTCATTCTTGGTTGTTGTTTTAATTGGCTACTCTGACATCTGGCAGTTCAGCTTTCTCTATCTCAGCCCAGTTCATCTCCTCACACTAGCTTTTTATAAATATGCTTACCAGATTCAGGGAGATAAAAGACAAGTTTAAATGTTGTGGCAGAGAAGTGGAACATATCTTTAAAAAGGATGAAGCAAATTTGGAAAAATAAAAATAAAAATTCTAAAACTGAAAAGTGAATGATATTAAGAACTCAATGGATGTGTTTGAAAGTACACGTTCTACAAACAGCTAAAGAAAAAAATTAGTAAACAGGATAAATGCCAGGAAAGAAATCCAGAATAAAGTGCAATGAGGCAAAGTTTTGAAGAAAAGAGAGAGAGAGAAACCATGAGAATACAGTAAAAATAATTCTAAAATGCATTTAACTAGAATCACAAGTTAAAGAGAGAAATGGGCAGGAGCAATATTGAATTGAAAATGAGTAAGAACTTTAAAACTGATGAATGACTAATCCATAGAGTCAATAACCTCAGTGGCTTACAAGCATGACAAAAAAGAATTCCACATCTACACTGATGATAATAAAATCACAAAAACAAAAAGAAAGAAGTAAGAAGACAAAGAAAAAGTCTGAAGCTAGTCAGAAGGGGGTAAAAAGAGGAAGGAGAGAAGGAAAGGAAGGAAGAAAAGGAGGAAGGAAGGAAAGAAAGAAAGCATCAAAGAAGAAAATATTAAACTGATCTCTACTTCCTCAACAGCAAAAATGAAAGCTGGATGACAACGGAAAGACAGCTTTAATGTGCTGAAAGGACTTGACAACCTAAGCACTGTACAGAGTACAAACGTCTTTTGAAGTAGAGAGGAAATGAAAACGTTTATAGGAAAAAACTGAGATTTGTCATTAACATATCAAACTAAAGGAAATAGTGAAGAATATTTTCTAAGAAGAAGGAGGGAAATCCCAGATAACAGGATGATGAAGTAGGAACAAATTAAGAACAACAAAGTTAAATACGTGGGTAGATCCAAATAAATAAATAATGTATAAAACAATGATAATATGTGATAGGCTTTAAATATATATTATATTGTATTATACTATATAATAGTTTTATATTTATATATTTTTAGTTATATTATAATTTAAGTACACAACAATAATAACCTAGAAGTCAGGGAGGTAAATAGGGTCCTTGTACTCTTTGGGAAGAAGGTATAAGTACCAGTTAATGTTAGACTTTGATACAGTAAGGTAGCCACTAAAATAATTGAAAAAATGTTTATAACTATAAAAGTAACAGAAAAAAAATTTAAAAATTAAATCAATTCAAAAGGAAAAAGAAAGGAAAGAAATCAACATATAGAAAAGGCACAGCAAACAAAGATTTAACCTCAAACAGATCAGATATTACATCCACTGAAAATGGACTAAATGCTTCCATTAAAATAAAATGTAGACAGTTTTCATAAGAAATATATCTACATATAGAGACAGCATGTCAACTCGCCCCCAAATACACAGATTGAACTGGATGACTAGCAAAGCAGATGCTATGGCAAAACCTCTTCCTAGAGATAAAAAGAAGACAATAAAGATAGAAGGTTCATTTCAAAAGGAAAACAGAACAATTTTAAATTATATACACCTAATAATTGACAGAACCACAGGAAAATAGACAAAGCTATAATAATAAGGGATGCAATAAACAATGGTGAGCACAGAAATAATAAAATATGTTGGTAAATTTAATCCTCTACCTATGTCAAAAAACATTTCATTTAAAGATGGCATGGAGAGTGATGTCAGCATCATGGCGGAGTGATCTTCCCCCTCTAAGACACAACAAAAAGGACATTCATATTCCAACAGAAGCTATTCACACAACACAGGGGACGTCTGAGGCACCCAGAGAGCTGTACACCCGAGGACTGAGGTGCTGAAATCTCCAGAGTAAGTGGAATGAAGTAAGAGGACCTCCCTTCCTTCCCCAAGGACTGTGACCCAGAGACTGAGACCACGCAGCTCTCAGTGGCTGAGGGGGAGGGGTGGCTCACTGAGTGAAAAACAGCACTCTCTGGGACCCCTCACAGCCCGAGGGGATCCCCCTACAGAGGGAGCGGAACTGTTGCAAGGGTAGTCTCAAGGGGCTGGCCTCTCAGGAGAGCAGAGAGCGACAGCAGGTCGAGAAACCTCTGAGATCAGGGAGGCAAAAGTAGGTGCCCCTCCCCAACCTGGCTGGCCCGACTGGTGCTTTGGCGTAGCGGTGCTTCAGCTCTGCCCTGTCCCTGAAGGCAGCAGCCCCCAGGCATCCGGGCCCGACCAGCGGTGGGGAGAGCCTGCACCCCCGCACCAGAGGCAGTAGGAACTTGGTCCCCACCACACCACAGCCCCAGCTGCTCCAGCTGGGCCAAGCCATGGCCCCAGCTTCCCCCTGTGCCATGGCCCCAGCTCTTTCAGCTTGACCGCTCCCACTCCCCCTACTCCAGCTGCTTTGGCTTGGCCTGTGTGCAGGCTCCAGCTGGCTTGGCACCAGCAGCTTCAGCCCACCACACTCCAGTTCCAGCTTCTTTGGCCCAGTGGTGCTCCAGTTCCTCCTTCTTCGGCTCAGCACACTCCAGTTCCAGCTTCTTTGGCCCAGCGCACTCCAGTTCTGGCTTCTTTGGCCCAGTGGTGCTCCAGCTCCTCCTTCTTTGGCCCAGCACACTCCAGTTCCAGCTTCTTTGTCCCAGGAGTGCTCCAGCTCTCCCTTCTTTGGCCCAGTGCACTCCAGTTCTAGCTTCTTCAGCCCAGCAGCGCTCCAGCTCCTCCTTCTTTGGCTCAATGAGCTCTAGTTCCAGCTTCTTTGGCCCAGTGCACTCCAGTTCCAGCTTCTTTGGCCCAGCAGTGCTCCAGCTCTTCCTTCATCAGCCCAGCGCACTCCAGTTCCAGCTTCTTTGGCCCAGCAGCACTTCAGCTGCAGCTGCTTCAACCCACCCACACCCGAGCCCCAGCTGCTTCAGCCTAGCTGCGCTCCAGTCCCAGCTGTTTCCACGCTCCCCCCCCACCTCAGCAGCCTCCGCTCACACACTGCAGATCAGCCAGGGGCTGACAAGAGTGCCCATGGATTGAGGCAGGCCAGAATACACAGCCCTTGACCCCCACCCAGAGGCAGCAAGAGGAAACTGCAACCATATATTTGCACTATGAGGAAAAGTAACCCAACACCAACAGGCACCATGCAAAAATATATTAAATCTCCAGACCAAAAGGAAAATGACAAGCACCCAGAAGTCAACCCAGAAAGCACAGAAATGTATAACCTTAATGACAGAGAATTCAAAATAGCCATCATAAAAAAACTTAATGAAATACAAGAAAACACAGACAGACAATTCAATGAAATCAGGAGTCTCTTCATAAAAGAGATTGAAACTATAAAAAAAAAAAATCAGAAATCTTAGAGATGAAAAACACAATAGAGGAGATAAAGATAAATCTGGAAGCCTTAAGCACCAGAGCTGACAATGTGGAGGAAAGAATTAGCAATATTGAGGACAGCAATGCAGAAATGCTCCAAGTGGAGGAGGAAAGAGAACTAAGACTAAAAAGAAATGAAGAAACTCTCCGAGAAATATCTGACTCAATTAGGAAATCTAACATAAGGATTATAGGTATTCCAGAGGAAGAAGAGAGGGGAAAAGGAGCAGAGAACTTGCTCAAAGAAATAATATCTGAGAACTTCCCAAACCTGAGGAAGGAGCTGGAAATACCAGTGAATGAAATCAATAGATCTTCTAAATATATCAACACGAAAAGACCCTCGCCAAGGCATATAGTAGTAAAGATGGCAAAAGTCAACAACAAAGCAAAAGTATTAAGGACAGCTAGACAAAAAAAAGATAACATACAAAGGATTTCCTACCAGACTCTCAGCTGATTTCTTGACAGAAACTTTACAGGCTAGGAGAGAGTGGAATGATATGTTCAAAATTCTGAAGGACAAAAACTTTCAGCTAAGAATACTCTACCCAGCAAAAATATCCTTCAGATATGATGGAGAAATAATAACTATCCCAGATAAACAAAAGCCAAGGGAGTTCATTGCCACAAGACACCCGCTACAAGAAGTGTTCAAGCAGGCCCTCATCCCTGAGAAAAAAAAGAGAAAGTGGATTCAAAGTTTTGAACCAGGAGGAAAACAGGTTGACAAAACCAGAAAAATTGCAGTCCTCTATCAAAATAGATTAGCAAACACTTAATTATAAAGCCAAAGATCAAGGGAAGGTAAACATTAAGCATAAATATAACCTCATCGTGTTAAACATGAACTCACAACACAAGAAGGAATAAGATGTGACAACAATAACATAGAAGGGGAAGAAGAAAGGGATCAAATCAACTTAGTCTAAGGGAATAAGAGGTTATCAAAAAATGGACTATCACATCCACGAGATTTTTTATACAAACCTCATGGTAACCACTAATGAAATAATCAGAACAGAATCACACACGATAAAGAAAGAGAAAACTAAGAGTACCCCCATACAGAACTACCAAACTACATTGGTAATCCGAAACACATGGGATGAGAAACAAAAGAAATGCAAAAGAACCAGAAAAAGAGTGATAAAATAACAACAACAAGCCCCCATATATCAATAATTACCCTAAATGTAAATGGACTGAACTCTCCAATCAAAAGACACAGAGTGGTGGGATGGATTAAAAAACAAGACCCAACAATATGCTGCCTCCAGGAAATACATTTCAGCTCTAAAGACAAACACAGGCTCAGAGTGAAAGGATGGAAGACAATATGCCAAGCTAATGGCAAACAAAAGAAAGCAGGTGCTGCCATACTTATATCAGACAAAGTCGACTTCAAGATTAAATGGGTAATGAGAGACAAAGAGGGGCAATATATAATGATAAAAGGGACACTCCACCAAGAAGACATATCACTTTTAAATATATATGCACCCAATACAGGAGCACCAAGGTACATGAAGCAACTATTAACAAACCTAAAAGGAGATATTAACAACAACACAATAATAGTAGGAGATCTTAACACCCCACTCTCATCAATGGACAGATCATCCAGACAGAAAATCAATAAGGAAATAACGGACCTAAACAAAAGACTAGATGAGAGGGACTTAATAGACATATACAGAGCACTCCATCCAAACACAGCAGATTACACATTCTTCTCAAGCGTGCATGGAACATTCTCAAGACTAGACCATATGTTGGGAAACAAGGCATGCTTATATAAATTTAAGAAGATTGAAATCATAACAAGCATCTTTTCAGGCTATAATGCCATGAAGTTAGAAATCAACTACAAGTTAAAAACTGGGAAAGTGACAAAGCTGTGGAGGCTCCACAACATGCTACTAAACCACCAATGGATCATTGATAAAATTAAAGGAGAAATCAAAGCATATCGTGAGACAAATGAAAATGAAAATACACCATACCAACTCATATGGGATGCAGCCAAAGCCGTCATGAGAGGGAAACTCATAGCAGTACAGGCCCACCTTAATAAACAAGAAAAAACCCAAATAAGCAACCTCAAACTATGCCTAACAGAATTAGAAAAAGAAAAACAGACAAAGCCTAAAGTCAGCAGAAGGAGGTAAATAATAAAAGTCAGAGCAGAAATAAATGAAATTGAAAGTAAAAAAACAGTAGAAAGGATCAATGAAACAAAGAACTGTTTCTTTGAGAAGATAAACAAAATTGACAAACCCTTAGCCAGACTCACCAAGAAAAACAGAGAGATGGCTCAAATAAATAAAATTAGAAATGAAAAAGGATAAATTACAACAGATACCACAGAAATACAAAAGATTATAAGATAATACTACGGAAAACTATATGCCAACAAATTGGACAATCTAGAAGAAATGGATAAATTCCTAGACTCATACACCCTCCCAAAACTGAATCAAGAAGAAATAGCGAACCTGAATAGACCAATCACAAGTAAAGAGATTGAAACAGTAATCAAAAACCTCCCAGGGCCTTGCCCCATGGCTTAGTGGTTAAGTGCACGCACTCCACTACTGGCGGCCTGGGTTTGGATCCCGGGCACGCACCAATGCACCACTTCTCTGGCCATGCTGAGGCCGTGTCCCACACACAGGAACTAGAAGGATGTGCAACTATGACATACAACTATCTACTGGGGCTTTGGGGGAAAAAAAGGAGGAGGATTGGGAATAGATGTTAGCTCAGAGACAGTCTTCCTCAGTAAAAAGAGGAGGATTAGCCCGGATGTTAGCTCAGGGCTGATCTTCCTCACAAACAAACAAACAAAAAACCTCCCAAAAAATAAAAGTCCAGAACCAGATGGCTTCTCTGGAGAATTTTACCAAACATTCAAAGAAGACTTAATACCTATCCTTCTCAAACTATTCCAAAAAATAGAGGAAGATGGAACACTTCCCAACACATTCTACAAGGCCAACATCACCCTGATACCAAAGCCAGGCAAAGACAATACTAAGAAGGAAAACTACAGACCAATATCCCTGACGAACATAGATGCAATAATCCTCAACAAAATATTGGCAAACCGAATACAGCAATACATTAAAAAGATCATACACCATGATCAAGTGGGATTTATACCAGGGACACAGGGATGGTTCAACACCCACAAATCAATCAATGTGATACACCACATTAACAAAACGAGGAATAAAAACCATATGATCATCTCAATAGATGCAGAGAAGGCTTTTGACAAGATCCAACATCCATTTATGATAAAAACTCTCACCAAAATGGGTATAGAAGGAAAGTACCTTAACATAATAAAGGTCATATATGACAAACCCACAGCCAACATCATACTCAATGGGGAAAAACTGAAAGCCATCCCTCTGAAAACAGGGACAAGACAAGGATGCCTACTCTCACCACTCATATTCAACACAGTAATAGAGGTTCTGGCCAGAGCAATTATGCAAGAAAAAGGAATAAAAGGAATCCAAATAGGCAACGAAGAAGTGAAACTCTCGCTGTTTGCAGATGACATGATCTTATATATAGAAAACCCTAAAGAATCCATTGGAAAACTATTAGAAATAATCAACAACTATAGCCAAGTGGCAGGGTACAAAATCAACTTACAGAAATCAGTTGCATTTCTATATACCAACAACAAAGTAACAGAAAGAGAACTCAAGAATACAATCCCATTTACAACTGCAACAAAAAGAATAAAATATCTAGCAGCAAATTTAACCAAGGAAGTGAAAGACCTATACAATGAAAACTATAAGACATTATTAAGTGAAATCAATGATGACATAAAGAAATGGAAAAATATTCCATGCACTTGCATTGGAAGAATAAACATAGTTAAAATGTCCATACTACCTAAAACAATCTACAGATTCAATGCAACCCCAAAGAGAATCCCAAGGACATTCTTCACAGAAATAGAATAGATAATACTAACATTCATATGGGGCAACAAAAGACCCCATATAGCTAAAGCAATCCTGAAAAAGAAGAACAAGCCTGGAGGAATCACAATCCTTGACTTCAAAACATACTACAAAGCGATAGTAATTAAAACAGCATGGTACTGGTACAAAAACAGACACACAGATCAATGGAATAGAATTGAAAGTCCAGAAATAAAACCTCATATCTGTGGGCAGCTAATCTTTGACAAAGAAGCTAAGGACATACAGTGGAGAAAGGAAAGTCCCTTCAATAAATGGTGCTGGGAAAACTGGACAGCCACTTGCAAAAGATCGAAGGTAGACCACCTTCTTTCACCATACAAAAAAATTAACTCAAAATGGATCAAAGACCTGAAGGTGAGACCTGAAACTATAAAACTCCTGGAGGAAAATATAGGTAGTACACTACTCGCCATCAGCCATAAAGGGATCTTCTTGAATTCCATGTCTACTCAGACAAGGGAAACAAAAGAAAAAATAAACAAGTGGGACTTCATCAGATTAAAGAGCTTCTACAAGGCAAATGAAACCAGGATCAAAATGAATAGGGAACCCACCAGCTGGGAAACAATATTTGCAAACTGTATATCTGACAAGGGATTAATCTCCATAATATATAAAGAACTCACACAACTGAATAATAAAAAAACAAACAATCCAATCAAAAAATGGGCAGAGGAAATGAACAGACACTTCTCCAAAGAAGATATACAGATGGCCAATAGGCACATGAAAGGTGCTCAACATCACTAGTCATCAGGGAAATGGAATAGAAATCAAAACCACACTAAGATATCACCTTACACTCGTTAGAATGGCTATAATCACCAAGACAAAAAGCAACAAATGCTGGAGAGGCTGTGGAGAAATGGGAACCCTAATCCACTGCTGGTGGGAACGCAAACTGGTGCAGCCTCTATGGAAAACAGCATGGAGATTTCTCAAAAAATTAAAAATAGAAATACCTTATAATCCAGCTATCCCACTACTGGGTAGCTACCTGAAATCTACCTGAAATCAACAATCCAAAGAGGCTTATGCACCCCTATGTTCATCGCAGCATTATTACCTATAGACAAGACATGGAAGCAACCCAAGTGTCTCTCGACTGATGATTGGATAAAGAAGATGTGGTATATATATACCATGGAATACTACTTAGCCACAAAAAAAGACAAAATCAGGGGCGGGCCTGGTGGCGCAAGTGGTTAAGTGTGTGCGCTCCAATGCTGCGGCCTGGGGTTCGCCGGTTCAGATCCCGGGCGCACACCAACACACTGCTTGGCAAGCCATGCTGCGGTGGCGTCCCATATAAAGTGAAGGAAGATGGGCACGGATGTTAGCCCAGGGCCAGTCTTCCTCACGAAAAAAACAAAAGAGGAGGATTGGCAGTTGTTAGCACAGGGCTGATCTCCTCACAAAAAAAAAAAAAAAAAAAGACAAAATCGTCCCATTTGCAACAACATGGATGGACCTGGAGGGTATTATGTTAAGTGAAATAAGCCAGAAAGAGAAAGACAAACAGTGCATGATTTCACTCATATGTGGAAGATAAGCCAATACACGGACAGATAGAACTGTTTGGTGGTTACCAGGGGCTGGGAGGGTGGGGGGTGGTCACAAGTGATGCACTTATATGGTGACTGATAATAATGTACAACAAAAATTTCACAATTAAAAAAAAGTGGAAAATAAATAATAAATAAAATAAAATAAAGATGACATGGTGGAATCTTTTCCTCTGCTATTGGCAATAAGAAAAGTTTGCCCACTGTCATTCCACTTCTATTCAATAGTATACTGGAGGTCTTAAGTAATGCAGAAAAATATTCTATCTCTATATCTATTCCTACATGTAAAACAAAAAGTATAAAGATTTAAAGGAGA
Source organism: Ceratotherium simum simum (assembly GCF_057802395.1). Taxonomy (NCBI): domain Eukaryota; kingdom Metazoa; phylum Chordata; class Mammalia; order Perissodactyla; family Rhinocerotidae; genus Ceratotherium; species Ceratotherium simum. Next base: position 48,092,409 of record NC_141922.1, on the reverse strand, counting down.
AAAATAACACTGCTGTTATTTATGGGTGATATGATTGTTATACAGGAAATCCAAAACAATCTGCAGATAAGTTATTTAAATTAACAAATTAGTTTATCAAAATTGCTTGATTAAATGTCAATGTAGTCAAATAAATTTCATTTCTATATACTAGCAACAAACAGAAAGTGAATTTTTAAAAATATAATTTCAAAGGCATCAAAAACACCAAATATGAAGAGATAAGCCTAACAAATGCAAGGCCTTTCTATTAAAAACTATTAAATGTGGCTCAGAGAAATTAAAAAATACTTGGATAAATGGATAAATATCCAGTTTACACATTAAAAAATTAAATATTGTAGATTTAAGGAATTCTAACCACAATTCCAACTATTAATGGAATTTGGCAAGTGGATTCTATCTATCATATCTATGGATGTTTAAAGGATGAAGAATATTCAAGACACCCTTGGAAAAAAATAAGGTAGCAGGACTTCATCTAGTTTATCAAGTCTCATGATAAAACTGCAATAAGCAAAAGATTATGGTCTTCATGCAAGGATGGACAAATATGCCAGTGGAATAGAAACAGAGTATGAAAATACATCACGCACATCTGAACACTTTCCTTGAGGCAAAGGTGGTATTGCACAAACATGGGTGAATGGCAATCTTCAGTAAATGGGGCTGGGATATTTAGGTATGCTCACAGGAAAAACAATGGCACTAATGCCCCTCGCACACTGTTCACAAAAAAATTAATTCCAACTGTATCATGGAACTACAGGTGAAAGGCAAATCAAATTGTTTTTTAGAAAATACTGTCAGAGAATATCCTCATGACTTTAGGATATAGAAGATTTATTTTTAATTGAGATACATAAAGCACTAATGATGAGTAAATTAAAATCAAGAAATCCAGTTTATTAATAAATACCAATAATAAAGTCAAAAGGCAAGCCATGGAGAGGCCGAAGATATTTGCCAAATATTTAGCCAACAAAGGATTTAGTGTAAAGTAGGGGTTGGCAAACTTCTGTAAAGGGCTCAATAGTAAATATTTTAGGCTGCGCAGGCCACACGGTTTCTGTCACAACTACTCACCTCTGCCTTGTATAGTGAAAGCAGCATGAAAGTAGGTGTGGCTTGGTTTCAATAAAATTTTGTTTCCCAAAATAGGTGGCAGGTATGATTTGGCCCATGGATAGTAGTTTTGTCAACCCCTGGTGCATAGAACATAGAAAATGCTTCTACAGAACAACTAGAAGACTGGCAACACAAAGAAAAACACCTAAGAGTAGTGAATAAGCTTTCAAGGAAAGGATATTCACATGACCAAAGATATGTTATGAAAAGCTGTTAGACATTATTAATAATCAGGAAAATGCTAATTCAAATCACCATGAGACGGCAATGTCTACAATTTGATAAGGTAACAAGTGTTGGTGAGGGTTTAGAGTAACTAGAAATCCTCACACTGATATGGAGAGTGTAAATTGATACAACCATTTTGGAAAACTCTTTGGCACTACTTACTAAAATTGAAGACACACAAACCTTAAACGGTGCTCCAATTTCACACCTGGGAATTTACTCCAAATAGATGCATGCACATAGGCCCCAGGAAATATGTGCAAGAATGTTTATAGCAACATTATTTGTAATAGCCCGAAGCACACACAGCCTGAATGTCCATCAGTATTAGTGCAGATAGATAAACGGTGGCATGTTCATTCAATGGAACACTTTATAGTAATCAACATCCATGCACTCCTGCTACAGCAACAATGTGGGCTGACCTCACAAGCATAATATTGAGCAAAAGAAGCTGGACTAAAATAATATTTGCTTTATGTTTCCATTTAAATACATTTCAAAACTAGATTGAATTTCAGTAGTGTTTAGGAATGCATACACAGGTAGCAAAGGTAGAAATAAAAGCAAAGTAGTGATTAGCATAAAGTCAAGACAGTGGTTAACCTTGCGGGAGAGGGATCTGTGATTGGAAAGGGCAAGCAGGGTTTCTCAGGACACACGACACGGCCAACATCTTCTTGATGTGGATGGTGCGTACATAAGTATTAGCTTATGAAAATTCCTTTAGCTCTGTGTTTATGTTTAATGCAATTCTCTACATACAAGTCATACACTAAAAACACAGTTTAGAAAAAAAGTCGATATAGAGTCCAGTTTGCTAAAAAATATATAAATATGAATATATATAATTATGAAAAATCAAAACGTCTATTAAATACAGGGGTCAAATTATAAACTGGTTTTTCATGAATATAGTATATGAGGTTTAATTAATTTTTAAAAATTAATTAATTTAAAATGTAATTTAAATTAATTCTATTTTTGCTTATGTTTTTATTTTTTTACTCTGAACTTGTATTGTTCAGATTATATTATTACATATTTTATATATATATTATAGTATATGTTATATTATTAATTCTACTTTATTATATAATACATATTATTATAAAACAATAAAAAATATTTCCCCAAATAAAATACACCTGCCTACATTCTGCTTGAATCAAAGCTAAATAGTTTTATAATTATCATGTTTTAATTTAATTTACCCCCCCCCAAAATTACGGGGTTTTTTGATTGCTGAAAAACCAAAATATGAGGAAATATGAGAATGATACTTACCTTTATTATTCCTTATTTTTCCAGAAATCCACACTTGCTTGATTTGCTTCCGTCCTAAAAAAAAATTACTCATTTATGTCTCCCACATTCTTTAATTATCACTCCCACATGTACCTGTCTGTCACACCTAAATTCCTTGGTAAAGTCATTTAAGTGCATTTGCTCCCTCCACATTTACTGCTCTGCCTACAGCCCTCATCACTCTCTCGAAGCTGCTCTGTTCAGAGCAGTGACCTTCTACTTCCTGCCCAAACCAAACATTCCTTCAGTCCATTTCCTACTTACCCGTCTCCCCTTCACTATACGGTGAGCTCCATGAGGACAGAAACCCTGTTCTCTTCATTGTCATGTATCCACTCCCCAGCAGTGCAGGCACACACCAAGGGCTCAGTTGTGTCTTTTTACTGAGCTGGTCTGACATGGTCAGCTTCCATCGCAGCATTTCCCCCATCTTAGGTCCTTCTCATTTTGCTCCATGATTTGACCATAATTTCCCACCCCTGTAAAAGTTGAGATCTACACATGACCTTTGACTCTATTCTTCTTAGTCTCCACTCTGGGTTATCTCATCTGAAGCCAGAGACTCAGGTACTGTCTATAAACTTATAATGCCACAGATCATTTTCTCTTTTGCAGACATCCATGGATTTCTGATCATTACTGGACTTATCAACCAGATATCAGGTGCCATAGCACCTAAAATTCAGCATGTTCAAAACTGAACTCATTGTAACTACTCCACCCCTAAAACTTTTTTTATTCCAGTGTTCCAAGACTTAGTGATACCACTCTCTACTGGGTCACTCAAGCCAGAACAATGGAGTATATATTTTTTAATAGGTCCTTTAATTCCATCCACTTAGCATCCTTCCAGCCTGTCTCATTTCTGTTGCATGTGAGTGTCTTCATTAAATCTTTCTTCATTTCTTGTCTAGAATATTACAGCTGGTTTCCCTGCTTCTGATCATGCCCTGTTCTTATCCATTCCCCACACCACTTGTAAGGTGCTTATTTCTCAAGGCAAACTTAATCAGTTCACTACTCTGTGTCAATTTCTCCCCATTGTTTACAAAATAAAGTGTGAACTCCTTAGCAAGGCACACCTGATCCTCCTCATGATCTCAGCCTGCTTGTTCTAGCATAGTTTCTTGTCAGTTCTACAAACTCACTCTGCAAACGCCTCACTATACCAAACACACTTCCCTCATGCAATGACACTTTACTTTTCTGTTCTCTTTACTCATATGCCTCCCTACCCTTGACTCATCCTCCAACCTGAGATGACTTGCATTACCTGCTCTGTGGATGGACCACATGAGGCAGTTAGAAGTTCCCTTCTCTGCTGCATATTATGTCACAGATATCCTGCATCAGCCAATGACTGCATTGTTTGTGACTATTTCTATTTCCACATCTCCTTTATGACCTGTGATCTTTGAAGGAGAGCATGTTTGTCTCCTATGTCTTTGTATGAAAAGTGGGATAATGTAGTCGAAGATCTTTTGAGGGAAACATTATAATTTAGTTACCTGCTCTGCAAGTAGATCTGAACATTTGAATTAGATACTTAATTTCTCTAATCCCCTGGTCTTTAACTGAAAAATGGGGATAAAACAAGATGGAGAATATTTGTGCAGTGCTTGGCACATAGAAGGTTCTCAGTAAATGGTAGCTGCTATCATTATTAGTATCATCACTATTGTTATTGTTGATTCCCAAGCACCCTTCTCATTGTCTGCGTATATATTAGGTACTCAGTTTAAGTGTTTGATGAATGATGAATTCATAGTTTTATATATATATGATTAATTTAATTGACTGTTTTGTTCACATTCACTCACCTTATGTAGTGGATTCCCAACAACTTCCAAAATGATTTTTTTCAAATAACAGGTATTCATTAAATCTTTATTGAGTGGCTTTTTCTGTGGTCTTTTGCTTCTTTGGAAGAAGAGATAATAATCACTTCAATTTCTTTATTTATTTGATTTCTTCACTTACTGCTATTCACAATTTTATAGGCAGTAATAAATTTATACAGAGTCTATGTTGGATTTAACTACAACTTTCTTGCCACTTAATGGATTCTCAAGAAGAAATTAAAGTTTAGGCTGTTGAAAATAAGCCTGGTTTAATATACTCAATTCTCGTGACCAATTTTTAAAGCTCTTGAGAAATAAGTTTAAAATATTATATACTATGCAAAGCCTAAGATTAAAGCTCCCATGTTTAATTCTTGATCTTGTCCGTATTACAAAATATTCAGGATCTATTGATAAAAAGTATGTGGCATACTTGTAGGTTTGGTTAAGAAAAAGTTTAAAAGAAACCCTAGTGTGGTAGCATTGTTTCACATTAGGTAGATATAATAAAGTGACTATAATGCTGTCTAAGACACTGAAGACAGAAAATAAGCATCTTTCTTGGTGTCTATGGCATTTATCATTGTGCTTGGTGGCCAATATGGCATTGATACTTGCCGTGGCTGCTTTGGGTTACAATGATGACCTCATGTATGTGTCAATCAACTCATACTCCATATTAGACATTCTGTAAAATGTCGTTTGCTAAACACATTACAAATGTCCACTTCTACACCATGGGGTTTCCAAGTAAAACCAACCAAATGTTAAAAGATCTCTGCTTGCTAAACACACACAACACACAAAAAGGATTTTTTTTTGCGGTACCCAAACCACAAAATGAATGTTTCCTTTCCTGTGCAGAAGCTTTTTAGTTTGATGTAATCCCACATGTCCTTTTCTGCTTTTGTTGCCTATGCTTTGGGTTCATGCTTCATAGCCATGAAATCATCGCCAAGATTAGTGTCATGAAGCTTTCCCCCTACATTTTCTTCTAGGAGTTTTGTAGATTCATGTCTTACATTTAAATCTTTAATCCATTTTGAGTTGATTTTTGTGTATGATGTAATATAAGGGTCCAAATTCATTCTTTTGCATGTCGATATCCAGTTTTCCCAAGACCGTTTGTTGAAGAGATTATCCTTTTACTAGTGTGTAGCCTTGGCACCATTGTTGAAGATCATTTGACCGTATATGTGTGGGTTTATTTCTGGGCTCTCTATTCTGTTCCATTGGCCTATATGTCTAACTTTATGCTAGTACCATACTGTTTTGAGTACTGTAGCTTTGTAATATGTTTTGAAATTAGGAAATTTGAGGCCTCCAGCTTTGTTCCTTTTACTCAACATTATTTTGGCTATTCAGCATTCATTGTGGTTCCATATGAATTTTAGGATTATTTTTTTCTACTTCTATAAAAAAATACCATTAGGATTTTGACAGGATTGCATTGAATCTGTAGATTATTTTGGATAGTACGGACATTTTAACAATATTGTCTTCCAATCCATTAACATGGGATGTCTTTCCATTTATTTGTGTCTTCTTTAATTTCTTTCAGCAATGGTTTATAGTTTTTAGTGTATGTCTTTTGCATCCTTGGTTAAGTTTGTTACTTAGTATTTTACTGTTTTTGATACTATTATAAATGGGATTATTTTCTTGATTTCCTTTTTGGGTTATCCATTGTTAGTGTATAGAAATGCAATTGATTTTTGCATGTATGTTGATTTTGTATCCTGCAACTTTGATGAGTTTGTTTATTCTAACTTTGTTTTTAAATATTTAGGATTTTTGAATATAAGCTTATGTCATATGCAAACAAAGATAATTTTACTTCTTCTTTTCCAATTTAGATGCCTTTTATTTCTTTTTCTTACCTAGTTGCTTTGGCTAATCCTTCCAGTAACATGTTGAATAGAAGTGATGAGAGCTGTCACAGAAAATGTTTCTTGATTAAGGCCTATTCTGCTTCCTTGGAGTAACTTCCCAATCCAGTGTTCTCTCCTGCTTCCTTGGAGGAATCCCCAGTCCATTGTTTTCCATGGCCCTTGGCTTTGCTCCTTGAGCCCTTGACTCCAATCTTTGAGACATCTTTCTGTTTCCATAGGAAGTGGCTCATGTTGGCAACTAAGCATCTTTCTCAGTTTGCTTCCTGCTCGTGGAAAGTTGAGGATCAGAGTCCTTTTGTTCAATGGGAAGAATTTTTATCTATGCTTGTGGCATAAAACTGTTAGTATTACAATAAAACTTTGGTATTGTAACTCCCTTAAAAACTTTGATGGATTCCTAAATATGAGATTATTGTCCACTCCATGCTCAGAAAGGACTCACAATTGTGCTTGAGACATTTTTGTTTTTCTAGACCAGCAATATCCTATAGAACTTTTTATGATAGAAATGTTCCATTTTCCTGCACGTCCACTACAGTAGCCTTGTGACTACTGTACATGTGACTCAGTAGTACATGTGACTACTGAGCACTTGAAATGCACCCAGTGAAGCCGAGGAAGTGATTTTTTAATGTATTTGATTTTGATTATTTAAATTTAAAATTTAATAGCCACATGTGGCTAGTGCGTGTAGTATTGGGCGGTGCAGCTCTAGACTGCTACTTTGGATGTGTCAGATTGCTGGGTGATAATGTCCTTAAAATTCCTAGAAGCCCTTCCAACTATCTTAGAGGAGCCAGTAGGGACACTTCTACTAGGTCTTATGGAAGAATCTTCTAGTCATATCCTTGATTTGATCTTTGTCCTCACGCCTCATTTTATTTTGAGAATTTATAGTGACTGGGGAGATTGGAGAAGAGAAACAGTTTTATTTTCCAACACAGTAAGTCCTGCCATCTGACATTTTCAACAGTCTGGAGATCTTGAGATTTCCTTAACAAAATCCAAAAATTTATTAGACACATTTTCCATCTCCTAAATTAGTTTAGGCAACACTTTTGGCAATTGTTTTGGTACTACAAAATGTGTGTTGCCAATTTTTTTTAGCCTTCAATATCAATTTTTTTTTAGTCCTTACTCAGAGTTTGCTTGCCATTTTTCCAGTTTTGCTAATTATTTCCTTACTACTTTTTCATACTTAGCCTGCAGCTTGGTCCTAAACCCCAGGACACATATTTTGGTTTTTGTTATGACAGTGCCCTACTTCTAGATATCAATTTCTAAATCAGTTTTCTATTGCTGTACAGCAAAACATCTCAAAGCAAGTGGAATAAAACAATAACCATTTATTTAGTTTATGATTCTGTGAGTTGGTGTTTTCAGCTAGGCTCAGGTAGTCAGTCCTTCTGGCCTCAACTGGACTCCCTCATACAAATAATCAGCTGTTGGTTAGCAAGGATGGCTCTGCTTCAAGGGATTGGCTAGTTGCCAGCTAGAGCAATAGGGGATGACTGGGCTATGTGTTTCTCATCATCCAGCCGGCTAGCTCAGGCTTTGTTTTCTTGGTGTCTGGACAGGGCCCAAAAGAGAGAGAAAAGCAGCATACAAGCCCTCTGGAGGCTGTTAAAAACAAGACAACAGGGCCAAAATGGAGCCACTTATGCTAAGCCCCATGTCGCCAAACCCAGACAAATTAGTTACAGTTTTGTATCTCCCATAAATTGAATCTTAACAAGTCAGTTGCCTGATCAGGCAATCACCTGCCAGGAATTGCCTGATTAGCACCAGTTGGGTAATCTACCTGATAGACCCCTGTCATTCCCTAAAAGAAAGTAACATTGCAGTAACCAACTCCCTTTTTTCCTGAGTACAACTTTCTTTTTCCCACTCCCTTCTGCCTATAAAAGTCTTTCATTTTGTACAGCTCCTTTCTGTCTGCTAGACTGGATGCTGCCCAACTTATGAATCATTGAATGAAGCCAATGAGATCTTTAAAATTTGTTCAGTTGAATTTGTTTTTTAACAAGGCCTACCTAGACTCATAATTGGCCCACATAACTTTTGCTACATTCTGTTAATCAAAGCAAGATTCAAATGATGGAGAGATAGAGTCCCCTCTTTTTTTTTTTTTTGTGAGGAAGATCAGCCCTGAACTAACATCCATGCCAATCCTCCTCTTTTTGCTAAGGAAGACCAGCTCTGAGCCAACATCCATTACCAATCTTCCTCCTTTTTCCCCCCCACCAAAGCCCCAGCAGATAGCTGCATGCCACAGTTGCACTTCCTTCCAGTTGCTGTATGTGGGACGCAGCCCCAGCACGGCCAGAGAAGCGGCACGTCTGTGCGCGCCTAGGATCCGAACCCGGGCCGCCAGCAGCAGAGCGCATGCACCCAACCGCTAAGCCATGGGCCAGCCCAGAGTCCACTCTTAAAGGGAGGAGCTGCTAATTAACCTGAGTTAATTACCATGAGTATAGGGAACCATTTTGCCAACAATTGACCAGGATCCATTGTATACCAATGAGAAATTTGCCATTTTGTATCTTTGGCATTGATTCATATCAAATATTGAGTCCTTTTCAAAATAACATAAAATATTGAACTATCATCATGCCACTGACTAAGTGCCCTGAGTAACTGAAAGGAGGTTTTCCAAAGCACTGAGCTGTTTCTCAAAGTTGTTTTTCAGTTATGTTAAAGAGATACAATCACCAACTGCCCTGGTCCAAACACCATTGCAAGAGTGACGCCTGTGCAGAAGGGCTGAGAAGTGTCCAAGAATTACCTTTTCTTCATTTTAATCTTAAGATCTGCACCTCAGGAGGAGCTTAAACCTTATTAGCATAACATGTGATGTATGGGAAAGCATGTTTTCAAACTACACCTGCGCAGGCTTATATCTACCTCTACATGTGATGATGAAACTTCCCTTTTGAATATCCATTCCCCATCCAAAATGAAAAGCCTCTGCTTTCCCTTGCTTGGGGAGCCACAGCTTTGGAAGTGATTCCCCATATTCTCCTTATTTGCTGCATGTAAAATTTACTTTGTGTGACTTTTTGTGTGACAACTCCTTCTGGTGAAGGCTTTGATTTCCACCTACCAAGAAGTGAGCTCACATTGGTTCGGTAAAAAACACAGCACTCTGAAGAGACTCTTTATAACAGAAGAACACTATTTTTTATCCTGGGATGAATTTCTATCAAGTTTAATACTCCAGAAATCAAAATTATGAAATACAAACAAATGAACAAAAAAGAAACATCCAAAATAGGCATCCAACTACTCTGGCCATTTCACAACGTCTTGACTTAATGAGGTATCACTTATTAGTAAATGTCCAAACCAAAATGGGCTTAGAAACAGAGGAGAGTGTGACATTGAAGAAGGAGACCTGAATTTAAAAGGTGAAACAGAGTACAATGATGTTTGCCCATAATGACAATCAGGATCCTTACAAGAATAATGTGAAACACCTATTAGAAAGAATTCCAATAAATTGGCAAAAATAAAAGGATACATTTAGTTAAGCAGAAATTCATTTGTGTCAGAAATGCCATTCCACAAGGAGGCTGCAAAATGATTCATCAGAAAGTTGTTTCCAGGTTCAGAACAAGAAGGTTGGATTCCCATAGGAAGATATTTTCATGGAAGACTCCCACTGTAATTTAATACATGGCTTTACAAGGAATTAATAGGTACTTCCATTTGTATGAAAAAGGCATGTGTTTGGAATATTGATCTTGTTTCCCTATTCCATGCAATATAATTTGCAGTAAAAAAGAAAAAAATTTAGTTTGCTTACAAATCTGATTTAAGTAAGCTGTATTACTGTTATTCCAAACCACATTCCTTTCCTTAATATTTCTACTAGTAAAGAGTTTCAAGGAAGAGAAGATTTTAACCTCAATAAATTGCTCATTCAGGAACAAAATACTTATAAATTGTATTTTATTTGGTAAACATAAGATCCCTTACCCTATGTTTCTTCTGAATCTTAAGTAAAAATTTTGCTACTAGAATATGACTAAAGCATAATGCAGTCTCAAGATCTGAGAACAGACAAAAACGGCAATGGGTATAATGAACTTAGGCTGTGTTTTTTACTCTGCTCGAGTCATTCTTATTTGTTTCCATCTTCTGTCTTCAAATGTGTGTCCTGGAAATAAGAAATCTCTGTAACCAACTTTATTTAACAGCATTTTCAAAATAATAGAGAAAAAAACATTCTCCTGGGATTTCCCAAAAAACAGAAATTCTATCTTTCCTATGGGAAAAACACTGCAATGTGAAAACCAAAGCACTTCAGTGGCTAATTACGGATGGAGATGATCCCATTAGGGAGTTGGGAACTATCACTGAGACAATCTACATCCCTGGGATTGCCTTTCTGAGCACCTACAGGAGTATTGGAGTCAGCATTTTCTTTTCTTCTTTTTTTGTTTTTTCAGGAAGATCAGCCCTGAGCTAACATCTATTGCCAATCCTCCTCCTTTTCTTTTTTCCCCTTTTTCTCCCCAAAGCCCCAGTAGATAGCTGGATGTCGTAGCTGCACATCCTTCTAGTTGCTGTATGTGGGACGCGGCCTCAGCATGGCCGGAGAAGCGGTGCGTCGGTGCGCGCCCGGGATCCGAACCTGGGCCGCCAGTAGTGGAGCACGCGCACTCAACAGCTAAGCCACGGGGCCGGCCCCTATAATGCTATAAACCAAGGTGACTGCAATAAAAAAAAGAACCTGGGGCACCCCCAGTTGCAGCTGGGGACGGGGCTGAATCTGGCTGGAAGCAGAGCGGGCTATGAACTTATTCCAAAGGTTTGAGTCAAAAGATTTAGATTTGGCCACAATAAATAACACCTACCTGAGTCTCTGACCAAAGATACTTGCATTTTAATTTGGCAAAGTTCATGTCTGAAAATTAAGTCCCACTGAAAAAGAGAAGGGGAAAAAAGAGGAGCTCGGTAACTCACTAATAAAGAAACAGAAAAAATAATGAAACCTCATGTTCACTTTTGTCCTATTTACAGCCACTGCAAGTTGGCTTCTTTAAATTTTTAAATGTAATATAATTCAATATACCAAGGTCAACCCTCACTGTGCTTCAGAATTGCCTAGGAAGCTTTTCAATGGTACATATATCTGGGTGCACCCAGAGATGCAGGTGCAGTGGGTCTGGGGTCGGGCCTGGACATCCATTTTTTTAGATACCCCACTGGTGAGTCTGGTGGACATACAAGTAAAGAAACACTACACCAGTGCCAAGTGCCTTCCCACCTGCTACCTCAATCAGTCTTCATAACAACCCAGTGAGGGGAAGTGTTATCATCTCCACTTTCCAGCTGAGTAAAACTTCAGTGATGTTAACTACCCACAAGGCCACATGGATAGTACTGGGCAGAAATTCAAACCCAGGTTTCCTTCTAGCTCATACTTCTTGCCTGTATTACCAACTTAACTGATACTGCCATCATTTCTGAGTCCTAGGTATATATGCTACATGTGTGTATCTAGAAAACTAACATGGAGTGAGGCAGATGTCCCTAGAGACTGCTTATGAGTACGGAGCACTTCTCTGAAAAAGTCTTGTCCTCCACAGCAATTCAAGGGCAGAGTTCAGCATCTGGGCAAGAACTTTGGATGGCAGAAATGGCACAGGAGCTTCTATATAGTCTCGTGTAAACTTTGCAGTCACCCAGAGGGGTATCAGCATTGTCCTAAATTTACAAGCCCTTGAATTTCATAAACAGTAGTAGCAGAGCCAGGATCTGAGGGCAGCCAAGTACACCTTCAGAGCCTGGGTTCTGCTTCCTCCACTGTAAGCCCCCAGTGGGACCTTTAATCCGCAGGCGTCACTAATTGATTTCTTTCCAGATCTGAAGTGCTGCCTCCTTGCTAGGGCCATGAAGCCTGCAGGAAAGGCATCCCCACGGCACTTTTGAACGGGTGGCTCCCAGCTTTGTGGGCAATTATCTTCCTCCAGTTGCTGAGAAACATCTGCAGCCTGTGGTGGTAACTCCTCTGAGCTGTATTTCTTTTGGTGCTAAAATAAAACACAGCAGCAACAAGTCATGGAAACAGGATACAGCTCACCAGAGGGAGGTAGTTTTGTTTTCTAAGAGGAGGGCTGGAGATTTTCTTTCTGCCATGATTCTCAGGCCGAATCTGTTTTAGTAGGTAGGACACTGTCTCTGCTGTGACAGTCAGGAAGTTACAAGGCAAACCCCCAACCTCTAGGGACTTTTAGCTAGAATGAAGCCCATGCAGCTGCCTGAAGGTCAGCTAACAACAGTCTAAGACACCCTGGTGAGGAGACTGCCAAGTGCAGGTCCTCCCTGGACATCACAGCTGGTGGTAGGTCGAGTTTATGGCAAAAATCACCATTTTTCAAAAGCACGTCCACTAGTGTTCTCCAGTTGATTTTGCAGCCAACATGCAAGGTGATTTGAATATAAAATATGGAAATAAATCCCAAGGCTTGAAAGGCTGCCAGCCAACTTCATCACTAGGGACCACTCTGTGGAAGGAGTTTACTTAATTGAATATTTCCCAGTGTTTGGCCATTTCCCAGTCTGGAAAGACCCGGGCGGGGGGGGGGGGGGGGCGTTGGAAAATCTCTCTTCACTGTCTCAAATCTGGCAGTTTGACTTAATAACAGAAAACTTCACAAAATAAAAAACTTCAGAAAGAAATTGGGCACCAACCTGCGCCATGCATGGCTTAAACTTCTCTGCAAAAAGGAAAAAAAAAATGTCTGGGTGCCTCAAGGTAATGTTGAGTCTAAAGCCAAGTAGGGCGCTTTTGAACTAATTTCACTTTAGGAAAGTAGGCTAAATTTAAAGCACCAAGAACGGTGTTATCTAATACAGAATGCAAAAAGGGACTCAAACTCTTACTGCTTTGTACCCAAATTATTTCTGAAAAATTATACAACATAACCTATGGTGTTAACAGTCAGGATAGTGGCTATCCTTAAGGGAGACACAGAGAGGCCTTCTTGGGTGCTGGTTACATGAGTGTTTAGATTGTGAAAATTCATCAAAATGAATATTTAATTATTTGTGGACCTTTCTGTATGATGTTATATTTCACTAAGAAGTTAATTAAAAAATCTGTATACCCCAAGGTCAGCAATTTTTTTCTCAAAGGAACAGATAGTAAATAGAGTCTCTGCTACAATTACTCAGCTCTGCCCTTGTAGTGCAGAAAGGAATGGATGTGACTGTGTTCCAATAAAACTTTATTTACAAAAAAAGACTGGACAGTTGTTTATGCACCCCTGCTATATCCTCCTTATACATTTTTAAATTATCTAAAAATTTCATTTTAAATTTAAATAGCTGCAAAGGATGTACTCCAGCTTATTGTACATACTGACATTTAAAAATAAGACATCATTCTTTTACATCATTTTTTTAAAGATAGCCAATAGAATCTATATACCATCATAATTTGATACTGACCAGCAATAATAGGAACCAGCTTTTCTGTAAGAGTTGGATGTTTTACATAGTTTCTTTTTCTCCTTGAATACCCATCTCCATCCCCACCCCACAGAATTTTACCCTAAGGGAGCATAAGTTTATACTACTTTGCCTTAATATCCTTTTATGCAACAATAAGAACAAAAGTTATAAATTTAAATTATCTTTCAATAATTTAATACTGAATATTAAATATGTCTCTGAGTATTTAAATAATTTATTCTGAGTATAATAAAAATTTATTCTGGATTGAGTAATCATTATCATTAACACCCTAACTGATTATAATGTTTCAAATATATTATACATTATGAAAAGTAATTGTTAAATATAAAAAAGTAAACTTGTAGTATTGGAAATGCATCTCATTAAGATAATAATATTTCACTAACAACCCCCTTATGGATTTATATATTTATAGATGAATATTACCTATTTTTTGAGTGGATCAGCATCAGTTCTGGTCTTTGTTTTTTTATAGGTCAAAGTCTTACCAAAACCAAAGTGGGTTTGCCTCCTGGAGAGTTAAATCAGACTCTCCACCAGAAGTAGTTATCACACCAAGTGAAGTATATTTGCAGCAAAGAGGAGACCATGCAGAATCATTTCCAAAGTCATGGCTCCCCAAACAAAGGGAAGCAAGGACCATTTATTTTGGATGGGGAATGAATACTCACAAGGGAAAGGTGGGTCTTTGCTTGCGCAGGCTCAGTTGGAAAACATGCTTCCACATACACTGCAGGTTATGGTAATGAGGCCTAAGCTCCTCTTGGAGAGATCTTAGCATTAAAAATAAGGCAAAAGTCAGGGGTATAGCTCTTGTGGTGAGGCTTGGTCTGCTTCAGGGTGGTTGGTGATTGCATCTCTTTAACATAACAAAAGAAAAAAAAGCCAATTTGGAAAAACAGTAGAATGCTGCTGAACCCACCCTTGAGTTCCTCAGGGCAGTCAGTGACAAAATCTCTCCTCTAGTTTTATCCTGCTCCTCATTCTTGAGGGGCACAGGTTGAAGGTCCACTTTCTGTAACTACTTCTTACTGGGCATAGGTGTTGTCATAGGGACCACTAGAGAAAAAGAATGTCCAGATAATCTCAGATAGGTTTGTGGGTAACCACAGGCATAGTCCCAAGTTGTTTGTAACAACTATCTGTACCTGTATAGCCCCAATGCATTTAGTATATGTTTAGGATCTGGGCATACTTCCCACCCACCCCCCCCCCACTCCAGATTCTGCCAGCTCTTTTATGGTCTAGATACTGGGTTGCCCATCCTTCTCTGATGGACCTAGTCTTGCTGCCCAGGAACATGCAACCTCTTTGGAGGCATACCATGGCTAAATGGTATGTGGTTGGTTAGGATCCAGGGCAGAACCTGGGGTGGACAGCCAGTCATTCAAAGGTTGACAGGTCATTGGGATTTACTTATCTTTATAGTGTCGCCAGAACAAGAGTTTCAAATCAGAGAGTGGTTTGTAGGAACACATCAATTGTTTGTGATGATTTCTCTTGATGTTCAGGCATGGACACCTTTTTTACCCTTGTGTGGTGGATCCAAGCGGTGACAGCTTCTAATTTTAGGGAAGAGTGAGTGGTTAGAAACACCAAGTGAGGCCCTACCCAAATAGGACTTAGCTGATCTTGGGACGAACTGCTTTTCCAAGTTTAAAGATAGACCCAATCTCCAGGTTCATATGGGTGGAATTTGACCTCTGTAGGCCAGGGAAGACAGAAGTTTCCATATTTATTGAGTGCATCTGCTACCTGCTTCAGATTGATTTTGTGTTTGATTGCCATGGAAACCTCTGCATCTGGGTTTGTGAATGAATCTGAATCTTTAGAGAACGGCCTCCCATAGGTCATTTCAAAGGGGCTAAGCTGCAGTTTGCCTTTTGAAGCTGCCCTTGTCCGAGTGAAGGCGATTGGCAGTAATTTCAGCCAACGTTCCTGTGTCTTTTGGCACAATTTAGCCAAGGTTTTCTTTAAAGTTTGATTGGCCCGCTCAGTTTTTCCAGATGATTGTGGTCTCCATGTGGTGTGTAGCCTCCATTTAATTTTTAAAACTGTGGCTACTTCAGAGGGTATTTTTGATATGAATTCTGGCCCATTGTCACTCTGAATTGATCTAGGCAACTCAAAATGAGGAATTATTTCTTTTAACACTTTTGTTACCTCATTCATCCTTTCTTTTTTTTTTTATTTTTTTGAGGAAGATCGGCCCTGAGCTAACATCTGCCAATCCTCCTCTTTCTGCTGAGGAAGACTGGCCCTGGGCTAACATCTGTGCCCATCTTCCTCCACTTTATATGGGACACCGCCACAGCATGGCTTGACAAGCAGTGCATCCTTGCGCGCCCAGGATCCGAACCGGCGAACGCCAGGGCGCCACAGCGGAGCTCGCGCACTTAACCACTTGCGCCACCGGGCTGGCCCCCTCATTTGTCCTTTCTGACCTACAAGGAAAGGCTTCAGTCCACTCAGTAAATGTATCCACAAACACCAAGAAGTATTTGTACCCTCCAGGGGCAGTGGGCATAACAGTAAAATCAACTTGCCAGTCTTCTCCCCGTAAAGTTCCCCAAATTTAAGTGGCTTTGGCCAGGGAAGGTACAGGAGGTCTCGTTTGTACATTTTTCTTCTGGCAATAAAAGTACTGCCCAGTTATTTTTTTCAATAAGTTCTTTTATACCTGGAGTGCTTATGACCTTTGTCAGCCATAGGTATAAAGTCTCTTTTCCATAATGGGTAGAATCATGAGCACTCTTAAGGAGCCCCAAAGCTGTTTGTTTGGGGACCCAAATCTTCCCTCCTTGCTTTATCATCCAGCCCTTGACTATTGGGGACCACTGGTAACCCTGTGTAGTGGCTTCCCTTACTTCATCAGGGGAATACACTAGTATAAGTTCATAGAAGGGTAGAGTGGGGATTAATGGTAATTGGAAAAGCTTTCCTGATATACTGGCTCTTTTTGCAGCTGCATCTGCCAAGTTATTTCCTTTTATGGTCTCTGATTACCCCCTTTGATGGCCTGTACAATGGACCACAGCTATTTCCTTGGGGCCCTATACCAATTCTAGCAGGTTAAAGATCTCTGGCCCATGTTTAATTTCTTTACTGCTGCTGTTAAGAAGTTCTCTTTCTTTCCAAATGGCTCCGTGAGCATGAATTACAGAGAAGCATATTTAGAGTCTGTGTATACTGTTCTACAAACCATACTTCCTCTGCATTAGGTAATTGTTCACTCTGGAAATCTCTGTGGATAGAGTAAACCTGATCAATCACTTCTGGGCAGGCATGGGCAATAGGCCCATTGAATCAGGAAGCAGGGTAGCTGGGTTTAAGGTATGATAGGGTTTTAAAGAAATCTGAGGGAAATCTAGCAGCATAGCTTGATATTGTAGTATTCTATTCTGGGATAGCCATAGATGTCCTTTAATCTCTAGTAGGCTAGAGTCTTGATGGGGGGGTCCACACCATCATAGCTTGGCCCATAGTCAGTTTTTCTGCTTTCTTGATTAAAAGGCAGGTGGCAGATACAGCTCTCAAGCATGGGGGTCATCCTTTCACCACAGTGTCTAGCTGCTTTGATAAATAGGCTACCACTCTTTTTTGGGGTTCCAATATTTGGGTTAGTACTACTGTAGCTATTCCCTGTCTTTCATGAACATATAGGTCAGATGTTTTGCTCAGGCCTAGTAAGGCCAGTGCAGGTGCTTCTACTAACAAGCTTTTAAGCTTATTGAAAGCTTGGTCACATAGCTTATCCCGTTGAAAGAGGTCCATTTCTGGCCCCTGTAGTTTATTATAGAGAGGCTTAGCAATTAATCCAAAGCTAGGGATCCAAATGTGGCAAAAGCCAGCCATCTCCAAGAATCCTCATAGCTGCCTAGAGTTTCAGTGGCTCTCTTGAGGAAGGCTGCATTGCCCTTTAGAACTGATAAACCCCAAATACTTTACAGTCTCTAGATATTTGTGCCTTCCCCTTAGACACTTTATATCCTTTACTGGCTAAGAAGTTTAACATATTCAACTCAATTCTGACACTATCTACCTGGAGATAGAATCAGATCCCGCAAGTTAGGAGTTCAGTCCCACAGGACTGAAGCCGGGTACCCGAGGGATACTGTAGATATTAAATCAATTTGCTATTTTTCCTGTTTAGCTTGAGGGGTGACTCAGGGTTCTGAAGGACTTGTGAGCTTGTTTTGCAGAAGAAAGAGAATGCCTTTGGTGAGGTTGCAATCACTGGATGGCCATCTGGCCCTCTGGCCCTCAGCAGCTGTTGAAGCCCAGAAGTCAGATTGCCCAGAGGGTTATTGGGAGTGACCCCTTTGTTTTCCTGAAACCCCTCCTGCCAAGCTCAATAAAACCCCCCAGCTTTCTGTTCTTGGGAGAGGTGGATTTGAGTGAACCCAGGCTCCTACCTACTCATTTTGGCCCATTCAAATAAATCTTTCTCCATCTCCAAGCACCGATTCTCAGTGTTTGGCTTGCAGGGCATCAGGCACACAAACTTGAGATTAAGAGGTTGAGAATCAGGATTACCATTTGCCTTCCATTTTAGATGCAAATTACAAGTCCAGGTTGTCACCTGTGCTTCTGACCAACCAGCTGCAGACCAAATCCCCTCCTTGGGTTTGATTAATTTGATATATTAGCTCACAGAACTCAGGAAAACATTTTACTTAACAATCAGATGGAAGAGATGCATAGAACAACATATGTGGTGAAGGGATGTGGAGCTCCCAGGCTTTCTCTGGGCATGGCACTTTTCCCAAATCTCCCCGTGTTCACCAATGTGGAAGCTCTCTGAACACCATCCGTTTCGGTTTTAATGGAGACTTCATTACATAGGCATAGTTGATTAAATCATTGGCTATTGGTAATTGAACTCAATCTTCAGTCCCTGTCCCCACCCTGGAGGTGTGAGGAGGGAGATGGGGCTGAAAGTTCCAACTCTCAAATCACACAATTGGTTTCTCTGGCAACCAGCCCCCATCCTTAGGGGCTTTCCAAAAGTCACCTTATTAACACAAATTCAGGTGTGGTTGAAGGGGCTTGTTACAAATAACAAAAGACATCAATTTCACCTTTATTACTCTGGAGTTATTTCAGGAATTGAGGACTAATTATTATAAAAAAGATGCCTGTGTGGCTCCTATATCAGAAATTACAAGGGTTTTAGGAGCTCTGTGCCAGAAATGAAATGAAGATATTTCTTATTTTAAATCCAGTACTGTATAGCATTGACAGCCCTAAGGTCTTGAACAAATCTATACTCCCCTGTTGCCAGCCTTTTAATGGGTAAAATGGGAGTGTTCCTTGGGAATCTCCATGGCCTGATCAACCCCTGTTCTAAAAGCCTATTGATTACAGGGAAGACTTCTCTTATGGCTTCTGGCTTCAAGGGGTATTGTTTCACTGAGGGCCTGCTCTTGCCACCTGTCCTTGTGCCCACACTTCTGAGTTAATTTGGGTTAGAACATTTAGGGGAATCTCTTCCTTCTCAGGGACTGGTGTATCTTGCAATAGGGCCATGAGTTCAACTCCCCAACTTTTAGGAACTTGGATCTCTATTTTATCTTATTCCCAGCTTATTGAGATCCCTAACTTAGATAGCATGTCCCTCCCTAGAGGGGGAACAGGGCATTCTGGTACATCCAGAAAAGAATGCTTCAGCATTTTTGATCCTATTTCACAGGTCAAGGGCTCCAGAGACCTTTTGGTCTCTCCTTTTCCTGATACCTCTTTTATGTCACACTTTCCTTTAGAAAGGTTTCCCTTTTTGGGTCTTCAACACAGAGAACGTGGCTCCAGTATTGATCAAGAATTCAACATGTTCTCCTCCTACTGCCAAGGTCACCCAGGGCTCCTAGAGCCAACTGGGGAGCCCCATGGCCCTGTCACATCTCATCTATAGGCAAGGAAAGGTGCCATGCCTTGGTCCTGTTCAATCCCTTCCCTCTCTGGGGACAGTTCAGACAGTCCCACCACCAATGTCCTTTCTGTTTGCCGTATGGCCCTCTAATGGGGGCTGGGGTCACTCACTCATGGCATCTTCCTTCTCTTCCTCAAGTTACTTCGAGTATACTGGAGGTTCACAGCTAACACGGTAGCTTGCCTTTTCATCTTCTTGTTTTCTTTTTCATCCTTAGTTACATCCCGGTTTTTGAATACCCTAAATGCAGCCTTTACTGGTTGTGCAGGATTAGTATCAGGACCTATAGCCAACTTTTGGAGTTTCCTACAGAGGTCTGGAGCACTTTGAGATATGAAATAGGTATTAAGAACCACTGTACTGCCCTGGGCCTCAGGGTCCCAATTTGTATATCGCCTGAGGTAGTCCCGTAGCCTCTTGAGAAAAAGGCAGAGGGGTTTTACTCAGGGCCTTGTTGGACCTCTCTTAATTTAGACCAGTTAATGGGTGGCTGGTTTATTATTTGCATGGCTTTCAAAAGCAGACCTCAAAAATATCCTACCTTTTCTTGATCATCAGGGTCATTGGGATTCCTCCCAGGTCAGTCCCCAGCACAGCCTGTTCACTAGGCCTGCAAATTTCTGATCCTGGGTCATATTCATTGTCTGCTTGCACTCCAGCTTTTAACAAAATAGCTGACCTTTTCTTGGCTGTCAGGAGTGTACTTAACAGGCTTTGAATATCTGCCCATGTTGGATTATGAGTGGAGAAGATTTTCTTTGTCAGGTTTATGAATTCCTCTGGGTCAGCCCTCAATCCTTTAGTGTATGCCTTCCAATTATACAAATCAGAGGTGGAAAAGGGGACCACCTGTGCACATTAACGAGTCTCCCCTCACCATCAGGCACCTGTCTTAGGGGATATATCCCAGGTTCATAACTGGTTCCTAATCTAGTTGTACCATCTGGAAGAGGAGGGGGGGAGGGTCTTTGGTCATTGAAGAGTCCAAGTCCCTGTGGAGGGATTTCTCAGGGGTGAAGGTAAAGTGTTTGGCCCTGTTACAGCCTCTGGAGTCCCATGTTTCCTGATTTGGAGGAGAAGGTCCTCCTCATCAGAAAGATCTTGTAATATGGGAAGTACTTTTGAAGTCTTAGATTCAACCTTTAACACTTCATTTAGACATAGTTCCATGAAGCACTGGACAAAAGGGATTTCTTCCCATTTCTTTGTTCTTTTGCAAAATAGTTCCAATTGTATTATGGTGTTAACATTTGGTGTCCCATTTTATGGCCATTTCCCCCCATCTTCCAATGAATATTGTGGCCAGGCTATGTTACATAAAAGGTTCATCTGCTCTTGAGTCAATGGGGAATACCTGAAGGCCTTCCAGTTCTAGAGGATGCAACGCAACGGGCTCTCCTCTGGGATGGAGCTTGCCCCCTCCATGTTCTAGGGTCTTATGGTCTCCTGCTCCTCCCAGGAGCAACTTGTAATGGTTAGTGGTGACGCAGACGCCACAAGGTTTTGCCCAGAGCAGGTTTAGCACCCTTATAGCCTGAAACTAGACACAGGCCAAGTAACTAAACACTCAAAGGGAAAATAAAACTGGTGGATGCTGGGTTTCATCCAGGGACTGCCAATAGGGAGGGCAAGGAAAGAAAAGGAGACCTAGGAGTACAGAAAAGCCAGACTGTGGAAAAACAAGATTAATGTCCAGTATCCTTGACAAAAACAAACAAAAAGCAGACTCAGAAACTTCAGAGGGGGTTTAACCCCGTCTAGGGGACCCTTCCTCTGATCACAGGCACAACACAAAGACAGACTCAGTGACTTCAGGGTGGGGCCTTGAACTCCCACCTCATCACTCCAGAGGAGACTCACTCTCTAGAGGGGACTCAAACCATCTTAACGACTAGTCAACAGGGATTGCTTCTATTCACCAGAAGTGAGCATCAGTTCTTCCAGAGTGGCTGGGTCATGCAATCCTTTTAACCAGAGGGGACTCTCACTCCCCTGAGCCAGGCCAGCTTTGGATGGGGACTTGAACCCCAAAGCCAGGCTCCAACAGAACTCTGGGACTGAAACCCAGGGCTAGGGCAGCCTTAAACCCAAGGTTCAGGCAGCCTGATTTTGTGAGCCAATTCAAAAAATAACTCTTATAGCCATGCCATGGTGTTGGCACCACTGACCTCCATTGAGAGATCCTCCAAGCAAAGTGCTCAGTGCAGCTGCTGGGTCTCCCAATGGGGCAGTGATGTCAAGCCAGCAGCACAAGCACCACAAAGGGGTAAGCCCCATGTTGGGCATCAAATTTGTTACTGAAATCAAAGTGGGTTCGCCTCCTGGCGAGTTAAATTAGACTCTCCACCAGAAGTAGTTGTCACACAAAGTACAGTATATTTGCAGCAAATAGGAGACCATGTGGAATCACTTCCAAAATCATGGCATCCCTGAAAAAAGGGAAGCAAGGACCTTTTATTTCAGATGGGGAATGAATATTCAAAAGAGAGAGGTGGGTATTTGCTTGAGCAGGCTCAGTTGGAAAACGTGCTTCCACAGACACTGCAGGTTATGGTAATGAGGCCTAAGCTCCTCTTGGAGAGATCTTAGCATTAAAAATAAGGCAAAGGTCGTGGGGTAGCTCTTGTGGTGAAGCTTGGTCTGGTTCAGGGTGGTTGGTGATTGCATCTCCTTAACATAACAAAAGGAAAAAAAAACAATTTGGAAAAACAGTAAAATTCTTCCAAACCCACCCTTGAGTTCCTCTGGGCACCTAATGGGTGACACTACCACAATAGTAAGCGTTCCCATCCTTTTATTCTAAAATATTCGAAACACAAACAGATCTTTTTAAGAAGCTAACTTCTCACTCTATTATAAACCCCTGAAAAAAAGAAGCCATACATTTTTTTAACTCCAGTGCGCAGCACAGATTCTCGATATATTTTTATCAAGTTAAATTTGTACTAATTATGTTATTTTTAAACAAGCATAGCATATATTCCACAAAGAATACAAAAGGTTCATTTTAACTTAAAATGTCAACCATATCAGTAGCAAAGTTAACTATTTAACATTTTACTTGATCTCCAAGATCCCATTCTTTTTCAAATAAAAAACTGGAAGATGAATAAAATGTCCAATAGTTAAGGAACAAGAAAGAAAGGAAGTCAACAGACTGGATGCTCTAGTAACTGCATAGGCACTGCCTCTCTTCTCCCATCTTTAGCTGGCTATGAATTGTCTACTTACGGCCCATAAAAAGAGCAATGTAACTGAAAATATGTCAATGGGGCTGACCTATTATAAAGGAAAGACTCCTTATGAAACGGAAAATACAACTTATTTGATGAAATAATTAAGAAGAAAACCAATGGAATTTTGGATACAAATGAAAGCCAAGAGATTCTAAAAGTAACATTGGATTAATGAAAACTACTGTTGTTACCACATCAGGTCTGTTTTTGCCCGCCCCCCAGAAAGCCAAACACTGAGACGATGAGATAGCAGAGAGAAAGAGCATTTAATAATCACAAGGCAGCCAAGTGAGGAAACAGGAGAATGAATCTCAAATCTGCTTCCCTGAAAATAAGGACTTAGGTATACTTATAGGGTAGGGTCAAGGTGGTCTGAAATGATTGGAGGTGCGGAGAGATGAGGCAACTGATGATCTGTGCAAGCGTAGTCAAGCTTCATACCTCTTCGTAGGACGCATGGTCACAGAATGGCAGTGTCAGCATGCCCTGAGGGTGGAGCTTTAACCTCCTGACGTCAAAAAGTTGCTTATTGGACATATGTCTGCAAGGGCCCAGTTGGTGGGTTGGTGGTCTCAACTGGCCCGAGGTGGACAAGGCGTTCCAATTCCTGAAAAAAATAGCTCAAACACCCATTACCATGGTGACCCAGGCTCCAGGGAGATGTCATCTATAGGAACCTAGCAGGGGTCAGATAGCATGTTGCTCAAACAGCACACTTAACGATGGGTAAGCTTATCGTGCAGATATAAGTCCTCACAGATTTAAGTCCTCGCCTTCCGTTCCGATAAGTTTCTAGGTAAGGCCATCCCTCCCTTTTCCTGGTATAGGGAAGAAGATACCTTTAAAAGTGGGGATTTCCTTTACAAATGCAAATGTCTCTTATAAAGGGTAACCAGAACTAAGAATGGGCTTAGCAAGGACCCTCCCAGATACCTGGTGATGTCTATGATGATGTCCTGCTCTGGGGGCAGGCCTCCCATCCCAAACTATTTTAGTCAGTTAGTGGGGGTGGGGTCAAAGTGTCTTTCAAGCAGAGACACATATTTTGAGGTGGCCAATTCCGATTGCCTGTAGTTACTAGCTGCTTAATCATCAATGGCTGTTTGCGGGTTTCACTGTGACCTTCTCTCAAAATAAGTCCACACTTCAGAGAAGCAATTAAAAGAGCTCACAAAGTGTAGACTGCATAGCTAATGCCACAGAATGCATCTGAGGAATTTACAGGGTAATAATAAAAATCTCTAATAAGTTGCTGCAGTTGAAAAGACAAAAAGATGGTTAATGGGGTTAATCACTAGACTGCAAAGTATAAAATATTTGCTAAAATGAAAACTAATTGGACACACAAAGCCTTGGTAAAGGTAATTCTGAAAGTGCAGGACTTCATACAGAATCTAAATTCTGTCTGGCTCACTTGTCCTCCTTTGGTACCCAAAGGGTAGTAGGGTACCCACCACAAACGATGAAAGGGTAGGAAGGAGAGCAAGGATATTCTTAAGAAAGACTTGGCAACTCTGCTGTCAGTGATCCCCCCTATATGAGCTTGATACTCACGTGCCCTCTTCCCTTTTCCGGAGTGTGATGTGGGGAGCAGAAAATCAAATGTTGGTTTATTCACTGGATGATGAAAGAAGTGATCCTCCATCCCACAAGCTTTATTAACACACATGAGAGTTGTGAGGATGAATCTCTGCTTGCTACTCAATATTCCTTATGCAAATAAGAGAATATGGCACAAAAGCTCAATGTTTGAACTATTACGCTTGCATAAATCTGCAGAAGAGAGCTTTCTACCAAGTTTAGCTGTGGGTAAGAAAAGATATCTGTCCTCCATTGTGGATTCAAGTGAAGAGTGTCTTCATGTGACTCCTGGCAAGTCCCATCTCCTTTGGGGGCTATGAGATAAATGGAATAAAATTAGAGCAAAAAGTACCAGTGAAGAGTGTCTTCATGCGACTCTTGGCAATTTCCATCTCCTTTGGGAGCTATGATCTAAATGGAATACAATTAGAGCAGAAAGTACCAGGCTAGGAGGCTCTAATTTCTCTTAGGAACTCTTCTTAGAGTATAGCAAAGGCCCTCACATATAATTCCCAATACTCTGCTAAAAATAGGGAAAAGTAGAGAGATCTACTAGAGTTGATGCCTAGAGGCTACAAAGAACAGGGTGGACTGAAAAGGCTACTCCCTATGTCTAGAAACTTAAATTTCTCAGTGTGGAGCAGAATTTGGAGGAGAGATAATAATTTAGCTAAGATCTAAAAATGGAATGGAAACAAAGCTATTGCAGCTAACCAAATCATTCTTTTGAAAAATTTAATATTATTTCATTACATCCAGGTAATGTGCATTCAACTATTAGAAAATATAGCTTACCAAAAGAAAAAATGACTAATGAACTCACCACCCAGAGATAAGTACTAGCAACACATTGATACATTGTATTACAGGCATTTTTATACATCTATAAATCTTTTCTTCTTTCTTTCTTTTTTTTTTTTTTTGTAAAATGGGGTCACACCATACATACTATTTTTCCTCCACATTGAACACTTTTCATACCAAGAAATATACAGGTAACTCATTCTGAAGCCGGGTATCTGAGGGGTCCTGTAGATATTAAACCGATTTGCTATTTTTTCCTGTTTAACTTGAGCGGTGACTCAGGGGTCTCGAGGATTTGTGAGCCTGTTTTGCAGGAGAAAGAGAATGCCTTCAGGGAGGTTGCAATCACCAGATGGCCGGATGGCCGATCACTGGACGGAAGGCTGGTCCTCAGCAGCTGTTGAAGCCCAGAAGTCAGATTGCCCAGAGGCTTATCTGAAGTGACTCCTTGGTTTCCCTGAAGCCCCTCCTGCCAAGTCCCTTAGCTTATAAAACCCCCCTGTTTTCTGTTCTAGGGGAGGTGGATTTGAGCGAACCCAGGCTCCCACCTACTCATTTTGGCCAATTCGAATAAACCATTCTCATCTCCAAGCACGGATGTCTCAGCGTTTGGCTTGCTGGGCATCAGGCACATGACCTTGAGCTTAAGAGGTTCTGTATCAATTCTTTTAAAAGGCTGTAAAGTATGTCAATTTATGAATATACATTACTTTAATTATTTCAACATTTTCCAAAGTATCTAATGTGAAACACTAGTTCCACAAGATATAGTTTAAGTATATTAAGAGGACTCTAGTGTGCTGCATCTCCTAAACATGCCATCATGAAACACTTTTTTAGGGATCTCTCAGGATTAATGTTCCTCAGAACACATTTTGGAAAACACACTCTAGGGTGAATTCAGTTACTGATCTGAGTCAATACTAAGAACATTGAGCCCTATTGTTAGGGAAGGGAATTGTCAATAGAAGGAATGATGAGGTTCAAAAGTTCTTGCCTCAGTGTAAAGTAGTAGAGGCCATGACCCACCTCTAACCTGGCAAAAGGAGAATTGTCCAGTGGAAATAACAGATAAGGATTTGAGGCCAAAGATTTTGCAAATAAAAAAAAGGTAATTTTGCCTAATCTTTCCTCTATTCAAATAATCTTCAGAAACTCAGTGGGGATGGCTTCAGCCACAGTAGGTTGCCAAGTCAGGAGAGTAGAGCCCTAGCTACCTGTCTGTGGAGAAACAGCTAACAACTAACCTCTTACTCAGATTCCAGCGCCACAGAAGGTGGAAGATAGGATATGTGACTCAGAGATTCAGGATCCCAACTGTTCTCTCCCTCTTTGGAGAGGACTAAAATCTGTTCTAATTAATAGACCATAGTGAGAATGTGTGTGGGAAATGGCAGGCTCACAAGGGGGTCTTCAAACAGAAATCGCTCTTCTTGTGAGCAAAATCTCACATGGAGGGTAAAGCCCCTGGATTGGAGAAGATTTTGATCTCTGTCGATAGTAGTCATTTGGAATTAAAAGGAAAAGGAATCCATTCTGAGAGCCAGAGCTTCAGGACTCTGAAGCTAAGAATGCAGCTCCAGATCTTGTTGCAAACATCTCATATGCAGCAAACAGAAATTGGTCTGGGTGATAATTCAGTTCTGGAGCCAGGGCAGGCTGGCCTTGCTGTAAGAACAGTTTGAGTGTAAAGGCTTTTGGTTTGGTTCATTTCAGGCATTTCTCAGAAGTAGAGATTTTTTACCCTAGCCTTCTTTTTTCTTTCCTATTTGTTCTCTGCTGCAGCCAAAGCCGAGAGACTAGCATATGAATTTTAGAGAAAAAGAAATCTTAGACAAAGATGTTAGGAAAAGATACTGACATCAAAGTAGCATAGATTACCAAAGACTGATGGAAAACAGAAGCTTTGGAAAGGCCAAATTTCAGAGGAGACTCCCTGGCAGAAAGGATTTATGTGAACCCCTGACTAACATCCACAGCAAAGCAATAAGGAAGCTTTGAGATCCTTAAAGAACTTTAAAAATACAGACAAAATTCAAGACCAGTTATAACAGTGAGGTGCTGTACTCATCCAAACAAAAGCTATAAACTTTAATGAGTCTCCATTGAGCTCAGAATCAAGGTACCATGAACCTGGGACCAAAGGACGAATGGAAAGATAAATCAAGTAGCTCTACACATATGATTTAAGCATAAAAAACTAATAACTATTAATAGCTAATGTATATTGAGTACTTACTATATGCCAGGCACAATTCTAATTGCTTTATAGGTAGGAGCTTTTATTCCCATTTGCAGGTGAGGAAACTGATGCACGAAGAGGTTTAGCAATTTGTCCTCCATTAGACTGCCACCAGGCAGAGCGAAGATTCCAGCCCAGGCTGCCTGGCTCCACAATCTGAAGAAGAGGGCCTTAGAAAAGACCTGGGAACTGGAGCACCACCTCTGCATATTACTGCTTTGCCAGAAGACGGAAGTGTTTTGACAGCTTCTATGAGAGGAGATAGTCTGCATAGGTAGTTCAAAATTTTCCCACCCCCCTCCCCCCATTCCCAGGTACAGTGATATCTGTAAAGGCTACCCTTGTGAGCTGTGGTGCCAAGAGGTGGCTATCTCTGTGAGCAGAGTGACAATGGCAGATGTTCTCACTTCTGCATGAAATGCTCTTATGGAGGATCTACCCCTCTTCTTGGAGTATTTCCTTGAGGTGGCTACTCTTAGGGTGACCAAATCATCCTGGTTTGTCTGGGACTTTCCCAGTTTTAGCACTGAAAGTCCTGGGCAACCCAAGATGGTTAGTCACCCTAAATCGTATAAAGTCATTATGGCAAGAGACACCTACATTTGCTTCCCTCTTCCCAAATTAGGATGGGGCTCAAGGAAAAGTAAACAAATCTGGGAAAAGGATTTCTTTTGTGATCTGTCCCAATTCACAGGATAGGATACCAAACCCATCTTAAATGGGGTCACAGAGGAAATATCCAATAGCAGTGTATACCGGCTGGGGACATGGATTTTCATATATTCCATGGGCTCAAGTGTCTAAGAACTAGGCAGGATAAGTTGAAGATCTCACCACAGCTGAGAGGAGTCTTGTTAAATGAATGTTTTCTAGACAATGAAACAGGGCTGACAGCTTTGTAAACCGGCCATTCCAATGTTTTTCTGAGACGGATATTTGGCCAGGACACAAAAGGACAGAGGGTTCAAGGGCAATTCAGCTGCCTTATTTATTAGAAACACCGTATCTAGATAAATCCCTCATGATTTCCAGAATTAGTAATCAGAGACCACAAGAAAAAAAGCTTAGTAGAAATGCTGCAAAACATGGAAAAAGTAACATTACACCGAGGATTCAGAAATCTCAGGATGCAACCACACTGTGAATATATAAAAAATCATTGAATTGTACACTTTAAGTTGGTAAATTGTAGGGTATGTAAATTATATCTCAATAAAGCTATTTTAAAAAAAGAAATCTTGGGGCCGGCCCAGTGGCTCAGCGGTTAAGTGTGTGCACTCCACTGCAGCGGCCCGGGGTTCGCAGGTTCGGATGCCGGGCGCCCACAGACGCACTGCTTGTCAAGCCATGCTGTGGCGGCGTCCCATATAAAGTAGAGGAAGATGGGCACGGGTGTTAGCTCAGGGCCAATCTTCCTCAGCAAAAAAAGAGGAGGATTGGCATCAGATGTTATCTCAGGGCTAATCTTCCTCACAAAAAAAAAAAAAAGAAGAAGAAATCTTGGCATGCAAATAGACTTGGCATCTAAAAACCAAAGAAAACCTTAAAGAGTAAAAAGACTGAAATGCAATGATAATAGAAAGATAAGTAAAAGATGCCAAAAGATATAAGGAGAGAAAGAAAATTGATAAACTGGTGTTCATCTCAGAAAGCTAGAAAATGAACCACTAAGGAACCCTAAAGGAAAACTAGAGTGGAAATAATAAAAAGCTGCAAATCAATTAGTTATAAAACAGATAAAAGAGTCTGTAAATAAAATTAAGCTTCTGATTATTGATTATTTCCTCTCATAATATTATACAAAAAAACCTAAAACCATTTTCGCCAGATTTGGGTAGTGGTACACTTGGGATGGTCTGATTTAAAAGACAGGCTGTGTCACAGAGCGTAGTTTCATTTGGTGTATGAGTGGGGTCAGGGAAATGTTACAAGAACACAGGCAGATATTCTTAACAGCCACAGAAATGAGATACTGTGACACGTCTGTGGACTACCATTTCAATTAGGACATATGGGCACTAAAAAACAACAATGGTTCCAAAATATCTAAACGCAAATTGAAAACAATGAGGGCAGACTCTCCAAACAATAGGTAGTAATTTGCAATTAAGTTGCTTCTCCTGTGGGCAGTTCTATGCAGCATGCTCCTGAGTATCAGGATTTATTCACCTGTGCCCCAGACATTAGAACTAAAAATATGGCATATAAAAACCTTTGTTTCAAAGCTAGAAATTTTAGAGATCTAAATTAATTATTATAATCATAGGAAATTATTGTAACATTCATGTTTTTTTAAAATAAACTTTATATCGGGGCCGTCCCGGTGGCATAGGGGTTAAGTGCGCTCGCTCTGCTGCTGGTGGCCTGGGTTTGACCCCGGGCGTGCACCGACGCACCGCATCGCTTGTTAGGCCATGCTGTGGCGGCATCCCATATAAAGTGGAGGAAGATGGGCACAGATGTTAGACCAGGGCTAGTCTTCCTCAGCAAAAGGAGGAGGATTGGCATGGATGTTAGCTCAGGGCTGATCTTCCTCACAAAAATAAATAAATAAATAAAATAAAATAAACTAAATAAATAAGTATTGGTTTTAGTGATTCTTGCACGTAGCATCAGGTAATAAAGCCAGTTGATAAACAAATCCAAGAGCTGATTATTTGATAAACAAATAGATTAAACTTTTACAAAGCTAATCACAAAAAAGACCAAAAAATAAGAATTAGAAAGAGGATACAACGGAAAATGTAGAAGAGTGATATCATTTCTAAACCATAAGGTATGGATGTAAAATTTAATCTAATAATTTTGAAAATCTAGAACTTTAACAAGTATCAGAATCATCTACAGAACTTATTAAAACAAGAGTTTACGACTCAGTAGGTCTGGGGTGGTATACAAAAAAATCCCATTTCTAACAAGTGCCCAAGTGACAATGATGCTGCTGGTCTGGAAACTATACTTTGAGAACCACTGATTTAGGTAAAGTGAAGCTATTACTGGGAAAATATGAATAACTAAATGACTCAAGAATAAAAAACCTGAAAAATCAAAAAGTTACTGAGGAATTACTTTTGTAAACTATTCCTAAGCTAGAGAGTTGGCCTGTTGAGCTCTCTAAAACCAAGAAACATGATCCCCATGTCAGGGCAACCATTTCTGAGCATTACAAAATATGGAAAACTTTCCAATTCATTCGGAAGCTAGTATAATCCTGAAAGCAAAACCTGAAAAAGCACAAGAAGAAAAAAAAAACCCTATAAACCTGTGGTTGTTTGACCATTTATATAGCTACAGAAACTTGTTCATGTGAAATCTTATGTGATAGGCCCGTCCCTAAGGCAGATAAAAGCAGAGATGCTCTCTGCAGAGTGACTTCTCAACCGTAACATAGTGGCCTCATAGTAGTCACTGCTCTGGTCCAAACTCACATAGGAATATGGGCATCAAGATACCAAGTAAAGGGGGCCAGGCCCGTGGAGTAGTGGTTAAGTTCAGCACACTCCCCTTCGGTGGCCTGGGTTTGTGGGTTTGGGTCCCTCGTGTGGACATACACCACTTGTCAGCCATGCCGTGGCGGTGACCCACATACAAAACAGAGGAAGACTGGCACAGATGTTAGCTCAGGGCTAATCTTCCTCAAGCAAACAAAGAGGAAGACTGGCAATAGATGTTAGCTCAGGGTCAATCTTCCTCAGCAAAAAAAAAAAAAAACTAAGTAAAATACTGGTAAGCTAATGAATAAAAAGAACCAATCAAATTAGTATTTATTATC
Organism: Ceratotherium simum simum; assembly: GCF_057802395.1. NCBI lineage: Eukaryota > Metazoa > Chordata > Mammalia > Perissodactyla > Rhinocerotidae > Ceratotherium > Ceratotherium simum. The sequence continues at coordinate 48,060,963 of NC_141922.1, read as the reverse complement.
CCAGAAATGCAAACATGCTTTAATAATAGGAAAATCCATCAATATTAATCAAGTCAATTGGTTCAATAAGAAACAAACTTGTTAAAACTATTTTCATTGAAAACGTCTTTGCAACTAGCAGTAGAAGGGAACCGATTAATCATGATTAAGAATATCAAGCTCAAACCAATAACAACATCCATTACAGCAAAGCTTTGGACCTTTTTTTGGAAGCTTTTACGTACTTTCTCAAGACCTTAAGACTTTCTTAAGACTTCCAAACTTGTTTAGAAGGTTCTAGGAGTCAGTTCCGCTAACAGTATAACAATAAAGATGAATACAGAGTAGAGCAGCATCTCTCAAAGACTGTTCCAGACTAGAAACACTAGTTTTATGGGTGAGGGGACCCTCACTGGGGTTTGGAAGGTGTGGGCGACCTCTTGTTACGGGAAGTCAGACTTGCTTCTCAGTGTCTTTAATGTGCCTTGTGATACACTATGCCACATAGCCTAAACCTGAATGGCCACACACAATATTGTTTTTGAGGAACAACTTATGGGACACTTTGGGGAAATTCTACGATAGAGAATCTGACTAGTTTTTCTAAAGTAGACATGTGGCTCATGCAGTTTCCTCCATTTTACCCCAGAGACTAATTGCCTCTGTAAGAGCTTGCTGCCGCAGCTCTGTAACCCAGCGGCCTCTGGCAAAGACCTTGTGAGCAACAGAGAGCAGTGAAATACCCCGAAAGTTGTGTTTTCATATTACTTCTTAGGGATGCTGTAGATGCTGTCATATTTGAAATATTTTGGCATTTTTCTTGACGTTCCAGATGCTGACTAATAGCTTTGCAGGCTTCTAAGAAGTTCTGTCTCTATCTTCTTGAAAATGTTGCCAGGTAACTCATTGGGACTTGTTTTATAATTCACACGGCTATTGACATTATTTTTAAGTAAATTTGTTGTAAATATCATTTCATTTTGGCAGGTCTGAGATGCTGTGAGGTGTATTATGGAAGCACTGAAAAAATTGTATATGGGGCTGGCCTGGTGGCATAGTGGTTAAAAGCGCGTTTGCTCCGCTTTGGCGGCCCCAGGTTCACAGGTTCGGATCCTGGGCACACACCGATGCACCGCTTGGCAAGCCATGCTGTGGCAGCGTCCCATATAAAGTAGAGGAAGATGAGCACGGGTGTTAGCCCAGGGCCAGTCTTTCTCAGCAAGAAGAGGAGGATTGGCATCAGATATTGGCTCAGGGCTAATCTTCCTCACCAAAAAAAAAAAAAATTGTATATCTACTAAGAATTGTTTCCCAAGTAATGATGAACATTAAGCTTTAGTACGTGTTGGTCCATATTCACTTTTCATCTGTTAGAGAAATAGTGCTCCTTAATTTTTCCTGAATGCAAAGAAACATAAGATGAAAATTACTTCCCGTTTGCTTTGCTCATCCTCCTGACAGCTGGCAGGGAACGCTGACAATTCAGCATGTCTACCCAGGGTATTTAGTATACTGTGTGTACTCTTTTTAATTGATACAAATTGCTTACTTCAATGATGCCTTCTGATAGTCTATTCTGTCTTCTAATTATTTTCATGGAAAATAAATGCCTTAATATTAATTTTAAACTTCTTCTTTAGTGAAATCAGAATGCAGTAAATAATTTCTATTTCCCTTTTGGAATCTAAATAGACTTATCCCACTATATTTGTTGACTCTTTTAAACACTTTCATGCTGTAGTCCAATCACTTTCTCTCTTTTTTTTTTTTGGTCAGGGTTACATTGAGGCAAATTGTCCAATGTACAAACCACTCTTTGAAAGGAATTGAAAGATTTAAGGAAGAAGTAGCATTTAATAATGTGAAAAATGGCACCCCATTAGTCTGAAATGTTTAGTTCATCTTTCAAGCATGACTTCCTCCTAAGAAGAATGTTAACATCTAGACAAATCTATTTTATTTATGTGTTAAATCTTTTCTGTATGTCTACAATGGCTCAACTTATAAAGTTTTTTCAAGGGGCGGTTGCTCATTTTTGTTTTTTTTTGTCAGAAAATTTATTCAGACAAAATCAATTATATTAATTATCTTAATAATCCTAGAATAAAAAAGTTAATCATTCTTTCTTGGTGTCTTAGGATAAAGAGCTAATAAATTGAAAAGAAAATGACTAACTAGGCAAGTAACACTGTGCTCAGTAACATGAAAGATACAAATGAAGTAGAAAATATCACCTGCCCCCCACAAGGTTACCATCTACCTGAAAAGGGAATACTTAGATGACTTAGGAATTAGAGACAATATGAGGAAAAAGTTCTGAGATCATAATCCATGCAGTTTTGTCACAGAACAGTATCACATTTTAAGATAAAGCAAATCTAAGTAGAAATTTTAATTTTTATATTCACTTTTCAAAGAATATACTATAGAATTAGTAGGTTCCATTTTGAAACCACCTCAGAAAGGCAAATTTAGCCCTAAACTGGACTTTCAAGATGTGTCCTTTCTCCAGAGACTCAGAAGACAGCCCACAGATTGTGCACTGATCAGATCCAGAGTGTAGCACTTATATAGAACATGATGCAAAAGGTGCTGTCAGGGATCAGGCAACGGGCATTCCTGACTCCAACATCATACCAGAATTCATGCTCCCCACATCTACTGTTCCTAATCTCCTGCTATCTAGAAAAAAATCACAAAGTTTAAAAAAATCTTGTTTTAAATTTCCCTTGTTCCTTTCTTTTTCTGTTGTCTGTTGTCTGTCTCTGTTCTCTGTGACCACTGCACACATGCACACACACACACACACACTCACAAATACACTTTTATTTTATACTCTCAGGAAGCATGCCTTTTCATTACACCTGCCCTTCGATTTCATTATGGATCAATTTTTTACATTTTTCAATAAATTTTAGTCATCAGATTATCTCTCTAAGATGATTGAATTTTTGTTCATTCATTCATTTAACTAAAATTTATTTCTTGAGTACTACATATATATGTGTGTATATATATGTGTGTGTGTATATTTTCATAAATGTGTGTATACAATACTTCTAAGGCAGAGAGTTTGTTGCCTCCCCAAAAGGCACCTCCTCCCGCTCCCTGCTTGCTATCAGAATTGAGATTCTGTTCAGGTATCAAGGTATTCCTTTATCTCAGAAAAGCTGGACCTGGCCTTTAGTCTAAAGCAGGTAGATGACAAGTTCTGGACAATGAGATAAAAGAGGAAGTCTGATAGGGGAAGGAAGCCCTCTGTGGAATATGAGGCAGGCATGGAGGAGTTTCTTGCCTTTGATGTGATGCCTGGAACTGCTGTACCTATCTTGCCATCAGGAGGAGAAAACAAGGTAAATCACAGAGACACCAATTCAGAGCCAGACATTGTCAAGCCACTAAACCAGTGCCAGAAATGGTCGTACTTCTTGATATGTAAGAAAATGGAAAGTCTTTTATTTAACACATGATTAGTAAAGCGATTTCTTAAAGCCTAAAGCATTTCTAACTGATACAGCTCTTCTCCATGTGAAATAAAATCTCACAGCTTGTTAAATAATTTCAGGTTTCAGTGAGCATCAGGAAGAGTATTTTGGAGGGCTGGAGACTTTCCCTGGGGCCCTACAGCAATAGTACGTACGTAGTTGTTTTATGAGTTCTCTGAGGTCATTTATCTCACTACCTTATCTGCCTGTTCTCAGCATATATTTAGTGAGCCCAGGTTTTTAAAATACCAACATGGAGAGCAACCTTCAGAAAAGTAGCTGAGGGTTCCTCCAGAAAAGTAGTAACTCTTGCAAACAAAAATGTGAAAAAGACAAAGTAACAGACAAAGCAAACTTCTGCAAACAGTGAGTACTGGCCACAGACTCAAGACCCCCAGAGCTGTGCACACAATACAGGGAGAATCACTAGCTGTATTTAACTCTTTTCAGCTTCGCCTGAACAGAAGCAGCTAATCATGACAAAGAACATCATTCCCAAGCACGCAGAACTCACCTCTTGCTCATTCTAAGATCTGTTTAAAATAAAGGTGAGTGCACATTGCAGAACTTACTAAACATTGGCTTCTAAGCCAAATCATCCACAGCTCTAACCACAGCTGCATTCCAGCTTGCTGTTATTTTAAACAAAATTTTAAATGTGGATAAAATATGTCACAGCAAAAGCTGTAAAGTTGTGATAAATCATTTAGAAAGCACAATTCATAAAAATTTGCTTACATGAGCATTGTGCCAGTAATTTAGCTATGGATCTCCTACATGAGAGGTAGACACTGTTGCGTGCCTGATTTTAAGAAAAAAAATAAAGACTTACTCGGATACTAACCCAGTCTGCCCAGGATTTAACAGAGCAGTGAGATGCATGAGCAGCCCAGTTATCACAAGAAAACCAACTACAATGATGCCTACGAATACAGACTGTCTGAATCAGGAGCCATGAGAACATTGAACACACTCTATTATGTCTTAGCACAAATTAGGCAAAAAAAAAAAAATGCTGCCTATGCGGGGTATACCTTATATATGCAAAAATCTAAGATCATGAAATAAAAGTTTTAAAAAGGATAAACTCAAGAGCTAGTTCTTTCATTTACTATCGTATAATATTGTGAGAATCACTTCACCACTCTGAGCTTCCATTTCCTCATCTGATATCCTGCAGCATTTCATCACAATTTGCAATTATTTAATTTATTTGTGCTTTTGCCCATCTCCCTCAATAGAATATAAACTGCAAATGTAAGGATCATGCCTGTCTTGAGTCTCTACCACATCCCCAATCAACTAGCACAGGGCCTGGCCTTTTATAGATACTATAAAAGAAAAAAAAAAATACTGAATAAGTAACTTAAACCTTATAAATAAAATCTAACTTATAAAACTGTTTTAAGAACTAAATGAGATACATGTTGCCAGCTGTTTTATAAAGTACTGCAAAAAGTAATATCATTATTAACCAGACAAATGTTTCAATCAAGTCTTCCCAAATTTACAAAAAGTAAAATGAAGTCTTGCTAGCTCTGCACTATAACTAGTATTGTCGAGTCACTTAACCTCTTTAAGCCACAGCTGGACATCCTAAAATGGAGACAGCCTACTTCATCCTGACGCGAGAATGAAATAAAATAATGTCTGTGTGGTAGACTGGATAATAGCCCTCAATGTCCTAATCACTGGAATCTGTGAATTTTACCTTATATGACAAAAGGCACTTTGCAGATGTGATCAAGTTAAGTATGTTGAAATAGGGAAATTATCCTAATTACCCGAGGGGGGTTCAATGTAATCACAAAGGTCCTTCTAAGGGGACGCAGGAAGACTCGGTCAGCAGAGAGGGCCACGTGAGGACAGAAGCAGAGCCTGGAGACATGCACTTTGAAGGAATCACAAGCCAAGGAACAGAGGCAGCCAGTAGAAGCTGAAAAAAGGCAAGGAAGGGGATTCTCCCTTCAGAGCCTCCAGAAGGAACCAGCCTTGGGACCCCTTGACTTTGGCCTAGCAAAATTGACTTCAGATTTCTGATCTTCAGAACTGGAAGACAATATATTTGTGTTGTTTTAAGTCACTAAGTTTCTGATAATTTTTTATAAGAGCAACAAGAAACTAATACAGTATGTCAAGCTGGTTTTAGCTGTGAATCAGTACACAAAAATAACGTCTTAGGGTTTCATGTCTGACAGAACAGTGTGAAGGGATCCCTATGTTCAAAGGGGCAGTGCACCAACCACTGAATGAAACAACACAATTTTAACAGGATTGACTGCTTAGGCCTTTGATGTTGTTAGAAGATTACTGCAAGGACAAATGTTAACCCCCATCTCTCTGACAAAGACATTTTGGAATTATAATTTAGGCTTTCATATGTTGTAGTACGTGTTTTTTCTATATTGGCTCATTTAATTCTTGCTAAATCCCTGTGTGGTTGATATTCCTGTCCCCATGTTATGTATAAGAAAACTGTAGTTCAGAGGGATCGAGTGACTTGCCCAAGGTGAAACACATGTATAAGTGGTAGAGCCATGGCTGGAGACCAGGTTTTTCGGTGACAATTTGGCTTTGGAATCATGAAGGCTTCTGCAGATCAAGCTGAGAGCAATAAGAAAAAATTGCTATGTCTTGCTTCCTGCTATATTATTGGTTGCCTGGGGACTTCTCATGTACTGTATCTCTACAGTACCTATGTAGAACAAAATGAAATTGGACTTCTGCCTAGAGTTACAGAGTCTCACTCCAAAGTGCCAAAGATTACAGATTTCTCTATTGACATTAACTTGCCAGACCTTTAATTAGATAGGAAGCCTTCATTCTGTTCCATAGTTAAGCTGTAAAACAGGAATAAAATTTTACCAGCAAATTGATTCATGCTTTTTGGACTTTGCAAGACACTGGCTGGCTTGGACAAACCTTGATATATTTCACCCTTTTCTTGGTCTTTCCTCTTTTTCGTATATGAGTAAAGATAGGGTTAACTTGCAATTGACTTGTGACAGTTCTATGCTTATCTCCAGGGACTCCTGGAACCATGGATCTGACAATGGTGGCCAAGATAGGGTTGAAATATACTAGTTGGGGGCCGGCCCCGTGGCTTAGCTGTTAAGTGCGCGCGCTCCGCTACTGGCTGCCCGGGTTCGGATCCCGGGCCGGCGCACACCGACGCACTGCTTCTCTGGCCATGCTGAGGCTGTGTCCCACATATAGCAACTAGAAGGATGTGCAACTATGACATACAACTATCTACTGGGGCTTTGGGGACAAAAAAAGGAGGAGGATTGGCAATAGATGTTAGCTCAGAGCCGGTCTTCCTCAGCAAAAAGAGGAGGATTAGCATGGATGTTAGCTCAGGGCTGATCTTCCTCACAAAATAAATAAATAAAACTGTCTAAAAAAAAAAAAAGAAATATACTAGTTGGTGATTTGTAATGTGCTCTTTAAAGTATGAAAGTCTCTTGGAAGCACCCTGTACCAGCTTTACGTTGTTTACTGAAAATTTACAGACGGAGTTATGCAGTTGGTTCACCTGGTTACATAGCCTCGTTTTGGCTTTGTGACCACTGGGATATAAAAGATCCCTTGGAAGAAGTTTGGTCCAGAAGATGGCGGCGTAGGCAGACTCTGAACTCACCTCCTCCCGTGGACACAGCCAATTTACAACTATTTGTGGAAAAATTACCCCTGAGACAGAACTGAAAACTGGATAAGAGGAACTCCTGCAACAACGGACAATCCTAACTGGGGTAGAAGAGGCAGAGACTCCCTTCTGGAGAGGAGAAACGCCGCCTTCACAAGCCACCAGCTTCACGGCCGCCGGGAGCAGCTCACAGGTACGCAGCCTCCCTGGAGGCGCGGGGCCCTGAGCCGGGGAGCGCCCCCGCTGTGGGCATTTTGTGGACCCAGCACAATCGAGACCAGCGGCATAATATCTGACTGTGCCTGCTACTAAAGCACTGGGGAGCACCCCCAGAAAACCCAGTTCACAAAGAAACTAAAACTGGCTCTTAAAGGGCCCGCGCACAAACTCACCCGTTCCAGAAAGCATCCTAAAATCACCAGAAAGAAAGGTGCACAGTGCTTCGGTGACAAGAGACTCACCTAATAGGCCCTGAGTGCATCTCGGTGAGGGGTGAGACCTCTCCGGGGACTGGGACATTGGCGGCGGCCATTGTTGTGGCCTGGTGTGGGCATGCTGACACAGACGCCATTGGAGTTCTCCCTGAGACCTGCTAGCCCAGGGTCTGCTCCACCCACTAGAGCACCGATTTAATCCAGCTCAGCCAGGGCAGGCAGCCCACCCTAGAGACTGGCCCCACCTAACAACAAGCCCTCAGGCAACGTGTGGGCCTGCATAGATTGGTGACTGGATTCTCTGCAGCCTGGCAACTGAGCTGACTTGAGCGGGGCAGGGTGTGCACAAGGAGCGGGTGGAGAGTGTGGGGTGGTGGCGGAGTGTGTGGGGCTCCCGCCGTGGAGAGACTGGGTCCGCTTGGGGAGGTCGGGCGCCACAGGGGGCAGGACTGTGTTGACTGTGTGTGTGGACCTGTGGGCAACAGGGCTTGTCAGCTGCAGAAGACTTGTGCTTCTCAAAGACCCACATAGGAGGTTTGCCCCACCTTCCAAAGCCTGAAACAATTGGGTGCTCCTGTGCCTAAGGGCAGCCCCACCCAGCTGCAATCCTCAGAGAGCTGACAAGAGACCTAATAGGCTAGAGGTTTACAGCAATTGTAAGGCCCTGAGCCTAACAACCTGCCACACTGGGGGCCTACTCACTTAAAAGAAATACTGCAACACAAATGTGGTATTAGAACTTGCAGCCAACTGTGCTGGGGCTCCCCACACCTGATAAAGAGACTGAAGGGCCCACAACAACTACAAGCAGCTGAGCATTACAACAGCTGGCCAGGAGCATAACTCGGCCTCCCTGGGTGCCTATAGGGAGAGCTAACAGGCCACAATAGAAGGACACACGTAGCCCACATAGGGGCCACCCCTGGAACATTGAGAACTGAGGGAAGCACACTGGAAGCCTCCTAAGGCATCACTTACATAAGGTCACCTATCCAAGAGCAGGAGACGTAGCTGACCTACCTAATACACAGACACAAGCACAGGGAAAGAGGCAAAATGAGGAGGCAAAAGAATACATTCCAAGTAAGGGAACAGGACAAAACCCCAGAAAAGGAACTAAGTGAAACAGAAATGAGCAACCTACCCGACAGAGAGTTCAAACGAAGAGTGTTAAGGATGCTCACTGATCTGGGGAGAAGAATAGATGAACTCAGTGAGAATGTCAACAAAGAAATGGAAGATATAAAAAAGAACCAATCAGAAATGAAGAATACAATACTGGAAATGAAAAATTCATTAGAGGGACTCAAAAGCAGAGTAGAGGATACAGAAGAACGGATCTGTGAGCTGGAAGAAAGACTAGAAGAAATTACCCAAGGTGAACAGGTAAAAGAGAAAAGAATTAAAAAGAGTGAGGACAGTCTAAGGGACCTCTGGGACAACATCAAGCGCACTAACATCCGTGTTATAGGTGTCCCGGAAGGAGAAGAGCGAGACAAGGGGGCAGAGAATCTATTTCAAGAAATAATAGATGAAAACTTCCCTAACCTAAGGAAGGAAACAGACATCCAGGTACAGGAAGCACAGAGAGCCCCAAACAAGATAAACCCAAAGAGGCCCACACCAAGACACATCATAATCAAAATGTCCAGAATTAAAGATAAAGAGAGAATCCTACAAGCCGCAAGAGAATGTCAAGTTACATACAAAGGAAACCCCATAAGGCTATCAGCTGACTTCTCAGCAGAAACCTTACAGGCTAGAAGAGAATGGCACGATATATTTAAAGTGCTAAAAGGAAAAAACTTACAGCCAAGAATACTCTACCCAGCAAGGTTATCGTTCAAAATGGAAGGAGAGATCAAAATTTTCCCAGATAAGCAAAAATTAAAGGAGTTTGTCACCAAGAAACCAGTGTTACAAGAAATGTTAAAGGGACTGATTTAAGGGGAAAAGAGAAGACCACAAATAGGAAAAATTATCTATTTCCACGATTAGAACGTAATGGATACAAATGCACAAAACAGAGGTTGGATATGATATCAAAAACATAAAAGGAGGGAGGAGGGTAGTTAAAGAGTACAGCTTTCAGACAGAGGTCAAACTAAAGTGACCATCAATTCTGTATAGAAGAAGTAAGGAACAGAGAAGGACTACTAAAACACTGAGGAAAAAAAAAAAAAAAGTTAAAAAATGGCAGTAAGTACATACTTATCAATAGCTACTTTAAACGTCAATGGACTAAATGCTCCAATTAAAAGGCATAGGGTGGCTGACTGGATAAAAAAACAAGACCCATATATATGCTGCATACAAGAGACACACTTCAGACCTAAAGACACTCACAAACTGAAAGTGAAGGGATGGAAAAAGATACTCCACGCAAATGGCAATGAAAAGAAAGCTGGGGTAGCAGTACTCATATCAGACAAAATAGACTTTAAAACAAAAACTGTAAAATGAGACAAAGAAGGGCATTACATAATGATCAAGGGAACAATCCAACAAGAGGATATAACACTTGTAAATATCTATGCACCCAATGTAGGTGCACCTAAATATATAAAGCAATTATTAACAGACATAAAAACAGAAATAGACAGTAACACAATAATAGTAGGGGACTTTAACACTCCACTTACACCAATGGATAGATCATCCAAACAGAAGATCAATAAGGAAACATTGGCCTTAAACGACACACTAGAACAGATGGACCTAGTAGATATATACAGAGCATTCCATCCAAAAACCGAAGAATACACGTTCTTTTCAAATGCACATGGAACGTTCTCCAGGATTGATCACATATTAGGCCACAAAACAAGTCGCCATAAATTTAAGAAGATTGAAATAATACCAAGCATCTTTTCTGACCACAACGGTATGAAACTAGAAATCAACTATAGGAAGAAAATCAGAAAAGCCACAAATACATGGAGATTAAACAAAATGCTACTGAACAACGATTGGGTTAACGAAGAAATCAAAGAAGAAATCAAAAAATACCTGGAGACAAACGAAAATGAAAATACGACATGCCAGAAGTTATGGGATACAGCAAAAGCGGTTCTAAGAGGGAAGTTTATAGCAATACAGGCCTATCTCAACAAACAACAAAAATCTCAAATAAACAATCTAACAATGCACCTAAAGGAACTGGAAAAAGAAGAACAAACAAAGCCCAAAATCAGTAGAAGAAGGGAAATAATAAAAATCAGAGCAGAAATAAATGAAATAGAGACCAAAAAATAGAAAAATTAATAAACCCAAGAGCTGGTTCTTTGAAAAGATCAACAAAATAGACAAACCTTTAGCTAGACTCACCAAGAAAAAAAGAGAGAAGGCACAAATAAGTAAAATCAGAAATGAAAGAGGAGAGGTTACAACAGACACCTCAGAAATACAAAAGATTATAAGAGAATACTATGAAAAACTATATGCCAACCAATTCGACAATCTGGAAGAAATGGATAAATTCTTAGAATCATACAACCTTCCAAAACTGGATCAAGAAGAAGTAGAGAATTTGAATAGACCAATCACCAGTAAGGAGATCGAAACAGTAATCAAAAACTTCCCCAAAAATAAAAGTCCAGGATCAGATGGCTTCCCTGGTGAATTCTACCAAACATTCAAAGAAGACTTAATACCTATCCTTCTCAAACTCTTCCAAAAAATTGAGGAGGGGGGGAAGCTCCCTAACTCATTCTACGAAGCTGACATTACCCTGATACCAAAACCAGACAAGGACAACACAAAAAAAGAAAATTACAGGCCAATATCACTGATGAACATCGATGCAAAAATCCTCAACAAAATACTAGCAAATCGCATACAACAATACATTAAAAAGATTATACACCATGATCAAGTGGGATTTATTCCAGGTATGCAGGGATGGTTTAACATTCGCAAATCAATCAACGTAATACACCACATTAATAAAATGAAGAACAAAAATCACATGATCATCTCAATAGATGCAGAGAAAGCATTTGACAAGATTCAGCATCCATTTATGATAAAAACTCTGAATAAAATGGGGATAGAAGGAAAGTACCTCAACATAATAAAGATCATATATGAGAAACCCACAGCTAATATCATCCTCAATGGTGAAAAACTGAAAGCTATCCTTCTAAGAACAGGAACCAGACAAGGATGCCCACTGTCACCACTCCTATTTAACATAGTACTGGAAGTCCTAGCCAGAGCAATCAGGCAAGAGAAAGAAATAAAAGGATCCAAATTGGAAAGGAAGAAGTGAAACTGTCACTATTTGCAGATGACATGATTTTATATATAGAAAACCCTAAAGAATCCACCAGAAAACTTTTAGAAGTAATAAATGAATATGGTAAAGTTGCAGGATACAAAATCAACATACAAAAATCAGTTGCATTTCTGTACACTAACAGCGAAGTAGCAGAAAGAGAAATTAAGAATACCATCCCATTTACAATTGCAACAAAAAGAATAAAATACCTAGGAATAAACTTAACCAAAGAGGTGAAAGATCTGTACACCGAAAACTATAAAACATTTCTGAAAGAAATTGAAGAAGACACAAAGAAATGGAAAGATATTCCGTGCTCTTGGATTGGAAGAATTAACATAGTTAAGATGTCCATACTTCCTAAAGCCATCTATAGATTCAATGCAATCCCTATCAAAGTTCCAATAACATTTTTCACAGAAATAGAACAAAGAATCCTAAAATTTATATGGAACAACAAAAGACCCCGAATAGCTAAAGGAATCCTGAGAAAAAAGAACAAAGCTGGAGGTATCACACTCCCTGATTTCAAAATATACTACAAAGCTGTAGTAACCAAAACAGCATGGTACTGGCACAAAAACAGACACACAGATCAATGGAATAGAATTGAAAGCCCAGAAATAAACCCACACATCTATGGACAGCTAATCTTTGACAAAGGAGCCAAGAACATACAATGGGGAAAAGAAAGTCTCTTCAACAAATGGTGTTGGGAAAACTGGATAGCCATATGCAAAAAAATGAAAGTAGACCCTCACCTTACACCATACACAAAAATTAACTCCAAATGGATTAAAGACTTGAATGTAACACCTGAAACTGTGAAAGTTCTAGAAGAAAACATAGGCAGTACGCTCTTCGACATCGGTCTTAGCAACATCGTTTCAAACACCATGTCTGACCGGGCAGGAGAAACAATAGAAAAAATAAACAAATGGGACTACATCAAACTAAAAAGCTTCTGTACAGCAAAGGAAACCATCAACAAAACGAAAAGACAACCTAACAATTGGGAGAAGATATTTGCAAACCATACATCTGATAAGGGCTTAATCTCCAAAATATATAAAGAACTCATGCATCTCAACAACAAAAAAACTACCAACCCAATTAAAAAATGGGCAAAAGACCTGAACAGACATTTCTCCAAAGAAGATATACAGATGGCCAACAGACACATGAAAAGATGGTCAAAATCACTAACTATCAGGGAAATGCAAATCAAAACTACAATGAGATATCACCTCACGCCCGTCAGAATGGCTATAATTAACAAGACAGGAAACAACATGTGTTGGAGAGGTTGTGGAGAGAAGGGAACTCTCATACACTGCTGGTGGGAGTGCAAACTGGTGCAGCCACTATGGAAAACAGTATGGAGATTCCTCAAAAAATCAACGATAGAACTACCATATGATCCGGCTATTCCACTGTTGGGTATTTATCCAAAGAACTTGAAAACACCAATTTGTAAAGGTACATGCACCCCTGTGTTCATTGCAGCCTTATTCACAATAGCCAAGACTTGGAAGCAACCTAAGTGCCCATCAAGGGACGAATGGATAAAAAAGCTGTGGTATATATACACAATGGAATACTACTCAGCCATAAGAAACGATGAAATCCAGCCATTTGTGACAACATGGATGGACATTGAGGGCATGATGCAAAGTGAAATAAGTCAGAGGGAGAAGGTCAAATACCGTATGATTTCCTTCATTAAGTAGTAGATAATAACAACAATAAACAAACACATAGGGACAGAGATTGGATTGGTGGTTACCAGAGGGGAAGGGGGGAGGGAGGAGGGTGAAAGGGATAATTGGGTACATGTGTGTGGTGATGGGTTGTAATTAGTATTTTGGTGGTGAACATGATGTAATCTATGCAGAAATAGAAGTACAATGATGTACACCTGAAATTTTTACAATGTTATAAACCAATGTTACTGCAATAAACAAAAAATTAAAAAAAAAAAAAAAAAAAAAACAAGACAGGAAACAACATGTGTTGGAGAGGTTGTGGAGAGAAGGGAACTCTCATACACTGCTGGTGGGAGTGCAAACTGGTGCAGCCACTGTGGAAAACAGTATGGAGATTCCTCAAAAAATCAACGATAGAACTACCATATGATCCAGCTATTCCACTGTTGGGTATTTACCCAAAGAACTTGAAAACACCAATTTGCAAAGGTACATGCACCCCTGTGTTCATTGCAGCCTTATTCACGATAGCCAAGACTTGGAAGCAACCTAAGTGCCCATCAAGGGACGAATGGATAAAGAAGCTGTGGTATATATACACAATGGAATACTACTCAGCCATAAGAAACTGAAATCCAGCCATTTGTGACAACATGGATGGACATTGAGGGTATTATGCAAAGTGAAATAAGTCAGAGGGAGAAGGTCAAATACCGTATGATTTCCTTCATTAAGTAGTAGATAATAACAACAATAAACAAACACATAGGGACAGAGATTGGATTGGTGGTTACCAGAGGGGAAGGGGGGAGGGAGGAGGGTGAAAGGGATAATTCGGTACATGTGTGTGGTGATGGGTTGTAATTAGTATTTTGGTGGTGAACATGATGTAGTCCATGCAGAAATAGAAGTACAATGATGTACACCTGAAATTTTTACAATGTTATAAACCAATGTTACTGCAATAAACAAAAAATTAAAAAAAAATAAAAATAAAAAAATAAAAGATCCCTTGGTAAACTTATGCCTTGGCTTCACAGATCTTGTGGACTGTGATCCAGAGACTAAGTGTATCTTGTGCAACTGAAAGAGTACCCTGAAAGCTGCACCTGGATGTCTCAAATCTCCCTGATGTTTGCCTGTGCTTTCTCCTTTTGCTGTTTTGTGTCCTTTGTCTTCATTAAAGGCTTATGAAAGTACACTTTGCAGAGTCCTTTCAATTATACAACCCTATGCTATTGTTGCAGTGTATATTCTGGTCCACTATAGAAAAGCACCAAAAAGCAACGGATTTCATCACTTTTAAGAAAGTATGAGTGAATAGTGTGTTTCAAGTATGCCCAGGGTTTGAAACCTGCCACCCAGTTCAAGGACTTCAAAGGCATTTTCCTTTAATTTATTGGTCCTTTCTCAAACATTTAGTGCACACCTACTGTGTGCAAACATATACCAATAATTCAAAGGTACATTTACCTACCCCTTCTCTCTACAATCTCTTCTCTACCCTATACAAAACACACACAATACTTGAGTTCTGGTGGTGTTTGACTAACATCAGTAACATTTGCATCCTGCTCCAGAGACAAATGTAGACTACGTTTAACCTAGTGAATTTGTGCAAGGAAGCAGATCTATTAAGTTTAGACATTAACTTTTCCTTTCCTTTTGCGGTCTGTGTTTAAATTTTTTCAAGAAAAGATGTATATGATTGAGAAATGAGAGCCAAGCCTCTGTGATTTCCTAGGAACTATATTTTCTGAAAATTTGTTTCCTTTCAATGGAATCAAGTTGTATTAGCCATTCAGTAACATTCTAAAATGAGGACCAAATCTCGCTCACATCTCTACAGTGACTCTACATCTGATCGTTCTTTAGAATGTGAATACTACTAACATGTATTTGGGGCACTGAGTAATAGCATGTCTTGTCAATAAAGGATGTCTTCATTGACTTGGTGGCCTGGTGAAACAAAGTTTCAGGGTAGTAGATCATGTAGGTTGCTCTCAGGATATGAGATATTCTATTCACTGGCGGCTTGACATACATTAGTTTTTAGTCTCTCTTTCAAGTCATGTAGCTTTATCACACATTCATTCTGTGACTCCAGCCTAGTGATAGTAAACTATTTTCAAACCTTTACATCATGCTCTTTCTTTTGTTGTCAGGTCATTGCACATGTTTTTTCCTCTGCCTAGAATACTTGTCCTTTCCTTTTATTCCCCTTGTCTTCCTTCACATTACATGGCCAACATCTACTTATACTTCAGCTCTCAGCTTAAGCACATTTCCTCCAGAAGGTCTTCCTGACCCTTTAGACAAGACTAAAGGCCTCTGTCCCATACATTCCAATATCTCCCTCTACTTCCCCTTTGATAATATTATCACTCTTTCTTGTAATTAGCTATTTAAACCTCTGACTTCACCCTTTAAATTGTAAACCCCATCAAGTCCACACTGTTGAAGATTAGCAGGTGCTGATAGGATAATGCTGGACATATGACCTTAAATGTGTTGACTCATAATCTCTCTAGGCTTTTTTCCTCCTCTGTTCAATGGAGATAATATACACTTCTCAACTTAAGATGATTTTAGTAACAGTGCTATGAAAAATAAGAAACTGTAAATTTGTGTACACCTATGCGTAGGTGCTACTTAAAAGCAATCTAAGTAACTCTTTTCTTTGACGAGTGATAATGGGTGAGCCCTGCGGCAAAACTGTGAAGGCTGAACATCCATTCCTACACTTTAACCCCTCCTTTTATCACACATTATCCCCAAGCCAGCGCTAACCGGTATTCTCATCTTACTCTTCAACTAAGCATTTCTCTTTTGTTCACTGTCCACCTCCCCAAACACTGAGAAAGCTCTAGGACCACTGTTTCCATGCTTTAAAAAATAAATTATTCATTCATTTAGTAGTTCAATTGGTCACTCCTATTTGAACCAATTTGATGATCTTTGTAGATTTAAAAAAAATTTCTCAAGGGAGCTCACTCCTTATCATAAAACTACATAAGGTCAAAATCTGGCCCACAAGGGTAATACTTTGTGGTGACAATGCTTTAGGCTGCATTAGTAACAGTTAACTTAGATTGAGTGCTTACTCTGTGCCTGGTTCTATGGTAAACATTCTAGATGAATTTTCTCCATTAATCCCCATACAACTCTATGAGGTAGGTGCTATTGCTCTCCTCATTTTAAAGACTAGAAAATTGAGGCTCAAGAAGAATTACGGAACTTGATTAAGAGCACCCCATTAGTATAACACAGATCTAGGGCTGAAACCGAGGCACTGTGACTCCACAGGCTGTCTGATTATCATTAGCACTTCCTACTAATTAGGAGAGTCCAAGTTTAGAACTTTCACCAAAAGAGTTTTATCAGTTTTGCAATGAGTTTACCTCCAGTGGTTGGAGAGCTTATGAAAATATGAATTTTTATGACTTTCACTGCATATTTTTCTATAAGAAAATGTTTAAACCACAAACATTTCATGACATGAGTTGGTGGCACTTTGTCTACAACTGCAGCTTTCACTTCTATATGAATTGATATAAACATGCTGCCACAAGTACTAAAACTGAATAATTGTTTGGTTCTTTATTTGTTCTTTTCAAAATAGATTGTTCTTTGATGAATCTCTTTTCAGAGATTTCATTTAAGAGAATACATGTTTCTACTGCAGCAATATTTGCTGGCCTATGAATGTCTGAAACTGTCTAACGGGTAATTTTAACCAACTCAAGATTTTCCATCTCTTTAACAGTTGCAAATACTAAGTTAAACTTTTACATCATGCCAAATTTACATTATGAAATAGAATTAGCAGCTTCACATAATAAAGGTATAATACGATGAGTCATATACAGAATGCATGAATCTTAATTGTTCAGGCACAAAAGTCATGTCTTATGACCCTTTTGCTTGCCTTACACACTGCCATGAATGCCCTCAGCAATCAGGTGAGGAAACCCCCCCAGAAAGAGGAGTTCCCTGTAGTGAAGACGTCCAGTGGCACTCTTCAAAAATGCAAACGAGGGCCAGCCTGTGGCTTAGTGGTTAAGTGCACGTGCTCCACTACTGGCGGCCCAGGTTTGGACCCCGGGCGTGCACCAACGCACCGCTTCTCTGGCCATGCTGAGGCCGCGTCCCACATACAGCAACTAGAAGGATGTGCAGCTATGACATACAACTATCTACTGGGGCTTTGGGGAAAAAAAGGAGGAGGATTGGCCACAGATGTTAGCTCAGAGCCAGTCTTCCCCAGCAAAAAGAGGAGGATTGGCATGGATGTTAGCTCAGGGCTGATCTTCCTCACACACATAAAAAAAAATGCAAACCATACACCCCATGGAAGAGTCAGCATTCAGATGCCTGCCACACAGCAAATATTAATGGCCAATAGGTGTTAGCTATGGAAGCAAAGGCATGAACAGGAACGGACCAAAACCATAGGCAATTAGGAGAGGGACATTTGTCCTTTTCCTCTTCCCAACTCCAACACCAGAGGATTTAGGACTTGACAAAAGAAGGGGAGGGAGTGTCCCAGAATCAGGCTCTTTACGATCTACACACACACACACATACACTCACACACACACACTTCCCCTGGGTGTCACTTAGTTATCCTTCAGGACTCAGCTCAGCTCTCTTATCCCTCTCTAGGAAACTATCTGTCCTGACTCCTTTCCATTCTTACCCCACCTCCAATCCTCCTCACAGCTCTGTCCTTAAACTCTAGGTTAGATGTCCTTTTCCGGTTCTCCCTTAGCCCACCTCTGACATAGCACTCAGCAGCGCCTACCGTACTAAATTCTCTTCATTTCTCTTACCCCTTTCCTGCACCAGACTATAAACTCTTTGAGAGAAGAGGCCATATCTTTTCATATTTGTATTTCTAGTGCCTAATAGAGTGTCTGGAATTTAGTAGGTGCTTAAATATTTGTTGAATGAATGAATAAGGACTACTAAGGCAGGTGTAGTTTAGGACATTTTTTTGTCCTGAGGTTCATCCTCCTCTAAATAAGCATCATGGTGACCTCCCAGCATTTCATCTCAGAGTCTCTTCTCTTTTCATTCTCTCCATAAGCATCCACCATTCCCATAGTTTCAATTGTCACATTTATGACTCTTAACGTGTATGACTTCCAAATCTATGGAAAATACATGAAAATAGATGAATCTATGGAAATTACTATGAAAAATAGTAATATTTTTCATCTGAACTCCAAGTGGGCATTTTCAACTGTACTGAACATTGTCACTTGATTCTTATTCTAAAACCACTCATTACCTTCCCCTCAAGTTCTTCTCCTTCTCCTACTTTAGTTCACAACATCGCCATTCATCTGTGCTTTCATGTTAGGAGACCTTGGAATCTTCCTATATCCCTCTCCATCTGGCACCATCCTGATCCAGCCAGGCACCAAATTGTGTCAATTTTATCTTTTAAATCTTTCAAATTTACTTCATCTCAACCATTAATTCTTTAGTTCAGACCATCAATCTCTTGCATAGGCTATTCTGAAAGCTTTTTAGATAATTTTCCTTAACTCTAGTCAAACAATCTTGTAGTCCCTTTTCATCATAGTGACACATTCCTGTTTAAGTATGTCAAGTATCATTCTAGCATCGTGAATATAATAGTGAATAAGACAGCCCAAGTCCCTGCTTCCATGTAGCTGAAATAAGGACTAAGCTCTTTAGAATCATATACCGGGCCCTGCATGAGATGTTAATCTATTTTTTAGCCTTATCTCCCTCCATTCTTCTGTTCACAACCTATGCTGCTCACATACTCACTTAAGCATTTTATTCTTTCTCAAAACATTTTGCCTTTAGACATGCTGTTCCCTTTGTCTGGGATTTTCATTTATACCCACCTCTTTTTACCACCTGATAAATATTGCTCTATCTTTAAGATGACTCAAATGTCATCTCCTCAATGAAGGTTTCCTGGTAGTGAATCTTTCTTCTTCCATGTGTTCATGGGACTCTGGACCTGCCTCTATCATAGCATTGGTCATGCTGTACGGTAATTGTGGATATATACATGTCTGTCTTAGCCCATTTGACAGTGACATCTTCCAGAGGAGACTAATTGTATCTGAGCGGAGTCTAGCACACTGTTTGTTACACAATAGACCATCAATACTTGTGAATGATGTTGAATAAATACAAGTTTCTCCTGCTATCCAAAAGTTCACTTTATGCCACTTCTCTCATATGAAAGACCTACGATAGTACCTGTTTTTGCTAACTGAAAGAATCCAAAGAGGATTTCCACTTTTACAAAATAAGGTGAAAAGTGAAAATAGCATTCAGTGTTGGTTTAGCAGTGAACCATTACAGAGGCAGCGTGTAGCCCGATCAGCGAGAGTGGCGCCGTCAAGCTGCTTCCCTGGGGAACAACACTCAGCATCTCAGCATCAAGCCGCCACAGCTTTGAACTGTGTCTGTGAGCGTCTGTGCTTTATCTCAGTTTATTTCAGTAGGTTATTTTTTAGGTCTGGGAACACTCAAAAAATTTTCATGTATAAATTAATGGTAATTGCTTCTTCACTTTACACCATTTCGGCTTACGAAAGGTTTCATAGGAATGCTCTCCTTTTGGATAGCAGAAGAAACCTGTAAATAGAAGAGTACAAGAAAGTATACATTCTATCTCTCTTATTCCTAACTCAGAAGCAAAAAAGAGAAAGCATAAACATTGGGTCTGTTGATTCTTTATCTTGAAATTTCTGTCAATTACTACCTAAACTTAATGGCACAACAGAATTTAACAATTTAACGTTTTTAAAAAGACTTATTTTATCAACTGAAGTAATAAATAAAAGTATTTTTTTTTGTATAATGTGCCATAAAAGAATAAATTGCAGATGAAAGACCAAAAGTGTCTTTCAAAATGATAAAGGCCAGTCATACAGTGAAATACATGCTGGCCTCACTTAACTCCTCCTCTGCCCTAGCAAGCTGGAAGCACCCAGACATGACATTTCCTCTGAGACTCAGATTCATCATCTGTAAACTGAGCAGAATGGACCCTGCCCCCTTCCACTCTGATAATCAAGAACACTATAATACTCCATAGAAATGCCACCAATGCATAAAAATGAATACAAACGCTACAGACAAGAGGAACTCACAAAGGGATATCCTTTACTAAAGCAAACATGACTACACAGAAGCAAGTAAGGTAACGTGAATTATGCCAAGGGATTCTGGCTGAAACGCCAACAAATAAATGCAATTTTTCTAAGTGTGCACAATAGAAAAGAGACAAAATGAGGTTGTTGAAGCTTTAAAGCATCTTAAGGAATGTGAGTCTCACAGGACTCAATCAAATGACACAGAAGGGCAAAGCATTTAATGACTTAGAAGCTGGGGTTTAAAAGGGCCAACTTATATTATAACCTCTCTACCAACATCACAACCCCTATCAATTTAAGAAAACGGATAATTACTGGATTTTCTGATTATGTATAGTACGCAAGTCTCGCTTAAAGTAATATACCTTTTTTTTTTAGCCAGAGCCTAGGTTTGTTTTCTTCACTGATGTCTATGAAGGTGAGTGAAGGAGAGAGAACACTGTCAGAGGTCAAGTCCAACCTAACAGGCTGGATAGACTTGCCAATCTCAGGAATTAGTTGCACATCTTAATATTTCTAGGTCAAATGTTCTAACCTGCAGAGATAAAGCGCTTTGTTTGTTTGAGTTCCCCCAGTTCGCCCCCCAAATGTCATGCCCTGTTCCTGTAACCTAACCAGGTTGGTTTTGCCTGCCACCCAGAAAGCCAAACACTGAGACGACAAGATTGCAGCAGAGAGAGAGGGTTTAAACACAAGGCAGCCAAGTTAGGAAACGGGAGAATGAGTCTCAAACCCGCTTCCCCAAAAATAGGGACTCAGGGATATTTATGAGGTAGGGGCAAGCTGGTGTGAAATATGAGATAGATGATTGGCGGTGAGGAGAGGTGAGGTAATTGATGATCTGCGCAAGTGTAGTCAGACTTCGTGCCTCTTCA
Source organism: Ceratotherium simum simum (assembly GCF_057802395.1). Lineage (NCBI taxonomy): Eukaryota > Metazoa > Chordata > Mammalia > Perissodactyla > Rhinocerotidae > Ceratotherium > Ceratotherium simum. The sequence goes on along the minus strand of NC_141922.1, from coordinate 48,039,411 downwards.
TAGGACGAATGCTCACAAAGTGGCTGCGTTGGCACGACCCGAGGGTGGAGTTTTTAGCCTCTCGACATCAAAAGGTCGCTTACTGGACATCTGCGTGGGCCCAGTAGATGAGCTGGTGGCCTGAACGGGCCTGAAGTGGACAAGGGGCTCTAATTCCTGAAAAACAGCTCAAACATCCATTACCATGGTGACCCAGGCTCCAGGGAGATGTCATCTATAGGAATCTAGTGGGAGTCAGAAAGCGTATTGCCTAAAGAGCCCAGTTAACTATGGGCGGGTGAACACTAGAAGTTACAATCAGTAATCGCAAAAAGGAAAAAAAAACTAACTACTTAATCATCAATGGCTAACTGCTTGCCGGTTTCAGTCCCCCGACATCTGCTCTGTTTTGCTACTCTGTTGGTTTCTAAGCTGCTCTGTGTGTGACTGGCTGTGACTGATCTGGGGAGAGGGAGAACAGATAAAAGATGAAGCGAGCGCTAGAGCAGAGCAAAACAGCTGCCAGAGGAAAGATGTGTCACAGCAAAGTGCATAAGAGCAGACACTAGAGACAGAAAACTTTTGAAAGGGACTTCTTTGAGAGTGCAAGTTGGGAATGTGTGGGAGATGGACAAACAGGGGAATTGGGTACAAATCTGCGAGTGCATTTTCACAAATTCTGTGTTCTGATCATCCTTTTAAAAAGGTAATTCCATTCCAATTTAGTCAGAAGGGAATGATTACATAAAAGCATCAGAGAGTCAACCACGCTTTTTCAAGGAACAGTTTTCTATGTTTTAAAGGATACTTTGTTCCCCCAGCTTTATAGAGATAAAATTGACAAAATTGTAATATATTTAAAGTGTAAAACGTAATGATTTGATATACTTACACATTATGAAAGAATTCCCACTACTGAGTTGACTAACACATCCATCACCTCACGTATTTACCTTTTATTTTTTTGGTGAGAACATGTTTTCTACTTTCTTAGCAAATTTCAATTATACAATATATTATTACCAACTACAGTCACCATGTAATACATTAGCTTCTCAGAACTCATTCATCTTAAAACTGAAAATTTTCACTCTTTTAAGAAACTCTCCCTATTTCCTCCATCCCCCCCCCAGCCCCTGGCAACCACCATTCTACTCTCTGTTTCTATGAGTTTGACTTTTTTTTAAAATTCCACATATAAATTATATTACACAGTATTTGTCTTTCTCTGACTAGCTTATTTCATCTAGCATAATGCCCTCAAGTTCCATCCACGTTGTCATAAATGAGAGGATTTTTCTTTATTGAGGCTGAATAATATTCCATTGTGTAAGGTCACGAGTTGCTTAATGATGAGGATATGTTCTGAGAAATGTGTCAATAGGTGATTTCGTCATTGTGCAACCATCATAGAGTGTACTTACACAGACCTAGATGGTGTAGCCTACTACATACCTGGGCTATACGGTAGAGCCTATTGGTCCTAGGCTACAAACCTGTACAGCATGTCACTGTACTGAATAGTGTAGACAATTATAACACAATGGTAAGTATTTGTGTATCTAAACATATCTAAACATAGAAAAGGTACAGTAAAAATATGGTATAAAAGATAAAAAATGGCACACCTTGTTATGAGAGGTTCGGGGATTCAATCAGAGATGTAAAAGAAACTTTCCACTCCAAACAAATGGACTGAAGGTATATTTTATTATATAGAGGATAGTAAAGGTGATAGTCCGCAAACAGATCTGAATAGGTCAAATAATAAGAGGGAAAAAACACCAGCTCGATTGGAAAGGGAAAACATCCACATCGGCTGAGATAGCAACAGATTCGAATAGGTCATATAATAAGAGGGAAAAACATCAGATCGATTGGAAAGGGAAACACCAGATCAACTGAAGGCAAATGACACAAATCAACTGGAAAGAGAAACACCATGTTGACCAAAAAGAGAACACATCAGATCAATTACTTCGCAATAAATCAATTACTCACAACATCCACGCCGCACTGCCGGGAGAGTCCTGTCAATCGACACAGCTGGGCGGGAATCACACGTCCTGGGCAAGGCGACCCTTCCACAGGTGGAACTTGCACCAGGACTTCGCCCATTTTGCCCACTCCTTCCCCCATCCCTGGAAACCACCAATCTGTTCTCTGTATCTAACAGCTTGGTTTTTTTTGTTTATTTGTTTTGGTTGTTAGATTCTACATATAAGTGAGATCATATGGTATTTGTCTTTCTCTCTCTGACATTTCATTAGCAGAACACCCTCATGGTCCCATCAGGTTGTTGCAAATGGCATGATTTCATTTTTTATGGCTGAATAGTATTCCATTGTATATATAAACCACATCTTCTTTATCCATTTACCCATCAATGGACACTTAGGTTGTTTCCATATCTTGGCTATTGAAAATAACACTGCAAACAACATGGGGGGGGTGGTGCATATATCTTTTCAAATTAGTGTTTTCATTTTCTTCAGATAAATCCAGACATAGAATTGCTGGATCAAATGGTAGCTCTATTTTTAATTTTTTGAGGAACCTCCATACTGTTTTCCTTAGTGGCTGCAACAATTTACATTCCCACCAACAGTGCACAATGGTTTCCTTTTCTCCACATCCTTGCCTATACTTGTTATTTCTTGTCTTTTTGATAATAGTCATTTTTAACAGATATGAGGTGATAGCTCATTGTGGTTTTGATTTGCATTTCCCTGATAATTGGTGATGTTGAGCATCTTTTCATGTGCCTGTTTACCATCTATGCATCATCTTTGGAAAAATGTCTATTCAGATCCTCTGCCCATTTTTTAATAGGATTGTTTGCTTTTACGCTATTGAGCTGTATAAGTTCTTTATATATTTTGGATATTAACCCCTTATCAGATATGTGATTTGCAAATATTATTTTCTCCCAATCAGTAGGTTGCTTTTTCAATTAGTTGATGATTTCCTTTGCTGTGCAAAAGCTTTTTAGTTTGATGTACTCCCACTTGTTTATTTTTGGTTTTGTTGCCTTTGCTTTTGGATTCAGATCCAAAAAAATTATCACCAGACTGATGTCAAGGAGGTTACTGCCTATGATTTCTTCTAGGAGTTTTATGGTTTTAGGTCTTACATTCAAGTCTTTAATCCATTTTGAGTTAATTTTTGTCTATGGTGTAAGCTGGTAATCTAGTTTCATTCTTTTGCATGTGGCTGTCCAGTTTTCCCAACATCATTTATTGAAGAGACTGTCATTTCCACATTCCATATTCTTGCCTCCTTTATTGTAAATTAATTGACCATATATGCATTGGTTTATTTCTGGGCTCCCTATTTTGTTCCATGGACTTATATATCTGTTTTTATGTCATAGCATACTGTTTTGATTACTATAGCTTTGTAATGTAGTTTGAAATCAGGGGTGTGATGCCTCTGGCTTTGTTCTTCTGTCTCAAGATTGCTTTGGCTATTTGGGGTCTCTTGTGGTTCCATACAAATTTTAGTATTGTGTGTTCTATTTATTGTGTGAAAAATGCCATGGAATTTTGATAGTGATTACAATGAATCTGCAGATTGCTTTTGGTAGTATGGATATTTTAACAATATTAATCCTTTCAAGTCATGATTTTTCCATTTGTTTGTTTCTTCAATTTACTTCATCAATGTCTTATAGTTTCCATTGTACAGGTATTTAACCTCTTTGGTTAAATTTTTTCCTAGGTATTTTATTCTTTTAGATGCAATTGTATATGGGATTGTTTTCTTAATTTCTCTTTGTGATAGTCTGTTGTTAGTGTAGAGAAACACAACTGATTTTTGTATATTGATTTTGTATCCTGCAACTTTACTGAATTCTTTTATTAGTTCTAACAATTTTTGGTGGAGTATTTAGGGTTTTCTATATATAATATCATGTCATCTGCAAATAGTGACAGTTTCATTTCTTCTTTTCCAATTTGGATGCCTTTTATTTCTTTTTCTTGCTTAATTGCTCTGGCTATGACTTCCAATACAATGTTGAATAAAAGTGGCAAGAGTGAACATCCTTATCTTGTTCCTGATCTTAGAGGAAAAGCTTTCCTCTGATGTTAGGTGTTGAGAAACATTCCTTCTATACCCAATTTGTTGAGAGTTCTTTTAATCATAAAAGTATATTGAATTTTCTCAAATGCTTACCTGCATCTATTGAGATGATTGTGTGATTTTTATCCTTCAGTTTGTTAATGTGGCACATTACATTGATTGTGTTGAAAGATGTTGAACCATCCTTCCATCACTGGAATAAATCCTACTTGATCATGGTATATGATCCTTATAGTGTATTGCCGAAATTGGTTTGCTAATGTTTTGTTGAGGATTTTTGCGTTTATGTTCACTAGGAATATTGGCCTGTACTTTTCTTTTCTTTTGGTGTCCTTGTCTGGTTTCAGTGTCAGAATACTGCTGACCTCATAAAATGAGTTTGGAATTGTTCCTTTCTATTTTTGAAGAGTTTGAGAAGGATTGGTATTAATTCTTCTTTGAATTTTTTGTGGAATTCACCAGTGAAACTGTCCTAGATTTTTGTTTGTTGGGAGGGTTTTGATTGATGATTCAATCTTCTTACTAGTAATCATTCTGTTCACATTTTATATTTCTTCATGACCTAGTCTTGGAAAGTTGTATGTTTCTAGGAATTTACCCATTTCATCTATGTTGTGCAATTTGTTAGCATATAATTGTTCATAGTAGTCTCCCATGATACTTTGCATTTCTGTGGTATCAGTTGTAATGTCTACTCTTTCATTTCTGATTTTATTTATTTATCTCTCTCTTTTTTTCTTGGTGAGTCTAACTAAAGTTTTGTCAATTTGATTTATCTTTTCAAAGAACCAGCTCTTAGTTTCACTGATCTTTTCTGTTGTCATTTTACTCTACATTTCATTTATTTCCACTCTGATCTGTTATTTCCTTTCTTCTACTAACTTTGGTGTTTGTTTGTTTTTCTTTTTCTAGTTCCTTGAGATGTAAAGTGAGGTTGTTTCAGATTATTCTTATTTCCTGAGGTAGGCATTTATCTCTATGAACTTCCTTCTTAAAACTGCCTTTGCTGCAGTTTTACCATATGGTACCATGGTATGTTGTATTACCATTTTCATTAGTCTCAAGGTTTTTTATTATTTCTCTTTTGATTTCTTCATTGACTCATTGGTTGTTCTGTGGCATGGTTTAATCTCCATGTTTGTAAATTTTCCGGTTTTCTTGTTATTGATTTCTGGTTCATACCATTGTAGTCAGAAAAGATGCTTGATATAATTTCAATCATCTTAAATTTATTGCTTTGTGGCCTAACATATGGTCTATCCTAGAGAATGTCATATGTGCACTTGAGAAGAATGTGTATTCTGCAGCTTTTGGATGGAATGTTCTGTATATATCTATTAAGTCCATCTGGTCTAATGTGTCATTTAAGGTTGATGTTTCCTCATTGATTTTTCTGTCTGGATAATGTATCCATTGATGTAAGCAGGTATTAAAGTTCTCTACTATTATTATATTGCTGTGTTTTTCTCCCTTTAGGTCTGTTAATATTTGCTTATATAGTTAGGTGCTCTATGGGGTCTTTATGCAAGCAAAATTCTTACCCTTTAAACACATAATATCTAGAATAAAATAAAAATAGCTGATTGAGGTTATGATGAAGTTATTCATATTAAATATTTTCAGAGCAGATGAGAAAAATAATCTTTGGATATTAAAAGCAAAATTGTAAAAGAAGAGGGTAGTTACCTTCAAAAAACAAATCTCTGTAAAACATATTCCAAACAGGTATTCCATCTGTTTTTGAAACATGCAATCCCAGTTTTTTAAGGTCTTCAGAGGCCACCTTACACAAAAGAAGTATCAACTTCCTATAACATATGTGAGAGAATGTTTCAAGCAACAGAAGATAATATGCTTATTTTCAATCACTATATCATTTCCCTCTTTTTTCTAATCTTGCTTAGTTAGAAAACTTCATTTTCTAAGCACGCCTAATGTGGACTACGCCTAAATGAGCAAGGATGTCCATAGGGCCTCTGGAGAACCATCTTGCTCTCTCTCTTATCTTCAATCATTAGCCTAATATTTGGCTTAGTTTACAGAAACCCTCATTCTATTGTTTCTCTGCTGGCACACCCTAGTCCTCAACTAGAGATAGGAATCTTGCCTGGCATTCTCTCCCACCTGCCTAGAATCCTGAGGGCTGGATCCTATTCCTGTGTCCAGGGTATCTACCATGAATAAATCATGAATGGTCCCTCCTGCAGACTTCACACCAGCACCCAGAACCTCAACCTACCAAATCCTGCTGAGCAAGCCCTCCCACACAATGAGCTCCCTGGCTGCACTGGCAGTTTGAGCCACATTGGCCTGTACCATGTTGTTTTGTGCTCTTACCAAGTCAGTTTTTGAGACTTTTCCAATTTTAGCTCTACCCCCTCTTGGCTACTGAATGTTTCCTCCTATCCAAGAATATCCCCAATATGAGAGACATGCACTTTAATTAAAAATTAAATTTGGGGCCAGCCCTGCAGCCTAGCAGATAAGTGCTTGCGCTCTGCTACTGGCGGCCCGGGTTCGGATCCTGGACGCGCACCGATGCACTGCTTCTCTGGCCATGCTGAGGCCACATCCCACATACAGCTACTAGAAGGATGTGCAACTATGACATACAACTATCGACTGGGGCTTTGGGGAAAAAAAAAAGGAGGAGGACTGGCAATAGATGTTAGCTCAGAGCCAGTCTTCCTCAGCAAAAAGAGGAGGATTAGCATGGATGTTAGCTCTGGGCTGATCTTCCTCACCAAAAAAAAAAAAAAAATTAAATTTATGCTCTCAATGGCCCATTTCCCCCCTGCTACCTTTCTTTATTCTGAATCTATTATTCCAATTCTCCCCTCTGAAGAAGAGGGAGTAGGTTCATAAAAATTTGCACAAGTACATGTTTATGTGATGGTTGCGCAGAAGAAGAGAAGCAGACGGGATCTTGATTCAAATTTTCTTGAGAGAGTTTGGACAGTGAGTTAACCGGGGGAACCACAAGGCCACTCAAGGAGCCACTCCAGCCTCCCCCACATAAGTTGTCTAAAGGTATAGTAACTGGGCTGGCTCATCCCACTGAGGAAATTTATTCATACAGGTGGCCTTAGGCTGCACAATCAATCTCTCTCTTAAAACTGTTGGTTGCTCCCAACCACGTCCTGGTGTGAACTCAGAGGCCAGTTCAACCTGTGTCCATGCCTAACCTCACCCGACCCACAGAGACTCTGGCTTTTCCCACCACTTCCTGGTTCAGATAAAGCACTCACCATGGGGCATGAAATCTGACTTCTCCAATGGCTGCTCACAGGGGTAGGCTAACACGATCTATAAGGGCAGAGTAGTTAAATGCCCTGGAGAAAATACATTAACCAATGAGAACCAGGAGATGACAAGGAAATGTCAGATAAATTCCTTCCTCTTCCTTTCTTCCAATTCCAGTAGATTTTTCTAGGACAAAGTGATTCCAGATGACCTCTCTGGAAATGCCTTGTGACTAAGCAACTCACTACGTTACCCATAAGGATGTAATCAGCATACTACCTTGATTTTCTCTCCTTCCTTCCCTGCCTCACTTTCCTTCACTCTTACTGCCCTGAGATTGCAGGACCAAATAAAGCATGAGTATGTAAATTTTGCCCCATATTCTTTTTTCTAGGGGACTTGGTCTAAGACATATACCAATAAATAACCCTGACTCCTGACTCTCCTCCAGGGAAGAGCAGAGTTATATACATAGGCTGAAAGGATATTACTACTTTTTGGCTTGTGATTAGAAACCTCTCTGGTAGAAATTGCAATTCTTTATTACCAATGACCACTCTGCCCTTCTTCATCATCTAATATGCCTACCCCTCTATCTTTCCCCCTCCCCTTCTCTTTCTTTTCCTCCCTCCTTGGTTCCATCTCTCTGCCTTTCTTTTTCTCTCTCATGTTCTCTCTCTCCCTCTCATGTCCTCTCTCATGTCCTCTCTTTTTCTACCAACCCAAGAAAAGATCTTAATACAGTCAGATAAGAGGTGACAAGAAGAAACTATTTTTTAATTTAGCCAATGCATACGAATAATTAGAGTGAAGAGCTAAATAGATAAGATGAAATAAATATATTTTCACAGACATCTAATAAGGAAAATAAAAAGTTTAAATTCCAGGCGATTTCCAATGCAATTCATGTCAATATGTCCATTAGCCTCAAAAGTGTGGAGAGCAAAACTTTAAGAAAATTTTCCCAAATTGTTCTAAATATGCATGACATCTACCCTAAATTTTGACATTTAATTTTAAGACATAATGTGTTCTTGTGAAGAAGATAAGAAAATAGATCATGATCTTCTTAATAAATGTAAAATAATTTTTAAATTCTAGATTATTCTTGTCTAGATACTCAAAATCTCCCTTATCTCTCAATTCAGTACTCATCATGGGCTTAGAAATCCCATTGATTAATATAAAGAGTGAACTGGGCTTCACATTTGTAAGTTTACTGTTTGGAAAATTTATTTTCTTCAGTTGAAAATAACCACAAAGTAGAAAATTGTAGCAACACTATCAATACAAACAGAAGTAGGCTGATAAATTAAAAATGGAAGAGAAGAATTAATTGGTATTGGACATGAAAGGGGCATTTTAGTTCCTAAACATTTGTTCTGTAATCTCCTCTAAACTTTAATTAAATTTTCTCAATGTTCATAATCTTAAAATACATTTATTTTAAATTTACCCACTTGCCAGAAAGATTTACTCAAGCTGTCAGTTTTCTACTCTAACTCATTTCATTTTGAAGTGACTGATTCTAATCACCATCCCTCTGATGAGGTGAAGTCTTTTAAAACTGACTCTTGGGACACTTCTGCTATAAAAAGAAATGGACTCTTCCACTACAAGTGTGAGTATAAATTGGTGCAACTATTCATATAACAATTCAGCACTGTTGGGGAAAATTGAATATGCACATACCCTATAATTTGGTAATTCCACTCCTAAATGGTGTAGAAAAACACTTATGCATGTACAACTGGAGATATTGACAAGAAAGCTCCCAGCATCGTTGTTTATGGTAACAAAAAAAGGAAAAACTCAAAAATCCATCCACAAAGAATAGATACATAGATTGCAATACATTCAAATAGTGAATATTATATATATATGGTATGTTATATATGATATGATATATATATCAGTGAAAATAACTACAACCATGTATCAATATCTAAGAATATTAAAATTGTAATATTGAGTGAAAGAAGAGAATCATATCATTTATGAAATTCAAAAAGAGGCAAAATAAACAATATTTATTTTAAAGATACATAGCTATCTGGTAAAAGAGTAAAGAACCACAAAGTAATGATTAACAGAAAATTCAGGACAGAGATAAGCTCTGAGAGAGGAGGAAAGGAAAGTTATCACAAAGGGGCACTCATGGACTTATAAGGCACTAGGCAAGTATTGTGTCTGAACCTGGTGGTGGATATGTGGATATTTACTTCATCATCATTATCAAACTGTGTGCATGTGTGTGTTCACATATCTTTGCATGTATATTCCAGAATAAAATTTTTAATTAAAATAAAAAGCATTGTCAGAAAAATGGTAGTATAGGAATTTCTATCTCTTATCCTCTCCCAGAAACATCAATTTGAACAACTATCCATGCAGGAAAATTCCTTTATAAGAGCTAAGGATTCCAGATGAGGGATTAAGCACTTGGGTGAAGGACAGAAATAAGAAAAGATGCATTGAGGAGGTTAGGAAAGATAGATTCATATTACCCCCATCACCCCTCCCTCAACGCTAGGCAGCCCAGTGCTGAGAAAAACAGCATCTCTGTGGGAGAAGGAAAGTGAAGTGAGCAACTGACTTCACTGTGGACCCAAGTGCTGGCCCACCCGAGCACCAGGCCAACTCCTATGATCCTAGATGGTCCCTAGTAGGCTCCTGTGAGCCCAGACACCCAGCCCACCCCAAAACCTGCTGGATTCTAAGCCCCAGGCAAATCCCACAAACCCAGCCTCCCAGAGGTGCCAATGAATACAGGCTCCTGGCTCACTCTAGCACTGTCAAGCTCCTGCAGCCCCAGGTGGCTCCCTTGATACCAGGCTCCTGGTAGGCTCCCACAAACCAAAGCTCCTGGAACATCCCAGCACTGGCCAGCTCCCATGGACCAAATGGCTCCTATGGCTCCACGCTGCCAATCAGCCCTTACAAACCCAGGCTCCAGGCAGGCACCTGCAGTCCCAACCAGGCCCAGCACCAGGCCAACTATAATGGGCCCAGGCTTTCAACCCACCCCAGCACCAAGCCAGCCTCCACAGCCCCAGTCTTGAGTCTAACTCCCACTGACCCAGGCTCTCAACCTACCCAAGTACCAGACTAGCCCCCAGAGACCCAACCTTCATGCCACGCCCTGAGACCCCAGATTACAAGCCAACTCCCATGACCCCAGGCTCCATCTTTCCCTAGTACCAGCCCAACTCTGGTGGCCTCAGTCTCCAGGCCAGCTCCTGTAAAATCAGCCTCTCAGCCTGCCCCAGTGCTGAACCAGCCTCCATGGACCCAGATGCCAAGCTCAAGCCAGCAGTTTCTTGCATCTTGTTTGCCCCTGTGAATCAGGATCCAGGTCCACCCATGCAGACCCAGGTTCCACAACCATTTCCCCAAACTCAAGCACCAGACCCACCCCAAAAAAAACAAAGGTTCCAGACCCACTCCTGCGGACCCAATCACCAGGCTGGTCCCCATGCATCCAAGTATGAGGCCTGCCCACCTGCTGACCCAGGCACCAGACCTGCCTGCCCAAGGACTCCAGCAGTAAGCCCACCCATGGACACCACCTGATGGTCCATCCAGACTCTCTGGACAGGCTGAATGGTGAAGAGCTTTGCCTAGTGAAGCCAGTCTGTAAAAACTGGAAGAGGTACCTATTTCCTCAAATGCACAGACACCAATGCAAGGCCACAAGGGATCATGAATAACCAATAAAACATGACACCACCAAAGGAAACTAATAAAACTCCAATGACTGTTGCTAAAGAAATGGAGATCTAGGAATTGTCTGACAAAGAATTCAGAATAATCCTCTTAAGGAAATTCAGTGAATTACAAGAAGACATAGATAGACAACTAATTGAAATTAGGAAAACAATGCACAAATAAAATGAGAATTTTAACAAAAAAATAGAAAACATTAAAAAAGACAAAGAAACAGAAAATCTAGAGTTGAAGAACACAATGATGGGACTGACATATTCAATAGAGAGCTTCAATTACAGATACAACCAAGCAGAAGAAAGAAAGAGTGAACTAGAAGATGGGTCATTTGAAATCATCCAGTCAGAGAAGCAAAAAGAAAAAAGAATGAAAAAGAGTGAAGAACGCGTATGTGACTTATGGGATACCATTAAGAGAAGTAACCTATGCGTTATTGGAGTCTAATAAGGAGAAAGGGCCAGAAAGATTCTTTAAAGAAATAATAGCTAAAAACTTCCCAAATCTGGGAAGAGATTGGACATCCAAGTTCATTAAGCTAATAGGCCATCCCAAAATATTAACCAAAAAAATCTTCTCCAAGACACATTATAATAAAACTGTCTAAAGTCAAAGACAAAGAGATATTTTTTTTTTTTTTGCTGAGGAAGATTTGCCTTGAGCTAAGATCCACTGCCAATCTTCCTCTTTTTGTATCTGAGCCGCTGCCACAGCGTGACCACTGACAGACAAGTGGTGTAGGTCCACGCCCAGGAACCAAACCTGGGCTGCTGAAGTGGAGTGCACCAAACTTACTCACTAGGCCACCAGGGCTGGCCTACTCAAAGAGAGAATTTTAAAAGCAGCAAGAGAAAAAAAATTCCTCACATATAACCCCCATAAGGCTATAAGCAGATTCCTAAGCAGAAACCTTGCACACCAGGATAGTGGGATGATATATTTTCAAAGTGCTGAAAGAGAAATACTGTCAACCAAGAATATTTTATCCAGCAAAGCTGTCTTTCAGAAATGAAGAAGAGATCAAGACTCTCCCAAAAAACAAAGCCGAGAGAGTTTATCCCCACTAGACCTGCCTTACAAGAAATACTGAGAAGAGTTCTTAAAGCTGAAATGAAAAGACACTAATTAGTAACATGAAAATATAAAACACACTGGTACAGGTAAATATATAGTGAAATTCAGAATACACTAATACTTTAATATCATGGTGTGTTAATCATTTAACTCTAGTATACAAAAGTATTAAAATAACTATAGGTACATAATTTGTTAATGGATACACAGTATAAGAAGAGGTAAATTGTGACATCAAAATACAAAATTATGGGGGGAAGTAAAAGGGTAGTTTTTGCATGTGAACAAAGTTAAGTTGATATCAGCTTAAAATAGACTATTAAATCTGTAAGATGTTTTAGGTAAGCAGCATGTTAACCACAAAGCAAAAATCTATAGTACACACAAAAGATAAGGAAAAGGGAATCAAAGCATAACAGAAAATCACCAATTCACAAAGAAAGATAGCAAAAGAGGAAGAAAGGAACAAGAGAACTACAAAAAAAAAAAAAAGAAGAATGTATTCTTTTTTAATTAGATGTATTCTTTTTAATTAGTTAATAAGATGGCATTAGTAAGTTCTTACCTATCAATAACTGCTTTAAATGAAAATAGATTAAATTCTCCAATCAAAAGGCACATAGTGGCTTAATGGATTAAAAAACAGGACCCAATTATATACTGTCTACAAGAGACTCACTTCAGCTTTAAGGATACACATAGGCTCAAAGTTAAGGGATAAAAAAGGGTATTCCATGCAAATGGAAACTGAAAGAGAGCAGCGGTAGCCATAATTATATTAGACAAATTAGATTTTAGGACAAAAACTGTAACAAGAGACAAAGTAGGTCATTATATAATGATAAAGGAGTCAATTCATCAAAAAGATATAATTGTAAATATATATGCACTCAATACTGAAGCACCTAAATATATTAAGCAAATACTAACAGATCTAAAGAGAGAAAAAGACAACACTACAGTGATAGTAAGGCACTTCAATACCCCTTTTTCAACAGTGGATAGATCATCCAGACAGAAAAGCTTTAAGGAGACAAAATGGACGTAACAGACATATAGAATATTCCAACCAATTGCAGCACAATACACATTCTTTGCAAGTGCACATGGAACATTCTTCAGGATGTGACATACTTTAGGTCACAAAACAAACCTTAGCAATGTAAAAAGATAGAAATCATACCAAGTATCTTTTCTGATCACAATGGCATGAAATTAGAAATCAATAACAGGAGGAAAACTGGCAAGTTCACAGATGTGTGGAAACTAAACAACATGCACCCAAACAACCAATGGGTCAAAGAAGAAATCTAAAGGGAAGTTAAAAAATAGCTTGAGACAAATGAAAATGGCAAATGTCATACCAGTACTTATGGGATACAGCAAAAGCAGTTCTAAGAGGGAAGTTTATAGTGATAAATGTTTACATTAAGGAAAAGGAAGATCAGAAGTAAACAAGGAGGGCTGGCCCCGTGGCTTAGCGGTTAAGTGCATGCGCTCCGCTGCTGGCGGCCCGGGGTTCGGATCCCAGCCATGCTGAGGCCGCATCCCACATACAGCAACTAGAAGGATGTGCAGCTATGACATACAACTATCTACTGGGGCTTTGGGGGAAAAAGAAAAAAAGAAGAAGTAAACAAGGAACTTTACACTTCAAGGAACTAAAAGAAGAACAAACTAAGCCCAAAGTTAGCAGAAGGAAGAGAAATAACAAAGATTAGAGCAGAAATAAATGAAAGAGAGACCAGAAAAGTAGTAGAAAAGATCAACAAAACTGAGAGCTGTTTTTTGGAAAAGACAAACAAATTAATGAACTTACAGCTAGACTAATAAAAAGAGAGAGAAGAGTCAAGTAAATCAGAAATGAAAGAGGAGACATTACAGGGTGACATCAGCAACATGGTGTAGTGAGCTGTTCCCATTGTCTCTCCCTCTCTGAATTACAACTAAACAAACATTCATTGACCAATGGAGAATACCCACACAGCACAACAGGATGCCTGAGGGACCCATGCAGCTATACATCTGAAGGTGGAGGGGCTGGGTCCCCAGCAAGCAGTGGAGATAGGTGAGTGCTCCTCTACCCCTCCCCAGCAGCAGTGAGCCAGGTCACAGGTCCTCACACAGAAACCTGTACTATTCTAAGAGGAGGCAGGGACAGCCCAGTCTGAGTGTGAACCCTATCCTGGCCTATGGGAACACCTGCCATGCTGTAGTGGCAGTGCCAGTGGGAATGTGCCCAGCCACAACTGAAAGAGGAGGCAGTGGCAGCACTGTACATGCGTGCAAATGCTGTCCTGGCCTGTGGGAGTGTCCACCGTGCTGCCACAGCCCTGCCAGTGGTACCACACACCCTGGTGTGATTGTAAGAGGAGGTGACTGAAGCCCTGCACATGTGCCTGAAAGCTATCATGGTCTGCCAGAGTGCCCACCATACCACTGCGGACAGAACAAGTGGCCCCAGCTCAGACTCCATAAAGAAGCCCCACCCACCAAGCACAGCAGCCGGCATGATTGTAAGTGGAGGCAGCAGCAGCCCAGTGCATGCGCAAACACTATCCCAGCCTGCAGAAGTGCCCACCTTACCCACACAACTTCCAGCAGACCAGGTGTGATCAGAAACACAGCTCCTGCTACCCCCCAGCAGTAGCACGTGGAATCTGTGACCTGATCCTACCACAGATGCACCAGCAAAGGACCAGTTCATTGAACACCATGGAAAACTATAGTAACACTTCAGAGCAGAAGGAAAATGACAAGTCTCCAGAAACCAACCCTGAAGTCACAGAAATTTACAATCTAAATGACAGAGAATTCAAAATAGCTGTCATAAAGAAACTCAATGAGTTATAAGAAAACTCAGAAAGACTGTTCAATGATCTAAGGAATGAAATTAATGAGCAGAGGGACTACTTCACCAAAGAGATTGAAACTATTAAAAAAAAACAAATTCTGGATATGAAGGACATAATTAATGAGATAAAAAATAATCTAGAATCATTAAAAAATAGAGTTGACATTATGGAAGACAGAATTAGTGATTTAGAGGATAGAAATATAGAAATGCTTCAGGTGGAGGAGAACTAAGATTTAAAAAAAAAAATGAAGGAATTCTTCAAGAAATATCCAACTCAATTAGGAAAAGCAACATAAGGATTATAGGTATTCCAGAGGGAGAAGAGAAGGAGAAAGGAACAGAGAGCTTATTCAGAGAAATAATAGCTGAGAACTTCCCAAACCTGGGGAAGGAACCAGACTTACAAATACATGAAGCCAATAGAACTCCTAATTACATCAATAGGAAAAGACCTTCTCCAAGGCATGTAATAGTAAAACTGGCAAAAGTCAATGACAAAGAAAAAATATTAAGGGCAGCAAGGCAGAAGAAAATAACCTACAAAGGAAGCCCTATCAGGCTTTCAGCAGATTTCTTGGCAGAAAACTTACAGGCTAGGAGAGAATGGAATGATATATTAAAAATACTGAAAGACAAAACCTTTCAGCCAAGAATACTCTATCCAGCAAAACTATCCTTCAGATATGATAGAAAAATAAAAGCTTGCCCAGACAAACAAAAGTTGAGGGAGTTCATTGCCACTAAACCTCCCCTACAAGAAATGATCAAGAATGCCCTCCAACCTGACACAAAAAGGCAAATGTCTACAAAGGTTGAGCAAGGAGATAAACAGACGGACAAAATCAGAAAACTGTAGCTCCCTTTCAGAATAGGGTAGCAAATACTTAATTATAACTTAAAAGATAAAGGGAAGGAAAGCATCAAGAGTTACTATAAACACTTCAACTTAGTCACAAATTCACAACACAAAACAGAATAATTTGTGACAACAAAAACTCAGAAGGGGAAGAGGAAAGGGATGGAACCTGCTTAGGCTAATGCAGATAAGAGGCTATTAGAAAATGGACTATCTCATCTATGAGATCTTTTATACACACTTCACACTATCCACTAAAGAAAAACTCAGAGAAGAGCCAGAATTCATAAGCAAAAGAGAGAAAACCACCACAGAAAAATACCAAAATGAAAGGGCAGTCAGAAATACAAAGGAAAAGAAACAATGGAAATATAGAACAACCAAAAAACAGGAGATAAAACGGCAGTATTAAGCCCTCATATGTCAATAATCACTCTAAATGTAAATGGATTGAATTCTCCAATCAAAAGACATAGAGTAGCTGGATGGACTAAAAAACAAGACCCAATGATATGCTGACTCCAGGAAACATCTCAGCTCTAAAGACAAACAAAGGCTCATAGTGAAGGCATGCAAGATGATACTCCAAGCAAATGGCAAAAAAAGAAAGCAGGTGTTACCATACTTATATCAGACAAAGCAGACAGCAAGACAAAAAAGACAATGAGAGACAAAGAGAGGCAGTATATAATCATAAAATGGACATTCAACCAAAAGGACATAACACTTATGAATATATATGCACCCCAAACAGGAGCAACAAAGTATATAAAGCAACTACTAACCTAAAAGGAGAAATTAACAGCAACACAATAATAGTAGGAGACCTCAACACCCTGCTTACATCAATGGATAGAACACACAGACAGAAAGTCAACAAGAAAATAGCAGCTTTAAATGAAAAACTAGATCAGATAATAGATCTTATAGACCTTAATAGATATATACAGAACATTCTATCCAATAACAGCAGAATACACATTCTTTTTAACTGTACATGGAACATTCTCAAAGATAGACTATATGCTGGAAACAAGGCAAGCCTCAATAAATTTAATGATTGAAATTATATCAAGCATCTTTTCCAACCACAATGCTGTGAAACTAGAAATCAACTACAAGAAAAAAGCTGGGAAAATCACAAATATGTGGAGACTAAACAACATGCTACTGAACAACCATTGGATCCATGAAGAAATCAAAAAAGAAATTTAAAAATACCTGGAGACAAATGAAAATGAAAATACAACATACCAACTCCTACAGGATGCAGCAAAAGCGATTATAAGAGGGAAATTCATAGCAATACAGGACCACCTTAACAAACAAGATAAATCTCTATACATATATATACACACAAATATATATGTGTATATATAAATACATATATACACATCCATACACACATACTATGGAATATTATTCAACAGCCAAAAGAAGGAAATCCTGCCTTTTGTGACTACAGAGACGGACCTTCCTTGAGGGCATTATACCAGGTAAAATAAGTCATACAGAGAAAGACAAATAATGCATGCTCTCACTTATATGTGGAATATAAAAAAGCTTAACTTATAGAAATAGAGAGTAGAATGGCAGTTGTCAGGGGCTGAGGGGTAGGAGAAATGAGGACATATTGGTCAATAAGTATACACTTCCAGCTATAAGATGAATAAGTTCTAGAGATCTAATGTACAGCATGGTGACTATAATTAACCATTCTGTATTATATACTTGAAAGTGGTTAAGAGAGTGGATCTTAAATGTTATCATGACCAAAAAATAATGGTAATTATGTGAGGGGATGGAGATGTTAACTTACTTTATCATGGTAATCATTTTGTAATATATACATATTAAATCTCATGTTGTACAACTTAAACTTACATGTTATATGTCAAGAATATCTCAGTAAAGCTGAAAAAAAGAAAACGAAATGAATCAATAAATAGAAAAAATATTAAAAGTACTGACCTAATCCTAAAGAGGACAATATTTCATTTTAAAAAGGAATTTGGTAGCACTGTGATTGATCCCAGACTCTTATAATCCAAATAGTCTATAAACTTCAGAATGTTGTCCCTTTCATTTGATGGTAATGCACTGAACAGTGTCATTACATGTTAATGTGGGTGAGAATGACAAAGATAGATGCATAAAAGGTCTGTGACAGACGGATTATAAATTGGCCCTCATAATCCCTGCCTCCTGGTACTCATGCTCTTGTGTAAAACCTTCCTCTTAAATGTGGACAGAACTTGTGACTTCCTCCTTGCCAACAGAGTAGGCAAAGGTGACAGGATGTACATGATTACATTATATAAGATCATAATATCTGTCTTCAGGATGCTCTCCCTTGTGAAGAAGCAACTGTCATATTATGAGCTGCCTATGAAAAGGCCAAGTGGCAAGGGCTGAGGAAAGCCTCAAGTTGACAGCCAGCAGGAAACTAGCTCAGTCCAACAGCCCAGAAGGAACTGAGCGCTGCCCACAACCACATGAACAGGGAAGTGAATCCTTCCCCAGTCAAGCCTCAGATGAGACCACATCCTCAGCTGACATTTTTACCTCAGAGGACAACTTTTATTGCAGAGAACTCAGCTAAGCCACTCATGGACCCCTGACTCACATGGGGTCTGTTAAACTAACATTACTGTAGAGTGTAAACTGGAAAGATAAGAATTGGCTGTAAGAATGAGAGATTAACACTGAGATAATGGTGAGGCTGAGAAAATGTTACTGACAAAGCCTAGGGTATAACCAAGGGGTGGATGGCTAAGGCAGAATGAAAGCAGTCATTGGAGTATATCAGGGTATTTGAAGGCTCATCTCTGAAGATATTGAAATAACCAAGAATGATGACAGTGGTAGTACAGGGAGAATGGCAGTTGGCCAGGAGCTAATATCTTTAAGGAATGAGGAGATATAATCCAGCAGTCTGTAGAAAAGACTACAAGAGAGATAATGGGATTGTGGGCATTATAAAAAAGAGATAATGGGCATTACAGTCTGGCCCATGAAATTCAAAGCTGGAGAAGTTTAGGGACAAGGGAGGGAGAATTGGAGAATGGCCTAGAAGCAGAAATGATGATCAAGGAAATTACCTCCCCCATCTCCAGGCCCAGTGATACAAGGTGGGGAGGGAGAGAAGATAGCCACCAGTTAAGAAGACTGTGGGAGCATCAGAGATCTCAGGGAAGAGCTATATTTCTCTAGCATAGAACTCCCTTGGAGCTAAACTCCAGAGTATGAGAATTTCTTTTTGGTAAAGAAAACATCTTAGTATTTGCCTACTGCTGCAAAACTTGAATTTTTTGGCTTAAAGCAGAAAAGAAAACAACCAACTGAAAAAAAATGATGATTTCTATACATTTATGAAGCCTACTAGCACGGACCTATGGATCTGATTTAACCTCTATTTGTAGTATCAGTCTTTTTCAGCAGTCATTTCTAAAAGCAGATTGCCCTGAATCCACATTAGAATTATAATAAACATTTCCCAAAATGTTTTCTTTCTCCTTAGGCCCAGTTTTAGGGAAAATTTTCTTGTTAATTATTACAATAACTATGGTAAAATCAGAGTCCCCAGAGATGTGGGACAAGGCTGTAACAACAGAATTCATTTGATGTGTACCTTTTGGATAATCAGAAGATTTCAAAATGCCAGCTTACACATTTATAATATGACTCAAAATTAACATCTTGACAATCATGGATAAGTATGTGCTAAATAGAACATTAAACAATTGACCAAACCAATCCTAAGTGTCAATTGCAAGAAAAAAAAATATATCTACTATTACGTAGGACTTTTTAATGTATAATTAAATTGTATACTTAAGGCTACTAGAAAGTGAATATTCACTGTAGTCTTCATTTGTAAAAGTGAAAAACTAAGAACAACCTAATTGTTCAATAAAGAAATGGATAAATCATGAAACATGCATACTATAGAATGTAATAAAAGTCATAGAAAGAATGAGATAAATTTCTACTAGTGTTTCTCAAACTAATCTGATCCAATAATCACCTACATCAGAATCACTGAGCTTTTTATTAAACAGATTCCTGAGCCTCATCCCAGACCTACTGAGTTCATGGGAATTACATTTTTAATTAGAATCTCAGCTGATTCTCACCCATAAAAGTTTGAAAATAGCTATTATATGTTCCAACAGGGAATGCTCTTCTAAGTAAAATTGTTAGAAGAAAAACCAAGATATGGAAAAATATGTATAACACAAGCCTGTGTTTATACAAATAAAACTGTATAAATTATGTATGTTTGTGTGTATTTATGTATATAAGTGTGTGTATGTTTCTGTATATTAATATGTGTATGTTTGTTAAGTATATTTATGAATATAAATAAATGATATGGAAAAGTCTGGAAAGCAATACACAAATGTTAATAGTGGTTACTACCTAAGAAAGGAAGTAGGTTGGTGGTGTTGGGAAAGGGAACAAAAAGAGAGTTTACCTTTTATTCAATGTACTTCTTTACTGTTTAAATGATTTACAACGAGCATGCATTCACATATTAATTTAATAATTTTAAAAGAAGAATAAAGAAATTCACATGACTAGAAGCTAAAATATAATTGCAGACCAATGAGAAATGTAGAAGATTAGTGTTTTGCCATAATAAAATAAACAGGACAAACTCTAAAGCAAACCCTACTGCTAATACAAATTTTTTAACAAATGCATATCAAGCTCTGCTGGCCTTCAAAGGTCTGGTCTCTCAGATCTCCTATTGTTGTCCATTTTTGACCCATGGCACCAACAGCTGTGCTCTGAATCCGCCACCACATGTGCACCGACACCTCACCTCCCAAGGACTGCTGCCAGTTAAAGATTCACTGCTGCCAGGTTACTAAAGCAGGCCCATTTCTCTGAGCTGTGGTATTGCATGGCCCACTTGGGCTTGAAGACTGACCATAAACTTTGCCATAACTTTCTTAGAACTGCACTGCAGTCTAAGATTCTTCTTACCCAAACTTCCTGCCTTCCATCTCTCCTTTATAGGGATCAGATCCACATTGTGATCTGAGAGCTATCCCACCTCCACTGGCTCTTTCCCCTATTTCCATCACAGATGTTTTTCCCCAATAAATCTCTTGCACTTCTAATCTCTTCTTGGCATCTGCTTCTTAGAGGACCCAAAATTAATATACTATCTGAGTCAAAAGCCTGAACTCTTAGTAAGTACATTGTACTACCTGCCAAGTAAAATATGTAATTTTATAGAACACCTCCCTACTTTTTAAAAAAGATACATCTCCCAAGACAACAAGTCCTTCCTCTATCTGCCCACAAACTAGGCTATTACCTCCTCTCTGATGACTTGTCTGAATACTGACACTTGACCTTCCAACCCTGAGTGAAGATTTGCCCAGAACATCAAGAAGACCAGCCCAGATCTCCCTCCCTTCATTCCTTCATTCAGTCAGTCAAAATTTATTGAGTATCTACTACGTGGAAATTACTGTCCTAGGCCCTGTGTTTGCCGTGCAGACAATGTTTCTGCTCGAATGTGGCTTATAATCTAGAGGGGGGACACAGACATTAAACAAAGAAACTCAAACATATCACTAAAAATTGCAAAAAGCCCCATGAAGGAAAAAAACAGAGTGCCATGAAACAGTATAAAAAGAAGAAGCAATTTTAAGAATGGCTGGTGAAAGGCCTGCTGAGGAGGTGATGTTTAAGATGAGATTAAAGGAAGAAAATGAGCCTGTCACGTGAAGGTTTGGGAAAGAGCAGTTCCAGCGGAGGGGCAGCACAGGAAGGCCTGGAGCGATGAAGAGCTTTGGGATGGAGGCATCACGAGGGAGAGGCTTGAACAGTTAACTGTGGTTGGAGAGGCAGGCAAGGGTCAGATCATTCGGGGCCTTGGATGCCATGGTAAGGAGTTAAGATTTTATGAAGCCATTGAAAGTGTTAAGCGGGGGCTGAGGAGGAGGAATAAGAGAGGCTAGGAAGAGTAAAATCCAACTTGGGGTCTTAAATTACCACTCTGGCAGCCTTTCAAAAACTGGCTTAGAGGAGCACACAGCAACAAGACAATGGGGTAGACCACCAATGGTGGGGACAAAGGTGAAGGTAGAAGGGGTCAAACCAGAGCAGAACCTAACACATCAGGAAATTGTGCAGTGGGGAGACACACTCCTCGGAACCCCTCAGAGAACTCACCCATATGCAGGACACCCCAAGAGAGCCAGCATTTGGATATTTGCCATGCAGTTGGAAGATATGAACAACTAGAGTGGAAATAGAGAGGACCAACAATCCAAGAGAGGACTGCAGCCACAGCCAGCTAAGTAAGGAGAACACTTCTTTTTCCCTTTTCTTCCTCTCCACTTGAACACGCTGAGTGCTAGAGGACCAGAGCCTAGGAATGGCAGAAGAGAAGGTGCACAGCCGTGGTTCTCAAAGGTTGATCCCCAGAGAGTAGCAGCAGCATCACCCAGGAACTTATTAGAAACACATATTCTCAAGTCCTTCCACAGACCTAATGAATCAGAAACTCTGAGGCTAGGGCCTAGCGATTTGTGTATTTAACAAGCATCCAGGGTGATTCTGATACATGCTCAAGTTTGAGAACCACCAGTGTAGAGCTTGGCTGTGTACAGAAATTTTAATCTGTATTGAAATGAGTTTTAATAACTATAAGTGATCTGAAAGTTATGGGATCTGCCTGAGATGTTACTAATGGATAGGAAAGGAGATTGGAAAGAACACAGTTGAGAGAAGTGGCTCAAGAAAAAGAAAACAATTTCATATTTTACCCAAATGATTGATGAACAAGTTACATATTTCTTCCTTTAGGCGCATTGACAAGAATTGCATTTAGGATTCTATATTTGCAAATACACATCATTTGAACAAGAGCAGGATAATATTTTCACTTTATGTTCAATATGAAATCTGATTAACACCAGCATTTTGTTGATAAGCTATGCACATATCTGCCAATCAAAATCATGTACTCAAAATAGCATGGTCTTCCAATATGAGAAAACAGAGGTTACCTACACTACCCAATTCTGTACCTCTTCACAACTCCCCACACAACATCACAACAGATTCCACTGAAACAACATAAGCAGTTTACCCTAAAGATATATGGATAGATACAATAAGCATCTGATGAATTATTTATATATGATATTTCTTTACTTCTAAATTTATTGCTTTAATTGCACCTACTAATAGTTATTGAGTGCCCAGCATGTTTCAGGTGCTGCTAGGAGATACAATACTTTAGGTAAATTTGTTTGTAGAATTGTCAACTGAATGTATTTCTTTTATATTTGTCAAAATGCTTTGTCTACAGTGGATCATATAGACCCACAAGTCATGAATTGTATGTATGTTTACCCTCTGAACATCAAATCCAGCACAGATGTAAAAAAAGCAAGTTTCTTGATAAAAATTATAGGAATTTTAAAAAATATTTATTTACCAAAAAACCTGTCTACAGTTATTCCTGATACACCTGCTATGTATATTCTCTGAGCACAGAGGGGGAAAGAAGCTGTTCCATGCTCACTCTTTAATTCCGCCTCAAGACTGCTGAAACAACTGCAGTCTTTGCATGTTTCAAGTGATGTTAACAGTATTCTCTTTACAGTAAAAATTAAAAGATACCAGATCCAGCGCTAAGCACTTTATACATTTTATCTTATTTATCTTCACAAAAAATCTTCCAAATGTGAATGATTATACCCACTTCACAAATGGGGAAACCAAAGGTCAGAGAGATTAAGTAAAACGCCAAGGTCACATCAAGTAGCAAATCCAAGATAAGAATGCAGAACTGTCTTACCCCCAAGACCAAGCTCTTAAAGACCATAGGATACTGCTTGAGATGTCTCTGAATGCACAGTTTAGAGGAATAAGGAGTCACAGGCCACCACCATGCCTCAGGAGGGTGCACGAGATACCTGTCATGAGGGGGAACCAGTGCTATTTAAAGAGCTACTGAGGATGAGCAGGAAGGTGTCAGCTGAGACAGTGAAAGCGCCACATTCTTCCTTCGGCCACATAAACTGGCAAAGAAATCTCCCACTAACGGTTTATGATTGCCCAGTCTCTAGCCTGCAGGTGGCTGAAAAAGATAAATGACTGTTATCTTGCTCCCAGAGGACTCGACCAGTCTTTTAGTTAGATCAACTTATTGAGGAGGTGATTTTTGAAAAATACAAGACTCATAAAATATACCAACAGGTGGAAAAAATCAATTCCTGGGTGATCTTTAGCAGGTTTAGCAAACCTATAGAGGCACAGAGACAGAAGAGTAGGAAAAAAATATACTGAGAAGGTCTTAAAAATACATATAATACAAATCAAAAAAGACAGTATTTAAGTTTTGTAACCTAAATACTTAGGAAGATGGATGAATAATGATATACTAAAAACAACCCAAATAAGAATCTCCAGGGCCAGCCCCGTGGCTTAGCGGTTAAGTGCGCACGCTCCGCTACTGGAGGCCCGGGTTTGGATCCCAGGCGCGCACCGACGCACAGCTTCTCCAGCCATGCTGAGGCTGCGTCCCACATACAGCAACTAAAAGGATGTGCAGCTATGACATACAACTATCTACTGGGGCTTTGCGGGGGTGGGGGGTGGGGGTGGGGGAGGAGGATTGGCTATGGATGTTAGCTCAGAGCCGGTCTTCCTCAGCAAAAAGAGGAGGATTAGCATGGATGTTAGCTCAGGGCTGATCTTCCTCACAAAAAAAAAAAAAAAAAAAAAAGAAAGCATAAGAGACAAGGGGCGCTTGGGAAGGAATCAGTGGTGTGCTGGTAAAGTTTAGCAACCAGATCTCTGGGTTTGCACATAAACGTTGGTTGAACTTGTCATTTCTATTAATGAGTAAGACAAAACTGAAACAATGGAGATGAATGGTGGAACTTCACTCATTTGTCAATGAAGTGAGCAACTCTTTTGCTAAGATAATAGTTTTCAAACACTAAAAGAATATTTTCTCAATTTTGTGTGCTACTCAATGCAAATTGAGACGTAATACTATATATAGACATATATATATACATAGACATAATACTATATATAGACATAATACACTCTTCAGTTTAATCTGCATTATTAACATTTTCTCCATCATTTTCTTAAGTCTAGACCAGGGGTCATCAAATTACAGCCTGCAGGTGATGTGAGCAGAGTTTTATTGGAACAAAGCCATGCTCATTATTCAAGGATTGTCCCTGGCTGAGTCAGGCAGCTGGGACAGAGACTGCATTGTCCGCAAAGCCTAAAATATTTACTCTCTGGCCCTTTACAGAAAAAGTTTGCCAACCCATTCTGTACTCTCTCTCAATTTCTGGCACCTTCTCTCTTTGGCCTTACCTATCAACATATCCCTCTGGCTGATCAAAGCTCCTGCTGCTCCCAGCGACAACCAACCCCCTCCATTGTTTCTCTGACCTCCTTTTTACCCATAAAACGTTCATTTTCATCTACTTTAACTAAAAATTGAGAAAATAGACTATAAAAGTATTTATAGTAAGTTTTGAGTGTCTATTAGATTCAGTCCTCCTACTTTTAAAAGAGGAGCTTGTCACTTGTTAAAGAATTCTTATTGGAATAACATCTGAAGAACCACCAGCTATATTCCTGTCTTCTCAGCTTCCATTACAAACTCTCCAGAGAATAATAATAGAGTAGACAGCCAGCCAGAACCACCCAAATTTCTGGGACTCATTTCTGAAAGGGAGTCACTTTCTATCAATTCTCTGAAAAAGATGAGACTAGGTCCGGCCTTAAGTGGTATTTTAAATTAAATTTGGTTCATTTATCTCCATACCTCCTTTTCTGAGGCTTTCTCCTACCTCCAGGTATATTCCTCTAGTTTATGAGTAAAGCTGTTGTAGGGATATTTAGATATTGTACCTTTCATATTTACATTTTTATACAATAAAGTTATCAAATCTTCAACAAATGTGCCTTCTCTCAAGATTCCATACCTTAAGAGTTCCATTTAGAGGTTTATGTGTGTGCTTTTTCTTACTCATAATTATTTACATTTTGTAAAAGGACCTTGCTTATTTTAGATCATTTTAAAAATACAAATAAAAAAAAGAAAACTGAAAACCCATCACTCAGAGACATGAAATGTCTCTGCTCAAGTGAGCAGTATACTTGTACTCTTTTCTCCACACAGACACATGCACAAAGGGACATGTGTGTGTATATAAAATATTTATTATTTTAGATACTGCGGTTTTCAGTTAACTATATATAGTGAAGATCTTTCAATGTCATTGAATACTCTTCTACAGTATCATGAGTATTGGCTATTTAGTGTTTGATTGTATAGCTAGAGCATGATGAATTTAACAAATAGCTTTATATATGGTATTTCAAATTTAAAACTATTATTTGCAACACTGAAATAAGCACGCTAGACATCCATCCAATAACTATTTTCTTAAGGTAGATCCCTTTCTGAGTTAAGAACTAGATATCTTTTGATACAAATTATTAAATTGCCTTCCCAAAATGTGGTACATGGTATTGTGATAATAATAATGATCTCTGAAGTGGAATTATAGGTGATTTAAATTTCCTTTTTATTATTTATCCGTTTTTCAGTGTTTTCTATAACAAACCAGTTGAGATACACAGGATATTCAGGAGCATTTCTCTAAACAGATAGAAGAAATACCGATACAAAAATAGGTATACCAAATTATGTATTTATGGGTCCTTAACTTTTTCAGTTATAAAACTATAAAACCAAATTTTTAACTATAAAGTATCCTTTCATGGTATTCAGATATTTAAAAACAAATGGTTTATGCTGTGTATATG
This sequence comes from Ceratotherium simum simum, assembly GCF_057802395.1. Lineage (NCBI taxonomy): Eukaryota > Metazoa > Chordata > Mammalia > Perissodactyla > Rhinocerotidae > Ceratotherium > Ceratotherium simum. Next base: position 48,012,763 of record NC_141922.1, on the reverse strand, counting down.
CTTAAAGGTATTGGAATAATACAGCAAAATCTGCTGTCTTTAACGTGTACATTCGTGTCTTTCTCTAAAGCATAAATGAGATCATTTTCCTTTCCAACAATAAACACCATTTTGTGAATATACTCTCAAGTGTTTCATCATTTATTTTATTACCAGCAGTAACAACCTACTTCTGCCATCTTCCTAATGACAATTTTCATTATAGAGATAAGAAAAGGCATTCCGTTTAAAAACTCAGCATCTCAGGTATAACACCCCAGTGAATATTTCCATCAGTTCCTCTCATTTTCCTGTTCAACATTAACCAACTCTTTCCCTCTAAATATGCTATGTTTCATTTAGAGATAATGTTTAAAGTTAATCAACTGCCTACATAGTTTCACTTTCACAACCCATTTAGGTATGTATTAGGGGAAGACAAGTATTAAAGCTGTAAATATATTTCTTAATAAATTTACAGTAACGTTTCATTGATTTAAAGACCTTTCATACAAAAGAAGTGCAGCAATAGAAAGAGCCCTACGTTCTATTAAAGTGCCCTGTGAAAGTAATTGCACCCAGAAAGAGGTTTTCTGAGTACACAGTTTGAAGAGGAAGGTAAGGAAGATCACCTTAAGTGGGCTTGGGGATTTCACTGCAGTTTCCCAAGTTACACAGAATGGTGGTTTGATAGTTCCAGTTTGATAATTTTCAGTAAATATCAACATTATTTCCTTCCAAAGAAAATTCAAAGCAACATGACTGATTTTCCTACTTAGTGGTAGTTTCTAGCCTCGACCTGCCTTTAGACCTGTCTCACCATTCTTACTTATCAGGTCATTGTGGTATGGATGTCACACAATGGGCATCAGAATGATTCTTCCAGGATTTCCTAGGTTAGGAAACTGACATTCATAAGTATGCCATTGTGAAGGATCAGTGTGATCCATGTGTTATTCATTTAACCAATATTTACCAGATCATTACTAAGTGCCAGGCACTAGGCTAAGTAATGCTCCCCCTGTTCTTTGTAGATTGTAATTCCTAGATTACTTTATTTGTTCCCACATTACTATTATCTTTTAAATATCCACTTGAACGATCTTTTGAGCAAGCTGGCTTCTCAGCTCCTTAATTTGGTTTTGCCAAAGCAGATCTTGAAATAAGTACTTGGCTGCAAGTAGTTTATCTGAAAGATGATCCCCAGAAGTTCGGTGAGGGAGCAGGAAAAGTGAGATGGGGTGTATGCTATTGTATTCATTGCTAGTGTATAGAGTAGCTATTCACTCCCTCTGAAGACCCACTGAGGAAACATGTTGAACTGAACTGCCCTTCCAAAGGAAGGGAAGCTGGGGCATTTATCCATCGACTCCTATTCCCAACTGGTTTAGATTTGTGGCCAGAAGTGCAAACTTCTCCACACGTCTAGACTGCCTTGCCTGCATTGAGGGTACTCTCAAGGCTTCAGAGAAAGCCCTGAGGCAGAAAAGCAGGGACTAAGTAGGTGCTCAATGTGGGAGGGCAAAAGCAAGTACAGGAACTGTTCACCACAGCTGATGAAATCAGAGGTAGACCAAAGGGATGTGACCCAGGGCATGAAAACTGCCAGCTGCAACATCTTGTTTCCCAGTGATCTTGTTCTCTCCCTATTTCAGATATTCACTCTCTGAAGTGATAGTCACTTCTGAAGGGATAGTCAAATCCTAGCCTTGTCGTTACCCCTTCCCAACTTGCAATTTTAAGAAATCCCTTCATCAACCATTTCTTCCCATCTTTCAAACTTACTGTCTCTAGTACTCTAACTTAAACAATTCTTACACCTGATTGGATCCTACAATCCATTAATCCTACCACCTCTCCACTGGCCACCACTCCCCTAGTGTCCTCACTTCCTTTCACAGCTTAAATACACAGTCCATCTCTATAACCGTTCCCCTGCACATATTCTCCACTCTCTTGCCTTTCTCTCACCTTCTCATTGTCTTGCAGCAAAACTCTAATACTAGATAAGTTCATCTCTCCATCTACTCTCTGCCTGCATCCTTATAGCAGAATGAATTTGGAGAAAAACACACTACCATGCTGATGGGCTCACTTCAAAGTGATGGTCACTCTAAACAAATGTGTTCTTAATTCTTCCCAACAATCAAACCATATTTCCCTAGTTCGTTCACACTCCCACCATATATGACTGTTTCATAGCTTCAATTCTCACTTCAGTCCCCCAACTTCTCTTTTACTTTCATTCTCAGCTAATCTTGCTTCCCATATATCTGAGAAAATAGAAGTGAAAACAGAATTAAAGTAGTCCCCACTTATCTGCGGCTTCACTTTCTGTGGTTTCAGTTACCTGTGTTCAACCACGGTCCAAAAATATTAAATGGAAAATTCCAGAAATACAGACATACCTTGTTTTATTGCACTTTGCTTTATTGTGCTTCACAGATATTGCATTTTTTAAAATTGAAGGTTTGTAGCAACCCTGCATCAAGCAAATCCATCAGTGCCATTTTTCCAACAGCATTTGCTCACTTCGTGTCTCTGTGTCACACGTTAGCAACTCTCGCACTATTTCAAACTTTTTCATTATTATTATATTTGTTATGGTGATCTGTGCTCAGTGATCTTTGATGTTACTATTGTAATTGTTTTGGGGAGCCATGAACGGCCCCCATATAAGACAGAAAACTTAATTGATAAATGCTATGTGTGTGCTGACTGCACCACTGACCTGCCATTCCCCCATCTCTCTCCCTCTCCCTGAGCCTCTCTATTCCCAGAGACACAACAATATTGAAATTAGGCCAATTAACAACCCTACAATGGCCTCTAAGTGTTCAAGTGAAAGGAAGAGTCGCACATCTTTCACTTTAAATCAAAAGCTAGAAATGATTAAGCTTAGTGAGGAAGGCATGTCGAAAGTTGAAAGAGGCCAAGAGTTAGGCCTCTTGCTCTAAACAGTGAGCCAAGTTATGAAAGCAAAGGAAAAGTTCTTAAAGGAAATTAAAAGTGCTACTCCAGTGAGCACACAAATGATAAGAAAGCGAAACAGCCTTATCGCTGATATGGAGAAAGTTTTAGTGGTCTGGATGGAAGAACAAACCAGCCACAACATTCCTTAAGCCAAAGCGTAATCCAGAGAAAGACCCTGACTTTCTTCAATTCTATGAAGGCTGAGAGAGGTGAGGAAGCTGCAGAAGAAAAGTCTGAAGCTAGCAGAGGTTGGTTCACGAGTTTTGGAAAGAAGCCGTCTCCATAACATAAAAGTACAAGGTGAAGCAGCCAGTGCTGATGTAGAAGCTGCAAGTTCTCCAGAAGATCAGGCTAAGATAATCAATAAAAGTGGCTACACTAAACAGATTTTCAATGTAGGTAAAACAGTCCTATATCGGAAGAAGATGCCATCTAGGACTTCCATAGCTAGAGAGAAGTCAATGCCTGGCTTCAAAGCTTCAAAGGACAGGCTGACTCTCTTGTTAGGGGCTAATGCAGCTGGTGACTTTAAGTTGAAGCCAATGCTTATTTACGATTCTGAAAATCCTAGGGCCCTTAAGAATTATGCTAAATCGGGCCGGCCCCGTGACGTAGCGGTTAAGTTCGTGCGCTCTGCTGCTGGCGGCTCAGGGTTTGGATCCCGGGTGCGTACCGGGCAGGTACAGAGGCACCGCTTGTCAGGCCATGCTGTGGTGGCGTCCCATATGAAGTGGAAGAAGATAGGCACAGATGTTAGCCCAGGGCCAGTCTTCCTCAGCAAAAAAAAGAGGAGGATTAGCATGGATGTTAGCTCAGGGCTGATCTTCCTCACAAAAAAAAAAAAAAAGAGTTATGCTAAATCTACTCTGCTTGTGCTCTAGAAATGGAACAACAAAGCCTGGATGACAGCACATCTGTTTACAACATGGTTTACTGAATATTTTAAACCCACTGTCGAGACCTACTGCTCAGAAAAAAAGATTCCTTTCAAAATATTGCTGTTCATTGACAATGTATCTGGTCACCCAAGAGCTCTGATGGAGATATACAATGAGATTAACGTTGTTTTCTTGCCTATTAACACAACATCCATTCTTCAGCCCGTGAATCAAGGAATAATTTTGACTTCCACATCTCATTATTTAAGAAATACATTTCGTAAGGCTATAGCTGCCATAGATAGTGATTCCTCTAATGGACCTGGGCAAAGTAAATTGAAAACATTTTGGAAAGAATTTACCATTCTAGATGCCATTAAGAACATTTGTGATTCGTGGGAAGAGGTCAAAATATCAACATTAACAGGAGTTTGGAAGAAATTGATTCAAACCCTTACGGATGACTTTGAGGGTTCAATACTTCAGTGGAGAAAGTAACTGCAGGTGTGGTGGAAATAGCAAGAGAACTAGAATCAGAAGTGGAGCCGGAGGATGTGACTGAATTGCTGCAATCTCATGATTAAACTTTAATGGATGAGTAGTTGCTTCTTATGGATGAGCAAAGAAAGTGGCTTCTTGAGATGGAATCTACTCGTGGTGAAGACGCTGTGAGATTATTGAAATGACAATAAAGTATTTAGAATATTACATAAATTTAGTTGCTAAAGCAGCGGGAGGGTTTGAGTGAAAAGATTGACTCCAATTATGAAAAAAATTCTTCTGTGGGTAAAATGCTATTCAACAGCATCACATGTTACAGAGAAATCGTTCATGAAAGGAAGAGTCAATCAATGTGTCAAACTTTATTGTTGTTTTATTTTCTTATTATTTTTTGTGTGTGTGAGGAAGATCAGCCCTGAGCTAACATCCGTGCTAATCCTCCTCTTTTTGCTGAGGAAGACCGGCTCTGCGCTAACAGCTATTGCCCATCCTCCCTCTTCCCCACCTCCCCCAAAGCCCCAGTAGATAGTTGTATGTCATAATTGCACATCCTTCTAGTTGCTGTATGTGGGACGCGGCCTCAGCGTGGCCGGAGAAGCGGTGCGTCGGTGCCCGCCCGGGACCGAACCTGGGCCACCAGGAGCAGAGTGCGCGCCCTTAACCGCTAAGCCACGGGGCTGGCCCTATTGTTGTTTTATTTTAAGAAATTGCCACAGTCACCCCAACCTTCAGCAATGACCACCCTGATCAGTCAGCAGCCATCAACATGGAGGCAAGACCCTCCACCAGCAAAAAGATTACAACTCTCTGAAGGCTCATATGATGGTTAGAATTTTTTAGCAATGAAGTCTTTTTTAATTACAGTATGTACATTGTCTTTTTAGACACATGCTATTGCACACTTAATAGACTACATTATACTAAACATAAAACTTTTATATGCACCAGGAAACCAAAAAATTCATGTGACTCTCTTTATTGTGATATTCTCTTTATTGCAGTGGTCTGGAACTGAACCTGCAATATCTCCAAGGTGTGCCTGTAAACAATTCGTAAGGCTTCAAGCGCACACCGTTTTGAGTACCATGATGAAATCTCACACCATCCTGCTCCATCCTAACCGGGAGGTGAATCATCCCTTTGTCCAGTGTATCCACGCTGTATAAGCTACCTGCCTGTCAGTCACTTAGTAGCCCTCCTGCTTATCAGATCTACTGTCACCAATATCACAGTGCTTGTATTCAAGTTGCCCTTATTTCACTTAATAATGGTCCCAAAGCACAAGAATAGTGATGCTGGCAATTCGGATATGGCAAAGAGAAGCCGTAAAGTGTTTCCTTTAAGTGAAAAGCTGAAAGATCTTGACTTCACAAGGAAAGAAAAAAAATCACGCGCTGAGGTTGTGAAGATCTATAATAACTTTCATTACAGTATATTGTTACAATTGTTCTACTTTATTATTATTTATTGTTATTAATCTCTTACTGTGCCTAATTTATAAATTAAACTTTCTCATAGGTATGTAGGTATAGAAAAACATAGTATATATACAGTTTGGTACTATCCACAGTTTCAGGCATCTACTAGGGGTCATGGAATGTAACCCCCATGGATGAGAGGGGACTACTGTGACTTGTCTTGAATTCCTACAAGCTCCCTCCACAATATCCACCCATCTCATTATCTATGTGCCCATACACTCCAAATTCTTCTCTGGTTAATACAGATGAACTGTCCATACTCCTATCCAAAGTTAATGCTTCAGGTTGTCTACTAGATCCCATTAACTTTTTCTTGCTCAAGGACATGGCTCCAGCAAATATTCCCTCTTTTTCCTGTATCATAAATGTTTCTCTCTCTGCTGAATCTTTCCCATAAGCATAAAAACATGCTAACATTGCTACCATTTTAAACAATAATAATAAACTTCCTCATTACCTGACTACCTCTCCAGCCTACACTTCATTGAACTCCTTCCTTGTACAACAAAACTAATTTGCAATTGTCTTTATTCAACGTCTCTAATTTATCTGCACCCATTCTCTTTTAAATCAACTCAAAGCAGTCCCAGCCAAACTGCTCTTGTCAAGGGGAAATATGAATTCCCTGCATATTTGATTGCTAAATGCAACAGAAAATATTCATTCCTCATATTTTTTGACACATCAACAGCATGTAGCACAGATTGTCATTCACTCCTTCTTGAAATATTTTTATCACTTGGTTTCCAGGACACTGCACATAGCCACTCACTGGCTACTCCTTCTGAGTCATATTTGCTACTTCCTACTCATCTTCCTGGTTTCTAAACATTGGGAGTTCCTCAGTGCTCAATCTTTGGACTTCATACATATCATCTAGTTTCATAGCTTTAAATACCATTTTCATGCTCATGAGTCACAAATTTATATCTCTATACCAGACTTCTCCTCTGAATTTTTAAATTAGCTTTAGTGAAGTATAATTTACATTTAATAAACTTCACCAATCTGAAGTATACAATTTGAGTTTTGACAAATGAATACAGTCACATAACCACCACCAAAGTCAAGATATAGAACATCTCCATCATCCAAAAAGTTCTCTCCTGCGCCTTTGCAGTCAGTCCTTGTCCCCTGCCCTCAGCCTCTGGCAACCACCAATCTTCTTTCTGTCATTACGCTTTTGTCTTCTCTAAAACTTCATGTCAATGGAATCATATGTGATGTGGTATTTTAAGAATGGCTTCTTTCGCTTAGTGTAATGCTTTTGAGATTCATCCACATTATTGCATCTATCAGTAGTTCTTCCCTTTTTATTGCTGAGTAGAATTCCATGCATGGATACACAACAATTCGTTTCTTGATTTCCAGTTGAGGATCAGTTGAATTCTTTCTGATTTTTTTCTATTACAAATAAAGGTACTATAAATATTCACAGGTGGACATTTCGTTGTGGTTTTAATTTGCATTGCCTTACTAACTAATGATCCTGAGCATCTTTCATATGCTTATTTTGTATTCATATAAGTTATTTGGTAAAGTGTCTTCAAATCTTTCACCCATTTTTGTTATTAGATGTTTATCTCCTTATTATTGAGTTGTAAGTGTATTTTTTATATTATGGATATAAGTTCTTCATTAGATATAAGCTTTGCCAATAATTACTTCCCATCTGTAGCTTGCCTTTTCCTTTTCTTAACAGTTTATTTTAAAGAGCAACATTTTTAATTTCGAATAATTTTTTCCTACCATCTTTTTTTTTTTACATATGGTTCATGCATTTTGTGTCCTAGCTAAGAAGTATTTGCCTAAATTAAGATTACAAAGATATTTGCCTATGTTTTCTTCCATAAGTTTTATAGTTTTATCACTTACATTTAGGTGTACAATATATTGAAAGCTAATTTTTTATAGGTTGTGTGGTAAGGTTCAGGATTCATGTGGCTATCCAGTTGTTCTGACACAATTTATTGCAAAGACTATCATTTCCCATTGAATTACCTTGAAACCTTTGTCAAAAATAAATTGACTACATGTATATGTATCTATTTTGGGACTGTTTATTTATTTCCATTTTTCTCTATGTCTATCCTTATACCAATACCATGCTATCTGTTACTGCAGCTTCAGAGTAAGACTAGAAATCAGATAGTGTAAATTCTTCAATTTTGTTCTTTTACAAAAATTGTTTTGGCTGCTTTAGGACTTTTGATTTGCATATAGATTCTTTTTTTTTTTTTAATGTTTTATTTTATTTATTTATTTATTTTTGTGAGGAAGATCAGCCCTGAGCTAACATCCATGCTAATCCTCCTCTTTTTGCTGAGGAAGACCTGCTCTGAGCTAACATCTATTGCCAATCCTCCTCCATTTGTTCCCCCAAAGCCCCAGTAGATAGTTGCATGTCATAGCTGCACATCCTTCTAGTTGCTGTGTGTGGGATGCGGCCTCAGCATGGCGGGACAAGCAGTGAATCCGTGCACGCCCAGGATCCGAACCTGGGCCACCAGTAGCAGAGTGCGCTCACTTAACCGCTAAGCCACGGGCCGGCCCCTGCATATAGATTCTTGAATCGACTTGTCAATTTTTACCAAAGGAAAAAAAAGCTGTTGCACTTTTTAATAGAGATTGCATTGAATCTATAGATCAATTTGGGGAGACTTGAAATTTTAACAATAATTAGTCTTTCAATCTGTATACATGGTATATGTCTCCATTTATTAAGGTTTTTAATTTCTTTTAGTAAATTTTGTATTTTCGAGTATACAAATTCTGCACATATTTTATGAAATTTATCCTAAATATTTCACATTTGAATACTATTAAAAGTTTCTAAATGCCATTAAAAAGGTACTATTAATTTCAAATCCCAATTGTAGGTTGTGAATATATAGAAATACAATTAATTTTGAATATTGACCTTGTATCCTGCAACATTACTAAGTTTATGTATTAGTTCTAGTAGCTTTTTTTCCCAGTAGCTTCTTCGTCAATTTCTTAGTTGTTGCTGTTTTTTAATATAGATGATCATGTCATCTAAAAATAAACACTGTTTCCTTTCCAATCTCAATGTCTTTTGTTTCTTTTTCTTGCCATATCGCACTAGCTAAGAACCACAATGAAACAGAAAAGAAGCAATGAGAGTGAACATCCTTGCCTTATTCCCAATCTTAAGGGGAAAGTATTTGGTATGATATTAGCTATAAGGTTTTTTTGTAGATGCCCTTTATCAGATTGAGGAAGTTATCTTCTGTTTATAGTTTGCAGAGTTTTTATTATGAATGGGTGTTGAATTTTGTGGAAATGCTTTTCTACATCTATTGTGATGATTTTAAGTTTTGTCTTCTTTACTCTGTTAATTGCTGAATTGTATTTATTTATTCATGAATGCTAAACCAACCTTGAATTCCTGAAATAAACTCGAATTAGTTAAGATGTATTATCCTTTTTTATATATGGTTGGATTAGATTTGCTGATGTTTTGCTTGAGGAATTTTTTGGTGGTGCTCTTCAGTTTACATATCACTTTATTATTATTTTGTGTGTGTGTGAGGAAGATTGGCCCTGAGCTAACATCTGCCAATCCTCCTCTTTTTTTTTTGCTGAGGAAGACTGGCCCTGGGCTAACATCCATGCCCATCTTCCTCTACTTTATATGAGACACCGCCACAGCATGGCTTGTCAAGCATGGCTTGACAAGTGGTGCGTCAGTGCGCGCCCGGGATCCGAACCGGCGAACCCCAGGCCACTGCAGCAGAGCACGTGCACTTAACTGCTTGTGCCACCGGGCCAGCCCCTACAATGTGTTACTTTAACTTACACAATTAACAATTGTGTTAATCAGCTTCCAAGATGTTCCCCAATAATCTCTGCATTCTAGTGTTCAAGCCCTAATACAGTTTACTCCCACACTGAGTAGGATTGACCTGTGTAAACAATAGTACATGTAAAACTGATGGTGTGTGACTTCTTAGGCTAGGTCAGAAATATATCACAGCTTCCAACTTGTTCTTTTTTGCATCACTCGGTCTGAGGAAAGCCAGCTTCCATGCCCTGAGGACTTCAATAGCCTTATGAAGAGTTAACATGGAGAGGAACTGAGGTCTCTGGCCAAGGTCCAGCACCAATTTTCCAGTGACATGACTGAGCCATCTTGGAAGCAAATTCTCCAGCCCCAGTAAAGTGTTCAGATGACAGCAACCCCTTTCAACATCTTGAGTGCAACCTCATGAGACCCTGAGCTAGAGCCACCCAGCAAAGTCCATCCTGAAGCACATAAAGTGTGAAATAATAAATGTTTACTGTTGTTTTTATCCAGAAATAGATAACTAATACAACAGTCTACCTTCAGATAATAAATCATTTCATATATAGCATAGGGAACTTTTGACACTACACTTCTATTTCACCTTCCTGCCCTTTGCATTATTTTTATCATACACTTTACTTCTGCATATGTTATAAACCAAACAATACATTATTTCTATTTTGTTTCAAGCAGTCAATTATCTTTTATAGAGATTTAAAAACTAAGAAAATAAAGTATTTTATATTTACCATTTCCGAAAATTTTCCGTATATTTACTACATATTTACCATTTCGACAATTACCCTTCCTTAATGGATGTCCAAATTTCCATCTGGTATCACTTTCCTTCTGCCGAATAACTTCCTCTAACATTTCTTATAGTGTAGGTCTGCTGACACTGAATTATATCTGCTTTTGTTTGTCTAAAAACTTATTTATTTCACCTTCATTTTTGAAAAATCAAAAAGCTGGGTATAGGATTCTAGATTGACAGTTTGTTTTTCTCTCAACACTGAGGATTGGCTTCTGCTTTGCATAGTTTCTGATAAGAAGTTTCTGAGAGAATGTGTCTTTTTTCCCTTTGGCTACTATAAGAATTTTCTCTTTATACTTGTATTCTAAAATTTGATTATATTGTGTTTTGGTCTGGCTTTCTTTATGTATTTCCTTCGTGGGATTTCTTGAGTTTCTTGGATCTGTGAGTTCATGGTTTTCATCAGATTTGGACAAAAATTTGGCCATTATCCTTTAAATATTTTCTGCTCTCTTCCCAACTTGCTTCTAGGATTTCAATCCTAAGTATGTAAGACCTCCTGGTATTGTACCTCAGGTCATGAATGTTCTGTCCACATTTCTTTCAGTCTTTTATCTCTCTGTTCTTCATTTTTGATAGTTGCTATTGCTCTGTCCTTTTCTTCTGTGGTGTCTAATCAGCTGTTGATCCCATCCAGTCTATTCTTCATTTTGGATATTGTATGTTTCATCTCTTGAAGTTTGATTTGGGTCTTTTTATACTATCTATTTCTCTCAATCACATTCATGTTTCCCTCAACCTTCTTATTTACATGAAGCATATTTATAAAAACCAATTTCAGTTATTCTATCACCTGTCATTTCTGGTTTTGTTTCTATTGATTGACATTTTTCTTCTGATTATGGGTCATGCTTCTTCTGCTTTTGAATTCCTCATAATTTTTTATTGGATATTGGATATGTAGACTTTAAATAATTGGGTGGTAGATTTTTTTGTGTTCCTTTTCACAGTGTTGGGCTTTCTTCTGGCACACAGATAAGTTGCTTAGAATCAGCCTAAGCCTTTTGAGGCTTATTTTTAAACTTTGTTAAGGAAATCTAGAGCATTCTTTAGTCTGGGCTAATTTAGCCTCACTACTGAGGTACCCTTCTGAGGATTCTATCCAATGTCCCGTATAATACAAGGTCTTTCCTCCTCTCTGACGGGTGGAAACACAAATTCATCCCAGCTTCATGTGAGCTTCAGATAGTATGTGGCTTATTGCTTTCCAGTGGTTCTTTCCGCTGCTTGGAGTACACATCAATACTCAGAGAAAGGCTCAAGGGGCCTCTGCAAATCTCTGGCCTGCTCTCTCTCTCTCTCTGTCTCTCTCTCTCTTTCTGTCTGTCTCTCTCTGTCTTACTCTGCCCCAAAGACTCTAGCTAGCCACCTTAGCCTCCCTGAACTCCTATCTCTATTTCCTCCACTCACCTAGACCATTAGGCTTTGTTTAAATTTTCCCTCCATCACTGAAGCCTGAAAACTGTCTTCAGATGGCAAGACAAAATAGAGCAATAATGGGGCTGGCCTGGTGGCACAGTGGTTATGTTTGCTCACTCCACTTCAGTGGCCCAGGGTTTGCGTGTTTGGATCTCGAGTGTGGACCTATGCACCACTTATCCAACCATACTGTGGCAGGTGTCCCACATGTAAAGTAGAGGAAGATGGGCATGGATGTTAGCACAGGGCCAATCTTCCTCAGCAAAGAAAGGAAGATTGGCAACAGATGTTAGCTCAGGGCTAATCTTCCTCTCACACACACACACAAAAAGAGCAATAAGAAGGTTCACCTTGTTTGTTTGCCTTCTGTCAGGATTCCCCGTGCCTATTATCCAATGCCTTGAAAACATTGTTTTGTCCAATTTTCTGGTTGTTTAAGGTGGAAAAGTAAATTCATTCCTTGTTTTCCATCATGACCAGAAGCAGAGTGTTGTCCTTAAGTCTTTATTTAAATATCAAACTGCCTACTGGACACCTCTACTTACAAGTATAATAGGTATATCAAACTTAACATCTACAAAGTTTAACTCTGATCTCCTCTGCACATCCCGCATCAGTAAACTTGTCCCTCTTTCAATCTTCCCTATGTTTTCAAAAACATATCCAGAATCTAATCCTACCATAACCATCCTATCTCGCTCTAGTTCACCATCACTTTTTGCCTGGATATTGCAATAGCTCCTGTATTAATCAGGATTCATTGCAATAATCCTGCATGAAAAATATCTTCTCAAATCTCTGTGGCTTTCAACACAATTTACTTTTTTCTCATAGATCTGCAAGTCTGCTGTGCCTTTGCTATGCTCAGCCGAGTTTAGCTGAGTCATCTTGGCTTGGCTCTAGGCTGCCAGTCAGGTTCAGGTCTGCTCCATGTCTCTCATTCTGGCACCCAGGCTAAAGGAGCACTGGCTACTTGGGATATTTTTTTGATAAAAACACAAGAGTCCTGAAAAGAAACTAGTTGTATCTTTTAAAGTCCTACCTCTGGACTGGCACACAGTTACTTTTCACTCACATTCCATTGGCTAAAGCAAATTAAATGGCCAATTCGTGTTAGTGGTGGGGAAAATTTACTCTGCCTAATGGAGAGGAGGACAGGAGGGTGAATATTTACTGAATAATAATCTACCCCAGCCTCCTAATTGGTCCTCCTGTTCTTTCTCTTGCCATTTTCAGTCTGTTCTCAACATAGCACTCAGAATGATCCTTTTAAAACATGCCAGGAGCCTCTTCTACTAAAAACCCATCAATAGCTACCCATTTCACTCAGAGTCCCTACAATGGCCTGGAATACCTTAATCAATCCAGCACCCAGTCACCTCTCTGATTTCACTTTGTACTATTGCCTCCTCACTCTCTCAGTCCCAGTAACACAGGCTTCCTTGCTAACCTGTAAATTCCTTTCTTGGGGTCTTTGCACTTACAATGCCCTCTATCTGAAACATTATTCCCCAGACGTCTCTTGCCCCTTTCAGATCTTTGCTCAAAAGTAACTTTCTTAGTGAATCTTCCCAGAGTGCCCTATTTATCATTTCAAACCCTTCAATACTCCCTAGCCATCTTCTCCATAGCACTTATTATACTTTGTTTTGTTAATTGTCTGTCCCCTCCCACTAAAATGTGAACTCCAGGGGGGTAGACAATTTTTGTACATTTTATTCCCTTCTGAATCCCCTGGAATAGTATCTTGTACATAATAGGCACTCAAATATTTATGGAATGAATTAACAATAAGCTAGCACAAACAAAGATGCTCCACTATTATAAATAAATTCTCTCAACATGGAGAGCCAGCCACCCTATGAGCACAAGTCTGCTTTTCAATCTGCACCTGTCCTTTGAATCCCAGAGACCATATCTAGATTGATGAAGAAGTTCAGGAATCCCAGGGGAGCACTCAAAAAAAATCTTAAGAGTTTTTAATTAGTAGGGAAGAATATCTTTGAGGAACTTACTGTAAATTTAAAACTTGTACAAACAGGAATTATACAATCTAGGAACCTCTAGAAAAAGTATGTGTTAGGACATTTGATCATTTAGAGGAGGAGGTCAAATATATACATTCATATATATTGAATTACATATTCAATTCAATGTAATTCAATATATACGATATAATTGAATTTTCTTCAGTTTTAATATGCATCTCTCATATACATATGAGATGGCAGAGATGCCTATTAAAATTGAAGAATACTCTGCCCCATGGTCTCTGAAGGAAATCTATAGATAAAGTAAACTGTGAGGACCAATGAAATATATGTGAAAGTGCATTGTGAACTTTAAAAGAAATTAAGTTAAAAAGATATAAAAATATACTTTCTTTACATTTTTATTATGATACTAAAAGTAAGTCAGGGAGCTGGGTTTACCATGGTGCCTGTGGCTTCAGGACAGTACGAGGCTTGGTGCCGCTGAGGGGACACACAGACTGCGTCAGCTTTCCCCACAGTCGAGGGCACTGGCAGTGATGGAGACATGGCATATGGGGGGAAGAGAAGGCAGCTACATTATATAACTAATTAGGGGCAGGAAAATTCTGGTTTCAAAGTCTATACCATGTCTCTAAGTAATGGTTCTCCAACTTTAGTGGGCAAAGGAATCACTAGTTCTTGCTACAAAGCCAGATTCCCTCTCCACCTGCAGAGATTCTGATCGTGTGAGTGCAGGCTGTGTCCAGGGATTTGCATTTCACGAGCACCACAGGCAGTTCCTATGGTGTGCTTGGAGAATGGGGCTTCGGAAAGCACTGCTCCAAGCTGAAGTCACTGTCTCTGATCCTCCTGTTTCCCAGCTTCATCTTAGGTGCTTTCTAAATAATGGCCAGAAGGTGGCATGCATGACACCTAATTCCAAAAATATATAGCCAAATATACTCATATGAATTAGAGTTATATTATCCAACATATGTGCCTTTAGTTTCCAATGGAAACAGCACAAAAAGACAATGAAAGTTTGAGAAAACGAACAGGAGAAAGGCTGCATACACCACAACTACCATCACCACCCCCACCACTAACCGCATGAGATAACACACAGGTTCTGAGAAATCTCTTTCATTATGAAATTGTAGGATGTGAAAGCATTGGTTTACAGATTATGCTGGAATTCCTTTTTTTAGATGTTTGTTGTTTGGTTGGTTGGTTGCTTGCTTTTTAAAATATCTGTAGCCTACTAAGTTTTCCCTTTAAGAATGGCAGAGACAGGAGACTCTAAACTCCCAGGGCATTTTATTCCAACATTTCACATGATATAATCTTTGTTAAGCTCCTCCCCTCATATCAGATAAGCCTCAAGTTCATGGCTGTGAAGAAGTGATTGTTCAGTCACTTAGGAGACTAAGTGAGAGGAGGGGAACAAGCCCAAGACAGACAGAAGAGCCAGTAGCCTGGGAAGACTAAAACAGAGACCTTGCCAAATTGCTCTCTTCTTCCTGGTACCCCTGTGAAGTGAGGATGGGTTCTGTATGCTCTGAAGAGCAGGCCACATCTAGTGAGCAGTTATTTGTGTCTCATTATATTGTAATTCTCTATTGTCATCCCTGAACCTCTGGTAAACATCATTAGGGGCTACAGAGTGGTTTCAGCTGCGCTGTGGAAAACTCAAGTAGGGTTGTGCGCCCTTAGCTAGGCCTGGGTGCTAAAGATGGCGATGTTGACATCTTCCCTGGGGGCAAAGGTGGTGGTGGCAACAGTGATTAGTGAGATCCTCAAGGGGCGGAGGACAGAAACCTTTGGTGGCAGGTCCAGTCACCCCTTTCCCCACAGATCCTCACTCCACTGGCGACCATGGAGAATCAAAGTATTAGTGAGTAAGGAGGCTCATAGGTTTCCTCATAATGATCATCATAGTTCTGTTTCTTTACAAAATTTCTTAGGTTGATGCAAACTCTGCATTTTTAACACCGTCTGTGTTTTCCATGGGAAACAATTCTCCTTTCAAAAAGAGCAGAGCGTTTCCCTAATTATTCAAAACTATAACCTTTCGGTCTCTTGACTGAATAAAGCCTGGATTCCCTGAATTGTGGTCTGAATTCTATTGTTTACTCACTAGTAGGGATGTGGCTGGAGAATAATAATAAGCATTCACATTGTGCTCCCTAATTACAAAGCAGCATAGCTAAAGAACTTCATTTGATTTCTCAGGAATAGAGGGCTCAAAATCTAAGCCAAAAATAATACGAAAAACAGTGATGAAAACATGTTGTACCAGGAAAGTAAATCCTCATAAAAGATAGCAACCTACAGTTTAATGGGCTCAGTTACTCTAATCTTTTCACCTCCAAATATCCTCATTATTAAAAGCCATTATATGGCCGGCCCGGTGGCTTAGTGCTTAAGTGCGCACGCTCCACTACTGGCGGCCCGGGTTCGGATCCCGGGAGTGCACCAACGCACCGCTTCTCCGGCCATGCTGAGGCCGCGTCCCACATACAGCAACTAGAAGGATGTGCAACTATGACGTACAACTATCTACTGGGGCTTTGGGGGAAAATTAAAATAAATAAATAAATAAATAAATAAATGCCATTATATGAAGGTACATATATGAATCAGGCAAAGTGATTCACAAAGGTATCCAGAGAATTTTGGACTCCTACCAGCTTCAAGTCTGCAGCATTACTGAGATCACGAGATGCCTTACGTAGAAAAGGAACTGGGTGGAAGTCTACATATTATTTTCTGAACTTGATTGTTAAGACTAAACTGGTTATACACGTCTGGCTTCTCCAATTAGTCAGACATTCAAATACAGACTACAGAAATATACTATTTGTTTATGCACACTTATACAGGGCTATAACAACAGGTACCCTTTATTGAAAACAATTTCAAAATATTCATGACCCCCCACTAAAACAGCCCAAAACATTTAACACATTCTACTCTCCTTTGCGTCTAAGTGACCATCTTAGATTATAGTTTATACTATGTGACATTATTTATTTGAAGCCACCAAGGTAGCCTTTAGTTCTGTGCTCTGATATACTAAATAAATGACATTTAATTATGAAATCCTGGACACTGACAGTCCTCTAGCAGAAAAGTTGCAGGTTTCTGAATGTCCTCTAAGATAGTGCTCCTCAAATTTTATTGCATATATGAATCACCTGGGAATCTTCTGATTCAATGAGAATGGGTAGAAAAGAATAAAAGTCATACAAGAAATTAGTTGGAATAAGAAACTAAAGACAAAAATGTAAGTTTCAAAGATGTGAGCTGGCACAATTGGACGGGAGCAGGAGTAGAAAATAAGTAACAAAACGAAGGCAGAACCAGAGTTTTCAGGAAGGGAGGAGTCTTTGGCGAGGGAAGAGAAAGTATTCTGAGTGAACATTCCAAAGGGCTCCAAGTAAACAAACCAGTCATGCTGGGAAGTTTCATTTGGCTTCTATGGTTTCCCTGCTTCTCCCTCTGCTCAGCTCTGAGAAGCTGAAGAATGTACATTTAGTCCTTGATGTGCGACTGCAGTTGTAACACTGGCTAAATTGTAACCCATCCTCCAGTCTAGTGTTTGTTAAAAAAACTCCCATTCTATTCGTCTTTAGTCCCCACTATAAGGAAATCCTTTCTTGTATGTCATTCCAATTCCTTACAGCAATTCCTTAATTTTTCATAAGGAAAATTGTGTTTTCCTCTCACAGAAAAGAGATCACAGATCATGAGGTATAGGAGACATGACATGAGGCCTTCTTGGAGAGCTTTAAGATGTCTCTACTTCAAAAGAAGAACCAGCTAAGAAACCCACCGAAACTGGTTTTCCTGGAAGCACAGACAATACAGACGTGAACTTTAAAGGACATTAGCATTTATCTTGCCATTTGTGGTACCTTATACGGTGTCTGGTGAGTAGTGGGTATCAGGAAATTGAATCAGGAAAAGACTCAACACTTTTTCAGGCCTAGGATCACAGTAGATGCAAGAAAATAAAAATGTTGTTGGAGTTTTTCTCACCCTGAGATTAGAAAGAAAAACGAAAGTTGAGGAAAATAGTACTATTTTACAACTAAATAGCAGTTGTCTTTAGTAAGGATACCTAAAGGGTGTGCATGTTCTTTTGTTTTATCTTTTTCTACTTTATTTTTCCATGTTTATACCTAGCAAATATTTTAAATGGTTAAATATGCATACTATGTATGTTTTATATTCAGAGACAAATATATTGATATTGATTGAGTAATTATTGATATTAACATAAAGTGTTAACAACAGTTATCTTGTGGGAGAGGAAAGAGTGATACTTCGAGAATTGAGGAAGCCTTTTACTTATTACGTTATCCACATCTATTGAATTTTATGCACAAATGTGACTTTATTAGAAGGAAACCTCCATTCCCTTGCCTTATGTTTACTTAAAGGGACTATACTAACATTTCTTAAATCTCTACCTCTCTTATAGTCTCTTTCCCAGGAATTATCTGATAACTGAATTAAGACAAGAAACTGAGACAGTTCAGGCCCGTTCTCCATCTTTTCAGAGCGAGTCTGTCAACCAGAGGCATGCATTTCTTTACTCTCTCTACTGTCTGTGACACCCCCGCTTCACTCCCCACCCCCTCCACCCCGAGCTCCACAAACGCAAGAAAATGAAACCACACAGGAGAGCAAAAACTTGGTCTCTTTTCTTCACTCTGTCTCCAGCACCTAGAACAATGCTAGCATACACTGAATGCTCAATAAATAAATATTTTTTGAATCAGTTAATAAATTCCCTCCACCCTCTACCATGTGGTTAGGGGCCTACCCCCTCCAGAGAGGCTGGCAGTTGTCCAGCTGTGGACTGAGCCCATTGATCTAATTGAGAGGTGAAGTTGACAAGTCCACCGTGGCTGCAATCATAGGCTGTGTGCTCAGTCCACTGCTGCTCAGCCCTGTAGCTGGCATTCGATCTCTATCTGCTTACTACTGAGTTCATCTCTCACTTGGCTCCAAGTTCAAGAGAAGAAGAAAGACATTATTTACTGGGTATCCTCAAATACCCAACATTTTTATCATTAAAACTTTTAATTTTAAATGGACTTATTTTATTAAAGAGCTATATTACTTTTTAAAAGCAATGATAACTAGATCATGTGCTTCTGCTACACTCTCCAACATGCATGAGTAAAGAACGTCTGTCCAACAACCAAATAATCCTCACTATTAAATGCACTGTGGAAAAGGGGGACAGTGAGGGATGAGACCACTGCAGCCTTCTCACTACCTCCCCAGGCTCTTAACAGGAAGAGTGTCCCTCATGATACACAACATGTGCTCTGACTTTTAACTCCTTTCCTCTTGGAGTATCTGTGGTCCAATAAAATGTCCCTGCCCTGAGAAGACAGGTGTGAGAGGGTACTGTGTTTGACAGAAAGGAACACTGAGCTCCCCTTAAAAGGCCAACAGACTTCTGCTTTTTCTTTGTTCTCACAAAGCCAATGGCCATCCAGCATATTCCAGAGGATCAGAGACCGCCACACGAATCCTTGTGAGGCCACTTCCCCAATCCTTGTTGCAATTCCCATGTACCTGCCACTGAGACATACAGTTTAGCTCCTCTGGGCCTTTCACAAATACCTCCTGGATGAGGCTTCGGAAGTCTGGGGTCAGCTGCTGGAATCTTATGCCTAGAGGTTAATAACCAGCTCCACGGAGTGCCTTGCAAAACTACATCCACCAAGTGACCACACATGCACATGTTTATTCATTTAGGCCACTGCTGACCTCAAGGATTGTTCATAGACTTAAAGAGGGAGGGGGAGGGTAAAGCCACTTTGGAAGACAATTTGGTGATTTCTTACAAAACTAAATATACTCTTACCATACAATCCAGCAATCATGCACCTTGGTATTTACCCAAAGAAGTTGAAAACTTACGTCCACACAAAAACCTGCACATGGATATTTACAGCAGCTTTATTCATAATTTCCTAAACTTGGAAGCAATCAAGATATCCTTCAGTGGATGAATGAATAAATAAACTGTGGTACATCCAGAAAATGGGATAATATTCAGCACTAAAGAGAAATGAGCTATTTAGCTGAATCAGCTCTCTAGCTGCAGCAGAGGGAGGATGAAATAGAACAAGAAAAAACAGAAGACAAAAACAACAATAACAAGACCAGAACCCCAGTCACCCAATAAGCTTTCAAACAGCACACCTCCCAACAGATTCTTGTAGGATTTCTTCCTTGAGCTGATTCCCTTTAGATGTAATAATTGATACGGTACCCTTACTGGAAAGGTATGAGTGAGTCATCAGTTTGTTCTATATGTCAAACAACCTGGTGTGTTCCACATATTTTTCTCTTGAAACTCAGAGAAGAATAAGTCGCAAAGCCTACGTTCTCTCAGAAACAAAAGTCTGCCAACATAGGCCAACGTCTTGAGAAGATGAGGGTCCCCAGTATTTTTAACTTTCTGGTAACTTATTGTAAAGAGAGACTTATTTGGTTGTTTGCTTGTTTGTTTATTTGTTTGTTTTGAGGGGACACCTAAGTTAGCATGAAATTGCCTTAGATTTCAAATGTAAGACTAGACTTTATCAGACATAATAGGAATCTGCCCAGTTCTGCCACTTACTAATCATATAACATTCGCAAAGCAATATTAACAGAACATTAGTTACTAAGGCGCTATTCAAAGTGCTCTACTTGGATTAACTCATTTAATCCTCAAAAAGACCCTATGAGACGAGGCAACAGATAGAATAAGAAACATACTCAAGATTATAGATCTAGTAAGATAAAGAATTGAGATTAAACCCAGGTAGCCCTGTTGAAGAGCCTGTACTATTAACCATTTCATTGATAGTTTCAAACAATTTTAAATAGAGTGATGTCAGTATCAAGGTGGAGTGAGCTCTTCCCTTAGACTCTCCCCACTAAGATACAATGAAAAGGACATTCATAGACCAACAGAGGGCATTCAAACAACACAAAAGACATCTGAGAGACCCACGCAGCCATACATCTGAAGGTGGAGGTGCTGGAGCCCCTGGAGGAAGTGGAAGGAGTTAAAGGGATCTCCTCTCCCTCCCAAATGGCAGCAACCCTGGGCTCCAGACAATGCATGGCTCTGAGAGCAGAAGGGAGAGAGGCGGCCCTCCATGGGAACACCTTCGCTCTCCAAGTTCCCTCACAGCCCGGGGGAAAGGCCCACACAGAGGTGACTAAGCTATTGTGGGGGTGTCTTCATCAAGCTAGCACCCCATGAGTGCAGATAGTGAGGGCAGAGCGAGAACGCCCCTGGGATCATGCAGGCAAAAGAAAGCACCTCTCCCCCTGTCTGGCACTCCAGCTCAGCTAGTCAGCCAGAGCACCAACACAGATGATAGAAAACCAGCAGCTGTGAGCCAACAAGCCATGGATCTCAGGCAGCTCAGAATACACAGCACTTGACCCCCACCCAGTGGCAGCAGGTGTAAGCCGCAACCAGATACTGTCAATATGCAGAGGCACAAATCCACATGGTCAAACAGTATGAAAAAATGTATTAAATTCCAGACCAGAAGGAAAATGACAAGCACCCAGAAATCAATCCTCAAGGAACAGAAATTTATAATCTAAATGACAGAGAATTCAAAATAGCTATCATAAAAAACTCAACGAGGGGCCAGCCGGTGGTGCAAGCAGTTAAGTGCACACGCTCCGCTGCGGCAGCCCAGGGTTTGCCAGTTCAGATTACGGGCACGCACCAATGCACCGCTTGTTAAGCTATGCTGTGGTGGTGTCCCATATAAGGTGGAGGAAGATGGTCACAGAGGTTAGCCCAGGGCCAGTCTTCCTCAGCAAAAAAAGAAAAAAAAAAAGAGGAGGATTGGCTGATGTTAGAACAGGGTTGATCTTCCTCACCAAAAAAAAAAAAAATCTCGATGAGTTACAAGAAAATACAAACAGACAGTTCAATGAAATCAGGAACTTCTTCACAAAAGAAATTGAAACTATAAAGAAAAACCAATCTGAAATGTTGGAGATGAAAAACACAATGGATGAGATGAAGAAAAATCTGGACTCCCTGAATAAGAGAGCTGATGTTATGGAGGAGCGAATCAGCAGTCTGTCGGGCAGAAATATATAAATGCTTCAGATGGAGGAGGCAAGAGAACTAAGACTAAAAAGAAATGAAGAAATTCTCCGAGAAATATCCGACTCAATTAGGAAATTCAACATAAGGATTATAGGTATTCCAGAGAGAGAAGAACCCACACATCTATGGACAGCTAATCTTTGACAAAGGAGCCAAGAACATACAATGGGGAAAAAAAAGTCTCTTCTACAAATGGTGTTGGGAAAACTGGATAGCCACATGCAAAAAAATGAA
The DNA here is from genome assembly GCF_057802395.1 of Ceratotherium simum simum. NCBI lineage: Eukaryota > Metazoa > Chordata > Mammalia > Perissodactyla > Rhinocerotidae > Ceratotherium > Ceratotherium simum. Next base: position 47,990,548 of record NC_141922.1, on the reverse strand, counting down.
AGTAGACCCTTACCTTACACCATACACAAAAATTAACTCCAAATGGATTAAAGACTTGAATGTAAGGCCTGAAACTATGAAACTTCTAGAAGAAAACATAGGCAGTATGCTCTTAGACATCGGTCTTAACAACATATTTTCAAGCACCATGTCTGACCGGGCAAGAGAAACAATAGAAAAAATAAACAAATGGGACTACATCAAACTAAAAAGCTTCTACACAGCAAAGGAAACCACCAACAAAACGAAAGACAACCTAACAATTGGGAGAAGATATTTGCAAACCATACATTTCATAAGGGCTTAATCTCCAAAATATACAAAGAACTCATGCATTTCAACAACAAAAAAACTACCAACCCAATTAAAAAATGGGCAAAAGACCTGAACAGACATTTCTCCAAAGAAGATATACAGATGGCCAACAGACACATGAAAAGATATTCAACATCATTAACTATCAGGGAAATGCAAATCAAAACTACAATGAGATATCACCTCACGCCCGTCAGAATGGCTATAATTAACAAGACAGGAAACAACATGTGTTGGAGAGGATGTGGAGAGAAGGGAACTCTCATACACTGCTGGTGGGAGTGCAAACTGGTGCAGCCGCTATGGAAAACAGTATGGAGATTCCTCAAAAAATCAAGGATAGAACTACCATACGATCCAGCTATTCCACTGCTGGATATTTATCCAAAGAACTTGAAAACACCAATGCATAAAGATACATGCACCGCTGTGTTCATTGCAGCGTTATTCACAATACCCAACACTTGGAAGCAACCTAAGTGCCCATCAAGGGACGAATGGATAAAGAAGATGTGGTATCTATACACAATGGAATACTACACAGCCATAAGAAACGATGAAATCCAGCCATTTGTGACAACATGGATGGACATTGAGGGTATTATGCAAAGTGAATAAGTCAGAGGGAGAAGGTCAAATACCGTATGATTTCCTTCATTAAGTAGTAGATAATAACAACAATAAACAAACACAAAGAGACAGAGATTGGATTGGTGGTTACCAGAGGGGAAGGGGGGAGGGAGGAGGGCGAAAGGGATAATTCAGCACATGTGTGTGGTGATGGGTTGTAATTAGTATTTGGGTGGTGAACATGATGTAATCTATGCAGAAATAGAAGTATAATGATGTACACCTGAAATTTTTACAATGTTATAAACCAATGTTACTGCAATAAACAAAAATTTAAAAAAAGAAAAAAAAAACAGAGGAAGAAGAGAAGGAAAATGGAGCAGAAATCTTGTTCAAAGAAATAATAGCTGAGAACCTCCCAAACCTGGGGAAGGAGCTGGAAATACATGTGAAAGAAGCCAATAGAACTCCTAACTATATCAATGTAAAAAGACCTTCTCCAAGGCATATATTGGTGAAGTGGGCAAAAGTTAATGGCAAAGAAAAAATATTAAGGGCAGCAAGGCAGAAGAAAATAATGTACAAAGGAACTCCTATCAGGCTTTCAGTGGATTTTTCAGTAGAAACCTTACAGGCTAGGAGAGAGTGGAATGATATATTCAAAATTCTGAAAGGCAAAAACTTTCAGCCAAGAATACTCTATCCAATGAAAATATCCTTCAGATATGAGGGAGAAATAAAAACTTTCCCAGATAAGCAAAAGCTAAGGGAGTTCATTGCCTCAAGATCCCCTCTACTAGAAATGCTCAAGAAGGGCCTCATAACTGAAAAAAAAAAAAAAAAGGAGGGGGTTACAAAGCCTTGAGCAAGGAGAAAAATAGGTGGACAAAATCAGAAAATGGCAGTTCTTGTGCCAGCCCCGTGGCTTAGCGATTAAGTGCGCTTGCTCCACTACTGGCAGCCTGGCGTTCGGATGCTGGGCGCGCACCGACGCACCACTTCTCCGGCCACACTGAGGCCGCGTCCCAGATACAGCAACTAGAAGGATGTACAACTATCTACTGGGGCTTTGGGGAAAAATTAAATTAAATTAAAAAAAAGAAAAAAGAAAATGGCAGTTCTCTATCAGAAAAGGTTAGCAAACACTTAGTTACAACATTATAGACAAGGGGAAGGAAAACACCAAAAATAAATATAATCTCATTTTAACCACAAACTCACAACACAAGATGGAATAAGTTGTGACAATAACTTAGAAGGGGAGGGGAAAAGGATGGAATTGGCTGTACCTAAGGAAATAAGAGACTATCAGAAAATGGACTATCTCATCTACAAGATTTTTTATACAAACCTCATGGTAACCACTAAAGAAATAATCAGAACAGAGACACAAATGATAAATAAAGAGAAAACTAAGAAAACCATCATAGAGAACTACCAAACTGAATTGGTAGTCCAAAATACATGGGACAAGAAACAAAGGAAATACAGAAGAACTGGAAAATGAGCGATTAAATGGCAGCTTTAAGCCCTCATATATCAATAATCACTCTAAATGTATATGGATTGAATTCTCCAATCAAAAGACACAGAGTGACTGGATGGATTAAAAAACAAGACCCAACAATATGCTGACTCCAGGAAACACATCTCAGCTCTAAAGACAAACACAGGCTCAGAGTGAAGGGATGGAAGACGATACTCCAAGCTAATGGCAAACAAAAGTCAGCAGGTGTTGTCATACTTATACCAGACAAAATAGACTTCAAGATACAATGGGTAATGAGAGAGAAACAGGGACAGTATATACTGATAAAAGGGACACTCCACCAAGAGGACATAACACTTATAAATATATATGCACCCAACACAGGAGCACCAAAGTACATAAAGCAACTATTAACAAACTTAAAAGGAGATATTAACAACACCACAATAATAGTAGGGGACCTTAACACCCCACTTACATCAATGGATAGATCATCCAGACAGAAAGTCAACAAGGAAATCATGGATTTAAATGAAAAACTAGACCAGATGGACATCATATATATAGAACACTCTGTCCAAAAACAGCAGAATATACATTCTTCTCAAGTGCACATGGAACATTCTCAAGGATAGACCATATGTTGGGAAACAAGGCAAGATTCAATAAATTGAAGAAGACTGAAATCATATCAAGCATCATTTCCAACCACAATGTTATGAAACTAGAAATCAAGTACAAGAAAAAAGCTGGGCAAGTGACAAAGATGTGGAGACTAAACAACAAATGCTGCTGAACAACAAATGGATCATTGAAGAAATTACAGGAGAAATCAAAAAATATCTGAAGACAAATGAAAATGAAAATACAACACACCAACTCATTTGGGATGCAGCAAAAGTGATTCTAAGAGGGAAATTCATAGCAATACAGGCCTGCCTTAACAAACAAGAAAAATTTCAAATAAGCAATCTTAAACTGCACCTAACAGAGCCAGAAAAAGAAGAACAAACAAAGCTCAAAGTCAGCAGAAGGAGGGAAATAATAAAAATTAGAGCAGAAATAAATGAAATTGAAAAACAAACAAACAAAAAAAAAACAGTCGCCAGGATCAATGAAACAAACAGCTGGTTCTCTGAGAAGATAAACAAAATTGACAAACCCTTAGCCAGACTCACCAGGAAAAAAAGAGAGAAGACTCAAATAAATACAATTAGAAATGAAAGAGGAGAGATTACAATGGATACCACAGAAATACAAAGGATTATAAAAGAATATTATGAAAAACTATATGCCAACAAATTGAATAATCTAGAAGAAATGGATAAACACTTAGACTCATGCAATCCCCCAAAACTGAATCAAGAAGAACTAGAGAATCTGAATAGATCAATTACAAGTAAAGAGATTGAACCAGTAATCAAAAGCCACCCCAAAAAATAAAAGTCCAGGACCAGACGGCTTCTCTGGAGAATTCTACCAAACATTCAAAGAATATTTCATACCTATCTTTCTCAAACTATTCCAAAATATCGAGGAAGATGGAACACTTCCTAACACATTCTATGAGGCCAACATCACCCTGATACCAAAGCCAGACAAGGACAACACAAAGAAGGAAAATTACAGGCCAATATCACTGATGAACATAGATGCAAAACCCTCAACAAAATATTGGAAAACTGAATACAGCAATACATTAAAAAGATCATACACCATGATCAAGTGGGATTTATACCAGGGACACAGGGATGGTTCAACATCCACTAATCAATCAATCAATGTGATACACCACATCAATAAATGAAGAATAAAAATCACATGATCATCTCAATAGATGCAGAGAAAGCATTTGACAAGATCCAACATCCATTTATGACAAAAATTCTCAATACAATGGGTATAGAAGGAAAGTGCCTTAACATAAGAAAGGCCATATATGACAAACTTGCAGCCAACATCATACTCAGTGAGGAAAAACTGAAAGCCATCCCTCTGAGGACAGGAACCAGACAAGGGTGCCCACTCTCACCAATCTTATTCAACAAAGTACTGGAAGTTTTGGCCAGAGCAATTAGGCAATAAAAAGAAATAAAAGGATTCCAAATAGGCAATGAAGAAGTGAAACTCTCTCTATTTGTAGACGACATGATTTTATATATAGAAAACCCTAAAGAATCCATCAGAAAACTATTAGAAATAATCAACAACTACAGCAAAGTTGCAGGGTACAAAATCAACTTATAAAAATCAGTTGCATTTCTATACTCTAACAACAAACTAACAGAAAGAGAACTCAAGAATACAATCCCATTTAAAATAGCAACAAAAAGAATAAAATATCTAGGAATAAATTTAACCAAGGAGGTGAAAGACCTATACAGTGAAAACTGTAAGACATTATTGAAAGAAATCAATGATGATGTAAAGAAATGGAAAGATATTCCATGCACATGAATTGGAAGAATAAACATAGTTAAAATGTCCATACTACCTAAAGCAATCTACAGATTCAATGCAATCCCAATCAGAATCCCAATGACATTCTTCACAGAAACAGAATTCACAGGGGGCAACAAAAGACCTGGAATAGCTAAAGCAATCCTGAGAAAGAAGAACAAAGCTGGAGGCATCACAATCCCTGACTTCAAAATATCCTACAAAGGTATAGTAATCAAAAGAGCATGGTATTGGTACAAAAACAGGCACACAGATCAATGGAACAGAATTGAAAGCCCGGAAATAAAACCACACATCTATGGACAGCTAATATTCGACAAAGGAGCTGAGAACGTACAATGGAGAAAGGGAGTCTCTTCAGTAAATGGTGATGGGAAAACTGGACAGCCACATGCAAAGAAATGAAAATAGACCATTATCTTTCACCATACACAAAAATTAACTCAAAATGGATCAAAGACTTGAAGGTAAGACCTGAAACCATAAAACTCCTAGAAGAAAATATAGGCAGCACACTCTTTGACATCAGTCTTAGAAGGATCTTTTCAAATACCGTGTTTACTTGGACAAGGGAAACAAAAGAAAAAAACAAGTGGGACTTCATCAGACTACAGAGCTTCTGCAAGGCAAAGGAAACTAGGATCAAAAGGAAAAGACAACCCACCAACTGGAAGAAAATATTTGCAAATCATATATCCAACAAGGGGTTAATCTCCATAATACATAAAGAACTCACACAACTCAACAACAAAAAAACAAACAACCCAATCAAAAAATGGGCAGAGGATATGAACAGACATTTTTCCAAAGAAAATATACAGATGGCCAGTAGGCACATGAAAAGATGTTCAACATCAGTAATCATCAGGGACGTGCAAATCAAAACTAAGATATCACTTTATACCTGTTAGAATGGCTATAATCACCAAGACAAAAAATAGCAAATGTTGGAGTGGTTGTGGAGAAAAGGGAACCCTCATACACTGCTGGTGGGAATGCAAACTGGGGCAGCCTCTATGGAAAACAGCATGGAGATTCCTCAAAAAATTAAAAATAAAAATACCATATGATCCAGCTATCCCACTACTGGGTATTTATCCAAAGAACTTGAAATCAACAATTCAAAGAGGCTTATGCACCCCTATGTTCACTGCAGCATTATTCACTACAGCCAAGAAGTGGAAGCAACCCAAGTGCCCATCGACTGATGATTGGATAAAGAAGATGTGGTGTGTATATACAATGGAATACTACTCAGCCATAAAAAAGACAAAATCGTCCTACTCGCAACAACATGGATGGACCTTGAAGGTATTATGTGAGGCAAAATAAGCCAGACAGAGAAAGACAAACACCGTATGATTTCACTCATATGTGGAAGATAAACTAACACATGGACAGAAAGAACAGTTTAGTGGTTACCAGGGGGAAGGGGGTTGGGGGTGGATACAAGGGGTGAAGGAGTGCATTCATATGGTGACTGACAAATAATAATGTACAACTGAAATTTCACAATGTTATAAACTATTATGACCTCAATAAAAAATATTTTAATATAACCCACTCTAAGAAATATTTTTTACTATGACCCATATAACACAAGCCAGTACACATATATATGTGTGTATTATACACATATTTATTTATATATATGTATACATGTAATTGAAACCAAAATTTTATAAAACTACACCTACTCTCACTTCCTGCAATGCCCTGATGTTTTCTATTGTATTTTACTGTTTAAAAGTGCTAGTCACTGCACATCAAAGTGATTCTGAGATCCAATGAGAGTCATGACCTGAAGTTTAAAAAACACGGCACTGCATTTCATCACCTTAGGAATTTTGTGAGGTTGAAATAGGATAATGTGTACAGAACATTTAGCACAATGTATGGCACATACTATGTGCTTAATACATGGTAGCAATTATTAATGATTTTGCAAATAGCTGTAATTATGGGAGGCAGGGACACTGAGGGGGAAACCCTGACAGGGCTATAATGAATTTGTTGCCGGTTAGGATCTGTCCCTGGCAGAGAGATAGGGAATTTCCCCAGTATTTTTAACTTGTACTGTAAGGGAAATCCATATTCAGAAAGACAGCTGACTTATGGCTAACTCTGATTTCTTCTTCTGCACTACAAAGGACAATTTACAAGTTACTATGCCTCTCTGCTGGAACCCTCAATAAACCCAATTTATTGATTTATGTTTACATCCAACACTATTCTGGACATGATGAGCTATACAAAACTGGCCTTCATAAAGCAGTGCAGCTGGGGAGATACATTCATTTCCTAATGATGCTTTATAAAGTACTACTAATTTAGTGGCTTAAAACAACACGAATTGATTACCTTCCAGTTCTAGAAGTCAGAAGTCTTAACTGGGTCTCACTGAGATAAAAGCAAGGTGTCAGCAGGGCTGTATTCCTTTCTGGAGACTCTAGGGAAGAATCCACTTCCTTACATTTTCCAGCTTCTTTTTAGAGGCCACCTGTATTTCTTGGTTCACGGTCCCTTCCTCCACCTTCAAAGTCTGCAGCGGCAGGTTGAATCCTTCTCACATCAAAGCACTCTGATTCTGACACTGAGTCTGTTGTCTCATCTCCTTCTCCGAATCTTCTGCCTTCCTCTGCCATCTTTTAAGGACCCTTCTGATTGTACGGGGTCCACCTGAATAATCCAGGATAACCTCCCTAAGATCCTTGATTTAATCACATCCACAAAGTCCCTTTTGCCATGTAAGCTAACATTCAGAGGTTCTGGGGATTAGGGTGTGGACATTTGCAAGAGGAGGGGCGTTAACTATTCTGCCTAACACAGGAGACAGACCACACAAAATAGCAAATAAGATGTAACAACAACAATAACAACACACAACATTTATGGAACATTTACTATACGACAGGCAATGTGCTGAGTGCTTTACTTGCCTTCACGCATTTCTTTGTAGAGAAACCAAGTTTCCAAAAGATAATGCAAATTGCCCAAAGTCATACAGATCGTGCCAAACCCAGGTGTGCCTGACTTCAAAGATCATGCTCTCAACCACTTCACTACATATAACTAAGTATTAAATGTGTGGACATTAAGTGATTTGCAACTTTTCCCCATCATGGACTCCTTTTACTCTTTTCCCCCAGGGACCTTATTTTGAAAGACTTTGTATACTAAAATTTTTTTCATTAATCAAAGACAAATTTCTAATTTGTAACGTCTGATAGCTTTGAGCTAACCTCTTTGCCTCTTTTTGGATTTATATAGTTCCAGCCAAAATAATGCAATTTAATATTTTATTTAACATATTTTGGCATCACTTTGGAATACTGAAAATAGGAACTCAACTCCCTTAGTAGATGCCTAGGAGTTCAGAAAAGAAGGAAATCAATGGGAGCGGAGCAGTCAGAAAAAATGGCGTTTGACTTCAGTCTCAAAGAAGCAGAAATTTCAGACAGACCAGAGAGGAACAAAGAACGTGAATAATGTCTAGGAAATGAGAACAAGTATATCCAGGGATGAGACATAGGAAGCTTGTCAGGGAGAATTGGAAAAAGAGATTAAAGGAGAATAAATAAAGCATTAAGGCTTTGAAAGACAGGTAAATAAGGTTCAATTTAACGAGGCAGGAAAATACAGAAGCTGGAAAGCTTCTGAGCGGGAGTTCTTGGGTTTGGGGAGGCTAATCAGCTAGAACAAAGAGCAAGAGAGGAGGAAGTGAGAAACTGGCAATTGTAATTCACCTTCCAGGAGGGAAATTGAGTGGCTGGGAGGCATGAAAAGAGTTGGAGACTAACTTTTCAATATATCCCCTTTTGATTCCTCTAAATTTTATATGATGCACATGTATGAGCTAGTAATATATAGATACATACATGTTATATATATATGCATGTAATATATGTATACATGTATATAAGACTATCTTTATTGACCCAAAGCACCAAATAGTAAAACTAAGCATCTACTCTTAGCACACTTCAGAGCTCAGGATAAACCACTCCTCCATTCTCCCCACCCTCCACCAATAAAGCTACTTCAGCAATTTTCTCACCGGCTTAAAAAATTGCTCCTTTGGTGTCTGTCTACCTACCTTGTCCTAAGCATCAATTTCTGGTGCCCAAGCGTTTTTTTATTACTTTTATATGTTTGCCGAACTTGGATGAGAACCTACTTCAGAACTGACTCAGAAATCTCACAGGATGCTGTCATTCGTCTGTGATCCATAAGCAGCAATGGCGTTACAAGGCCTACACATCCCGACCCAACCCAGGGTTCTGGCTCAGACAATGTCTGTCAGCTGGCCTAATCCCCACACCCTAGGCTCCATTTCATCACCAGTGGATTGGCATCAATATTTATCTTTTCAAACTAGTATGCAATTCAAAGGAAACTTTTATCTCATAGATCAACAGGTATCCTATTGTTATCCAGTTGTTTGGTTTTTAATAGCTAACTAATGATATAAGTCCATCATTGATTTTGCAGGAAGATGTTGAACCTTTGCACTTTCTGATTAATCTATGCTTTATATGCAGTACTGGAAAGCTCAACAAAGCAAGCACCCCATTATGCCTAGGCAGCCAACCTGTTGTATTAGTGCTATCAGTGGTAACTGAGGTAAACGGAGGTCTTTAGAACTTTTTAAATGTTTTTAGGTTTAGGGAGAGTTGCATTAGAAAATGATTCCTTAGTCAGGTTGTGACTTTATTGCAACTCAAAGCCATAGTGTTAAGCTCTTGCTAAGAGTTTAGATGTTATGCATGAGATTATATAAACAAGAACAAGTTACAGCAGGCATTGGAGAGATAATAAACCAAAAGGACTGGCACAGCTAGATCCTAAAAGCCAGTTTGGTTACTCTTTCCCATTTTGCCAATACCCATGTATAATATTACTTGCTATACTGTATGAACGAAAGTGTTACATCAAGTTACCTGATCTGCCTGTCTTGTGTTAGTCAGTGGAGAAATAGTTATTGAACTCCCTACAGATGAATGATTTTAGAAACTGTGTTAACAGCAGAGCATCCAAGGGTAGAATAATTCTAAGCCTCTAAAAACTGTTCTCTGTTCTCTGGGAACACCTGGAAGGCAGCAAATACCCTGTGATTTTCTCTATGTGCCTAGCACAGTGTTTGCCTTCGAACGACACTAAACTAGAATAAAGAAAATCTTAGAGCAGAGCCATGATTCAGAACTAAAATTAATTAATGTGTCCCAGTTCATGAAGCACTTCCACATGCATTATCTCATCATTCCTCTCATAACACATATGAATGAGGAAAGCGAGTTTCAGCAAGGATAGGCAATCTGGGTGATAAAACAGAGACTGGGCTTGAAACCAAGCACTATTCTGTTAACTTGTTTTTATATATGTGATGAAGGCTGAGCGCAGATTATGCAGATTTTTAGAACGTTTGCCCATCCACCCACAAATTATGGATAAGATATTACAGACTCATATTATGGTACTCAACTCTTAAAACGCTATTGCTCCAGAGTGTAGCAGGGTACAGGCTTGTCTCGCCACAGCTATTGCTCTTGCAGCACACAGGCCCACTAGCGGTCCTGAAAGACAGGGTGCTCATTCTTGGACTCTGTAGCCCTCTCTAAAACATACCAAAAAGTCTCTTGGAACAATTTTCCTTCTATCTGTAATACCAAAAATGGCCCTCTTCTTTGAATTGCACCTTCAGATCACCTCTTTCCATAAGGTTTTCCCAATCGTTTACACTCTACAAAATAACAGCACTTCAATTCCTCATTCACACTTTAGCATGAATATTACTAAAGCTCTTTACAGTGTTTCTGTTAAATATTTGTGTGCATGTACATATGTACACTCTACTATGTCTCTAATGTAAACTTCAATGACTGAGGTATCTCAGGCATTTCATTCAGATATATGCATCATTTAAGTACTCACTAAATAGAAACATACATAATACATTTATTCTATAGAGTTCATCACCTCATCACAAAGCAAATATAAAGAAAGAGACAAATTTATGATATTTGGCTCTGACTTTTACATGTGTACATCCTAGTTTTACTGTAACTCTAGGATACTATACCATGGATTTAATTAACAAGGGTTTTCTGATGCAATGAACCTGAATTAGACTATCTTGTTTACTCCCAGTTCTATCACCTTTTACTTGTAAAACTTGAGGCTAGTCACTCTACTCTTAGGTTCAGTTTTCCCATCTCTAAAACGGGAATTGTTGGGGAAAACACTTACCACCATCCCCCCATTCCAGTATTTTCTTCCAGGAGGAGAGTTCTTTCATTAGAACAACACAACCAGCCTCTCACTGCGCCATCCATTCCCCCTCCCCCAATAGCCCCACTACCCCTCTCTAGGGGAAGAGGAGTATCTTACCTGACTTGTGAGTCTTGGAACATAGTAGCTCATCCTCTTCCTCTTCCCTTTCTCTTTGGAACTTCCTCCCTTCAGAGAGAATATATTCTGCCTTACTCCTCCATAAAATACACTTGACAGAGGCGGGCCTCCATGGGGTCGGGCCTGGGTTTGTTCTTCCTGTGATTACGTGGGTATAGGGTTAGTAAGCCAACTTGCACAATACCTCTAAATCACGTTCTCCAAATTTCAGTACAAAGTTGACATTTTGGTCTCCCATCTCCACTGCTCTTTTGCTTACTTCTCAGTTCATTCTGAACTTTGGGTGAATGATATCATTTATTAGCCCCATCATATCTCAATAGGGATAACAGTTACAACACAAGATTGTCTTAATGATATTGTATTTGGTAGAATGTAAAATATTTTTTATGTATAAGGAGCTAGTATTTCAATTTTAACACTTCTTTCATTTCTCTATTTCATAGTAAATTTTTAGAGATTCATTCAATCAGATGGCTGAGTTTTGACTAAATCTACTATGAGGAATAAACTTAAGTTAATATCTAATTATGCTTGAAATAAAATATCTTCCTTCCAATGTTTTCAGTTGTACACGGTTTTTTAATAGTTAATAAAATTTTAATTTTCTAAATAAGTGACAGAAAATACTACTGCATTGGATACAGTCTAGAGTTTAGAGAATTATTGGAATATTGGCTGCAAAGATCTTTTAAAATCTAGTGCTTTTTTCATAACTTTACCTCTGTGAGCTACAATGATTTTTAAACATGAACTTATAACTTTGAAAAAACAGAAACTTGAAATGAGCATGCCAGATAATTCTGCATGCTTTTAACCCAAGAATTGCAATCTTCTACCCGCTGTAACAACATCCTTCCATAGCCTAAAGCGATGGTAGGTGGATTATTATCACTTTCATTCATTGTGCTAGGCACTGGTGAACAAAACAAATGTGGCCCCTGTCTTCGTGGAGCTCACATTTGAAACAAGAGCATGGCTACTTAGTTTTCAAATCACTTTTCAATATTTCATAACTCAGTCTTGACAATCATCTCACAAAGTTGATAATTCTCACTCAAACTAAAATTGGCAAGGCCCCAAATGCTTTATTTTATGAAAAGAAACTAATATTTATTGGGTATAACCTTAGACACATAACCGTGTTTAATTCTTATAACACCCTTAAGAAAGGTATTATTATCACTATTTAATATATGAAGGAAATGAGGCTCATTGAGGTTACATAATACCAGAGAGGTCATGCACACTGGTTGATGAAGAAGCAGACTTTTAACTCCCTCAGATTGCAAAGACTCGTATTTTTTCTGCTAGAATGGATCAGTTAATGTCAATTATATCCCAAGTCAAAGTTGTTATTATACTGAGAAAGATTTTTAAAGGATAAAAATGGTGTATATAGGGGCCGGCCTGGTGGCATAGCAGTTAAGTGCGCGTGCTCTGCTTTCACGACCCATGGTTCACAGGTTCGGATCCCGGGCGCGCATTGACACACTTGTCAAGCCGTGCTGTGGTGGCGTCCCATATAAAGTAGAGGAAGATGGGCACGGATGTTAGCCCAGGGCCAATCTTCCTCAGCAAAAAGAGGAGGATTGGCAACAGATGTTAGCTCAGGGCTAGTCTTCCTCACACACAAAAAAATGGTGTATATAAAGACTTTGGTCATCACCTTTGTAGGCAGCAATGTAGAGACCTTATTTATCCTTGTTTTCTATATCATATACCAGAGCCATTCACATCATAGATGTTCAATAAACATTGAATTAACTTGTTAATATGTAAAAGCAAAAGCAAATTATAGTGAATGGAAATTGTTCCATATAGTTGAAGTTATTCCTAACAGTAAACTATTATTAAAGAGACACACCAACACTTTAAGATTGCTAGACTGAACTTCTTTAAAAGATATCCTTGCTCATATGTAAAATAACTCTTCATATAGCAATGTGTTGTGCTGTACCAAATCATTCACACTCCATCTCTCAGTAGTCTAACACCACTTCATGAAAACAGTTGAAAAGATTCAGGATGCAGCAATATAATTTTCTTGGTTCAAATCCTGGCTCTGCCACTTAATAGCTGCAGGACCTCACACAAGTTATTAACATCTCTGTGCCTCAGTTTCTACATCTGTAAAATGAGAATGATAATAGCATCTAGTGCATGCACAGTGTTGCTGTATTAAATGAATTATTATACATAAATTGTTTAGAAGAATGCCTGACACATAGCAAGCATTAAATAAGTGTTAGCTGTTATTGCTATTGTTGTTGTTGTTTTAGAAATTCAGTACCTTATGTCCATATCCTCATAATCCACAAAGAACTTGAAGGATGAGATTATGGCCAGCCAGAATCTTTTCCTCAGGAGTTCTAGGCTCTGAAATAGCATCAACACCACAGACAAACCCCTAGAGCAGTCAGAGGAGCCAGCTCTCTGACTGAGATACAGATAGTTACAGCCCTGGCTGGGTAATAACTGCTCTGTGAACTTGTCAGTGTCAAAGGCCACCAGGAACACATCTGCAGTTCTATAAAGCTGGGTTTATTGACTCATCACAAGAAGAAATATATACCATGGGGAACCATGGGGCATCTCAGCAAGAAGATGTTAGAAAGAACTTATTATAGGATTTGGGCTTGTGTTAGGTGATTTGGGGAGGGTTCAAGGAAATGGGGATCTTCCCTGTATTGGATGCTGTCCAGAAATAGAGATAATTCTCTGATTGGGTATCTTAATAATTCTTACATAGACAGTGAGAGAAATGAAATTGAGCTAAAGTTATAAATGGTAAAGAAGCAGCAGTCATTCATTATTTGCCAGGACAGGGGAATGTTTGCTCACTTTTGTGGGTTAGTCAATGTTCCTATTTCTCTCTGTTCAGACATGACCATGAAGTGGTCTTGTTTTTGTCTTGCTCCCTTACAGTCACAAAGCGGGCTTGTCTGAGGTTGGTTTTCTCTGTGAGTGTTTATATTCAACAGGAGAACTTCACAGATTCACTGTGAGTGCCAGGTCAGCTCCCAGCTAATAGAGGCTGCTTTTCTCTTTCTTAAACTAGATAAGAATGTTTTGCTTAAAGGGCAGAGCTGATCAGGAAAATAACAACTATTATTGTTATTATTTACATATATTGACAATTTTATAGTTTATAAAGTCCTTTTATATTCATTGTATAACTTGAACCTCTCAGAACAACCCTGGGAGATAAGTAGGCCATAGGGCATCCACACTTCACAACTCCAGAAACGCCATTCCGTGTGAATGGCACCTCCCCAATGTGAATAGTGTCCCCTGGAGTTGTGCAACAATGCTGCCTGACAGGGCAGACATTTCTATTCCTTTTTACAGTTATGAAAATGGAGTCAAAGAAGCTTCCTGAGTGTTCCTTAATTCCCATTAAACCCTAGAGTTTTCTCTGGCAACCTGCTCAGCTGCTGACATTGGATCCTTGACTCAGCCATAGTTTCCACTTCTAGACAATTGTACCAGCTTGCCCTGTTTTGACCTAGACTACATCAACTACTACAATAAGAAAAGCTTCACATTATTCCACAACTTTGTCTGTGCCTGCTCAAAACAGGATGCTAAAAAGAGTAGTGAACTTATAATCTCTTTCACATAGTCACTTCCTAAAGCAAAAAACAGATGTGTGTGTGTCTGCGTATTGCCTAAAATGTTAATATACCTTAGGATATGTTGCTTGTAATCTGGGAGTGACAGATGAAGAAAATGATTTTGAGTTCTGAAGAAATTTTAAAAAGCAAAATATCTTGCTAAATTCAAGGGGTAAAATTTTTAAATGCTGACTGAGCTACTAGTAACATAGCGTTCCACATTCTTGGAAACCTGCCAAGTAAAATGTCAAAGGAAAATGAAATTTCCCATGAAATGTCCGTCAATAATAAATTTTTGTCCAGCATTGCTTTTTGCAGCCGGGAAATTCCCTCTTGCGACTAAATTTCTCTCCTGAGACATTATATAAAGTGAAAGTGAAAATGGAATACCTCACTGATATATTAAGCAGTTCCCAGGAAGAATATGGGCTTTGATTCAACCAGATTTGTTCAGGAATCCTGTCTCAGTAACTTACAAACTCTGTGACTTTGGGCAATTCACCTAACCTCTCTTTTATTAAATTACCATGCTCGCTTCTCACCTCTGTTATTGGAGAGTACCCTACACTTCTCTATCAGAATGTTTATCACCCTCCATGTTCAGGTTTCTATCTCCCTTAGAACACTAAAACCATTTTGAGGGCGGCAACCATGTGTATTTTGCTATCCTTGTATTTCCAGCACCTAACATTATGGCATATAAAATATTTGTTGCCTTAGGGGAGGTGGACTGGAGATCTGGAGCTTCAGGAAGGTTTACTATTCATTTACATACTTTTTATAATTCTCGAATGTTTTACCCTGCCAATTTGGTACATGTATTTCTTTTTAATTAAAAATACTATTTATATGAAAAGAAGAGAAGGGAGAAAGTGGTTCTTGCATATAAATAAGTAAATAAATATTCAGTAATGGAATAGTAGGCACTCAATACTGTTCAGCTTCCTTACTTCTTTAAGGTTGGGATCAAAGTAGGTGATTTTAAGGCAAATTATTTTCTCTATCTTCTTATATATGATAAACCATATGTATAATTTGAGGACTAAAGTGTAATTTCATTTGGATGTAATTTTTCTTTTATTATGAAAAAGTGATAGTCCAACCAGCTCTATCTTAAATCCAGACCATTCCAGTTTGAGGTTAGATAGAGGAGGGCAGGGAGGGGGAAGATTCCTTGGGCCTTTTGCCTAGTGATCTAGCCAGCTAATCAAAGCTTTAAAAATATACTACTATTTTTCCTTCTTTTGCCACAATTCTTCATGTGTATAGCTCTATCAGGGCACCTCATGGAACAAGATGGCTGGAGACTGAGGCATGATGTAGCTACTCCTCAGTCCCTTGTCCAAATGCCATCGAATAACACCAAAATCCCTAAGCCCATCCATTAGCAATTTGCACTTTTTAGCAAACAAGCTTCCCTGCATGGAACACTTCCAAAGACTGGAATTGCTGATCATCTTACTCTGAATGACCACAATAAATCCTTTAGTCTTTCCAAAGGATTTCTGATTTTTAGCTTCATAATTCAGATTATGCTGATGTGGAAAGATTTGAGTCAGAATTTATATATGAACTGAATGTTTTCTGACAGTTTATGCTCTATATTTCCAATTTTAAAGTTTTAACAAAAAATAAAATAAAGGCTTAACAATACGATATTTCTATGAGCAAACAAAACAAGTAATTTGCCCAGGCTATAATCTAAAAGGTAAAGGAAAAATTTCCCGAAGTTTTACAATCTAAGTGAAAAATATTTTCTGGATACTAATTTATCTGGTTAATTAATGAAGAGAGGTCTCTAGTAGTTACCTCTAGATTCTGAACTTGTTTTTTTCTTGTCCATATTTTTGTTGAGTTGAAAACACAGAAGAGAAAGAACATAGCACCCTGAGTGTATGCCATATACTAAACACTTTCTATACATTATCTTATTTCATATTTTTAATACTAATTAGAGCAATAATTTCACAAAAGAAGGCTCAAAGAATTTAAGCAGGCTGCCCAAAATTACACAGTTCATAAATGACGAAGCAGAGAACTGAAGTCAGGTACGTCCAAACATTGTGCTACCTGGAAAAGACAATCAATATAGCAAAATACAGGTTTAAGAGCATCTTGAAAGGCTAGAAGAATAGACCTACAAAGATATAATAAAACTTAACATGATTAAGTTAAAAAATGAACATTCATCTACAAATGAGATATTAGTACACACTTATTAGATAGCTAAAATAAAAAATAGTGACAATATCAAGTGCTGATAAAGATGCAAAGAAACAGAATATCTCATATATTGCTGGTGTGAATGTAAAATGTCACAGACAGCCTGAAAAATAGTGTAGCAGTTTCTTAAGAAAACTAAAGATGCCCTTACCATATGACCCAGCAATGACACTCCTGGGCATTTACCTCAGAAGAAATGAAAATGTCCATACAAAAACCTGTACGCAATTGTTCATAGCAACTTTAATTGTAAGAGCTAAAACCTGGAAACAACAAAAATGTCCTTCAATAGGTGAATGGTTAAACAACTTTGGTACACCCATACCATGGAATACTATTCAGCAATTAAAAAAAAAAACAACTATTGATATGAGAAACACCTTGGATGGATCTTAAGGGCATTATGCTGAGCGAACAAAGCCAATCTCAAAAGATCACATATTTTCACTAACATAACATTCTTGAAATGACAAAATCATAGAAATGGAAAACAGATTGGTAGTCTCCAGGGATAAAGGATGGTGGAGATAGGAGTGATGGGGGTGAGTGTGGCTGTAAAGGAGCAGTATGAGGGAGATCTTTGTGGTGATGGAATAGTTCTGTATCTTGAATGAGGTGGTGGTACAGGAATCTACGCATATGAAAAAGTGACATAAAGCAATGTACACACATTGGATGAATGTTAAATTATTGGTTTTGATATTGTATTATAATTATTTAAGATATAACGATTGGGAGAAACTGAGTGAAGGGACCTCTCTGTACTATCTTTGCAACTTCATGTGAGTCTATTATTATCTCCAAATAAAAAGTTTTAAAAAATTATACCTGAGTGTATTAATTTCCTGGAGCTGCCATAACAAAGAATCACAAACTTGGTGGCTCAAACCATAGAAATTTATTCTCTCACAGTTCTGGAGGCTAGAAGTCCAAAATCAAGATGTTAACAGAGGTGATTCCTTCTGAGGGCCATGAGAGAGACTGTTCCATTCCTCTCTCCTAGTTTCTGGTAGCCTCAGGCATTCTTTGGCTTGTAGATGGCTTTCTCTCTGTGTGCTTATAATATCTTCCCTTTATGTGTACCTGTCTGTGTGTCCAAATTTCCCCTTCTTATAAAGACACAAGTCATATTGGAGTAGGGCCCATCCTAATGACCTCATCTGAACTTGAGCAGCTGCAAAGACCCTGTTTCCAAATAGGGTCACATTCACAGGTACTGGGGGTTAGGACTTCAACATCACTTTGGGTTACACAATTCAACCCATAACACTGGGTTTAAAGAATCAATTGCGCAAGTACAGGAGAGAAAAACTGGTTTAAAGGCAGTTTATATTAAAAACAAAAAACGAAGAAACAAGTTAACAATTTTAGTTGAGCACAGGCTCAACCTAAATTAATAGTTTAACAAGACTGCTTAATAAAATGAATACTGTCTTCCATTGCACTAATACATTCAGATCAGAGACAAGCACAGCCACTCTCTCTCTCACCTATCAAATTTCATATGGAATTTTCTAATCTGTTAGATGTAGGGGAATATTGATGAAGTAAAGTAGATTAACAAGAGAACCACTGTGAGTCTGAAAACCAAGTTGAAGTAAATGAGATAAATTAAGATGCTGAAGACTAAAGATGACATAACTGTTTTCAAAGCATTCCTCTTTTAAATCTCTCATACCACCTTAAGAAGTGGTATCCCCTTTATGTTTATTGAATGAATGACAAAGCTTAAATTGTCTAGGTAGAAAAATTAGGCTTATTCAATCTAGCACAAGCAGGTAATATTAAGGCCAGAATAACTTCCTAAAACTTAGAATGTTGGAGAATTTTAACAATAGAAATCTCCAACCGATGGAAATGGCTTAAATGCTCAAAATGTTGCAAATTCCCTATTGCCAGGAAATGCTCAAAAGAAGCTTAGCCACCCTTTGCCAGGTATACTTTTTTATTTATTTGGGTGTTTTTTTTGTGTGGTATGAAAAACATTTTTATTTGGCAGAATGACAAATTAGTTTTTAATTTAGCTTTTTGTTTATATTAATGTGTCCAAAATATATAAAGAACTCATACAACTCAGCAAGAAAAAAATGAACAACCCTGTCAAAAACTGGGCTAGGTATTCTTTAGATGGGAGACTGTACTAGCTTGGTGTCTCCCAACGTTTCTTTTTTAATTTTCAGTACTTTCACAAAAAGATATATTAATTTAACCTTCTTAGGAATTTTTTAAAAATAATTTCACCTTTTTCTGAATGCTACATGGTAAAAATGCAACTTTAGATTGAAAAATGTTTGAGAAAAGTGTTATAAATACTATATTAAAAGCTGATTTTAATGTTCTGTACTAATAATTCTAGTATGAGAAATGTTTACTTTTTTAGGTTTAACTTAGCTTATTATCAGAAAAAGCATCATTTTATCAATTTTAAAATGACATCATGTTCACTTTTAGAGTTGGACACAATTAGAATGGCTAAATGAGAAACATTATTGTGCTCATTAACTACAAAAATGTGTACTTCTCTGACTCTTCATAATAGACTCTATGTCATCAGATATATCAGGTATTTTTTGAGATTTTTTGGGGGGAAAACAGTACCAAATGTACCCCAAACCTTAGTTTTCCCATGCAGATCATTCATTGTTATGTAATTATAGACTTTCCCAATATTTGTGTTTTTAAAACTTACTCGGTGCTTTTAGACTGAAAAATAGAAAAAGTTAAAATATGAGATGTCTGAAATTCTTAGATTTTTAATTTTTAAGTGGTTTCTTTTCCAATTTTTCAGTCCTGTTTCTAGTTGAAGAGATATGAAAGATTTCAAGCTGCTATTTCCTAAAATAGCACATGTATGTATAAATAACCTTTATTCCCAGTAAATGGAAAAACAAATCTTAGTGTGATTTTATAGAATTTTGAACAGATGAATTTAACATACAGACATGATGCTTGTGTCAGCCTAATTTGCATAACCATTCTCATTTAGTTGATGTAGTTCAACATCAGTATTCTTTAAGTTTCCTGCGTTTACCCAATTCATTAGGGGAACTAATTAAACTATATATATATGAATAAGAATATATATATTTTTAAACTGCATGATGGTGAAAACTATCATGAAAGCTAAAGGTTTGAGGTTGTGATAAATAAATTGAAGTCAAATATTTAGAAGGTTTGCAATAAAAAGAATCTTAGCATTTTTTTAAAAATTTTATTTATTTATTTTTTTCCCCAAAGCCCCAGTAGATAGTTGTACATCATAGCTGCACATCCTTCTAGTTGCTGTATGTGGGATGCAGCCTCAGCATGGCGGGAGAAGCAGTGTGTCGGTGCACGCCCGGGATCCGAACCCGGGCCGCCAGCAGCAGAGCGCGTGCACCTAACCACTAAGCCATGGGGCCTGCCTGAATCTTAGCATTTTAATGAGTTTAGAAGCACTGAACTTCAGGAATCAGTAGACCAACATTATATTACCTATCTCAAAAGGAAAAGAAAGCAAGTGTGTGGAGGAACAGCTATTCTCATTGTCTGCAGGAAAAAAAAAATGGGTACAACCTCAATGAAGAGCAATTCAACAATATAAACCAAAATTACAAATAAACATAACTCTTCAGTTCAGCAATTTACCTTCTAGGAATTACATATGTGTATATATTTGCATATGTATGAAATGACATATGTAAAGATAAGTTATTGCAGCATTATTTGTAATAGCAAATATGTGGAAACAATCTAAGTGTCCACCAATGGGGAATAAATTATGGTATGCCCATCAGCCATTAAAAAAAAAAAGGAGGACATGGTGTCAAGATGGCAGCATGGGCAGCCTCTGAACTCACCTCCTCCCATGGACACAACAAATTTACAACTACTCTTGGAATAATTACCCCTAAAAGAGAACTGAAAACTGGATAACAAGAACCCCCACAACAAGGGACAGTGATGACTGAGGTGGAAGAGGGAGAAATTCCTTTCTGGAGAGGAAAAATGCCACCTTTGCAAGCTGCAGCACTTCATGGCTGCCCAGGAGCAATCCAAAGGTATGTAGCCTTCCCTGGAGGAGTGGGGGACCTGAGTAGGGGAGCATTACCACTATAAGCATCCTTTGGACTCAGCACAGCCGAGATGAATGTCATAATATCTGGCTTTGCTGGCTATTAACTACAACGGGGAATACCCCCAGAAAAGCTGGGACATAAGGGAAAAAAAAGCCTGCTCTTAAAGGGCCCATGCACAAATTCACCCATTTCAGAAAGCAACCTAAAATCATCAGAAAGAAAAGTGCACAGTCCTTTGGTGAAAAGAGACTCACCTGATAAGCTCTTGGTTCATCTTGGTGAGAGGTGAGACCTCTCGAGGGACTGAGACATTGGCGGCAGCTATTATTGTGTCCTAGTATGGGCACGCTGACACAGATGCTGGCAGACGCCATTGGAGTTCTTCCCCTGGCCTGTTAGCACAGGGGTCTGCCCCACCCACTAGAAAAGCACTGATTTAATCCAGCTCAGCCAGGGCAGGCAGCCCGCCCTAGGGACTGGCCCTACCTGACAACAAGCCCTCAGGCAACTTATGGGCCCACATAGGCAGGGTGCCTGGAACCTCTGCAACCAGGAGAGTGAGTCTGCCTCTGCGGGGCAGGGTATGCGTGAGGGGTGGGGCTGCATTGGTGAAGTATGTAGGGCCTCTGCAGCAGGGTGTCTGAGTCCACTTTAACGGGTCAGGGCCCACTCACGGGACAGGACTGTGTTGACAGGGTGTGTGGCCTGTGGTCAACAGCAACAGGCTTGTGCTTCTCAAACACAGGGGATCAGCCTCACCTTCCAAAGCCTGAAACAATCGGGTGCTGTCATGCCTGGGGCCAGCCCCACCCAGCTGCAACCCTAAGGGAGCTGACAACAGCCTTGCAGGCCAGAGGCCTACAGCAATTGTAAGCACCTGAGTCTAGAAACCAGCCACACTGGGGGCCTACTCACTTAACAGAAAAACTGCAACAGGAATGTTCTATTAGACCTTGCAGCAAACTGGGCTGGGGCTCCCCACACCCGATAAAGTGACTGAAAGGATGACAGCAGCCACATGTTGAGCATTACAACCAGCTAGCCAGTGGGACAGCCTAGCCTCCCTGGGCACCTGCAGCAAGAGTAACACTGCTATAAAAGAAGGACACATAGCCCACACAGGGGTCACTCATAGAACTTTTGGAACTGGTGAATAGAGGGAAGCACACTGCTGGGCCTCATAAGGCATCTCTTACATAAGGGCATCTCTCCAAGATCAGGAGATGTAGCTGATGTACCTAATACATAGATTTAAACACAGAGAAAGAGGCAAAATGAGGAACAAAAGGAATATGTTCCAAGTAAGGGAACAGGACAAAACCCCAGAAAAAGAACTAAACAAAACAGAAATAAACAATCTACCTGAAAAAGAGTTCAAACAAAAAGTCATAAGGATGCTCACTGATCTTGGGAGAAGAATGGATTAACTCAGTGAGAACATCAACAAAGAACTGGAAAACATAAAAAAGAATCAATCTGAAATGAAGAATACAATACTGGAAATGAAAAATTCACTAGAGGGATTCTATAGCAGAGCAGATGACACAGAAGAACGGATCAGGAAGCTGGATGAAAGACTAGAGGAAATCACCCAAGCTAAACAGATAAAAGAAAAAAGAATTAAAAAGAAAGAGGACAGTCTAAGGGACCTCTGGGACAACATCAAGTGCACTAATATCCAGAAGGAGAAGAGAGAGACAAAGGGGCAGAGAGTCTATTTTAAGAAATAATAGCTGAAAACTTTCCTAACCTAAGGAAGGAAATAGACATCCAGGTACAGGAAGCATAGAGAGTACCAAACAAGATAAACCCAAAGAGGCCTACACCAAGACACATTACATTAAAATGTCAAGAATTAAAGACAAAGAGAGAATCCTAAAAGCCACAAGAGAAATGCAGCAAGTTACTTACAAAAGAAACCCCATAAGGCTATCAGCTGCTTCTCAGCAGAAACCTTACAGGCTTGAAGGGAGTGACACAATATATTTAAAGTGCTGAAAGGAAAAAACCTACAGCCAAGAATACTCTAGCCAGCAAGGTTAACATTCAGAATGGAAGGAGGGGTAAAAGAGTTTCCTGGACAAGTAAACACTAAAGAAGTTTATCACCAAGAAACCAGCTTTACAAGAAATGCTACAGGGACATATTTAAGTGGAAAAGAGAAGACCACAAATAGGAATAAGAAAATTATCCAAAAAAAAAAGCAATAAAATCACTGGTAAAGATAAACACACAATAAGGTAGCAGAAAACCACCTATGAAGCTAACATGTAGGTCAAAAGACAAAAGTACTGAAATTATCTATTTCCATGATAAGAGGATAATGGTACACATGCACAAAAAATAAGGTTAGATATGACATCAAAAACATAAAATGTGGGAGGAGGGGAGTAAAAGAGTAGAGCTTTTAGCAAGAGGTAAACTAAAGAGACCATCAAGTTAATATAGATTGCTATATACATAGGTTATTATATATAAACCTCATGGTAATCACAAACCAGAAACCTATAATAAATACACAAAAAATTAAGAGAAAAGAACCCAAAAATAATACTAAAGAAGGTCATCAAACCTCAATAGAAGAGAGCAAGAGAAGAAGAAAGGAACAGAGATGAACTACTAAAACACTCAGAAAAAAAGTAACAAAATGGCAATAAGTACATTCTTATCAGTAGCTACTTTAAATGTTAATGGACTAAATGCTTCAATCAAAAGGCATGGGGTGGCTGATTGGATAAAAAAATCAAGACCCATATAATTGCTGCATACAAGAGACACACTTCAGACTTAAAGACACTCACAAACTGAAAGTGAAGGGATGGTAAAAGATACTCCATGCAAATGGCAATGAAAAGAAAGCTGGGGTAACAATACTTATCTCAGACAAAATAGACTTTAAAACAAAAACTGTAATAAGAGATAAAGAAGGGCACTACATAATGATAAAGGGAAGAATCAAACAAGAGGATATAACACTTGTAAATATCTATGCACCCAACATAGGAGCACATAAATATATAAAGCAATTATTAACAAACGTAAAAGGAGAAATAGCAATGCAATAATAGTAGGGGACTTTAACACTCCACTTACACCAATGGATAGGTCATCCAAATAGAAGATCAATAAGGAAACACTGGCCTTAAATGACACATTAGACCAGTTGGACTTAGTAGATATATACCAACCATTCCATCCAAAAACCACAGAATACACATTCCTTCTGAATAGGGGACATTCTCCAGGACAGATCACATATTAAGCCACAAAACAAGTCTCAATAAATGTAAGAAGACTGAAATAATACCAAGCATCTTTTCTGATCACAGTGGTATGAAACTAGAAATCAACTACAGGAAGAAAATCAGAAAAGCCACAAATAAGTGGAGATTAAACAAAATGCTACTGAACAATGATTGGGTCAAAGGAGAAATCAGAAAATACCTGGAGACAAGTGGAAATGAAAATATGACATGCCAGAATTTATGGGATACAGCTAAAGGAGTTCTAAGAGGGAAGTTTATAGCAATACAGGCCTACCTCACCAAACAAGAAAAATCTCAAAATGACAATCTAAAGTGCACCTAAAGGAATGGGAAAAAGAAGAATAAACAAAGTCCCAAATCAGTAGAAGGAGGGAAATAATAAAAATCAGAGCAGAAATAAAAGAAATAGAGACTAAAAAAAAAAGAAGAAATCAATGAAACCAAGAGCTGGTTCTTTGAAAAGATAAACAAAATTGACAAGCCTTTAGCTAGACTCACCAAGAACAAAAGAGAGAAGGCTCAAATAAATAAAAGCAGAAATGAAAGAGAAGAAATTACAACAGACACTTCAGAAACACAAAAGATTATTAGAGAATACTACAAAAAGTTATACGCCAACAAATCGGATAACCTAGAAGAAATGGATAAATTCTTATAATCATACAATCTTCCAAAACTGAATCAAGAAGAAAAAGAGAATTTGAATAAACAAATCACCAATAAGGAGATTGAAACAGTAATCAAAAACCTCCCAAAAAATGAAAGTCCTGGACCAGATAGCTTCCCTGGTGAATTCTACCAAACATTCAAAGAAGACTTAATACCTATCCTTCCCAAACTCTTCCAAAAAATTGAGGAGGAGAGGAAGCTTCCTAACTCGTTCAACAAAGCCAAAATTACGCTAATACCAAAACCAAACAAGGACAACACAAAAAAAGAAAATTACAGGCCAATATCACTGATGAACATCGATGCAAAAATCTTCAACAAAATACTAGCAAATTGAATATAATACATTAAAAAGATCATACACCACGATCAAATGGGATTTATTCCAGGGATGCAGGGATGGTTCAGCATCTGCAAATCAATCAACATGATACAAACTGATTAACAAAATGAAGACTAAAAATCACACGATCATCTCAACAGATGCAGAGAAAGCATTTGACAAGATACATCATCCATTTATGATAAAAACTCTGAATAAAATGAGTGTATAAGGAAAGTACCTCAACATAATAAAGGCCATATATGACAAACCCATAGCTAATATCATTCTCAATGGAGAAAAACTGAAAGCTATCCCTCTAAGAACAGGAACCAGACAAGGATGCCCACTTTCAACACACTTATTTAACATAGTATTGGAAGTCCTAGCCAGAGCAATCAGGCAAGAAAAAGAAATCAGAGGGGTCCAAATTGGAAAGAAAGAAGTGAAACCATCACTATTTGCAGATGACATGATTTTATATATAGAAAACCCTAAAGAATCCACAAAAAAACTTTTAGAAATAATGAATGAATATGGTAAAGCTGCAGGATACAAAATCAACATACAAAATTCAGTTGCATTTCTATACACTAACAACGAAGTAGCAGAAAGAGAAAGTAAGAGTACAATCCCATTTACAATCTCAATAAAAAGAATAAAATACCTAGGAATAAACTTAACCAAAGAGGTGAAAGACCTCTACACTGAAAACTATAAAACATTGTTGAAAGAAAAAGAAGACACAAAGAAATGGAAAGATATTTCATGCTCTTGGATTGGAAGAATTAACATAGTTAACATGTCCATACTTCCTAGAGCAATCTATAGATTCAATGCAATCCCTACCAAAGTTCCAGTGACGTTTTTCACAGAAATAGAACAAAGAATCCTAAAATTTATATGAAACAAAAAAAGACCCTGAAAAGACAAAGGAATCCTGAGAAAAAAGAACAAAGCTGGAGGTATCACATTCCCTGATTTCAAAATATACTACAAAGCTATAGTAACCAAAACAGCATGGTACTGGCAGAAAAACAGACACATAGATCAATGGAATAGAACTGAAAGCCCAGAAATAAACCCACACATATATGGGCAGCTGATTTTCGACAAAGGAGCCAAGAAAATACAATGGAGGAAGGAAAGTCTCTTCAATAAATGGTGTTGGGAAAATTAGACAGCCACATGCAAAAGAATGAAAGTAGACCATTATATTACACCATACACAAAAATTAACTCAAAATGGATTAAAGACTTGAATGTAAGACCTGAAACCATGAAACTTCTAGAAGAAAACATAGGCAGTACACTCTTCAACATCAGTCTTAGCAGCATA
The DNA here is from genome assembly GCF_057802395.1 of Ceratotherium simum simum. NCBI lineage: Eukaryota > Metazoa > Chordata > Mammalia > Perissodactyla > Rhinocerotidae > Ceratotherium > Ceratotherium simum. The sequence goes on along the minus strand of NC_141922.1, from coordinate 47,963,812 downwards.
CTTTTAACTACCACGTCTGACCAGGCAAAGGAAACAGTAGAAAAAATAAACAAATGGGACTACATCAAACTAAAAACCTTCTGCACAGCAAAGGAAACCATCAACAAAACAAAAAGACAACCTAACAATTGGGAGAAGATGTTGCAAACCATATAACTGATAAGGGGTTAATATCTAAATATATAAAGAACTCATACATCTTAACAACAACAAAACTAACAACCCAATTAAAAAATGGGCAAAAGATCTGAACAGACATTTCTCCAAAGAAGATATACAAATGGCCAACAGGCACATGAATAGATGTTCAACATCATTAACTATCAGGGAAATGCAAATCAAAACTATAATGAGATATCACCTAACTCCCATCAGAATGGCTATAACTAACAACACAGGAAACAACGAGTGTTGGACAGAAGGGAACTCTCATACACTGCTTGTGGGAGTGCAAACTGGTGCAGCCACTACGGAAAACAGTATGAAGGTTCCGCAAAAAATTAAGGATAGAACTACCATATAATCCAGCTATTCCACTGCTGGGTATTTATCCAAAGAACATAAAATCACGAATGCATAAAGATATATGCACCCGTATGTTCATTGCAGCGTTATTCACAATAGCCAAGACTTGGAAGCAACCTAGTGCCCATCAAGGGACGAATGGATAAAGAAGCTGTGGTATATATACACAATGGAATACTATTCAGCCATAAGAAATGAGGAACTCCAGCCATTTGTGACAACATGGATGGACCTTGAGGGTATTATGCTAAGCAAAATAAGTCAGAGGGATTAGGTCAAATACTGTATGATCTCATTCATATATAGTAGATAAAAACAACAACAAACACAAAGAGACAGAGAGTGGATTGGTGGTTACCAGAGGGGAAGAGGGGAGGCAGGAGTGTGAAAGGGGTGACTAGGCATATGTGTGTGGTGATGGATTGTAATTAGTCTTTGGGTGGTGAACATGATGTAATCTACACAGAATTTGAAATATAATGATGTACTCTCAAAATTTATATAAGGTTATAAACCTATGTTACTACAATAAAAAATTATAAATAGAAGAAAATATAATTACCAAAAAAAAAAAAAGAGGTGCCAGCCCTGTTGCCTAGTGGTTAAAGTTCCGTGTGCTCCTCTTCTACAGCCTGAGTTTGCAGGTTCGGATCCTGGGCACAGACGTACACTACTAGTCAGCCATGCTGTGGTGGCATCCCACATACAAAATAGAGGGAGACTGGCACAGACATTAGCTCCGGGCTAATCTTCCTCAAGCAAAAAAAAAAAAGAGGATGATTGGCAGCAGATGTTAGCTCAGGGTGAATCTTCCTTAGCAAAAAAAAAAAGATGAAGAAGCTTTCTATTTCTTGTTTGTTTTCATAAGGAAGGATATTTATGATATATTGTTCAATGAAAAACAAGCAAGGTGAACAGGTATATAGTGTGGTACTAATTACATGAAAGAGAGACATAATATATATATATACACACATATATTTGTTTCATATATACTAATAACTTTTTATTGAAGTATAGCATATACATGTATAGAGAAAAGTACACATTAAGTGTAACCTTAAAGAATGTTCATAAACTGAACGCACCCGTGTAACTGGCACGTAGAGTTTAGGTCCTAGATCAAGAAACAGAACGTTACTATCATCCCAGGCGTCCCATCATGTCCCTTTTAGTCACTACCTCCACCCTACAAGAGTGGCCACTATTGTGATTTCTAAAAGTATAGGTTAGTTTTGTTAACTTTTGTACTTAATAGAAATGTAGTCATACAACATGTACTCTTCTGTGTCTGGCTTTTTTCATCCAACATTATATTTGTGTGATTCATCAATATCGTCATACACTGTTCAATCTCACTGCTGTTTAGTATTCCATTGTATAAATGTGCCACAATTTATTAACCCATTCTACTGTTTATGGGTATTTAGGTAATTTCCAGTTGGAAGCTATTATAAATACCACAGCTATGAACATTCTAGTATATGCATATACGTGTCCACATACCTAGGAGAGAGTGATAAGATCTGCATAACTGCAATTTTAATAGTGACTGCCATACAGTTTACAAAATTGATTGTACCAATTGACACTCCCATCAGCACTGTACAAGAGTTCCAATTGTTACAAATCCTCACTCACATTTGGTATCTGTCTTTTTAATTTTATTCTTGTATTTGTGTAGTGATCTTGCATTGTGGTTTTAACTTGTACTTCTCTGATGACTAATGATGTTGAATATATTTTCATCTTCATTTGCTATTTAGATATCACCTTTTGTGAGGTGTCTAGGTCTTCTGCCCAATTTTCTATTGTATTGTCTGTCTTCTACACTTTTAAATTTTGAAACGTGAATATATTATTATTTTTTAAAAAGTACATTTAAAAGTAATGCAATTAAAAATATAAATAAATTTTATAGAGCTCTATGATGCATGCTCTCTCCTTCTTAGAGATTTACAATATACCAGTATTTCAAAAGCTCTGAAAAGTCTTAAAGTTTCACCACCATGGAACAGTTTGGAGAAATGCTGCTTCCATTCTTGTATAATTTTTATTTTTCATGGAATTAATAATTACCTTTTTTTCACTTTCTTAGATTTTAAGTTCTCTCTCCACATATTTCATTAGATATATCCAACACCTATCAATATAATTTCCCAAATATTCAAAATTAATCTATAAATTCAATTATTTTAGAGTTTTTCTTCTTGGAGTCTGTCATCTTCCTGCTCCAGTGAAAATAAGTTGCTCTCCAATTCTGCTACATATCTTTCATTCTGGGGTTTCCCTTTCCATCCTTCTGGTCCTGTTTTCTGGATCTCATGTCTCTCTCTTTTGTGTGTGTGTGTGTGTGTGTGTGTGTGTGTGTGAGAGAGAGAGAGAGAGAGGAAGATCAGCCCTGAGCTAACATCCATGCTAATCCTCCTCTTTTTGCTGAGGAAGACCAGCTCTGCGCTAACATCTATTGCCAATCCTTCTCCTTTTTTTCCCCCAAAGCCCCAGTAGATAGTTGTATGTCATAGTTGCACATCCTTCTAGTTGCTGTATGTGGGACACGGCCTCAGCATGGCCAGAGAAGCGGTGCGGCGGTGCATGCCCGGGATCCCAACCCGGGTCACCAGTAGCAGAGCGTGCGCACTTAGCCGCTAAGCCATGGGGCCGGCCCTCTCTGTTTCTTAACTTACTCTCATATTTTGTTGGAGCACAGCCTCTAGTAGCTTTCTTTAAAAAAAAAAAGGGGGGGGGGCCGGCCCGTGGCTTGGTGGTTAAGTGCACGTGCTCCGCTACTGGCCACCCGGGTTCGGATCCCAGGCGCACACAGGCTCACTGCTTCTGTGGCCATGCTGAGGCGGCATCCCACATATAGCAACTAGAAGGATGTGCAACTATGACATACAACTATGTACTAGGGCTTTGGGGAGAAAAAGGGAAGAAAAGGAGGAGGATTGGCAATAGATGTTAGCTCAGGGCAGGTCTTCCTCAGCAAAAAGAGGATTAGCACTGATGTTAGCTCAGGGCTGACCTTCCTCAAAAAAAAAAAAATAAATAAAAAGTGGATGGATGGAAAGTAAATGTTTGCATCCTTGTATATATCAAAATGTTTTTATTCTGCTCTTATACTTGATGGGTAGTTTGAGCGACTACAGCATTCTAGGTTGGAAGTTATTGTCCTTCAAAACTTTGAAGAAATTTCACTTCAGTGTTTTAGCATAAAAGTGTTATTGTTGAGAAATCCAATGCCACTCTAATTCTCATCCCTTTATTCTTGTTTCTTCCCTCTGAAAACTTTTAGAATTTTTTATTCTTAGTGTCTGACCTTTTTAATGATGAGCTTTAATATAGGTCTTTTTTCATTCACTGTAGGTACCTGTTGGCCCCTTTCAATATGGAGACCCCTGTCCTTCCATCCTGGCAAAATTTCTTGAATTATTATTTGGGTCATTCCCTCCCTGCTTACTTTTTGTTCTCTTTTTCTGCAACTCTTAGTTTGTTAACTGAGTGGTTGAATGAATGAATTGGAAATCGGATACAAAGTATCCAGCCATATCTTTAAAGCTAAGCCTTTTATTTTAAACCATCAAAATTTTTTAAATACACTATTTTATTACAACTTCCCACTGCATATTGTGAAAAGTAACACTACTACTGTCATTTCAGGCAACACAAAAATACAGGAAGCATTCGTTCTCTGTAGGCGGAAAACCTCCACTCGCGTCAGGCATTCCTTATTACTGTTGCCTCAGAACTCATTAAATGCCCAGCATGGACTTGGTATTGTATATAATATTTGCAGTCACATCCTACAAAATAGTCATCTAAGTAGAAACGTGTTTGTTTAAACTAAAAAGATGGAACTATGTTTGCAGTCTTTTTTTTGGTTGGCATTAAACACTGATTGCATTTCTCCCGGACCTATAAGAAATTTTTGCAGTCTTATTTGGAGTCAGACGGCTGGATTCTCTAGAGGTTATTTTTCAATCCCCGTATGTAATTACGGACATAAGATAGAAGACGAGAGAGAAAAGCCAGTCCCTATTAGAGGAGCATGTAACAGGAGCTAGACCCCTGAACCTGCTGCCCGGGTTGAACTCCGAAAGCGCTATCACTCGCCCTTCCCTCTTGAAGTAACTGAGGGCGAAAGAAGGCTGGGTCCAGGGAGACATGTGAATGAACGTACACCCTTCGTGCCTCGCGGGGCTCAGGAAGCGGAGAGCCCTGGAAGTCCGACGCTCCCTCCAGGCGCTCCCCGCGCACGCGCGCATCGGGACTCCGGCGCCCTCCCCTGGCGCCCCGCCCCCCTCTCCCGGGTTTCCCGACTCCCCCAAGACGCGCGGCCCAGCGCCCGCGTGAGGGCCCGCTGACCAAAGTAGGCTGCTGCGGGAGCCTTCCCCAGAGGGACGCTTCGCCACACCCGGGGAGTGGGGGAGAGGAGACCGGAGGAGCGCTTCCGGCCCCGCCCGCCCCTGACACCCGGCCCGAGCCCGCCCTCCCGCGCAGTGGCCGCCGCGGACGCCCCCTGAGGAGCGGGAGGGCGGAGCTCCGGCGGCCGGCGGGCCCTCCCGCGCAGTGGCCGCCGCGGACGCCCCCTGAGGAGCGGGAGGGCGGAGCTCCGGCGGCCGGCGGGCCCTCCCGCGCAGTGGCCGCCGCGGACGCCGCCTGAGGAGCGGGAGGGCGGGGTCGGGCGGCCGGGCCGGGCGGCCGGGGAGGCAGTCCGGAGAGGAGGCTCCTCCCGCGCGCGCCGCCGCAGAGCCGACCCCGTCTCCGTGCTGGGGAGCCGCTCTGGCGCCGGAAACCGCGGCCGCGGGGCCGGGCGGCCTCGTGACCTGGCGTCGGCGGCAGGGCGGGCCGCGCCGGCCGAGGACCGCGGGAGCTGCGGACGGCGGCGGCGGCTGAGCGCCAGACCATGGACGGGGACGCCATCTGCAGCGCCCTGCCCACCGTCCCCTACCACAAGCTCGCCGACCTGCGCTACCTGAGCCGCGGCGCGTCGGGCACCGTGTCGGCGGCCCGCCACGCGGACTGGCGCGTTCAGGTGGCGGTGAAGCACCTGCACATCCACACCCCGCTGCTCGCCAGGTAGGGCGCTCCCGCGGCGCGCGGCCGCGCCGAGCTCGGCTGCCTGCCCTCCCGCCACACCGGCCCCGGGCGGGCCGGCTCTAGACCCCAAGCGGGACCACTTGGGTCGGCGTCAGCCTTCCACCTCCAGGCAGTCCTTCGAGGCTTGGGGCTGGCCTGGTGGGCAGAGCCGGCTTCTCTGGAGATGCGGCAGTCGCACTCCTCCGCTCGTCTCTCTTCTCCTCTGTGCTCTTTCCCTCGCACTCTGCTGCGCCCTCTCTCTCCGTACACCAAAAATCGGCTGTCACGGCCCAACTCTAAACGTCCTCTTTGTTGACGTTGATGTGTGTTCATATAGTGAGTGCGGGTTTTGTCTGCTTTGGTTTTTTTCCTTTTTTTTTCCGCTTTGAAATCGGGCTCTAGGGCTGCGCCGCCCGGTAGGTAGCTGTTAGCCACAAGTGGCTGTTGAGCCCTTGAAATGTGGCCCTCGGAACCGAAATGTGCTATTAGTGTAAAATACACACCGAATTTCGAGCACTTAGTACTAAAAAAAAAAAAAAAAGAATTTATAGTATCTCATTTAAACTTTTATGTTGTTAGCATACTGAGATGATATTTTTGATATATTGGGCTAAATATAAGATATTGTTAAAATTCACGTGTTTCTTTTTTTTATGTTGCCACTGTAAAATTTAAAATTGTACATGTGGGTCACGTTGTATTTTTATTGAACAGTGCTCCTCGAGTCTGGGATGTTTTGGTTTGGGCTTTTTGTTGTTGTTTTTGTTTGGTTTGTGGTTTATCACGGGTAGATCTAAGTTTAGATACCAAATTCAACATAGCAGGTTAGTTTCGGCTTGCACTCTCACAGGCAAGTCTGTCCCAAGAGGAAATGTGTTTTGTTTTTGCTAACAATAAACTGAATCGGAAGACTGTTAAATGACCAAAAATTTTGATTGCCTCTCACATCCTGGAACCATTTTAGTGCACTGTACGGGTTTGAAGGGAAGGCTAGTATTAGTTTCTATTTCCAGAAAAACATTTCGACCATATACCGTGACTGTACGTGTTAGTCAGTGGGACTAGTCACTAGTCTTGTGTGTTTTCCTACCGATAGGGATTTAACTAGACCCTGCATTTATTTATTAGTGAGTTAACCTCCTTGACTGCAACATTCTCCTCTCCTCCCCTTAAGTGTAGTGTGAAAATACATCTCGCTAGATGCCTGATTGGCCGGAGGGTGTTGGTATCCAATATCAGGTAGATTCCTCAGCTTCAACCCTGACAGTGTTAACTGGACTTTCATCTGCCTGTGGCTTTTCTTTGCTGTCTCTTGCTGTCAAGCTTGGATGGGCTAGATCTCACAGTAGACTTGAGACACTTGTAGAGATTGGTCCCACTTTTTTTAGACCATAATCCAGATCTTGTGACCTGTATACAGGGTGTAGTGTCTGTTTACCCTGGACCTTGAATTCTGGGGAGCAAGTGCTGGGCAAGCATGTGTGTGTGTCTATGACTACATAATCAACTTTGAAGAGTGGTGGTTGGTTAGAGAGGGTGGATATATTTTAGACTTATACGCAAATATATGGAAATCTAGCATTGTAGGACCTATTAGGTATTCTAAAGCAAATTGATCCTCCCATTTTGGATGCTGCTTCTCAAGATTTTAATTTATCTAGGTTTTGTGCCATTTGGGAGCCAAGGAATGGAGTTCCCTTACTATACTCATTAACAATTTTCATAATCTAAAATTCTTTGCTAAATTGGGTGAGGGAGGTAATTCTGTTGTCAAAGAATCCATAAAAACCAGTGGAACACTGGCATTACTGCATCACGTCCTTTTCTCCTTCTTGTTACCTAAGATGTTACCATTAGCAGTATTTATGTAGTCTGAGCACAGGGCTGAGCTATGCAGTTGACTCACAGGGTGTCTATTTCCTGACTTATAAAGTGGAAATGATAAATACATGTGCATCTTGGGCTCTGGTGCAGATAATGTTTACATTGTTCTTTGGGATCACCTGAAAAAAAAAAGTTTCTGTGCTGTTACATGTTATTTTAGTGATGGCTGACTTCTGCTCGATGAGTAGACCTTCCAGCAATCTCCCAACTCCTTATGAGTAGATGAGTCTGATTGGTTGTTCAAACACCCTGTAGATGATGTAACTGTTTTTTGACTGAAGTTTTGAGTTGGGTAATTTTGGTGATATGTCTACAGAAGGTATATTTTACATTTTTATTTTTAAAAATACAAAAACATTTTTATGTTGGCTCAAACACTCAAAAAAATGAGTGTTTTCCCACTCATTCAGTCTTCCCAAAATTTGACTTCAAGAACTTTCTTTCTTCTCTGATTAAGCAGTGTAATGGAAACAAGACAGGTTTTTGAGTCCCACTATTGCAGTTCAAATCTGACTCCAACCCTACAACTTATTTTTGGCATGACCATTGGAAAATTATTAGTTTATCTGAGCCCAAGTGCCCTTATGTATAAAGTGGGGATAATGAAACCAATTTTAGAGGGCTGATCTTTTAGAATGATAGTACATATAAAGTGGCTGACACATAATAGGATCACAAGAGAAGGAAGAATGCCTCATGCTCGTAATGTGAGGAGGAAAGAGTGTAGTATTAGGTATCACTGAGACTTGCCCAGCATGCCCTTTCTGTAGTTCTTTCTCAGAGGAGCCAGGAATCTTCAGGTCGATCCTGTCTCCCTGCGAGGATGCTACACAATAACTTCTCTGTTGACCTGCGTCTCTTGATGCAAGTACAGAATTGTTTCAACTTACAGAATATAAGTTTAATTAAAACAAGTCTCACAAACTGATACAATTTGTTGCCTCACAGTTGCGAGCATTAAGAGGCTGAAGAACAGGGAGAAGGACAAAAATCTTTCACTTTATGCCATCTTGTAACTCTTGAATTTTGATACATATAAGTATATTACCTATTCAAAACAAAATTGACTAAGATTTTTTGCTTTATTTTGTTCTTTGTTTGTTTTTAAAGCAGGCCGCATAGTCTGGTCTGGAATGTCTGTTGCTTTTCTTATTTCAACAGCCATTCATCCAGAGCTTGGTGGTTTAAGAGCAACTAATCATCATCACTCACCTAATAGGCTTCACCTGGAGATGTTTCTCTTTCTGTTATTGCTGCTACCAACAACCATTCATCCAGGGTAAAAACTGATGACACCTTCAATTCCCTTCCATTTTTTTTGTCCCTCTTAGTCAGTCAGTCACCATGGCCTGGGTAGTCTATTCAGCTAGTGTATTTCTTTCCATTTCCACTGTGACCTTTACAGTTTCAGGCTCTCATTCTTCACATCTTAACTGGTGTTATACTCTTCTAACACCTGACTTTCAAACTCTTAACTCTTTCTGCTGGTCCTACATCCTGCTACCAAGTTAATCCTCCTAAAAGTTTGTTCTGCTCATGTCATTCCTCTGCTTAAAAACCTGCAGTCACAACTCAGACTACCAAGTAAAGTATAAACACCCTCACCCGGCTTTAAGGCTCTGTGTTGTAGCCCTAGCCTACCCTAGTCACCTTCACTTCTTTCACATACTCAGTTACATATCCTGATTCATATTTAACAATGAATTTTTAAAAAATATTTTTTAAACATAGCCTTCATTTTAACTTCCTTGAATACATTTGATACATACCTGTTAGACATCTACTGTGTGGTAGGTGCTGTTCCAGGTCCTAGGGTTACACAGATGAAAAAGAAAGGCAAGGTCCCTCCCCTCTTGGAGGCCACTTCCATCTCGGATGCCCTTTTTCCAATGGTTGAGATTCTATCCATCCTTAAAGGATAGTTGAAATCTCATCTATCTAAAGAGTGGTGACTCCTCTAGCCCAAAGTTCACTCTCTTTTCTCTGAGCTCCCCATAGTTCTCTGTTTATTTATTTACTTTTTTTGGTGCTATTTATCACATTCTGCCTTATTTTTTAAGTATTTATTTTTCTGTCTTTTATTTGCTTTCCTTATTTTTTTAACTTTATTGAGGAATAATTGGCAGATATAATTGTATATATTTAAAGTGGACAATATGATGATTTGATGTACATATTTGTCATGAAATGATTACCAAACTCAAGATAACTAACATATCCAAAGAAGACATACAAATGGCGAACAGATATATGAAAAGGTGTTCAGCATAACTAATCATCAGGGAAATGCAAATTAAAACCACAAAGAGTATTTATTTTTCTTAAAAGATTTCTGGGGAACTTGAGGACACAGATTGTTTTTTTTTTTTTTTCCCCCCCAAAGCCCCAGTAGATAGTTGTATGCCATAGTTGCACAGCCTTCTAGTTGCTGCATGTGGGACGCGGCCTCAGCATGGCCGGAGAAGCGGTGTGTCGGTGCGCACCCGGGATCCGAACCCGGGCCGCCGGCAGCAGAGCGCTCACACTTAACTGCTAAGCCATGGGGCCGGCCCATTTTTTTTTTTTTTTTTAAGATTTTATTTATTCATTTTTTCCCCCCCAAAGCCCCAGTAGATAGTTGTATGTCATAGGTTCGCATCCTTCTAGTTGCTGTACGTGGGACTCGGCCTCGGGTTGGACGGAGAAGTGGTGCCTTGGGGCGTGCCCGGGATCCGAACCCGGGCCGCCAGCATCAGAGCGCGCGCACTTAACCGCTAAGCCACGGAGCCGGCCCTGTTTTTTTATTTTTGTTGTTTTGTGAGGAAGATAGCCCTGGGCTAACATCCATGCCCATCTTCCTCTGCATTATATGGGACGCCGCCACAGCATGGCCTGACAAGCGGTGCATCGGTGCATGCTGGGGATCCAAACCCGGGCTGCCAGCAGCGGAGCACGGGCACTTAACCGCTACGCCACAGGCCGGCCCCAAAGCCAATCATTTTGGTACAACGTAAAGTTAATAGTTTAACTAGTTCATGCACCAATCATTCTAATATAGATGGACTTTATAAACTCACTCAAACATTGTGTTCTTGCTTTTTTCTAGAACAGTACAATAATAATAACCTGTGTGTAGCACTTTTTTCTATCAGTGGATTATAGAAGTTATTTTGGTCTCTAAACAGACCTGTGGAGTATATAGGGTACATATTATTCCTACTTTAAATGTGATGAAACTAAAGGACAGAGAAGTTGCACAATTTACATGAAGTCCAAAGCTAATTAATGAAAAAAATCCAGGCTTAATTAGTATTATGGACATGATAATTGTGTATTTTTCATTGCTTTGAAATAATTATGATTTTCTTTCTTTAGTGAAAGAAATGATGTCTTAAGAGAAGCTGAAATTTTACACAAAGCCAGATTTAGTTACATTCTTCCAATTTTGGGAATTTGCAATGAGCCTGAATTTTTGGGAATAGTTACTGAGTATATGCCAAATGGATCATTAAATGAACTCCTACATAGGGTAAGTATTGTACACTTTCAGTGGCTGTAATTCTGTTTTCAAGCTGTATAATGCTATAGTTTTACATATGATCAGATTATTTAAGGCTATATAGATGAATCAAAATAAAAATAATGAAGAACAATTTCAGTGGTAAAGTTTCATTGTTTATGGCTTCTTTTGTGTTGTTAAAAATACCGTGGAGTCAGGCCCTGTACTCTCAAGGACCTAGATTATTTTACTTAGGTTACTGTTCCTGAGTTTTACACTCAAGCCCAATATCCACATGTATTTTTGCTCAGGTAGGCATAGGAGAGAGAAAAGATAAACTCTGCATACTATACAATGCACTGTTAGGCCAGGTTTTATTTTATGCTAAAAACAAATTAGGGTTCAAATTAAGCATTAATAATGCCGGTTCATCAAGTTCTGAGTTAATATGCCAAATAAATCTGAGTACCAAATAGGTTAGCCTTTCCAATAGTAGAAAATGGCATGAGCCTTTTGACTTTTTTCTCAAGGTACCAGTTACTCTGGCTTTGATTATGAATCCCATCAGTAAGCAAATTTGGGGATCCTCATTCTCAGAATATGTTTATTCATCTATCGTTTGCTTGGGTTTATGTCATTAATGTTATCTCCAACCTGCAGTTTCTCTTGAGAAATCTTTTTTTGGGGGGGGGAGGATTGGCCCTGAGCTGACGTCTGTTGCCAATCTTTCTCTTTTTCTTTTTTCTCCCCATGGCTGCGGTACGTAGTTGTGTATCATAGTTGTAGAGTTATAGCACTTCTGTGTGGGATGCCGCCTCAGCATGGCTTGATGAGCGGTGAGTAGGTCCATGCCCGGGATCCGAACTGGCAAACCCCAGGCCGCTGAAGTGGAATGCACGAACTTAACAGCTGCGCCACTGGGCTGGTCCTGAGAAATCTTTTTAAACCACTCAGTTTATTTAGTGAGGGTTTGTTTAGATAAAACTGAGTAATATAATTTGTAAAATACATCTACTGGATGCTCCTAAATTCTGCTACATCACAGTGTTCTGTAAGTGAACAAGGGACAGTGGGTGCTACTGTCAGCCACTCATGGAGTGACTTCCTCTTTGTTTCAGGATACATCACATTTTATTTATGTTGTGACCATCTGAAACAAGGATGGCGTAAAGTAACTAGTGTGAATGTGTAAGATTTGTGTAACCAGCACAGCAATCAAGATACAAATATTAATTAAGCATAATTTTTTTTTTAAATGAATATAAGTAGAAATTCTAATGTTTTCTTCCCATACTCCAGCACCCCAATAGGTACGCTGGCACCTAAATTTGGAGCCCACTAGAAATTCTAGAGCCTCCTTCAAGGGGAGTGCTAACTCCTGGAAGGAATTATGAAATATAGAGTGAGCACTTCTTTACCTTTGTCTCCATAATCAGAAGCCTCCTCCATATAATGTTCCTGCAGAGAGGCCTCATTATTACTCCTTTGAACTACATAATTTTTAGAAAAAGTTACCTTTTTATAGATTAAAAGTTTCAGTTACTCAAGTGGACAGGGGTCTGTATATACCAGAGGAATTGACGTTCCACATTAGTGTTGTCTGTTTCTTTGGGTTTCCTGTACTGCATTATTAGGGTGGGATTTATCTTGAAGCACCCTCTTCCAACCTCACAAAAGATTGTTGAAAAAAATCAAAATACAATATAAACACAAAGTATTTTGAGCCACTCCTTTGCCAGATTGATCACTGGACTATAAGCTGACCCATTTGCAGAAAAAATTCTCAAGAACAGTTCTGAGCTTTCATTAGAAGCATACTTTTTCATATCATATAGAAAAATGTATCCAGTGGCATGGTGCCTTGATGATTCATTGTTGGATCTTCCCAAATTATCTAATTATTCTGAGTAAATTCATTCTCCTGGGAAGCTGCATTAACTTTTATGTTCAGAAAACATTTATTTTACAAAAGTTCAGATGACTCTCACTTGTAAGTACTAAGAAATATAAAACATTATGTGGGTTTTTTTTGTGTGTGTGTGAGGAAGATCAGCCCTATGCTAACATCTGCCAATCCTTTTTTTTTTTTTTTTTTTGCTAAGGAAGACTGGCCCTGGGCTAACATCGTGCCCGTCTTCCTCCACTTTATATGGGATGCTGCCACAGCATGGCTTGCCAAGCGGTGTGTCTGTGCATGCCTAGGATCTGAACCGGCGAACCCTGGGCTGCTGTAGCAGAGCGCGTGCACTTAACCGCTTGCGCCACTGGGCCAGCCCCTAAAACATTATGTTTTAAATGTGTCTATATTATATATACTTGAGAAATGAAGTTGATTTTTGTTTCCTTCACAAAAACAAAGCCCCCAAAGGCTAATTTTTCAAGCTGAAATGCAGATAAATTAAGTATGTGATTAAAAGTATAAGATATTAATGCTTAGTCAATAAATATAATACGGTCATAATTTTAATTGATGCAATGATTCTAATAATAAAGTGTGGTTTTATATTAATAGGAAAATTAAAATATAAATTTTGAATGAATGGTTTGGTATGTACTAGAAACAAATTTTGTGTGTGTATGCACAAGTTACTGGATATAAGCCATAGAATGGGGAGATAGATGTGAGTATGGCCATATGTTCTGGGTATTATACAGATAAAAAATAATTGAAACCTCTGTCAACTGAAGAAAGAAGACCCAAGACCATGTAGTTGTATTACCAATATAAACTAAAAGGAAATATCAGTACTATCAAGTTATAATTATTTTCTCTAAAAAGTGAAGAAAGTAAGATAGAAGGATGTTAATGTCAAATTGACACTATGTGATAAAAATGAGCATATGTTTTGACTTTAGTTTATACTGTATTTCTTCTTGGAAAATTTAATTTTCTAAGTGGAAATGTAATGAAATTTGGCCACTAATTTCAGGTTTGTTTCTTTCCGTATATATAAAGAAAACTGAATATCCTAATATTGCTTGGCCATTGAGATTTCGCATCCTGCATGAAATTGCACTGGGTGTAAATTACCTGCACAATATGAATCCTCCTCTACTTCATCATGACTTGAAGACTCAAAATATCTTATTGGATAATGAATTTCATGTTAAGGTAATTACTTTAGAAACAAAGTTTATTTGCTTCCTTGTGATTAAAAGCTTTAAAAAGACTTTAATTATTTCTTCCACCTAGCCAATTTAATATCTCTCCCTTTTCTGTAGTCCCTGATTCTTATCTTCAGTGTCCCTTCTTCCTGCTACAGTGGCTTAGTTATTCCTAGACTACAGAGATAGATAGAATTACAGTACGAAATACAGGATTCACAGGAAGTTGCAAAGATAATACAAAGAGGTCTCATGTACCCTTCACCTAGTTTCCGCCAATGGTTACATCACACATAATTATAGTACAATTTCAAGGCCAAGAATTTGACATTGGTACAATGCATGTATGTAGCTCTGTGTCACTTTATCACATGTGTAAATTTATGTAACCACCACAACAATCAAAATACAGCACTACTGTTTCACTACAAAGATATCACTCATGCTGCTGCTTTATAGTCACACCCATCTCTTCCCTTCCACCATCCCTGACCCCTGAAACCACTAGCCTGTTTTCCGTCTCTATAATTTTGTCATTTTGACAATGCTATATAAATAGAATCATACAGTATGTGACATTTTGGGGTTGGCTTTGTTCAGTTGGCATAGTGCCCTTGAGATCCCTCCAAGTTGTTGCCTGCATTAATAATTGGTTCTTGTGTGTGTGTGTGTGTGAGGAAGACTGGCTCTGAGCTAACTTCCATTGCCAATCCTCCTCTTTTTGCTGAGGAAGATTAGCTCTGAGCTAACATCTGTGTCCATCTTGCTCTATTTTGTATATGGGATGCCGCCACAGCATAGCTTGATCAGTGGTGCGTGGGTCCGCATCCGGGATCCAAACCTGGGAACCCCAGGCCACCGAAGCGGAGTGCGCCCACTTAACCACTACGCCACTGGCAGGCCCCAATTGGTTCTTTTTTTTTTTTTTTGCTGAATAGTATTCCATAGTATAGGTGTACCCCAGTTGTTTAAGCATTCACCCATATTAAGGGACATTTTGGTTATTTCTAGTCTTTGGCAATTACGATAAAGCTTGTATGAACAAACCTGTGCAGCTTCTTGAATAAGTGTAAGTTTTCACTGCTCTGGGATAAATGCCCAAAAGTGTAACTGCTGGCTTATGTGATAAGGGTATGTTTAGTTTTTTAGGAAACTACCCAGCTATTTTCCAGAGTGGCTGTACTGTTTTATATTCCACCAGCAATGTGTGATAGACCCAGCTTTTCCATATCCTCACCAACATTTGCTATTATCACAGTTTTTTATTTTAGCTCTTCTAGTAAGTGTATAATAATATCTCATCATGGTCTTAATTTGCGTTTTCCTAATGACTAATGATGTTCAACGCCTCATGTGCTTATTTGCCATCTATATATCCTTTTCAGTGAAATGGCTCTTCATGTCTAAAGCCCATTTTCTAATTGGATTCTTTGGGTTTTTTACTGTTGGATTTTGAGAGTTCTGTGTATTTTACAGATATGAGTCCTTTTTCAGACATGTAGTTTGCAAATATTTTCTCCCAGTCCTTAGTTTGTTCTTTTCATCCTTTTAACAGGGTTTTTCACAGAATGAAAGTTTTAATTTTCATGAAATGTAACTGATTTTGTTTCTTTTATGATCGTGCTTTTGCTGTCATGTCTAAGCACTCTTGACCAAGCCCTAGGTATTGAAGACTTTCTTCTATGTTATCTTCTAAGTTATATAGTTTTATGTTTTTGAATTAATTTTATTATTTTGAATTAATTTTCATATAAAGTATAAGATTTAGGTACGTAGAGGCATCAGCTATAGTAGTGATTTCACAGTTACCCTATATCTAACTGATGACAGTAAATAAAAAGTAGTTGCTTAGTAATTAATACTAAATGTAACTCACTTTATTTTTGTATATTATTTTGCTATACTTACCACAATAATATACATAGTTAAAAATTATTATAAATGTGAAAAATGTTCAAATAAATAAGTAATAGAGAAGTTGGAACAATAGGAAAATTAATACCAAAAAAATGAAAGAGAAGTAAAATGAAAAACCTTTTTTGAAGGTTCTTCCTCTCAATAAAGGGGGAAGCAAGCTGCTGCCTCAGTGTTGCTGCTGCTGCCTCAGTATTGCTAAAAAAAAAAAAAAAAAGATACTAATCTGTAACATCGATTATAGAACTATGCAAGTAGAAGTACCCTAGTGGTCAGCTAGTCTCCTCAATCCTCACTACAACTATCCCTCGTCTCCTAAGGCAGTTATCCTATGACAGGGGAGTCTTAACATCCATGCTTAAATGACTGTGACACTTTCTTATGTGATCAGTCAAAACCCCTTTCCTGTTGCTTCTGCCCGTTGTTCCTAGTTCTACTCTTTGTGATAAACTGAGTTAAGTCCAATTTTACTTCCACATGACAGCCCCTCAGATATTTAAAGATAACTATAATCCCCTTGCCCCTTACATACACTTATGTTTCATTCTTTCCCCTGCTGAACATCCTTAGTTCCTTCAACCAATTTCCTTATTACATGGGTTTTAACCCCAGATGCTATCTAGATGCATCTGCATTTAAATCTCTCTTAAATTTTGATCCTCAGAACTGAACAAAATATTCTTGATGTGGTCTGTTGAATGTAGAATTGAATGGTCCTAGATACTGTACCTTATAGTTTCTTAATAATTCGTCAGCTTTTGGAGGGCAGCCATATCACAGCATTCAAATTGGGCTAGCGTCAACAAAAAGCCCTGAGAGGTTCTTTTTTTCATGTATTGTTTCTTAAGCCACATCGCCTTATCATGTGCTTTACAGAATACTTTCTGGACATCAGCAAATTTTATCTTGTTAGATTTGAATGATCACCTCAGCCTCTTAAGACCTTTTTGAATGTTGTTTTTGTAGTCCAGGAGTTGTAACTTTCTCTCCTAGAATTTAATTAGCTGGTTTTTTGTATTTTCAAGTCATGGTTAAATGTTAACCAGTAGAGAGCTCAGATCATAGCTGCCACATGGTGCTAAGAACCTCCCTCCAGGTCAATGTCAATCCTTTTGTTAAGCAGCACTATTGGAGAATAATCAGTTAGTGCGCTTTGAATACTTCTAAAAGAGTATTCCTTCCATTTTGTCCATAAGAAGATTATGAGAGTCCTTGCTTGACTGCTTTCCCAGATAGCCTCATGGCTCACTTCCCTCTCCTTCTTCAGCCTCATTATCAGAGCGGCTTTCCCTGACCACCCAGCCAGTTCCTCTCTATCCTCATACCTTGATTTATGCTTCTTCATAGTATTTTTCACCATCAGACATAACATTGTTTTATTAAGATGTTTATTGACCGTCTCCCTCAGTAGCATGTAAGCTCCATGAAGGCAGAAATTTAGTCTGTTTTGTTAACTGCCACATGGTCAGTACATGCCATATAGAAGCATTCAGTAAATGTTTGTTGAATAAATTCCAGATCTTCTATATATACCAGATAGGCTTGCTGTCTTTATAGTCAAGTATGTTATTATTAAAGTACATCAAAATGTTTTATAGTATACAAACTGTTTTTATATTTACTCTTTGGCAATAGCAATACTGTCAAAAAAAAAGAAATGAAGTCAGTCATTCCTTTATTCAGTAAGTATTTGTGGAGCAACTGTGGTGTGCTAGGCATTGTGCCAGGCACTTGGGATGTATCACATGAGGTCTGAAATTGACCACTGGTCTAATATAATTTGTTTTTCGTGAATTCTTGCTGGCTTTTTCATTAATTACTCATAAAGTATCCCTTCTATAAAATTTTCTAAATTTTTTTACCCAGGGATTAAGGATAGTCTCCTACCAGTATGTATATTTGCTAAATCAACATTTTTTTTTTCTTTTTAAAAATCAGAATGACATTTACGTTTCTCATATCCTATAGTACCTCTGCATTCCATTCTACAAAGAACACTAACAGCACCATGGAGGTATTTGCAAGGATTCTCAATAACCTGAATATATATAAAATAACCTGAGACTTATACTTTATAAACCTTTCAACCCCCTTTATTTTCTTTATCTCAGTCCAGAAATTATTCTTGATAGAGAAAACAGAACCAAACTAATAGGTGATGATCCCTACTTTCTCTTTTTCATTGGTCAATAGGGTACCCTTGGTCTTTCTTTGATATAAGTAGAATTTAAAATAGTTCGGCTTTGTATATTTTTTGTAATTTTTATTAATTTTAGCACATACAGATACTGTTCCTATAAATTAGCAACACTCTTTTATATGCATCCTCTGTGTCTCCCCTTTTTACTTTATAAATGTGCCTTAAAAGTGAAAGTTCATCAGTGACTCATGAAAAAGTAAGAATTAACTTGATCTACCTATCTTCTTGGAAGGACCTTTAAATGACGTACACACCATCTTTAAAAATACTTAATAATGGTGAGGCCGGCCTGGTGGTGCAAGCAGTTAAGTGCTTGCGCTCCGCTATGGCGGCCCAGGGTTTGCCAGTTCGGGTCCTGGGCGCGCACCGACGCACTGCTTGTCGAACCGTGTTGTGGTGGTATCCCATATAAAGTAGAGGAAGATGGGCATGGATGTTAGCCCAGGGCCAATCTTCCTCAGAAAAAAGAGGAGGATTGGTATCAGATGTTAGCTCAGGGCTGATCTTCCTCACAAAAAAAATAAATAAATAAAAACTTAATGAAATTAAATGGAAATTCACACCTTGCTATAGTTTTTTGAAGTAATTTTTCTTGCTGGAATGCTAACCAGAAACATAGTATCTAAATGAAAAATATTTACTACCAATTAAGATCAATTGAGACTTTTCTCCTTTAAAAAGAATACATTTAGTTTGGTTATCTGTCGATCAGGTGTCCATTAGTGCGTCTTAGATACAAATGAAGCAATGATAGTCTTCTTGGAAAAGGAAATATTTATATGTACCTTCTTTACTTTCTCTGCTATTCTGTCAGTCTTGTGTGAAAACCAGAATATTTAGAGGTTGTTCTTCATAGCTTTTTGCTGATGATAGCTGTATAGTTTTACAGATATGAGTAATATATGTAAATGAAACTAGCTATTCCAGTAGGGTGATTATGGATGATTTTTATGAGTAGTGTATTTTAATATCTTCTAATTTTTTTACCATCTTTTTAATTAAAAAGAAAACCTTTAGCTTTAAAATGCATGTTAAGGTCTTCTGTAGAATGCAAAGGTTCCTATTCTCTTGTCTTCATTGTTAAATGATAAATTTATCAAGATACTCAAGAAATCATGGAACTCTTATTCCTCCCATCACATGCTTCACTTTTTTCTTCTGAGAAAGATCCAGATGTAATGAATCATGTCTTTCATATATGGTACTGTTTGTAAGAGAGGAAGGGGAGAAGTATGGTTCCATGTGGAAGCCAAACTCAATTGGTAGATAGAGGGAGTTCTGATTAAGGTTTCTAGGCCAGGTTTGAAAATGCAAAGGTGAAGATCTTAGGTGAAGTAAAAGGAGCACATAAGGAAGCAAATTTAGGAATACATTTTCTCCAACAGCAAATTATCGTTCAGGCATAAGAGGAGACCACATCCCCAATTTATTTTTTTAGCATTTTTCACTGTGGCACAAAAATAAACTTTACTTATTATAGTAATGCTTATTATCCTGGCAAATGTGCAACCAGAGTACTGTTTTTGCTTTTAGATGGTGGGTAGGAGGAATAGAGTTTGCAATGCCAGGTAGGAGTAAGTGGGATATGTGATCCCTAGAGTCTTAATACCACCCGAAAGTGATTCACGGCCTGGAACTCCACACTGTGCTCGTTGGTATTGTATGAATAAGAGCAACCTTTAGGGATTGGTTCTTGTGTACAAAACATTAATAATAGTAACACATATAGATCACTTATTATGTACCAGATATTGTTCTGAGTACCTTGCTTAGAATAACTCATTTAATTTTCTCAATACAACCCTATGATATAGATACTATTATTATCCCCAGTTTACAGATGGTCAGTCTGAGGCACAGAGAAATTGAAACACTTGCTCAAGGTCACACAGCTAATTAAGTGGTAGAATTGGAATATAAATCTAAATAATCTAGCCTCCAGAACCCGTGTTCTTAATCACATGCTATGTTGCATTTTAAAATCAGTCCAGCTTAGCTCTTCATGTATTGGCACCATGTTCTCTTGGTCTTTTCTAATTTTGTTTTTCTTAGACTTTCCTTTTTATTATAATAATTTATGAAAGATTCATATGGTCCATCCCCTCCCTTTTTGGAGTGGGACCCATAATGTTTTTTATCTCAAATTCATCTACACACTAAACAAATTTCTTCTGTTAAAACTAGTAAAGATATGAGTTAAATAATTAAAACACACATCATGTACTGGATGGAGCTCATTCCACTCTGTTGACTTAGAAATTATGCCGTGTAAAGGTCTAAGTAATTTAAATTAAATGTCTTTAAAGTTTTCCCATATTCTTTTGTCCACTAAACGTTGTTTCCATTCGTACATTTTATCTTCTATTTTTTAAAAAAATAAGGAACTTTTTAAATATTTGAGAGTTGGAAAATATTGTATAACATCTGCACAAGATTCACAAGTGAAGTAAAAGTATAAAGGACATATCAAAAGTACAGAATGTTTGTCCCTGATAATTCTTTAGGCCCTCATTGTCATGGACATAAATATGATTTATATTGCTAACTATACTGTTGCCAAGAGATATGTTTCTTTCAGTGGTAGACATAAATCATATGATAATGAGCTAAGCTGTATTGGGCTTTTGCTTATTTTAAAACTTAAGGATATTATTTTTAGCGCATTATAAATAACAACATATAAACCTGAGTTGTAAACAATACTCAGTGATAATCATAAGAGATATGAGTAGTTTAGCAGTTCTGTGAGGTGTAGGTGAATTTGAAAAGCACATGCTATAAAGCTGCTCATCATAAAAAGTAGTGTTCAGTGTATACACTCATTCAGATTATGAGGTAAAAAATACTCCTCTTTAGTTTTTCAAAACTTAGTCTCCCTTTTAAAATTTGTATCATGTGCTAAACTTGAAATCAGTATGTATTGCTTCTAGAGTTATTGCACTCAGTATTATGGAATCCAATTTATTAAGAAACTGGTGAAATATATAGAAATAAAGTATTAATATAGACGATATTTCTCCTGGTCTTAAATCTAAATACAATGAGTATAAACAAAGATAGTCAATTCTTGGATTTTTTTAAAGAGAATATTTTTTAATTCAATTATTTATTCTTTTCACTTATAGATTGCAGATTTTGGTTTATCAAAATGGCGCATGATGTCCCTTTCACAATCACGAAGTAGTAAATCTGCACCAGAAGGAGGGACAATTATCTATATGCCACCTGAAAACTATGAACCTGGACAAAAATCAAGGGCCAGTGTCAAGCATGATATATATAGGTATAGTATGTTACTTTTGCTCGGAGTTAACTTGTCTGAAAAAACAAGTTTAATTAATCAGAATTTTGAAGCTACATTTTAAAGTGTGATTATTTATTTATTTATTTATTTTTTGCTGAGGAGGATTCACCCTGAGCTAACATCTGTCACCAGTCCTCCTCTTTTTTTGCTTGAGGAAGATTAGCCCTGAGCTAACATCTGTGCCAGTCTTCCTCTATTTTGTATGTAGGATGCCGCCACAGCATGGCTGATGAGTGATGTTGGTCCTCGCCTGGGATCTGAACCCGAGAACCCAGCCAAAACAGAGTGTGCTGAACCTAACCACTATGCCACACGGCCAGCCCCGATTTTGAAGTGTGATTTTTATTCTCTCATAAGTGTGGTGAAAATAAATTAGAGACCAGCGTGACTACTTTTAAAATTAAAGATTCCTTCCTTTTAAGCCACTTTTATATCCTTGGAAAAATTTTATTGTCCTGTCGGTTTATAATATAATGCTCCAGTTTTTACCATATTTGACTTGGATGGGGGGAGGGAAACAGTGTGGTTAACACTTAACACTACCAAAGGAGACAGTACTTAGACTAGAAAAAATTCAATAGTATAGGGCTACATAAGACATTCTTTTTTATTGCTCTTTATTTTGTGTGAAAAATAAAATCATCTAATTAAGGGCATAGCTTATCTGGGTGTTCAAGAATGATTAAATTATCCACAACGAGTTATCCTTGCCTATAACTTCGTTTTATTTTGTTTTTTTTGTGTGTATGTGTGAGGAAGATAAGCTCTGAGCTAACATTCATGCCAATCCTCCTCTTTTTGCTGAGGAGGACTGGCCCTGGGCTAACATCTGTGCCCATCTTCCTCCACTTTATATGGGATGCTGCCACAGCGTGGCCTGCCAAGCGCTGCCTCGGTACGCAGCTGGGATCCGAACCTGGGCCGCCAGCAGCAGAGTGCGCGCACTTAACCGCTACGCAATGGGCCGGCCCCTTTATTTTGTTTGTTTGTTTGTTTGTTTGCTGAGGAAGGTTAGCCCTGAGTGAATACCTGTGCCATTCTTCCTCTATTTTATATGTGGGTCGTTGCCACAGCATGGCTGATGAGTGGTGTAGGTCCGCGCCCAGGATCCGAACCTGCAAACCCAGGCCGCCAAAGCAGAGCATGCTGAACTTAACCACTAGGCCATGGGGACAGCCCTAACTTCAAGTTTTTATTGCAGTAATTTCTTTTTTTTTTTTTTTGTAAGGAAGATCAGACCTGAGCTAACATCTGCCAATCCTCCTCTTTTTTTTTTTTTTTTTTTTTTTTTTTTGCTGAGGAAGACTGGCCCTGGGCTAACATCTGTGCCCATCTTCCTCCACTTTATATGGGACGCCACCACAGCATGGCTTGACAAGTGGTGCGTTGGTGCACGTCCAGGATCCGAACTGGCAAACCCCAGGATGCCGCAGCGGAGCACGCGCACTTAACCCGCTTGGGCCACCGGGCTAGCCCCTACAGTAATTTCTAATTTTTCAATTTAGGATTAATTCCCTTTCAAAACAAAACTGTATATGAACATTCATCATCTTGGTTGTAGATGGTGATTCTTTATACAGCATTCCACTACGTTAACACTTTCAAAAATGGTATCTCCACAGTCAGCTTTTAAACTTAGTGCTATTTTAGGGGCCGGCCCCGTGGCTTAGCAGTTAAGTGTGCGCACTCCGCTGCTGGCGGCCCGGGTTCGGATCCTGGGCGCGCACCGACGCACCGCTTCTCCGGCCATGCTGAGGCCACGTCCCACATACAGCGACTAGAAGGATGTGCAACTATGACATACAACTATCTACTGGGGCTTTGGGGGAAAAATAAATAAATAAAATTATTTTAAAAAAATAAAAATAATAAACAGTGCTATTTTAGATTATTATGCAAGGGAGATTATAATGTAATATGTATATTTTTATCTTAAACAGCTATGCAGTTATCACATGGGAAGTCTTATCCAGAAAACAGCCTTTTGAAGGTAAGTGTACTTTGATTTCCGTATTCTAGATAACATCAGGTTTGTAGGCCGCACTCACAACTATCTAAAGCTCATTTTATTTTAAATCTGCCTACCATTCATTTTGTGGAAAACACACTATAAAAACATAACAGTTTATCAATTGTGAATCCACCGTATACTGGAAAGTGTACTAGATTAAGGATCATAAAAATGTAGATTCTCATTCTTGTTCTGAGAGTAGTTAGCTCTATGATCAAGCTGCTAAACCTCAAGTCCTCATTTTTTTAATCTGAAAAATCAGAATTTTGAATGCTGTTTCTAAGATTCATTCCAACCGTGAAACTCTTTATATGAAAATTTAGTTAGTGCTTCTTTCAAAACAACCAGAAAACACTGAAGAATAATTTTTAAATTTTCTGATAACATTATTTCTTTATTTTGAGGTTTGTGTAAGTCAGCTTGCTGTGTAACAAACAACCTCAAAATTTCAGTAGCTTACAAAATAAACATTTATTTCTCATTCACATTAGATATTAGTTGCTGTGGCCCTTGGCTCTATCAAGTTCTGCTCAGCTCTGCTGAGCTCCACTTTGCTTTGCTCTACTCACATTGTATTGGCCAAATCAAATCACGTGGCCAAGCCCAAAATTAATGAGATGAGGATATAAACTCCCACAGGGAGTACAGCGGGTAATGAATTATTTTTAAGATTTTATGATTCCTTCATTTTCATTTGGTTGGTTTTAGAATGTATTTAATATATTGAAACATAAAATATTTCTAATAAATGAAATATATTTGTTTTGACAGAAGTCACCAATCCTTTGCAGATTATGTATAGTGTGTCACAAGGACATCGACCTGACACTAATGAAGAAAGTTTGCCATTTGATATACCTCATCGAGCACTTATGATCTCTCTAATAGAAAGTGGATGGGCGCAAAATCCAGATGAAAGACCGTCTTTCTTAAGTGAGCATACAATTTTAATTTTGACCTTTTGAATTACAAAAATAGTGAAGATACTATGAATAAAATATTCCTTGAAAAATTACACAAGTTAGATGAGAAACTCAAAGTTGTTGTTTGTTTTAATTCTCTTTACTCTTGTTATTCATAGCATTTATAAAAGGGTAACTGCTTCTAGCGCAGAATTGAGAATTCCTAACAGAAAAGAGAAATCATCTGATAGGGTGGTTCCATTCATGTGTTCAACAAGTATTTATTGAACACCTACCATGTGCTACATACTCAGGGGAGCACTGGAACGGAGTAGTGAACGAGACAGTCTAAGTTGCTAAATTCCTGGAGCTCGCATTCTAGTTGAGAAGGCAGAGAAGAAACAAATGAATAAACAAGTTATAAATTGTGGAAATCCTTTAAGGAAATAAGCAAGATAATATAAGGGAGGGGAGGAAAGCCCTTTACTTAGGAATAAATATTTGAACTGAAATTTTAAGCTTGAAAAGGAGCTAGCCATTCAAAAGCTAAAGGATGAGTATTTCAGGCAGAGAAACCGCAAGGGAAAGGCCCCACCCGAGGCTGGAAGAAGAAAGTTTGGTATTTGCAAAGAACAAAAAGAAGGCCTGAGAGCTGGAATATAGTGAGCAAGGAAGGGAAGAATATGAGATGAGGCTGGAAAGGTAAGAAGAGGCTGTTGGCTGTTATAAAAAGGTTAGATTTTTATTCCAAGTACCATGGTAAGCCATTAAAGTGTGTTTTGCAGGGAAATGACATTATCTAATTTAAGTTTAGGAGAAATCACTCTTGCTCCTATGTGGAAAATTCATTGGAGAAGAGCAAGAGTGGAAACAAGGAGCCCAGCTAGGAGACTCTTGCAGGAGTTTTCTAGTTAAGGTGGTAATCCTGGAGATAGAAGAGTTAGACAGAATTAAGATTTATTTCAGAGGTTAGAAT
Organism: Ceratotherium simum simum; assembly: GCF_057802395.1. Lineage (NCBI taxonomy): Eukaryota > Metazoa > Chordata > Mammalia > Perissodactyla > Rhinocerotidae > Ceratotherium > Ceratotherium simum. The sequence goes on along the minus strand of NC_141922.1, from coordinate 47,938,434 downwards.
GGATCATCACCTAAATGCAAACAGAAGAGAAAATCTTCATGACCTTGGATTAGGCAAAGAGTTCGTAGATATGACGTCAAAAACAAGATCCTTAAAAAAATTGATAATTGGATTTCAAAAATATTGAAAATTTTTGCGTTTCAAAAGATGCTAAGAAAAAATAAAAAGACAAGCCACAGACTGGGAATCTTCATTTCAACTAAAAAAGCAATGAAATATATTTTCCATTCAAAACTTATGTCCAGTGCTCATCAGCATTATATTTAAAAAATCAAAAAGTGCTAAAATAATAGGTTCACATGTTATGTCTTATTTCCCATGTGGGAGGGTATATATCTTCTTTGTCTCTACTGCCACTTCCAAATAGTAGTTTCTTCTCCATTCCTTAAAATTTCTAGCTCTTTTAAAGATCATGCCATCAGGCCATTCTTACTTCTCTAAGAGCTTTGTGGGTTTTCCCTATTGTTCATTGAAGACTTTGGCCTTTGGCTTACTGACTTTTCCACCCTGCGTTGATCGGTACTGCTGAACACTTGAGAGGAACCCTCTGCAGATCTCTGGAGTTCTCCCTCTGTGCACCTCTCTCCTCTCTGGTACTCTGTCCTATGAACTCTGTCTGCCTTGGTCTGCCCAGACTCTCAGCCCCCCTCTCCTCAACTCTGAGTGTCCCAGGCTCCACATCACTTCCCTCTCTCTATGGGAAACTGTAGAAAGCTAGAAACTCTCAAGGCAGCAAGCCCGGGCAGTCATAAGTCTCACCTCATTTGTTTCCCCGTCGCAGAGATCACTGTCCTTTGTTTTCTGATATCCAGTGTCTTGAAGACCACTGTGCATATATTTTGTCTGGCTTTTTTGGTTATTTCAGGCAGGAGGGAAAATTGGTCCTCGTTAACTCCGTCTTGGCCAGAAGTGGAAGTCACTGCTTTCTCTTTAAATTAATGGCCAAAAGCGGGCACTAAACACTACTTAGCAATTCTATTATGCTTCTCAAATACATCTACTGTTCCATTCTGATGTTTCAACTGTTCTTAAGGTGTGGTGTGGGGACTCCTGGGGGGATTTGCTCCCTGAGACTCTTATAAGAGGTTCACAAAACAAAACTGTTTTCAAAATAATAAATACTAAGATATTATTTTCCCTTTTCCCTGTCATCCTCTCAAGAGTATATAATGGGTTTTTCCAGAGGCTAAATGAGGTGTGATGATATCATTGCTCCAGCAGATAATGGAATGTGTTCTCATATACTCTTATATTTTAAAATTTTCTCAGTTTTAATTTCTAATATAGTAAATATCAATAGCTATGATCCACTTATACAAAAGCTCTTTGGGGTACTCAATAATTTTTTTTTTTTTTTTGAGGAAGATCAGCCCTGAGCTAACATCCATGCCAATCCTCCTCTTTTTGCTGAGGAAGATTGGCCCTGGGCTAACATCCGTGCCCATCTTCCTCCATTTTATGTGGGACGCCGCCACAGCATGGCCTGACAAGTGGTATGTCGGTGCACGCCCGGGATCCGAACCCGGGCCTCCAGTAGCGGAGCGCGCACACTTAACCACTACGCCATGGGGCCCGCCCCCTAGGGTACTCAATAATTTTGAAGAGTCCTAAGACCTAAAAGTTTGAGAATTGCTGTCTTAGATGGTCATCTTATACTGCTGGAGGAGAGACGCAAGTCCCATTTTTCATGCTTTCAAAATGAAGATGAAATTCCATTTCAATTCCCAAGAAGGAAAGTAAGGGAAGAACATTTCCAACTTCTATCTGTCCCTCAGACATTTCTCCTCAGACTTATCTCATTTGTTAATTTTGGAGAAAAACTGAGTATGCTTCAGTTTATCTTGTCCCTTCTCAGTTTTCTCCTTCTTTTAGAAGTCCCTGTCTAAAGGATGCACACATTTTCTACTCCCCCCTGTGGAAGCAGGGTGAGGCCTGTGGCTGAGTGAATAAAGCTGTCAACTACAGGGGTAAAGTATTACCAAGCCCATTGGCCCCAGATCTAAAGATACATTCTCCAGTTAGCTTTATCAGTAATAAAGGTGATATTTTGATCACCATCTATCTTTATTCTGTGTCTTTTCTTAATAGATTCTGAACTTAGGAAGAGAAGACTGAGGTAATGCACATTGTACTTTATTCTTAAACCTCCTGCACCCTATGCTCCATCTTTCATTTGAGCTGATCACCGTTCTCACACTACGTGGAGAAAATAGAAACCGTGAGAGGGAACTCCCTCCTGGTTCTTCTGCCAGATCTGCAGATCTAGTTGTGCTTGTATCCATCTTTCCTGCCTTATTTCTTTTACAGTGGAAAAAAATGTCCACATACATATACAAATGGAAACAGTATCGCTTGTGTTCTGGGTACCATTCTCTTCCCCTCCCCAGCATTCTGTTCCTTATATTCTCTCTCAGCCTTTGCATTGCCAATCTCTGCTTGTCTATAGGATCATTCTACTGTCATACAGATATATTCTATTATTATCTCCTATCTTATCAAGAAAAAAAATCTTGACCCCATAACATCCTTCATCTACCGCCTCATTTTTCTGCTCTCATTCAGAGCTAAACACCCTGTAAGAATTGTCCATACTTCTTGTCTCTACTTCTTTCCCTCTAATTCATTTTTTAACATACTTAGATAAGTCTTCTGTTTTCATATCTCCCCTGAAACGACATTTGTTCAGTTTACCAATGATGGTGATGTTGGAAAGTCCTGCTTATCTTAGTTGACCTCTTGGCAAATTAAACATGACTGACCATTCTCTGCTTGAAACTTTTCCTTTGATGGCTTCTAAGACACAAGAGACTACTGTCTTCTTTCCCTCAATCTCTTTCTCCCTTCCTCTACTCAATTTCTGACTGTTTTAATGCCTCAGAGCTCTAATATGGGTCCTTAACCCTGCTATCTATACTCTTCTTCCTAGGTGATCCAGTCCAGACTATGGCTTTATATACCATCTATATGTTAGTGACACTCAATTTTATATCTGGAGCCCTGGCTTCTCCCTTGAGCAGCAAGTTCATATGTTATTGTAGTAGTGGTAGTAATTATGATTGTTTCTGCTTGTTAGCTATTATGAATAATGCTGCTATGACCGTTCATATGCAAGTCTTTGTGTGAACATATATTTTCATTTCTTTTAGGTAACTACCTATGAGTTGAATTGCTGGGTTGTATGGTAAATTTAACTTTTGTTTTTAAGAAACTGCCAAACTTCCAAAGTGGTTGCATCATGTTATATTCCCACCAGCAGTGCATGAGGTTTTCAGGTTCTCAACATCACTGTCAATACTTGTTATTGTATGTTTTTTTAATATAGCCATTTTAGTAAATATGGAGTGATATCTTATTGTCATTTTAATAGGCATTTTTAATGACTAATGCTGTTAACATATTTTCATGTGCTTTTTAACTATTTGTATATCCTCTTTTGCCCATTTTTTAATTGGGTTATTTGTCTTATTATTAAGTTGCCAGAGTTCTTTATATATTCTAGATATAAGTCCCTTAGCAGATAACATGATTTGCAAAAATATTTTCCCAGACTGTAGCTTGTCTTTTCATTTTTCTTAATAGCATCTTTTAAAGTGCAAAAAAATTTCGGTTTTATTTGAAGTCCAATTATCAATTTTTTTTATGGATCCTGTTTTTGATGTCATATCTTTTTAAGAATTCTTTGTCTAACCTGAAATCATGAAGATTTTCTGTTGTATTTACATTTAGGTGCATGGTCTATTTCAAATAAAATTTATTTTTATTTTATGTCAAATAAAATTCTATGTGTGATGTGAGGGTAAGAGTCAAATCTGTCTGTTTCCATGTGGATATCCACTCCTTTCCTGCACTGAATTGCCTTAGCAACTTTGTCAAAAAGTGATTGACCATAATTGTATGCGTTTATTTTTAGATTCTCAATTCTATTCCATTGATCTATACGTCTGTCTTTACCTGTAATAAAGGCTCTTAAAAGACAGTTGAATGTCATCATTTTGGGGGAAAATTGACTTAGGGCCTTAGCAGTTAAATATTAGCATTTATATTTTTCAATTTAATGATTAGAAACAATATGACCTCAAATCGTATTTTTTTTCTTATTTAGAATGTTTAATAGAACTTGAACCAATTCTGAGAACATTTGAAGAGATAACTTTTCTTGAAGCTGTTATTCAACTAAAGAAAACAAAGGTAAATTGCTAAGTGAAATGCTGGAAATTATAACTTTAAACAATTATATATTAGTCATGGAGATGTTTAGTTTACTTTAGTTTTTATCTATATACTTATCACAGATGTAGGCTACAGTATTGGGGGAGGAGAATTTACCAGACTGTGAATACTGTCTTTCCTTTGTCACCAAAGAGCTTTTCCATTTCATTGAAATGGCCACCTCCAGATTTCAAGGAATTCCCATATATCAAATGTAAATTTAAAATGTATAATGAGAGCCGGCCCTGTGGCTTAGCGGTTAAGTGCGCGCGCTCCGCTGCTGGCGGCCCGGGTTCGGATCCTGGGCGTGCACCGACGCACCGCCTCTCCGGCCATGCTGAGGCCGCGTCCCACATACAGCAACTAGAAGGATGTGCAACTATGACATACAACTATCTACTGGGGCTTTGGGGGAAAAAAAATAAATAAATAAAATTATTTTAAAAAAAATGTATAATGAATGCCAATTGTGTACAGTGAATGCCCTAAATCACTAGAGGTTTTTTTTAAATCTACATTTGTTTCCCTAAAGTTTTTTTTTTTTTTTTTTGTGAGGAAGATCAGCCCTGAGCTAACATCTGCCAGTCCTCCGCTTTTTTTGCTGAGGAAGACTGGCCTTGGGCTAACATCTGTGCCCATCTTCCTCCACTTTATATGGGACGTCACCACAGCACGGCTTGCCAAGTGGTCCGTCAGTGCATGCCCGGGATCTGAACTGGCGAACCCCGGGCCGCTGGAGCGGAGCTTGCGCACTTAACTGCTTGCACCACCAGGCCGGCCCCTCCCTAAAGTTTTAATTCATACAGAATAGTAGATGTCTGAGTTCTTGCACTTCTTTTTATTCAGTGTACTTGGGCTTTTCTGAGATTTATTGCCAAGTTAAACTGTAGAATTTTTATTAAGAATTGAGGCCAAAAAGTGTATTTTTTTATTGCTTATTTGTTTTTTCACTTTCCCACTCAATCATTCGATGTTGCTTAGACTAAAGTAGCAGTTGATATGAATTACCTAGAACCATTGTCTTATTTACTCATTCTGGCTCTTGTAGATCCTGTTACTGCAAGGTTTTCTTAATATTATCAAAAGTTGTTTAAAAAGCAACTACAGTCCTTTAGGGACAAAGTAAGCATAGTTTAGCACTTGCTGGGTTTCATTAAATTGCATTTGAGATATGATAATAAAAATCATTACTTATTATCCATACTCTTGGATTGTAAAGAGACATAATCTACAATTTACTTATCGCTAAATGACGTTGCTAATGGCCTCTTGTGGTTTATTGGATCTATTGACATACCTTTGGTTTAAAAGGGAAGTGCATAAAGGAAACAGCTACCCTTTACCATACTAAAAATGGATAGTGGCAATATTAGTGCCTGAGTTTTTTAAGGAACTAAAGAGGAACTGTGTTTTAATTCTTTTGATAACTTTTCACTGACGTCCTCACTTCTGAGGAGGTACAGTCTTTTCCAGAACATTCTAGTTTCTCCACTACTTAGTAGATACAAACTTCTGATAACATTTCTTTTTGCTTTATCGTTTCAGTTCCCTTTTCTCTCACAATTTTCTCTTCTTCTTCCAAGCAAAGGTGGATAGAAGGATCTGTTTTCTTGGTTATAAAACGGAAGAGAACCATTCAATTTCTTTTTTGTCTCCAAACGACTGCAAACACTAGGATCTATATTTAAAACTATTAATTTTTAGAAGAAATTTTGGCTTTTTTTTTGTGAGGAAGATCAGCCCTGAGCTAAACATCCATGCCAATCCTCCCCTTTTGCTGAGGAAGACTGGCCCTGAGCTAACATCTGTGCCCATCTTCCTCCACTTTATATGGGACGCCGCCACAGCATGGCCTGACAAGTGGTGCGCGCCCGGGATCCGACACCCGGGCCGCTGAAGCAGAGCGCACGTACTTAACTGCTACGCCACGGGGCTAGCCCCTGGCTTTTTAAATAAAGTAATTTAAAGTGTATATTTTTGAATACTTGAATGCTATTTAATTACTTGCTTTGGTATTTTTAAGTTGCTATATTGTTTTCACTTAGAGTTGTTGTAGTTACTTTTTTTTTTAAATCCTTATATCAATTCTGTGAAACCAGTAGGGCAAGAATATCATCCCCAATTTATAGATGATATAGATTATAGATGATATAGATTATATATGCAGATAATTAGTAGTTTTTTGATCCTAAAATTTCTTACCCCTGTAATGGAGCAGACAGTCACAAGTATGAATCCTGGAGGGCTGGGTGTGGAACCCACCAATTTCTAAAGTTCTGTAGAGCAATTGGCTTTACGTTGGTTTGGGGAAAAACAGCAGGCTGATAGGTTTGATTTTAAATCACTCAATAGTGATGGTAACTAGTCCAAGCCTGATTTATAGACAGGAGTAAATCACTTAGTGATTTTAATACGGAAGTATAGCATTTAAGTAAATCATCTGCTTTACAGCTACCATTTATTGAATGCTTACTAAGTAATCTTGGGGCCTTAGGGCATATATTACTTCTAATCCTCCTTACAGTAATCCTCCAAAATAGGTATTCTTATCCCCAGTTTATAGGTAAGTTGAGATTAAGTCTCATGCCCAAGATCAAACAGTTAGGTATCCTGGGATTCTAAACCAGATCTGACTGGCTACATGACCCCCATCATTCCATTAGGGCACACTGCCTCCTTTACTTAGTCTAGCCCTCAGTTTCTTATCTGTAAAATGAAAATAATAATAGTACTTACAAGCACAGTGCCTAAAATATAATAAATGTTTAATAATTATGGATAGATAGACACACACATCGAAATTTGTTAAGTATCTAGTTTGTACCAAACACTTTATTGTCTCATTTAATCTCTAGAACAATCCTGCATGTAGGTATTATTCTATTTTTAAAGATGAAGCCTTGAGAGATCAATAGTTTGCTCAGGGTAACCACTTGATATGAGGCAGGTTTCAGTCTGCGTCTCTAAAGTTATTGCCCCTGTTCTACACTGTGTCCACCTGTAAGTTATATATTGTTTGGTCAACTGATTGAGATTTCCTTTCCATTGATTTTGATATAAAATATGTTAAGTAGATTGTATTTTACTCATATAATCTCCTAATTACCTCCAATTAAAGTTCATATATCTATTCATTCCAGTTACAGAGTGCTTCGAGTACTATTCACTTATGTGACAAGAAGAAAATGGAGTTATCTCTGAGCATATCTGTAAATCATGGTCTCCAAGAGGTAAAAAAAATTATATTGATAAACTGAAAATGTGAGAAGAATATGAAAAATCATTTAGTCTAACTCCTTTTATAGATGGGAAACTAAAGCTTGGGGGGTTTTAGGATTTGTTAGGTAGCCCATGGCAATCTCCAACTTGAAATCCAGCTCTCCTGATTCTTAGTTCATTGTTCATCTCATCAAATCACAGTCCTTGCTTTTTTGTTTAGCATTGACTTCTGTCCCCGTCATTGTTTTATATGATGAATTGGTGTTACAGGGTAGTACATAGGCAAGTCATTAATTACAGTTCTGCCACAATATTTGTGCCTTCCTATCCAAATGTAAAATAACTATGATAACTGCCTTGTCCTTACTTCTTACAATGATTAATAAAAGGAAAATGCTATTTTTGTGGCTATCCAAAAAGAAAGATTTTCTTAGTAGCGATCTTTCAGATTTATGTCATATTAGTTGTTTCTTTTAAGTATATATAAGATATGTTCCTTTTACAGATTCAGAAAAGTAATGATACCTTCAAAGTGAACCTTAAAGCACAGTACACAGTTTATATACACTATCTCATTGGATCTTTGAGCCCATACATGGACATTTTTAGATAGATAATATAGAAAAAGAAACTGAGAGCCAGAGAGTTTAAATACCTTGTCGAAGGTTAGTCAGTAATTCCATGACAGAGCTGGGAGTGGAGCCAAGGTCTACATTACTTTTTTCATGGATTCTCACCCCTTCATCTTGAAGGAACCTGAGGCATTGAGAATAGGCATTTGCTGTAAATCAGTAGTTAACCGGAGTTGCAGATTTCAAATTTCTCAACCACTAGACAGAGCCTCTGAGATCATGTAGAAAATATTGACGAATAATGATTTCCAAAGTATTTAATTATTGCCCTATCCTCCCCATTTGGGTTGATAAGGAAATTGAGTTCATTTATATTGGTTATTTTATATATGAGTTTCTTTAATTTCATAAAGGTATAGTTTCCAGTAGTATTTTTTTTTTTTTATAATTTTCTTTCTTTCTTTCTTTTTCCCCAAAGCCTCAGTAGATAGTTGTATGTAGTAGTTGCACATCCTTCTAGTTGCTGTATGTGGGACGCCGCCTCAGCATGGCCGGAGAAGTGGTGCGTCGGTGCACGCCTGGGATCCGATCCCAGGCCGCCAGCAGCGGAGCGCGTGCACTTAACTGCTAAGCCATGGGGCCAGCCCTAGTTTGTAGTAGTTTTGATTCTTCATTTATCATAAGCCAAAAGCAAGAACTATTTAGAAATTAAAGCTGTATAACTTTTAAAATGATTTTTCATCAATCTAAGTCGTTTATCCTCTCTTTACTTTAGGAATCGTGTGAATCCTCTCAGCTCCACAAATGTGGTGGTTCTCCCAGAACCTCAAAGTCCCTGTCGGCTCCTCAAGACAATGATTTTTTATCTAGTACGTAAGTTTTTCAGTCACTGTTACTTGCAGGTTTTCCATTTTCTTTCAAGATCAGATTCTTGGCAAGCAAGCATGGTTTGTATGGAACATGTCTGTCATTTGCATTCATAACTCATTTTTAAAAGTGACAGTCTAAAGATGTAAAAATAGTAGTGGGATGTTCAACAAGTACATTTAAGTATTAGAGGTATTATGTTAGACACTGGAAAGATACAAAAAAATCTCTTGTAAGAAAGAGGAGAAATGTTTCTAAGTAACCATAGTTTGAGTTAGAAAATGATGTATTCTAAGAGATATGGATATGGAGCTAAGGCGTTACAGTGGAAGAGTAACATTTTTTACAAAATATTTTCACAACAACCTTGTGAGGGAGATTTCGTCATTTTACAGATTTTTAAGATCAGAACTTCTGGATCATATAGCTTGTAGCTGGCAAATCCAAGACTCGAAGCCAGGTCTTTTGATAAATATTTTCATGTCACTCCACTGTGCCATGTTGTCATCATGAAGAAATTATTCATGTCACTCCACTGTATCATGTTGTCATCGTGAAGAAATTGTTTCTGGCTGAAGGTCAGACCTATAGTTATAGAAGATGGGCATTCCAGGCAAAAGAACAACATAGAGGCACAGAAGCAAGAAAACACAGAGAACAGTGAGTAATTGGATTTAGCTGGTAAAGAGGGTAAATGAAAAGAGAGAAAAGATCAGTAGGGTGGAGTCATACCATCACCAATTCTAACACTAGGCTAAGCTATTTGGGCTTTTTTACTTGGGTAGGGAGCAAACTTGCAAATTTTTGAGCAATGGTGTGACATGATAAAATTTTTTGCTTTAGGAAGATTCATCCCACATTGGCTGAAATATGTAGGATATTTTGGAAGGAAAAGGAGACTTGAGGTGGGAAGACCAATTAGGGGACTGCTGGTCTATTACTGTAGTACAGGTGAATGATTATGAGACCTGATCCAGAGTATAAGAAGGGAAGAGTGGTGTGAGATGTTATGGAAGACACACTGATAGGACATTATAACATTTTACTTGTAGGAGCGAAGAGAGAAGAAAATATAAAGCCAAACAAGTTGTTAAGCCTGGTGACTGGGAGAACATTGGTGCTGTTTACAGAAATAGGCGTTGAAACAGATTTTAGAGTTAAGATGAATAATTAATTTTTTTTTTCTTTTGTGAGGCAGATTAGCCCTGAGCTAACATCCGTTGCCAGTCCTCTGCTTTTTGCTGAGAAAGATTGGCCCTGGGCTAACATCCGTGCCCATCTTCCCCTACTTTATATGGGACGCTGCCACAGCATGGCTTGACAAGCAGTGCGTTGGTCTGTGCCCGGGATCCGAACCTGTGAACCCTGGGCTGCTGAAGTAGAGTGCGCAAACTTAACCGCTACAACATGGGGCTGGCCCCATAATTAAGTTTTTAATGTTTTTTTTAATATGAGGTGCTTAGCAGCACATACGAGGGTGATATCTAGTGGGGCTGTTGAAAATGTTAAGACTGAGGTTCAATGAAGATAGAATTAAATTACACAGATTTGGGAGGAGAGGTGACACTTGAGGCCCTGAGGTTGAAAAGGATTGCCAAAGGAGAGTGTAGCAAGAAACACATCATATATGGATTTAGAGGACACATTTAAAGTGCAGGAGGAAGAAGACAGAGAAGAAATATGGGACTATGTGAAGAAGCAAAATTCTGTGATTTATAATTTACGTAGGACAGACAGGAGTATGGTAAAAACATTCGGTATAAACCCTTTTTTGTTCTAAAACATATTTACTTGCAGAATTTTGTTTATGAACCTGCTTTAATAGCAGTGAAAAATTAAAGACATTGAATACTATCTTCTTTATGACCCAGATGTTGATATTTTAGCTAATAGGAATATCTGAGGAATATTCTACTCCTAATAAAGATGTTGTGTTTTATAGGAAAAACTGAAGACTATTCTATACTGCATCACTGTCCAGTAAATCACAGTCATGATAGTAACACTTCTGCGGCTCAACGGGTGACATTCTGTGATCACAAGACTGCCCCGTGCTCTTTAGCAATAATAAATTCACTCTCAGCTGAGGGAAATTCAGGTAAATATTTACTGTGAGACACTTTGTAAATGATGCCATTTACCTCACATCTGTATGTTCAGAAGATTTGCCATACAGTAAGTTTTGTCTTTATTTCCTCAGTGTAATAAATACATACCTTCTTAAGTAGGAAAGCACTTCCAATCCCAGAAGGTCTGAGTGCTGACGTATAATAATAGGCCCAGATGGTGTTCTGTGAACATCTGAGTAGGAAGGGAGTGCTGGGAGGAGGTGTGACTTAATATGTCACTAAAGGCCAAATTATATTTGTTGATTTAACAAATATGCAGGTGTCCTTTATATTAAAACAAAAACAAAACTGAAAAATAAAGTAGTTTTTGCCCTATGATTTTTTTTTTTAATTTATTTATTTTTTCCCCCCAAATCCCCAGTAGATAGTTGTATGTCATAGCTGCACATCCTTCTAGTTGCTGTATGTGGGACGCAGCCTCAGCATGGCTGGAGAAGCGGTGCGTCGGTGCGCGCCCGGGATCCGAACCCGGGCCGCCAGCAGCGGAGTGCGCGCACTTAACCACTAAGCCACGGGGCCGGCCCTGCCCTATGATTTATAGCATATAAAAAGGCAGTGCTTTTTATGGGAGGGGAAGGGAAGAGGTAACCCAGATATCTGAATGTTTCCTGAAAATTAACAGCATTCTCCAAAATACTGGTATTACGTATGGACACAATCATAGGAAAATTAGGTTTTATGCGGTTTTTTTGTGTGTGTAATTTTACATGTCTGTCCTTGCCTTTTTAATTGTCATCCCTTACTCTTCTACAGAGCGATTACAGCCTGGTATAGCCCAACAGTGGATCCAGAGTAAGAGAGAAGACATTGTGAACCAGATGACTGAGGCCTGCCTTAACCAGTCGCTGGATGCCCTTCTGTCCAGGGACTTGATTATGAAGGAGGACTATGAGCTCATTAGTACCAAACCTACAAGGACCTCAAAAGTCAGGCAATTACTGGACACCACTGACATCCAAGGAGAAGAATTTGCCAAAGTTATAGTACAAAAGTTGAAAGATAACAAGCAAATGGGCCTTCAGCCATACCCGGAAATACTTATGGTTTCTCGATCACCATCTTTAAATTTCTTTCAAAATAAAAGCTTATAGGTGACTCTTTTTCAAGAAGAAAAGTGAGTTTATAAAAGGATATTTTATATTTCTGTGGCCTTGAGCATATTGTTTTTATAAAATCTATATGAGTATTAGAAGCTTTAATGAAGTTTCTTTTTCAGGTAAATATTAGTCTCCTATGACATTACATTTTTTTTTTTAATTAATATAAGTAGAAAGTTTGCATTTTGCTACAAAGTTCAATTTTTTGTCTCTTTGGTTAATTGAAACTATTTTTTAAAGTGTAGTAATTATATTCTTCTTATACATAACAGTGCCTTAAGGTATCATGTGTTTCTGATGGAAGCCATTATTATCACATTCACTTTCTTTGTGGACTATTTATTACTTGCCCGAGACACAGTTTGGCTTTATGAAGTATACGCTTTATACTTTTTTTGTGTGTGTGTGAGGAAGATCAGCCCTGAGCTAACATCCATGCCACTCCTCCTCTTTTTGCTGAGGAAGATTGGCCCTGAGCTAACATCCGTGCCCATCTTCCTCCACTTTATATGGGATGCGGCCACAACATGGCCTGACAAGCAGTTCATCGGTGCACGCCCAGGATCTGAACCCGGGCCACCAGCAGCGGAGCGCACGCACTTAACCGCTACACCACAGGGCCACCCCCACACTTTATACTTAAAGGAGAGATAGTACAGCATTCCTATCCTACAGTCCCAGGTTTAAATCCTCTCCAAAGGATTGTTCATTAAACTCTATTGTTCAGATTACATTTTTAAATTTTATTTATTGAATTCTTCTTTAAAAAACTGTTTCAGGGGCTGGCCCAGTGGCGTAGTGGTTAAGTTGACGTGCTCTGCTTCAGTGGTCTGGGGTTCGCAGGTTTGGATCCCAGTCACAGACCTACGCACCGCTCATCAAGCCATGCTGAGGTGGCATCCCACATACAAAATAGAGGAAGATGGGCACAGATGTTAGCTCAGGGTGAATCTTCCTCACCAAAAAAAAAAAAAAAAATTCTTTCAAAGGTGAAACAATACAAAGTATATAAAGAAAAAGAGGGGGCCAGTCCGGTGGCGCAAGCGGTTAAGTGCACGCGCTCCACTGTGGCGGCCCGGGGTTTGCCGGTTCAGATCCCAGGCGCGCACCGACGCACCGCTTGGCAAGCCATCCTGTGGCGGCGTCCCATATAAAGTGGAGGAAGATGGGCACGGATGTTAGCCCAGGGCCAGTCTTTCTCAGCAACAACAACAAAAAAAGAGGATTGGCAGATGTTAGCACAAGGCTGATCTCCTCACAAAACAAAAAAAAGAAAAAGAATAATCTTTTAACATGGGTTTCTGTCCCCATGTCTAACATCAACCTCCCCCACTGTCAGTAACAGACAAGGTAACCGAAGTTTAACAGCATGATGTGTATCCTTCTGCACCCTTCTTCCTGCTCATATTTAGAGTATATGCTCATTTGGGAAAGTCTTGTCTTAATATTATTATCGTTATAACACGTCATCTTGCAATGTGCTTTTTGCACTGAACAGTACTTCACGTGCACCCTTGCAGATCACATGTAGAACTAACTCATTCTTTTTAATTGCTGCATAATATTATCAGGGCTGCCTTTTTATTCTCTTAACTCGTTCACATCAAGTTCAGCCCAAACATAAAGACATAGCATGAGTTCTTTTTTAGTTAACAGGTTATGTCACTAAATGAAAATTTACAAGTAGCAATAGCCCTTTCCTGAAAATGTTTATTAGCAAAGTCAGCAAAAATTGCAATACAGGATAAATATGAAAATACAAACTTTCAAGAAGCACCAGAATCACATGAAAAGAATGAGTAACTAGATGGCATTGAGGCAATTAAATATTTTATTAAAGTTATAAAATAAGTTAATCCCCATTTTGGAGCTCAACATTGACCTGTGGTGCCTTATTGCTGTGCCTCTGAGAAATATAGAATTTAATAAGGAAAAATGGAAACTAACCATATAAGTTATCTATTATGTCTATCATATTTTAAGGTGTTAGGATAAAGATTTAATTTGGGAAACAAATTGAAAAAAAAATGTCTTCTTTTGGAGCCTTTCCCCTTTCTCTCTCTCTCCCCCACTCCCCCTTCCCCCCTCCCCCTCTCCTCCCTCCCTCTCTCTCTCTGTCTATATATATATATATATTTTTTTTTTTTTTTTTTTTGGTAAGGAAGGCTGGTCCTGAGCTAACATCATCTGTTGCCAGTCTTCCTCTATTTTTTGTATGTGGGATGCCACCACAGTATGGCTTGATGAGCGGTGTGTAGGTCTGCACCCGGGATCCGATCCCATGAACCCTGGGCCCCAAAGCAGAGCACGTGAACTTAACCACTACGCCACCAGGCCAGCCCCTCTATATGTAATATAAAAAAAAGTAATTCTGGGCCGGCCCTGTGGCGTAGCGGTTAAGTGCGCGCGCTCTGCTGCTGGCGGCCCGGGTTCGGATACCGGGCGCGCACCGACGCACCGCTTCTCCCGCCATGCTGAGGCCGCGTCCCACATACAGCAACTAGAAGGATGTGCAGCTATGACATACAACTATCTACTGGGGCTTTGGGGTAAAAATAAAAATAAATTTTAAAAAAAAGTCTTTTGAATCTTGATGGCTTCAAATTGACTTCTATATCGATTTGATGATGTGGTATATCTGGATTGGCAAAGTGAACATTGCCCAGTTTTTTCCGTTTTATGCTTACATCTAAAAACTCGGAGCTTTCCAGCCAGTCTGCGTGCTCGTGGCCCTGTGCACGCCAGGCACTTGCTCCCATGATTTACTATAAGAGAGGCACACGTGCAGCCCTCATCACTACAACTCTGCAGACTTGTTCTGTGCAGATAATAACAGTGTACTGAGAAGAAAAAGTTGAGTCTGCAGCAAGTCTCATCCCCTGGAGAACTGTTAGAGTCTCAGCAGCCAGTTTTCATTATAACCTGTACTTAATAACACAGTGATGTTTAGGGGAAGGTGCAACAGTGTATGACCAGGCAGTATAGAACAGCCCTGGCATCGAGTAGACGCTTTCTGAAAATCTCTGTAATGAATAGGTTGGTGGAATGAAAGCTGGAGAAGGGAGGAAGATGTTTCCTTGAAATCACGTTTCCCAAGCTGGAGTGCAAGTACAGCTAGTAATAGATGGGATTGTTCTCGGTAGTGTTTTGACTCAGCACTAAATAACATTTGAGTCATACAGTAAGGCAGTTCTTTTCAGTTCTTTCTTGAGCCTTCTAATTAAGGAGAAGGTCACAGTTGTGCTATCACCTTTTAATCCCCCTTGTTGACAAAAAGAATAGCCTTCAGGCTCAAAACTTCAGGAACAATATTTAGCAAGAATTTTATAATTTTTTAAGTTGTATTTCATTTGAAAATAACTTTCTACATATGACAAGTGGTACTAGTTTTCTATTTATAATATATAAAGTTTCATTTTATAATATTCAAATAAAAAATTTGAAGTACTAAATTATAGATAGTACGTGAATGTGACAGCAATTATGGAAGTAGTAGGAGAATGACAGATTAAGATTCAATCACTCTAGGAAGGGACCTAATAATCTATAATAATATCTTTTTCACTAGATAGTACTAGGTAATGCTAAAGAGGGCGTTCTTTGCAGTGTATTTGAAGGCAGCGCTACCCAGAGTGAGAGTAGTCCACAGAGGAGCTGCATTAGCTGTCACCTGGTGGTGGTTAGAAATGCAGATTCATGGCCCCAATCTCAGACCTTCTGAATAGATCTCTGGTGGTGAGGTCCAGGAATCTGTTTTAACAAACCGTCCTGGCCTTTATGCATGCTCAAGTCCAAGACACTTTGTTTTAAGAAATATGATAGACTTGTACATACAATAATGTCTCTTTAGGTTCACAGATCTGTTTTCCTTTTGTCTGATTGCCACACTTCTCCAGAACGTACAGTCTCAGAACTGAGATTTGATTGGAAAATTCTACTTTTTTTTTGCATCTAACTTGAATTCCCAAAACAATTTTAGTCATGTTTTGCATTTTGGAAAGATCGCTTCACTTAAACATGATAATCAGATCAGTAGATTAGAATCTACAACTTTGGTCTTTAAGGAAGAGCTTCAGAAGGGACAGTTGAAATATAACATCAAAGAGCAGAGCTGATGTGGGACAAGAGGCAAGACTAAATTGTGCAGAAAGTTACACTGTACTAAAGAAATGGGCATTTCTAGGAAAGACTGAGTTGTTGCAGGGGCACTATCAAGCTGTGAGGGCTGGTTTTTATTTCCCTCCTCTGTCATTAATCCTCCACTCACCCTCACGCCCTTCAGTCAAATACTCAATCCCCTAATTTATGAAGAAAAATTATGACCAATTGAAAGAAAAGGAAAGTCAGTAAACTTTCACGTTTAGCCATTCTCACAAATATCTCATTAGTTTCAGAAATGTTTCTACTCTAAAATCACACCTCCCATCTCCCAAAGAGACTAGTTCCCAAATTGCCTCCTGCTTTTTCTCTTTTCCAGAGTCATTTTTTCCCACATTTACTTTGAAAACAAAATTCCTTTGCTTGATCTGTCTATCCATTCTAGTCCTTTTCCTGGAAAATTGTTGTACACTGCTGCTACTCTTGTTACCAATTTCATTCTTAATCATTTAAGTTTAATGTCATAGAATTAATCTTTAGGTTGAAAGGGGCAATTATGCATTGGATGCCTCCAATTCCTCTATAGTAAAGATTTTAAGTCAACATGTATCTCATGACCAAAAACTTACATTGATGATGAGGAAACTTATTATCTATTCAGGCAATGTACTTCATCTCTAAACAGTTCTATCAGATAGTTCTTTCTTACATTCATTTAAAATTTATTTGCCTATAGTATGTATCTATTGGTCCTTGTTCCAAACCTTGGGATAGTATGTAGAGTAACTCTAGTCCCTCCTCCATATGACAGCCTTTTATATATTTCCAGACAGCTCTTCTGTTCTTGACTTTTTTTTTCTTGCTTCAAAATAATCCCTTGAGAGGCATGATCTATATTCCTCTTAAAGTATGGTACCCATAACTACACAATGTTCCTAGTTACGTCTTACCAGCACTGTTGGGATATTCCCTCTCTTATAATTAATATACTAAAAGCCCATTTTTTAGCAGTCACATGTCATTGTTGAATTGATATTTAACTGTCAGCTAAAAATCTTATACATCTATGCGATTTTGTCTTATTTCTCCGTTTTTATGCTCAGGGTGTTTTAGGCCTGTTGTCCCTCTTAAATAATTTTTCTAAGTTCATCCCTAGTTCCAGTCATTAAATATAGTTTTGATTCCTAAAATGGAATCTCCCAGCTTGTCACCCACAAATTTGACAAAGTTACCTTTGTAATTTCATCCAAATTACTAATTAAAATGTTGAATGGTGCTGGGCCAAGGACAAAGTCTGTAAAGAGCTACAGGCTTCCTCCTTCAACTTGACAAAGCTCAGTTAATCATCACTATTTCGGTACATTTGTTTACCTAGTCAGTAATGAATACTTGAAATACTTCAAGTATTTACATATTATTTATCATAAAATTGAATTACTTTTGAATTGAGAGTACTTGAATGTGTTTACGTATTTATCATAAATTGAATATGATTGAAATACTTTTAATGTATTTACATATTATTTATCATAAAAGAATATGGAATCCTCAAGTTTGATCAAAATGATCTCTATTTCCAGGTCAGTTTTTAAAGCACTGTCTTGTTTTTTCATCTAAAGTGTGTGCTTAAGTGTAAGCACACTTTTTTGTGTGTGAGTACATTAAAATGTTAAAAGGGATATGTCTCCTGTCCTTAACATAGAAACAGTCTGGTATTGCTCAGGCTCTGCTTATGAAATCTAGGTGCAAGATACTGTACCCACCAAAATCTCATGATTTAAGGATACCAACTGTGTAAAGAATCCCCAAATTCAACATCTGAAGAAAAAAACTAAGAAAATTGTAGACTAAATGGAAGAAAACTGTAAAATAAGTGTAAAAATACCGTTAGAGAGATTTGAGTGAGTATATCTTTAAAACTAGATATTACTGTAAAGTAGAAACAACTATAGATCTAGAAAATTTTAAAGCATTGTTGGTGTTCAGGGCAGGCCACCCCAACATGTGCCACTCTGCTGTGCTGGTTATTTCAAGGTGAAAACAGTCAAGGCTCAGAAGACAAAGGAAGAACCTGTGACCTTCCCCCAAACTGCCTAAAAGAATTTAGGAAGGAACTATCGCCATAGATAGTTCCAGGAAGGAACTATCGCCATAGATAACTGTAGTGTAATATGATCTAGGTACGGTAGACGGGGAGGAACCTAGCAAGGCCCATTTGCTCAAAGTTCTCTCTCAGGTCTCCTTGTCTTTGCAAGGTGTGGCAAACATTTGTTTACCAAGTATTAACTCTTCATCTTCCTGTAAATTGCCTTCTCCCGCTTTGAAGTTTCAGACCTCTATCTCCTTAGTTCAGAAAGACATATATACTTCATTTTGCCCGACTGTCTTTGGAATTCTTCATGCTTATGTGAATTCCCCATGCACAGTGTCAACGAGACTCTCTGGAATACAAGAATTTAGTTAGGAAAGCTTTATTGCTCATAGAGTTTGCAAACCGGGGAGACATGCGTGGCCTTCAGCAGTAAACCAAAGTATGCTCCAGGAGAACAAAGGAAGAGGGCTGTCTTTTAAAAAACTGTTCCTGCCCAGGTTGCCCCTCAGGTCTGCTTATACAAATGAGGGATGCAAGCCTGCTTAGTGATGATTGGTTGGCACAGGTCACAGTTTTATTGGTTAGGTCCAGGTGGCTGTTGAGGGCTTTTGTAAAATCAGGAACTTTGGCAGAGTCAAAGCTTAAGAATGCATTCTGTGGTTTTTCTGAGAACAGGGTATGTGACTGCATCCCAGTCCCATCGTGGCCACTTGACTCCATTTTGTTTGTAGGTCCTGGTCAGCCACACACAGTCCATCTGGTTCTCAGGGATCTTTTTTATTTCATTTTTTCTACAGCACGTGTTAAACTTTGATTTTCTCCTGTTACCTGCCTTATGTCATTTTAATTATTTGACCAGCCACAAGAACCAGAAGGGGAAAAGGGGGGCAATTCTCCCCTCCCCCACACTATGGTCCTCAAAATAATAGCCCAGAAACTATTCATTCTTGAGAACTGTCCCACTTCTCATTCAACTACTGGGAGTTTGCTGAAGTAGATAACCTGTCCAAAGCTCCAACTTCCATAATCTTTGACTGATTCCTTTTTGAGGATATTTTGAGACCCTGAGCAAACAGGAAAGCTACCAACAAAAGAGCTGCAAGTACTTTTCGTTTCCAGTTGGAGGTCTCTTCCCCTCACTAAGGTCGTACAGTGCTGCACTCACCTTCCTCCTGCCCCCTTTGCCTTTGTTTCTGACACACTCTCCAAGTAGTTTTCAACACTCAGTGAAGAATGTTGAAAAAAAAGGACGTGCTCACCAAGACTCTGGGCTGGCAGGATGGCCACCACCTCTGCCCCTTAGCAGAATGGTACAAAGTGTAAAGCAGCAAGAAAAATAAAAGATTAAAAAATTAACTGTCTCTAGTTTTTTGAGCATAGCCTTGTCACAAGCAAATGAGAGAGATTTCACCCAGGCCTCCCACGAAGGTTAAAAGGACTCAAAATTCTAAATTTCTTTTACTCCCAGAAGTGAGTTAATAGTTTTAGAATTTTAGGCTCATTGTGGGCAAGGGAGGAAGCTGGAAACTAGGACTAGGAGCCTGGCCCATTTATCTGTTAAGTACCATAGGCACAGAGCCTGGGGCCCATGAAAATGTTTTAAGTTTAATTTCTTTTAAAATTAGAAGGAATAAAATGAATGTAACAACAACAAATACAGCTAGGCTTATAGCAGTCTTTATAAGAATGCAGTTGTAAGGTATAATTGTTTATATTTTTTATGGAGGAAGGAGTCCACGAAAGTCCTGATGCAGCCCTGATGAGAAGCAGCTTCCCTGATGCTCTGAGAGTGGACGGTGGGTTGGGAGGTCTTCTTGGGGTGCAAAGACTGGACCCAAGCAAGCACAGCACTCAGAAGGGCTAGGATGGGGGTGGAGGCAGAAGGAGTGGACAGCAGGAGGTTGCACTGGTCCACTGCAGGCAGGACCAGTACCCAACAGCACCTGCACGTAGTGGAAAGAGCAACGGGAGTGACTGCACCGCAGGTTGAAGGTGTGGTCGTTGGAGCATGTGAGTTATCCACATTCCACCTGCCAGGCTGGATACAACCCTCAGGACCCTGAAGAAAGTGCGAGATTCAGACTTCTCACCAACCCTCTTAGATGAGACCTGAGCCAGTTTAATTAACTTAGAAACATAAATATATGTATCTTGTTCCTGAGTGTTATAGGCAAAATCACTCCTGATACATAGGCTTATTGGAGAACAACCTTTTTGAAAAACGTGATTTTCATCTTTTATGTCAGTAAGAGACAGTTTCGGAAGTAAATCAAATTCCTGGGGAAGAAACAGCATCTATTACAAGTTCTTCTCAGTCTTTGACAGCATAGTCCCGGGAAGTGGTTTTCTCTTTAACGGTATTGTATTTAGAGGAAAAAAAGCAGTTTTGTAATTCTAAACCTGCAGGAAATGCAGACTTCAGAGGCTTCTGGTTTTAGGCTGATAGGATTCAGGACTCGCTGCTCCGAAATATAACATCTTGGCATATTGAATATCTTAAGCTGAAGGAGTTTGAGAAAGCAGCAGAAGCAGGAAGGTCAGTCGGACCTCCCCGCTGCCTCGCCCTTCTTCCCTGAAACAGGGTCATGAAAACTCCCACAAGAAAGGTGCCCTCCCTGTACCAGGAGGAAGGAAGATGTTCTTCTCACCAGAGACCAGGAATTTGGGGCCAAGAAATCTATATAAACAGACTTTACTAAACTAACCCTTATCTTCCTAGTTACTAATTCACCCCTTACTCCCCCTAGACCAAAACTTTCTGTCTTGTTGATTCTTCACAAATTTATTATTTTCTTGTCTAAAAGGTATAAAAGCTCCCTGTTCTGGTCACTTCTTCAGGTCTTCATTCTCTTGTGAAGGCTCCCTGCACATGTAAAAATTCAGTAATACTTGTGTGCTTTTCTTCTGTTCATCTGTCTTTGTCAGTTTAATGTTCAGACCCAGCCAGGGACCCTAAGAAGGTTGAGGAAAACTTTTTCCTCCCCTGTAAGGCATTGTTTGTGAAGTTCAATGACATTATCCAGTTACTTTTTTTGGTCAATTAATGGCTATCTGAAATACTATATTTTGTAAGCGTTGATCACCATAAAACTTTTACTTCCCTTTTTCTCCATTGGAGGTCATATTATCATTCTTGCCACAGTCATTGTGTAAAGAAAATTATACTGAATTAAGTGAAGAAACCCAACTGTCTAACATATCCCTATGAAAAAGACAAATATGGAGAATGTCAGATATATCTATACTAGTTTATTTACTAAATACACTAGTTTATTTACTAGTAAATATACTCTTTAAAGAGAGCCATTTTAGAAGGCTTATTTTGTCACTAATTCAAAAACAACTTTTGCTAATGGGTTGTTTTTGTTTGTTATTTTAATGATTGTCAAATGAAATCAAGGAGCTAGACCTGCACAAGTGTTTCCTGTCAAAGAATGCAAAAAGAAAAGAAAATTGATCGAAAATTGCCCTGAAGGTATTGTGTGACCACTAAAGACAGGTAGAACTTTTAAAAAATCAGTTAACTAGATATTTGATTTACCAATAGTGACATTATTATATTAAATACTTAACAACAAAATTTTTATTTAAACTTGAAGTATATTTACTAGTGATGTTGGGGAAATATAATTAAAAACAAAATCTTTTCCCAATCCAGAAATTCTCTCCACAAAGATAGTAGAGAAAGAAAACAGTGTAGTTATTGAATAAGCCTTAAACTGTTACCGAACCAAAAGTAGGTTTGCCTCCTGGCGGGTTACAATAAGACTCTCAACCAGAAGTAGTTGTCACACAAAGTAGAACTTATTTGCAGCAAATAGGAGACCATGTGGCATCATTTCCAAAGTCATTTCCAAAGTCGTGGTTGTCCCCAAACATGGGAAAGCAGGGCCCTTTTATTTCGGATGGGGAATGAATATTCAAAAGGGAGAAGTGGGTATTCGCTTGTGCAGGCTAAGTTGGAAAACGTGCTTCCACAGACACTGCAGGTTATGGTTTTAGGGCCTAAGCTCCTCCTGGGGAGATCTTAGCATTAAAAATGAGGCAAAGGTCATAGGCCTTGCTCTTGTGCTGAGGCTTGGTCTGGCTCAGGGTGGTTGGTGATTGCATCTCTTAAACAGTTAAATGCTTCTGAACTGTTGTTCCTTGAGTTCCTCGGGGCAATTAGTTGGTGACAAAACTACAATGTGATATGCATCACAGGCAAATCGCTAACAGATTGCAGGATAGAAGTAAATGTCACTCTTTTATATAGCCAAGCAGATGCAACCAATTCCCTACATGTTCTCAGGATAAACAATAACTAGTCCTCAGGTAGGAGGACTTGCAAGCACTGTTGGTCATACATATTTCATCCTAGATTCACATCGTAAGTGGAGTGACCATCTGTGTTAGCTGATTGTCTTTATCCAAAGGACAAATAAACTTTTCATATCTTTATGACACAAGGTAGTTTTGAAACTTGGAGCTAGGTGCCCCCGCCCCCACCCCGGGCCCAAGTTAGGCTCCTACCCTCCGGTAGAAATCAGGACATGGGGTGCTATCTTCCTTGATGACTGCATTTCAAAGAAATGGCTCCCAGGTCTTAAGAAAGACATCTCTGTGTTATAAAATTGACCAAGACCTGTCTAGTCTCCAAAAGGATTTATGTACATTCCAAAGACATGAGGCAGTGCTTACAATTAAGTTTTCTAAAGGAAGTGTTCTGAGTAAAAAAAGTAGGGGAAGAAAATGTCTTCAACAGGGAGAAGTAACCCTCTTATTTTTAATTTGTATTTGTCGTTACACTGATTATACAAAATTAGGCTTTTTTGAAAGCCTGGAAACTGGGCTAGTTGTTTCACGTTGTGCACATAACTTTTTCTTCATATAATATCATTTTGAGGAGGACCCTATCCTCAAGGAAATTACTTTTTCATGACTAAGTAAAACAATGATCCATACACAAAAAAATAAGATAATTACAAATTATAGAAAGAGCTAAAAATTAAATGAAGACGGTGTTGTGAGAGAGAATGTGTGTGAGGTGGAAAGAATTAATTTGCTTTGGGGGTTACGAAACACCTCTCTTACCAAGTGACACTTAACAATGTGATATTATGGAGGAGAATGAGCCATCCATGCTGAGGGGTGGGGGAAGAACTTTCCAGGCAAGAAGAGCTGGGGGCAATATGGCTGGAAGGCAATGAGGAGGATGGTGTGAGATGGTCGGAGAGATAAATACAGTCCAGAACCTAAAGTGCATTTAGCAGTTTAATCTTATTCTAAACATGATGGAAAAGAGCTGAAAAGTTTTAAGGAGAAATTTATGCCCACTGATGGCTCTGTGAAGAATGGATGTGGGGGAGGGGAGAGGCAAGACTAAGACTCCACTTAGAACACCTGGACTAGAGTGGAGCAGTTTAGACAGAGAGAGGATCTGTCTGCATTAATATGCATTTTAGAGTTAGAACCAATACAATTTGGTAATAGATTAGATATGAGGGAAGGCAAGAATTAAGGATAACTTCTAGGTTTTGGACCTGAGTAATTTAGTGGGTAGGAAAGAGAGTAGGAAGAAGTTTTGTTTTGATTTGGTTTGGTTTTGGTTAATGTTTGTTTTGGGGGAGTGGAAAAAAGAGATCTGTTTTGGATGTAACAAATTGAGAAGACTTCTAGACATCCAGTTGGAGGTATCACGTAGGCAGTTGTCTGGAGATCATGAAAGGACACCACACCAGAGATTTAAACGTGTGAGTCATTAGCCGAGAGATGATTTTTTAAACTGGAATTGGTTAATAATAATATAGTAGCTAACATTTTTTGAATGCTTACTCTGTACAAGACTTACCTTGTCAAGTGTTTTTGCAAATATCATTAATTCTGAAAACACTGTTATTTGTCCCTACCATATAATGAGGCAACTGAGCTTAGGAGAGGTGACTGAGGTGTGATTTTCCCTAGGTCACCCAGCTGGTAATTTGCAGAGTCTAGGAAGAACTCTGCTGAGTCCAACAGCAATGCCTTAACCGCCCTGACCTCTTTAATCAGCTTTTGAACCCTTTCTATTGCTCAATAGATTCTTCCTCTTTCATTTGCCAAATCCCTGATGACACATTTGAACAGCTGCTATAATGAAACCCAACATTGTATTCTTTTACTCTAAAAGAAATGTCATCCCAACCCAAAGGGGGAAAACCAGGCTATGAGCAAGGCTCACAGATAAATCAGTCATGGATGGTATTAGAGTTAATCCATCTTTATTAGGCCCCTTGTGTAGAAGTTTCTGTGTTGGGTCTATGTAGCCTAGAAAGACTTATGATGTGGACCTGTATTCTCAAGTTGCCTAAATTCTTGTTGTAGAAGAAAATAAATACATACATGACAGTTAAAAATGATAGACAGATGTAGATATATATGCCAAAGAGTGGCAGAGAGAAATCATTGATTTATTAAACAAAAGTTACTGAAATCCTCTGTGTGCCAGGCACTGTTGAGGGACTTGGTATATAGTATGTCAGTGATGGTGCTCAGGGCAAGCTGCCCCAGGAAGCACCACTCTGGTATGCAGATTATTTCGAGTTAAAGACAATAAAGACTCAGAGAGCTCAAGAAAAATATTTGAGTTTCCCCTCCCAAACTGCCTAAAAAATTTAAAACCAAAAAATCTGTTTTAAGAAGGGGTTATTATCATGACTGCTATAAAAGATAATTTAGGATAGAGGTTACAATAGAAAAGGCACCAACAAGCCCATCTTATCGGGAGTTCTGTCTCTCTGGCCATATTCTTTGGATGGCCCTGCGAGGAGTTGTCAGACAATCATTTACAAGAGAAGTCTCCATTTGTAAAGGTATCTCCCTCTCTGTATTAGAAAAAGGGGGGGTGAGCTCATTTCTAGTAACTTATCAATGTGGAAGGTGAGGCCTTGGGCTGCATAATAACATTACTCTTGTTTACTGTGCTTTAGTGGTAATCTCCTGTAACTGACTCCCCCCACCCCCAAAATCCTCCTTTGTCATTGGCTGAAAATGATATTTAAGACAAAAATTTCTGCTATTGTGTTGAAAAACGCAGTGTCCCTACTTTCTCCCATGTATACATGTTATTAAACTTGATATTATTTTCTCCTGCTAACCTGTCTTGTTGATTATTTGGCCAGCCAGAAGAACCTTAAGAGAAAGGGCAGAGGGAGATTCTCCCTCTTCCCCCGACATCAGGAAACAAGACAGACACATGCACACGTCTCTTTAGTCTTTTTAATCTCTGACAGCCCACTCACCCCTCCTAGGTCTTTTACATGCAGATCACACAGCTGTGTGATCTCAATTTCAGAGTGGTATTCACAGGCAAAGAGCCTGGCTGGCAAAATACAGTCAGAAACTAGGGCCAAGATTTTGTCTTCTAAAACCAAAATTATTTTTGCACTATTCTTCAGCTTTTGACTGGTATGCTCTTTTTTATTATTATTGCTCCATGAAATATGTCGAACAGTGGCATTAAAAAAAGATATGTTGAAGCCTAACTCCTGGAACCTGTGAATGTGACCTTATTTGGAAAAAAAAGATCCTTGCAGATGTCATTAAGTTAAGGAAGTCGAAATGAGGTCAGCCTGGATTAACTGGGTGGGGCCTAAATCCAATGACAACTGTCCTTATAAGAGACAGAAGAGGAGAAGACACAGACGGAAGAGGAGAAGTTCCATGTGAAGACAGAAGCAGAAATTGGAGTGATACAGCCATAAGCCAAGGAATACCAGGAGCCACCAGAAACTGGGAGAGGCAAAGAAGGATCCTCCTCTACAGCCTTCAGAGGGACCGTGGCCCTGTGGACTTGTGGCCTCCAGAATAGAGAATAAATTTCTGTTCTCTTCCTAAACCACCAAGTTTATGGTAATTTGTTAATGGCAGCCCCAGGACACTAATACATTCCATTTTTAAAAATAGACTTTATTTTTTAGAACAGTTTATGATTTCTAGAAAAATTAAGAAGCTAGTACATAGAATTCCCATATACTCTGTACTCAGTTTTCCCTATTATTAGAATTTTACATTAGTATGGTACATTTGCTACAATTAAATGAACCAATATTGATACGTTACTATTAACTAAAGTCCGTAGTTGATTCAGATTCCCCTAGTTTTTGCCTAACATCCCTGTTCTAATCCAAGATCTCATCCAGAATACCACACTACACTTAGTCCTATCTCCTTAGGCTTTTGCATGCTTTTTGGTCCAGCAATTCAACACCCAAGAATTTACTGTAAGGTAGTAATCATAGTTCTGTGTAAAAATTGAGCCACAATGATGTTTACTGAGGCATTGCTTAAAAATTATTGAAGAGCCAAAGACCTTTTGCTTATGTGGGTTATATCTATCCGTATTTGCCATAGTAGAAAGTAAAACTGAGAAGGGGCCAGCCCAGTGGCGCAAGCGGTTAAGCGCGCACGCTCTGCTTCGGCGGCCCGGGGTTCACAGGCCCAGATCCCGGGCGCTCACCAACACACCGCTTGTTAAGCCATGCTGTGGTGGCGTCCCATATAAAGTGGAGGAAGATGGGCATGGATGTTAGCTCAGGGCCAATCTTTCTCAAGAAAAAGGGGAGGATTGGCATCAGATGTTAGCTCAGGGCTAGTCCTGCTCACAAAAAAAAAAAAAAAATGTTAAATATTTATTAATTCATTAAAAAAAATAATATGCCCATTACATGTTACTACATCTTTATGAAAAATAACTATATTTTCCAAAATGACAAAAAAAAATTGGTGAGAAGAATGGCATTGTTTTACATTTTTGCAAATGTTTAAATGTTGAAATAAGATAAATAGAAGAAAGCTGGGTTCTCATATATGTATTCAATCCATTACAAAACACATGTCTGTAGCCTCTGGAAAACTCCACTGTTCACCTGTGAGAGAATGAGAGGGAGAAAGGCAACAACATCTTAGAATTATTATGAAAATAGGTTCGACTTCATGGACCCCCTGAAAGGGTCACAGGGAGTCTTAGGGTCATACTTTGAGAAATTCTGGCTTAAAACAACAAAAAGTTTGAAACAACATAAAAATATCAAATAATAAAGAATATCATTAAATATTCATGCTCAATCTATGGTATTATGAGATCTTCCACACTATTATACTAGAACCTACAGAATTCTTGTTAACTGAATTGAAACCTTTTTTTTGTCCTCTTACTCTCTTGTTATGCTAGCAGAGGTACTCCTGTCACCGACCAGAAGTATCCCTGTCACGGATTAGTGCCCCAAGAAACTCAAGGGTGGGTTTGGAAGCATTTATCTGTTTTTCCAAGTTGTTTTTTTATGTTAAGGAGACACAACCAGCAGCCACCCTGAAGCTAACCAAGCCTCCCTACAAGAGCTATGCCCAGGACCTTGCCTTATTTTAAAGATTTTATTTATTCAGTTTTTTCCCCCCAAAGCCCCAGTAGATAGTTGTATGTCATAGGTTCACATCCTTCTAGTTGCTGTACGTGGGACTCGGCCTCGCGTTGGACGGAGAAGTGGTGCCTCGGGGCGCTCCCGGGATCCGAACCCCGGCCGCCAGCATCAGAGCGCGCGCACTTAACCGCTAAGCCACGGAGCCGGCCCGGACCTTGCCTTATTTTAATAGACGATCTCTTCAGGAGAAGATTAAGCCTCATTACCGTAATCTTCAGTGTATGCAGAAGCATGTTTTCCAACTGAGCCTGCACAAGGAATACCCACCTCTCCCTTTTGAATATTCGTTCCCCAACTGAAATACATTCCTTCTTCCCTTTGTTCAAGGACACCATGACCTTGGAAATGATTCCTCATGGCCTCCTATTTGTTGCAAATACACTTTACTTTATGACACAACTTCCACTGGTGTAGAGTCTTGTTTAACTCACCAGGAGGCAAGCCCACTTGGTTCCGTATCACCCCTCCTTCTTCTAAGAATAATCCTTTGTTTCTGCGTTTTCCCTCCAGCTTGGTGAGTGTTTTTTCCCTTTCACTTCATCCAACACTCCCCTCTGCAGGGTCCTTCCGGTAACACTTAACCCTGCTCAAGACTTTCTCATATTAAAAAAAAAAGTTTCACCTCTTTCCATCTACCTCTCTCTTTCTCCTTCCTCTTTTTATTACAGCCATATTTCCTTTTTTTTTCTTCCCTTCTTTCTAAAGTAATAAGGTAAAAATAAAAAATCACAATTATATGCAATATACAAAGTGAAAGTACTACATGATCCCTAAACTCCACTAAAATAATCACAACTCACAGTCTGGTGTTAGGTTTCCACATTTTGTTTTTCCATAAACTAATTGCACATACTGTTCTAGAACTTGCTTCTTAAACATTTATATGTTAGTACATTTAAATTTCCATCGTTATTTTTTTATTTATTTTTTTATTTTTTTAAGATTTTATTTATTCATTTTTTCCCCCCAAAGCCCCAGTAGATAGTTGTATGTCGTAGGTTCACATCCTTCTAGTTGCTGTACGTGGGACTCGGCCCCGGGTTGGACGGAGAAGTGGTGCCTTGGGGCATGCCCGGGATCCGAACCCGGGCCGCCAGCATCAGAGCGCGCGCACCTAACCGCTAAGCCACGGAGCCGGCCCTCCATCGTTATTTTAAACCACTATATATTCCATAGTATAGCTGTACCAATATTTATCCTATTTCCTATTGAACATTTTGATTTTTCCAGCTTTCTGCTATTAGAAACCATGTGAAATGGTACATATACTTTTGCACACTTTTTAAGTATTATGGCACATGTCTAGAAATTGAACTACTTGGATCAAAGAGTACAAACATTTTAAGTGTTAGTGAATAATGGCAAAGTCCCTCCTAAGAGTTTGTACCTATTGACACTCCCACCAATAGCTTAACTTAATTATGGCCGGACATCTTGAAGCAGCTGTCTATAGCAATTCTCACTCTTGCACCTCTCTGGTTACTCTCTAGTCCCTCCTCAGCCCGTTTAATCTGGCTTCTGTCTGAACCACTCTCTTGACATTTGCTCTTGCCAAAAATGACTAAATCTAGGGGAAGTTTTCCTTCTATTTGATGTGGCTGACCACTCTCTCACTTTTTCTCCTTTTCCGATGGTTCTCTTCCCTTTTGTGACACCACACATCCTTATTTTTTTCTCCTATGTTTGCTCCTTTCTTGGTCAAGCATCTTACACCAGGTTCAGTCTGGGTCTTCTTATCTTCTTATTCTATACCCTTTCTCTGATCTACCTCATTCTCCTCTATGGTCTTAATTGACATGTAGACATCAATGACTCCCAAAGTCAGCCCTCTCTCCTGAACTCCAGATTGACTTCATACTAAACCTACCCACTTGAATGTTCCACAGGAAACTCCATGTTCCAAACTGAATGGGAGGAAGACTATCCTCTACTCACTCTGGGTCTTTTCTGGCTGGGCTACGAGTTAAATTGACATGAGACCAAATAGCAGGAGAAAATCAAACAAAGCTTTATAACACGTATACATGGGAGAGACCAGTGAAACTGAGTTTCTTGACCAATGGCAGAGGTTTTCACCTTAAATAGTATATTCAGGTAGACAAAAGAGGATGTTGGGGGTAGGGAGATTCAGCTATGGGAGATTACCAGAAATCACAGTAAACAAGAGTAATGTTATTATGCAGATTTAAGTCCTTGCCTTCCACGCTGATAAGAGTTTCTAGAGGGGCCAGCCCCGTGGCTTAGCGGTTAAGTGCACATGCTTCGCTACTGGAAGCCCAAGTTCAGATCCCAGGCGCGCACCGACGCACCGCTTGTCTGGCCATGCTGAGGTGGCATCCCACGTACAGCAACTAGAAGGATGTGCAACTATGACATACAAGTATCTATTGGGGCTTTGGGGAGAAAAAGTGGGAAAAAAGGAGGAGGATTAGCAATAGATGTTAGCTCAGGGCCGGTCTTCCTCAGCAAAAAGAGGAGGATTGGCATGGATGTTAGCTCAGGGCTGATCTTCCTCACAAAAAAAAAAAAAAAGAGTTTCTAGAAATAAGGTCATCCCCCCTTCTTCCTGGTACAGAGAGGGAGATAACTTTACAAATGGAGATTTCCCTTATAAATGTAAATGTCTCTTACAAAGAATAACTTCTACTTTTACTTGGAATGGGCTTAGCAAGGACCCTCTCAGTCTATCCATACCCAGAGTTAAATTCTTTTAGGCAGTTAGTGGGGTGGGGTGGGGGGTGGGGTCAAAGTTTCTTTCAGAGAAAATAATCAAGGTAAACATATTTTAAGGTGGCCAATTCGGATCCCCCACAAAACTGACCTTTTCATTCCTCACTACAATGCTCACCCTAAACTTGCTTTCCTTCTTGTGTTTCACATGTCAGCAAATAATACCACCATCTATCCAGATAAGCTTGATGCTCTCTCCCTCACTTCCTCCTCCCTCTACTCTCCAACTTCCCATCATTCATTTCTAATTAATCACAAGTCCTGTCAATCCTATCTCCAAAGATATATTTTCAATCTGACAACTTTGTCTACCCTATCGTACTATCACACTTCAGATCAACACTGTCTCCTTACACATTTGCCTGATATTTAAAAAGTAAACCCAGACAAGTCACCCTCTGGCTTAAAACATTTTGAAACCGGCAAACAGTTAGCCATTGATGATTAAGTAGCTAGGAACTAAAGTTGTTTTTCCTTTTTGCAATTACTGGTTATAGCTTTTAGCTGTTCACCCGCCCATTGTTAACTGGGCTCTTTAGGCAATATGCTATCTGACTCCCACTAGGTTCCTATAGATGACATCTCCCTGGAGCCTGGGTCACCATGGTATGGGTGTTTGAGCTGTTTTTCAGGAATTAGGACTCCCTTGTCCACTTCAGGCCGGTTAAGACCACCAGCCTGTCAACTGGGCCTGTGCAGATGTCCAATAAACGACCTTTTGACAACAAGAGGCTAAAAACTGCATCCTGGGGTCATGCCAACGCGGCCACTTTGTGAGCATTCATCCTATGAAGAGGCATGAAGTCTGACTACACTTGCACACACCATTGATTACCTCATCTCTCCTCACCTCTAATCATCTATCTCCACATTTCAGACCACCTTACCCCTTACCCCATAAGTATCCCTGAGTCCCCATTATCAGGGAGGCAGATTTGAGACTTGTTCTCCTGTTTTCCTCACTTGGCTGCCTTATGATTAAACTCTCTCTCTGCTGCAATCTTGTCATCTCAGTGTTTGGCTTTCTGGGCAACAGGCAAAAACGAACCTGGGTGGGTAACAATTTCAGTGTCTTCTCATTATGCTTAGAAAAAATATCTACAAGGTCTGAGTCTGCTGATCTCTCTGATCTCATGTCACACCACACTTCTTGCTGGCTCCTCTGCAGTCACTGGCGTTCTTTCTCTTCCTTTCACGAATAGTATCTTCCTGGACAGGAATCTTCTCCTGGCATCTTCTCACTCTTCAAATCTCAGCTCAGATCTCATTTCCTCTGAAAGTTCTTCCCTGAGCACCATATCTAAAGTAGGGTCCCTGGTTATGCTTCCTGACACCATTCCATGTATTCTTTTTATACCATTTCTCAAATTGTTAAATTTATTGTCTATTTGTTTTATTCCCAGTAAAATCCATATGGGTCGGTGGAAACCATACTTATTTTAAGTACTTACTATAAGTACTTTTAGGGCCTAGCACTTCCTAGTAGTTTGAAAAAATATTTCTTGAATATTGAATGAATGAATGATTGCTCCTTTCCTCAGTACATTTTCCACACTGAACCAGAGTTATCTCTCTAGAGCACAAGCTGGGTCTGTCCCTCTCTCTTCTAAAATCCTCATGATTTTCCATTACCCTAGGACATAACCCTTCAAATTCCAGCTTCTGCTGGCCTTTCATTCTTCTCATCACCCCAAATTCTTTTTATTCAATCTGATATACCCATGCTATCAGCAGTCCCATAAACCCCAGCTATCCTCTAGGCCTCAGTTTTCTCTGTTTCCTTCTACTTTAGTAAGACCATTCTTCTCTTTCCCTTTACCAGCCAGTCTAGATTTTTCTGAAAGGTCTCACTTTTGACATTTACGACTGCACTCAGCCTTCCTTGACTCCTAGGTATGGGTCTCTTCCTGTGGGCTCCCCAAGCTGTCTTTACCCACTGCTAAATAGTAGCTGCCAAAGATTTCCAGATCCTAATCCATGGAACCTGTGAATATTACCTTATATAACAAAAGAGGCTTTGCAGATATGATTAAGTTAAGGATCTTGAGATGGGGAGATTATCCTGGATTTTTGGAGAAGGCCTTAAATGTAATCACAGTGTCGTTAGGGGGAGAGGGAAAAGAAAGAAAGCATGTGACCATGGAAGCAGGGAGAGATTTGGAGATGCTATGCTGCTAGCTTTAAAATGGAGGCAGGAGCCACCAGCCAAGGAATGCAAAGAATGCAGCTCTAGAAGCTGGAAAAAGCAAGGAAACAGATTTTCCCTTCAGAACATCCAGAAGGAACCAGTTCTGCCGATACCTTGACTTTAGCCTTGTGAAACTGATTTTGGACTTCTAGCCTCCAGAACTGGAAGAGAATAAATTTGCATTGTTATAGCAGCAAAAGGGAACTAATAAACCCACCCCTGTCACTGTTTTAGCTCCCTTTATTGCAATTGCCTGGCCCTTGGTCTGTATTCCCAACTAAACTGAAAACTCTTTGAGGACAAGCATTATGTCTTATTCACAATGACTTTTAATGAGCCTAGCAGAATGCCTGACACAAATGTGCTGAATTGGTATTTCTTGAATATTGTTAAATAATTATGGCATATGTTCATAATAGAATATTAGATATCATTAACATGAAACTATAGAAAAATATCTAATGTCATTACAAAATGAAAATGTATTTAGTGAAAATTGTGTTTCCTAAAAATATATATACTATGACTCAAAATTTATAAATTATGTATGTATTATGTATAGAATAGTCATAAAGATTAATAACAATGATGTCTAGGTGTTGGGATTATGATTATTTTATTTTAACCATCTAAACTATCTGTAATTAAATTTGTTTCTGCAATAAACAAATATTTATTTTGTAATAAAAAATATGATGCTTTAAGAAGAAAGATCTCTAATGATATTTAAGCTGACCATGAGTTAATAACACAGTATTGCTATTCAAAGGTAAAATCTTGCACAGGATATGAAATTAGGAGCATACTGTATGTTCAAACCCAAAATAGTATTACTCATTAGACAATAGTGCTAATTAAATGTCCATGTATTCAGGTATCAGGAAATCTTTTCTGGACAATATTACACATTCCTTAGTTCTGTAATCAAAAGAGATGACTACGCATTGCTATATAAGCACAGCATGGTGAAAATGTGCAGATGTTGGAAAATTCAGACCAAAATTACTATGCAGAAAAATCGAGCCAAATAAATACAAGATTTTGATGTGAAGTGGCATTGCTAGTATTATTTCTTAAGAGATATTGAGTGCCTGTTATTTATGACTAGGTCCTGTAGTTTCAGTGGTAATAAGTTAGAGGTGGCATCTCTGTCCTTAGAGAGCTTACATTACAGTGGGGCAAATAGACAATAAACAAAATAAATATATTAAATAATTACAGATTGTTATTAGAGCTTTGATGACCACAAATAAGGAATAATAGTGACTAACAGAGGGGACTTACACTAGAGTAATTAATAAAGAGCTGTCATTGAAATTGAATCCTAAATGAGAAGCAGGAACCAGCCTTCCTAGGATATGATCCTTTAGTCTGAGAGAACAAGAAATGCGAAATCTCTGAGATGGAAAAAGTGTAGCTTTTTCTGAGCAATGGAAAGGAGAGGGGCCGGCCCCGTGGCTTAGCGGTTAAGTGCGCACGCTCTGCTACTGGCGGCCTGGGTTGGGATCCCGGGCGCGCACCGACGCACCGCTTGTCAGGCCATGCTGAGGCCACGTCCCACATTCAGCAACTAGAAGGATGTGCAACTATGACATACAACTATATACTGGGGCCTTGGGGAGAAAAAGGGAAAAAAAAGGAGGAGGATTGACAATGGATGTTAGCTCAGGGCCGGTCTTCCTCAGCAAAAAGAGGAGGATTAGCATGGATGTTAGCTCAGGGCTGATCTTCCTCACAAAAAAAAAAAAAAAAAAAAGGAGAACAGTGCAACTAAACAGTAAACAGGATGGGTTAGGGAAGAGCAAGATCACACAAGGCTTTACAGGCCACAGGAAAGAGTGTGTGTGTATAATCCCAAGTGCAAAAAGAACATTATGGAGGGTTTTTAGAAGAGTAGTCATGTGATGATTTGAATTTTTTTAAATCATATAGGCTACCACATGCAAATATGGGTTTCAGGGACTCAAGAGTAAAGGCAGGAAGACCAGTTAAGAGGCAATTACAATACAACAGTCCTGGTGGGAGACTGTGTGACTTGGACAAGTGTCTTGGCAGTGGAGATGGAGAGAAGTGGCAAAGTCAAGATATATTTTGGAGAAAGAACAAGCAGACTTGCTTACATATTGGCTATGGAAATATGGGGATGGGGAGGAAAGAAGGGTCAAGATTTTTAGCTTTAAAATGTAGTTGAATAATATTATCACTTTCTGATATAGAAAAAACTGAGAACAACCAGGTTTGGGATGAAAAATACCAAGAGTTCAGTTTGGGGTGCTTTAAGTTAAGATTGCAATGAGAAATCTAAAATATCAAGCACTAGTCTGTGATCAGAAAACTATGAACTGGATAAATAAATGTGGGAGTCATCAATATATAGATAGTATATAGATATAACTTAAAATCATGAAAATTGATGAGATTATCAGGAACAAGAAAAGAGAAGACTGGATAAATAAAACTTGACTGAAATACTGTAAATAGATGGTAAGTATCCAAAGCATAATAAATGGAAGAACCTTAAAAATACTTGTTAGTAATGATTCTGGAACTATATCAAGAAATTTAAAAAGTAGAATAACGTTATTTCCAACATTACTCTTCATAAGAAAAAAAATCTATGTAAATAAGGAGGAGATATTCATTTCCAGTGAGAAAAAAAGAGACCAATTTTGAAAAGATCGATTTTTTTTTTCAGTTCTCTTTCAAATACTTTGCATGGTCATGGGTTATGAGCAATGAATGAACACACCCTTAAGGAGATAATTTAACAATTCTGCCAAAGGAAGATCAAGTAGACACAGTAGTTTCGTCATGGTGAAAAAGGATCAATGCCTATTATTTCTAACACTTTCAGATGAACTCTTTAAGAATTAGTATCTCTTTAGCAGCACTGAGAAAGAAATCTCTTCAACTGAAGTTATTTAAAGAGCTTCCCTCTTTTATCTTGTGCATATGTAACATAGTCATTAGGGAACAGAAGTAGTCCACTTCAGAGTAAAATGCCCTTGAGCAATAATAGCCATATTTAGCAGCCAGTAAAGGAGCTTGGCTTTTAGAAGTCAAAGCAGTAGGACTAAGACTGAGCTGAAGCTCCAGAAAGGAGACAAGGAAGTCAGTGCAGTCTGTCAGGTGAGGAAAGGAGATTTCGATTTCTAAGGAAATAATCTGGCAAGTGCTCTTCTCTACACTGGTAAGAGCCTTCCCTAACTAAAACAGTCCCATGGGGAAAAATCATATGTTCTTTCTTCCTTTCTTATTTCCTGTCCCAAACTGCAACCGCTCTCTCTCACCCCTTCTCCTAAGTATAAATGCAAGATTCCACATGCTCTGCTTTATTAAGACAATATGGAGCAGCAGGACACAATGCTCTGGGCTTTCCTACAACGTCATGGGCAGAACCTGTGTTTTTCTCAGGTCAAGCCTGAGAAGACAACTCCACTTCAGTTAATTGGAGAACTTTCCTACTGACACAAGACTGCTATCTGATTCTGCTAATGGCATTCTCAAACAAGAAGGGGCACAGGGTGGGTGGGTTGGGGGTGGGGGCAGGCCTGGATTTTCCCCAGGAAAAGGAAGTTTGACTATTTCTATCAGTTACCAGTCACAGCAACAGAACTCTTCGATTGTTTGAACAGAAAGAAAAGTACAAGGGGTTATACCTTGTTTTTCTGGAATTTCTAATAGCTTTTCTTAAAAACCAAGTGGCATATCTAATGTATTTGCTCTGTGAAGCTTTCATTTATCTTTTAAATACATGATTCTTTACTGATTTATGATGTGGTTAGAGTGAGAGCGTGGCTTAAATGACTAGATGTTCTGATTGTTCAGAAAGGAAATAAATGGATTAGATGGACTATGGATTTATTTTCCTGCTCTTTACCAATCAGAAATTAAGTTCCATCCTGGGGACCTTGTGTTCTTATATAATTTATTAAGATAAAACCTAGTAACCTCATGCTCTGACTTTTCCTATAGTACCACAGGAGAACCTGTGCTTTGAATAGACTATCAAACTTTAATTTGTCTCTCTCTTTTTTTCCCCCACATATTTATCGTTTTGTTTTTTGGTGAGAACATTTAAGCTCTACTCTCTCAGCAAATTTCAACTATACAACACAGTGTTAGCACTGTGGGAGATCAAGATTTGGCCACCCTGAGATATATCTCTTTACCTTGATTGTTTTCTCTGAGGGACATTTGACCTGCCCCACTAACTGCCTAAAGAATTTGACATGGTGGCTCCTTCCTGGAACAGATCTTCTATCATGATGGCTGTAAAGATAATGTGGGATAGAGGTTACAATAGGAAAGGCACCAAGCCTCTTTTATCAAAAACTCTGTCTCTCCCTGACCACATTAACTATAGATGACCCTGAAAAGAATTGTCTTCCTGCCTTCTGAAGTCCCAGGCCACTACCCGCCCCCAACACGCTCCTCGCCTTTAGCTGCAATACTTAAGCAAGCAGCTTAGACAGAGGGACGAGTTGCTCATTTCTGAGTTTCTCCCATGTATACATGTTATTAAACTTGGTATTATTTTCTCCTGCTAACCTGTCTTGTTGATTATTTGGCCAGCCATAAGAACCTTAAGGGAAAGGGCAGAGAGGGATTCCTCCTCTTCCCCCAACAGCACCTATAATCATCATGTTATATATTAGATGCTCAGACCTTATTCATTTTCTAGCTGAAAATTTGCACCCTTTTACCAACCTCTTCCTATATCCTCACCCCCTAGCTCCTGGCAACCACTTTTCTACCCTCTGTTTCTATGAGTTTGACATTTTTTTTTAGATTCCACATATGAGTATTTGTACCACGAATACCATGCAGTATTTGTCTTCTCTGTCTGGCTTAATTCACTTAGCATAATGCCCTCCAGGTTCATCCATTGTTGCAAATGACAGGATTTCCTTCTTTATCATGGCTGAATAATATTCCATTGTTTATACTTACCACATCTTCTTTATCTATTCATCCACTGAGGGACACTTAGGTTATTTCCATATCGTGGCTGTTGTGAATAAATTTTTCTATAAATAAAATAGAATAAGAACTATGCCATTTTCTGTATCATTTCTATACTGTTTTTATACAGTTTTGAAAATAATTTTACTGCCATGACTTGCTTCCCATTATCTTTCAGTTCAATGAGTTTTCAGTGATTCATATGGCATGTCTGGTCTGGATGAAAGCACTTTAGAGTCTAATTCATACAGAATTTTTTTCAAGGACTCAGAGAATACTTTTCATATGTTTGCTTCCAGAAAAACTCGGATTTTCTCATAATTATGCTTCAATTAAATGAAAAGTATTTATAATTTTATTTATTTATTTACTTTTCCCCAAAGCCCCAGTAGATAGTTGTACATCATAGCTGCACAGCCGTCTAGTTGCTGTATGTGGGAGGCGGCCTCAGCATGGCCGGAGAAGCAGTGCATCGCTGCGCGCCCAGGATCCAAACCCGGGCCTCCAGCAGCGGAGCGTGCGCACTTCACCGCTAGGCCATGGGGCTGGCCCCTAAATGAAAAGAATTTAAAAATGTTTCCTTAAATATTCTTTGAACTTCAGAAATAATAAAATATTTAGTGTGTTAATATGGAAGAAATGCAACATCAATGAATGAATTGTAGTGAATAATAGTACCTTTGAAGGGAAAATTTTCTTTCCAATGTAGCTATTAAATGCCCTACAATTCCTAGCAAAAGCCAACTTATCCTTTGAGATTATAAAAGTTTTTCACTGGAAAACAGTGCAGAAACTCCCAGTGGATTAGCAGAGGGAGAAAGGATTTAAAAGTAGTGGCTTAGCTGACTTTCTGGGCACATTCTGCTAAGAAAACAAACACTAATTGTCTCAGATAGCATCATCCACATTGTTAGATTTCTTGGCTTGCCGGTGTACCCTTTCGCTAACAAGGAATGTAACAGTGAAATTTACTATTCATCCATTCTAGAAATCACTAGTGAACACTGACCATACGTCAGAGAGTAGAGATGCAATGAAAAAGATAAAATCCCTGTCCTCACGGGATTTATATTCTAGTGGAAGAGGAAGATAATACACAAACAAGAAAGAATTACACACATTTAAGTGAATAAGATCCTATTGGATAGTGATTATTGTTGTGAAGAAAACAAAGAAGGATAGTGGGTTTCAGAGGGAATAAGGAGAAGGACCTACTTTAGATAAAAAATGGTTAGGGTACTTTTTATTTTTTTTTATTATTTATTTTTTTTGTGAGGAAGATTAGCCCTGAGCTAACATCTGTCACCAGTCCTCTTCTTTTTTTTTTTTTTTTTTTTGTGAGGAGATCAGCCCTGTGCTAACATCCGCCAATCCTCCTCTTTTTTTGCTGAGGAAGACGGCCCTGGGCTAACATCTGTGCCCATCTTCCTCCACTTTATATGGGACGCCGCCACAGCATGGGTTGCCAAGCAGTGCGTCGGTGCGCGCCCGGGATCCGAACCAGCGAACCCGGGGCCTCCGCAGCGGAGCGCGCGCACTTAACCGCTTGCGCCACCAGGCCGGCCCCACCAGTCCTCTTCTTTTTGCTGAGGAAGACTGGCCCTGGGCTAACACCCATGCCCATCTTCCTCCACTTTATATGGAACGCTGCCACAGCATGGCTTCACAAGTGGTGCCTCAGTGCGTGCCCAGGTCTGAACCCGCAAACCCCGGGCTGCAAAAGCGAGTGCGCACACTTAATGGCTACACCACCAGCTGGCCCCAGTTAAGGTGCTTTTTAAAAATGCAAGCTCTGAGAGGTTTCCCCCAATGAAGAGGAGGAGCATGTTGGATGACGATCTGGAGGAAGAGTGAGGCCAGTGTTATTGGAGGGTGGTGAATGAGGACAAGGGAGCTATGAGCTGAAGCCATAAAGCAGCAGACAGAGGCCAGAATCGCATAGGGCCTTTGGGAAAGAGTTTGGATATCATGTTATGTGTAATGGAAGCCATTGGATAAATTTAAACAGAGACATGATATGAGGACCTGTGATTTATGTGTCTGAAGATGACTTATTAAGGCTGTATCGATGATGACTGGAGGGGAGCAAGAGCGGGGAGAGCCATTTAAGAGACTGTCCCATGAATGATGCCTCCAACTACAATAGGATTGTACTATAATAAACTTTTTAAATTTCTGCAGAGAAATGTCTGGTCATTTTATGCTAGACTCCTTTCATCTTTCTAAAATAGACCCTATCATGCTACATCTGTTTAATCTTCAAAGGCCCCCAAATATCCACAGGATAGAGGCCAATCTCCTGACGGCAAGAAACCTTTTGAAGTTTGCAGCTACATACCTCTTTAGGCTTTGCTCCTAGCACCGCATTTTCTATGCCCTACATTTCAGCTGCACCAGACTACTCAGTCTCTCTTGTGTCATTGTCTTGGATGCGCTGTGAACTCTACTTATTCCTCCCCTCCCAGAATCTCAGAGACAAGTTAGTTGCTGCTTCTTCCATGAGCTCATTGCAGCCTGAGCGATCTCTTATATTGTGTTCTAATTTTTCTCATCAGACTGAGATCCCTGAGGGCAGAGACTATACTTTACTATTTGTATTCCTAGAACCTATGTCTCCCGAGTTCTTAAACTGCTCATGAAAATGAATAAATGAATGGGTAGATCATGCGAAAAATAAAGTCATTCAGTGTATTC
The DNA here is from genome assembly GCF_057802395.1 of Ceratotherium simum simum. Classification (NCBI taxonomy): domain Eukaryota; kingdom Metazoa; phylum Chordata; class Mammalia; order Perissodactyla; family Rhinocerotidae; genus Ceratotherium; species Ceratotherium simum. Next base: position 47,898,137 of record NC_141922.1, on the reverse strand, counting down.
ATTCAGTGACAGCATTTCAGAACCTTCTACTGAACATTCTTTAACCATTCTTATACTTACCATTTGTTTGAGAGTTGCCAAGAATTGTTTTTGCCATCTTCTTGTGCCATCTAATGTATAGCATCTTTTTTCCCTCTCATCAACCCACAAGTGTGATTCCAGCACACGATGGCTGGTTCTTTTTCTGTATGCTGTGGTAAACACATCACACCCAGTCATGGAGAAATAGCAGAAGATAAGCAAGACAGGCAAGACAGGACTCAAGGAGAGAAGTCTAGATGGCGGCGTAAGCAGTCTCTGAACTCACCTCGTCCCACGGACACAGCCAATTTACAACTACTCGTGGAAAAATTACCCCTGAAAGAGAACTGAAAACTGGATAAAGGGAACTCCTGCAACAAAGGAGAATCCTAATTGAGGTGGAAGAGGCAGAAACTCCCTTCTGGGGAGGAAAAACGCAGCCTTCACGAGCACAGCACCTCATGGCCGCCCGGGAGCAGCCCAAAGGTCCGCAGTCCCCCCCTGGAGGAGCGAGGCCCTGAGCCAGGGAGTGCCCCCGCTGTGGGCATCTTGTGGACCTAGCACAATCGAGACGAGTGGCGTAATATTTGACTTTGCCTGCTACTAAAACATTGGGGAGTACCCCCAGAAAAGCTGGCTCACAAAGAAATTAAAACCATCTCTTAAAGGGCCCATGCACAAACTCACCCGTTTTAGAAAGCAACCTAAAATCACCAGAAAGAAAGGTGCACAGTGCCTTGGTGAAAAGAGACTCACCTGATAGGCTCTGAGTGTATCACAGTGAGAGGTGAGACCTCTCCAGGGACTGGGACATTGGCGGTGGCCATTGTTGTGGCCTGGTGTGGGCATGCTGACACAGACACCATTGGAGTTCTCCCTGGGGCCTGCTAGCCCAGGGTCTGCCCCACCAGCTAGAGCACCGATTTAATCCAGCTCAGCCAGGGCAGGCAGCCCACCCTAGAGACTGGCCCTACCCAACAACAAGCCCTCAGGCAACTTGTGGGCCTGCATAGATTGGTGACTGGATTCTCTGCAGCCTGGTGACTGAGCCCACTTCAGTGGGGCAGGGCGTGCACAAGGAGCAGGTGGAGAGTGTGGGGCAGTGGTGGAGTGTGTGGGACTCCCGTCGTGGTGAAACTGGGTCCACTTCAGGAGGTCGGGGCACGCACATGGGGCAGGACTGTGTTAACTGTGTTCATGGACCTGTGGGCTGCAGGGTTTGTCAGCTACAGACTTGTGCTTCTCAAAGACCCATATAGGGGGTTTGGCCCACCTTTCAAAGCCTCAAACAATTGGGTGCTCCCATGCCTGAGGCCAGCCCCACCCAGCTGCAATCCTCAGAGAGCTGACAAGAGACCTAAAGTCTGGAGGCTTATAGCAATTGTAAGCCACTGAGCCTAACAACCTGCCATGCTGGGGGCCTAATCACTTAAAAGAAATACTGCAACACAAGTGTGGTATTAGAACTTGCAGCCAACTGTGCTGGGGCTTCCCACACCCGATAAAGAGACTGAAGGGCCCACAACAACTACAAGCAGCTGAGCATTACAACAGCTGGCAAGGAGCATAACTCGGCCTCCCTGGGCACCTACAGGGAGAGCAAACAGGCCACAACAGAAGGACACACATAGCCCACATAGAGGTCACCCCTGGAACATTGAGAACTGAGGAAAGCACACTGCAGGCCTCCTAAGGCATCACTTATATAAGGTCACCTATCTAAGAGCAGGAGACATAGCTGACCTACCTAATACACAGACACAAGCACAGGGAAAGAGGCAAAATGAGAAGGCAAAGGAATACATTCCAAGTAAGGGAACAGGACAAACCCCAAGAAAAGGAATTAAGTGAAACAGAAATGAGCAACCTACCTGACAGAGAGTTCAAAAAAAGAGTGTTAAGGATGCTCACTGATCTGGGGAGAAGAATAGATGACCTGAGTGAGAATCTCAACAAAGAACTGGAAGATATAAAAAAAAACCAATCAGAAATGAAGAACACAATACTGGAAATGAAAAATTCACTAGAGGGACTCAAAAACAGAGTAGAGGATACAGAAGGACGGATCTGCGAGCTGGATGAAAGACTAGAAGAAATTACCCAAGGTGAACAGGTAGAAGAAAAAAGAATTAAAAAGAGCAAGGACAGTCTAAGGGACTTCTGGGATGACATCAAGCGCACTAACAAACATGTTATAGGTGTCCCAGAAGGAGAAGAGTGAGACAAAGGGGCAGAGAATCTATTTGAAGAAATAATAGATGAAAACTCCCCTAACCTTAGGAAGGAAACAGACATCCAGGTACAGGAGGCACAGAGAGCCCCAAACAAGATAAACCCAAAGAGGCCCACACCAAGACACATCATAATCAAAATGTCCAGAATTAAAGATAAAGAGAGAATCCTAAAAGCCCCAAGAGAACGACAAGTTACATACAAAGGAAACTCCATAAGGCTATCAGCTGACTTCTCAGCAGAAACCTTACAGGCTAGAAGAGAGTGGCATGATATATTTAAAGTGCTAAAAGGAAAAAACTTACAGCCAAGAATACTCTACCTGGCAAGGTTATCATTCAAAATGGAAGGAGAGATCAAAAGTTTCCCAGACAAGCAAAAATTAAAGGAGTTTGTCACCAAGAAACTGGTGCTACAAGAAATGTTAAAGGGACTGATTTAAGTGGAAAAGAGAAGACCACAAATAGGAAAAATTATCTATTTACATGATAAGAGGGTAATGGATACAAATGCACAAAAAAGAGGTTAGATATGATATCAAAAACATAAAATGAGGGAGGAAGGGAGTTAAAGAGTAGAGCTTTCAGACAGAGGTCAAACTAAAGAGACCATCAATTCTGTATAGAGGACTACTAAAACACTGAGAAAAAAAAAAGTTAAAAAATGGCAGTAAGTACATACTTATCAATAACTACTTTAAACATCAATGGACTAAATGCTCCAATTAAAAGGAATAGGGTGGCTGATTGGATAAAAAAACAAGACCCATATATATGCTGCATACAAGAGACACACTTCAGACCTAAAGATACTCACAAACTGAAAGTGAAGGGATGGAAAAAGATACTCCACGCAAAGCAATAAAAAGAAAACTGGGGTAGCAATACACATATCAGACAAAATAGACTTTAAAACAAAAACTGTAAAACGAGACAAAGAAGGTCATCACATAATGATCAAGGGAACAATCCAACAAGAGGATATAACACTTGTAAGTATCTACACACCCAATGTAGGAGCACTTAAATATATATGGCAATTATTAACAGACATAAAAAGGGAAATAGACAGTAACACAATAATAGTAGGGGACTTTAACACTCCACTTACACCAATGGATAGATCATCCAAACAGAATATCAACAAGGAAACATTGGCCGTAAAAAACACTTCAACAGATGGACCTAGTAGATATATACAGAGCATTCCATCCAAAAACCAAAGAATACATGTTCTTTTCAAATGCACGTGGAACATTCTCCAGGATTGATCACATATTAGGCCACAAAACAAGTCTACATGAATTTAAGAAGATTGAAATAATATCAAGCATCTTTTCTGACCACAATGGTATGAAACTAGAAATCAACTATAGGAAGAAAATCAGAAAAACCGCAAATACGTGGAGATTAAACAACATGCTACTGAACAACGACTGGGTCAACGAAGAAATCAAAGGAGAAATCAAAAAATACCTGGAGACAAATGAAAATACGACATGCCAGAACTTACGGGATACAGCAAAAGCAGTTCTAAGAGGAAAGTTTATAGCAATACAGGCCTATCTCAACAAACAAGAAAAATCTCAAATAAACAATCTAACAATGCACCTAAAGGAACTGGAAAAAGAAGAACAAACAAATCCCCAAATCAGTAGAAGAAGGGAAATAATAAAAATCAGAGCAGAAATAAATGAAATAGAGACCAAAAAAACAATAGAAAAAATTAATAACACCAAGAGCTGGTTCTTTGAAAAGATCAACAAAATAGACAAACCTTTAGCTAGACTCACCAAGAAAAAAAGAGAGAAGGCACAAATAAGTAAAATCAGAAATGAAAGAGCAGAGGTTGCAACAGACGCCTCAGAAATACAAAAGATTATAAGAGAACACTATGAAAAGCTATATGCCAATCAATTCGACAATCTGGAAGAAATGGATAAATTCTTAGAATCATAAAACCTTCCAAAACTGGATCAAGAAGAAGTAGAGAATTTGAATAGACCAATCACCAGTAAGGAGATCGAAACAGTAATCAAAAACCTCCCCAAAAATAAAAGTCCAGGACCAGACGGCTTCCCTGGTGAATTCTACCAAACATTCAAAGAAGACTTAATACCTATCCTTCTCAAACTCTTCCAAAAAATTGAGGAGGGGGGGAAGCTCCCTAACTCATTCTATGAAGCTGACATTACCCTGATACCAAAACCAGACAAGGACAACACAAAAAAAGAAAATTACAGGCCAATATCACTGATGAACATCGATGCAAAAATCCTCAACAAAATACTAGCAAATCGCATACAACAATACGTTAAAAAGATTATACACCATGATCAAGTGGGATTTATTCCAGGGATGCAGGGATGGTTTAGCATTGGCAAATCAAGCAACGTAATACACCACATTAATAAAATGAAGAATAAAAATCACATGATCATCTCAATAGATGCAGAGAAAGCATTTGACAAGATACAGCATCCATTTATGATAAAAACTCTGAATAAAATGGGTATAGAAGGAAAGTACCTCAACATAATAAAGACCATATATGAGAAACCCACAGCTAATATCATCCTCAATGGTGAAAAACTGAAAGCTATCCCTCTAAGAACAGGAACCAGACAAGGATGCCCACTGTCACCACTCCTATTTAACATAGTACTGGAAGTCCTAGCCAGAGCAATCAGGCAAGAGAAAGAAATAAAAGGGATCCAAACTGGAAAGGAAGAAGTGAAACTGTCACTACTTGCAAATGACATGATTTTATATATAGAAAACCCTAAAGAATCCACCAGAAAACTTTTAGAAGTAATAAACGAATACGGTCGAGTTTCAGGATACAAAATCAACATACAAAAATCAGTTGCAGTTCTGTACACTAACAACGAAGTAGCAGAAAGAGAAATTAAGAATACAATCCCATTTACAATTGCAACAAAAAGAATAAAATACCTAGGAATAAACTTAACCAAAGAGGTGAAAGATCTGTACACCGAAAACTATAAAACATTGCTAAAAGAAATTGAAGACACAAAGAAATGGAAAGATATTCCGTGCTCTTGGATTGGAAGAATTAACATAGTTAAGATGTCCATACTTCCTAAAGCAATCTATAGGTTCAATGCAATCCCTATCAAAGTTCCAACAACATTTTTCACAGAAATAGAACAAAGAATCCTAAAATTTATATGGAACAACAAAAGACCCCGAATAGCTAAAGGAATCCTGAGAAGAAAGAACAAAGCTGGAGGTATCACACTCCCTGATTTCAAAATATACTACAAAGCTATAGTAACCAAAGCAGCATGGTACTGGCACAAAAACAGACACACAGATCAGTGGAATAGAATCGAAAGCCCAGAAATAAACCCACACATCTATGGACAGCTAATCTTTGACAAAGGAGCCAAGAACATACAATGGGGAAAAGAAAGTCTCTTCAACAAATGGTGTTGGGAAAACTGGACAGCCACATGCAAAAAAATGAAAGTAGACCCTCACCTTACACCATACACAAAAATTAACTCCAAATGGATTAAAGACTTGAATGTAAGACCTGAAACTATGAAAATTCTAGAAGAAAACTTAGGCAGTATGCTCTTCGACATCGGTCTTAGCAACATGTTTTCAAGCACCATGTCTGACCGGGCAAGAGAAACAATAGAAAAAATAAACAAATGGGACTACATCAAACTAAAAAGCTTCTGCACAGCAAAGGAAACCATCAACAAAATGAAAAGACAACCTAACAATTGGGAGAAGATATTTGCAAACCATACATCTCATAAGGGCTTAATCTCCAAAATATATAAAGAACTTATGCATCTCAACAACAAAAAAACTAACAACCCAATTAAAAAACAGGCAAAAGACCTGAACAGACATTTCTCCAGAGAAGATATACAGATGGCCAACAGACACATGAAAAGATGTTCAAAATCACTAACATCAGGGAAATGCAAATCAAAACTACAATGAGATATCACCTCACGCCCGTCAGAATGGCTATAATTAACAAGACAGGAAACATGTGTTGGAGAGGATGTGGAGAGAAGGGAACTCTCATACACTGCTGGTGGGAGTGCAAACTGGTGCAGCCACTATGGAAAACAGTATGGAGATTCCTCAAAACATCAAGGATAGAACTACCATATGATCCAGCTATTCCACTGTTGGGTATTCATCCAAAGAACTTGAAAACACCAATTTGTAAAGGTACATGCACCCCTGTGTTCATTGCAGCGTTATTCACAATAGCCAAGACTTGGAAGCAACCTAAGTGCCCATCAAGGGACGAATGGATAAAGAAGCTGTGGTATATATACACAATGGAATACTACTCAGCCATAAGAAACAATGAAATCCAGCCATTGGTGACAACATGGATGGACATTGAAGGTATTATGCAAAGTGAAATAAGTCAGAGGGATAAAGTCAAATACCGTATGATTTCCTTCATTAAGTAGTAGATAATAACAACAATAAACAAACACATAGGGACAGAGATTGGATTGGTGGTTACCAGAGGGGAAGGGGGGAGGGAGGAGGGCGAAAGGGATAATTCGGTACATGTGTTTGGTGATGGGTTGTAATTAGTAGTTTGGTGGTGAACATGATGTAATCTATGCAGAAATAGAGGTATAATGATGTACACCTGAAATTTTTACAATGTTATAAACCAATGTTACTGCAATAAACAAAAAATTAAAAAAATAAATAAAAAATAATGATTTTATTTACTTATTTATTTTCACCCCAAAGCCCCAGTGGATAGTTGTATGTCATAGCTGCACATCCTTCTAGTTGCTGTATGTGGGATGCGGCCTCAGCATGGCCGGACAAGTGGTGCGTCAGTGTGCGCCCGGGATCCGAACCCGGGCCGCCAGTAGCGGAGCGCGTGCACTTAACCGCTAAGCCACGGGGCCGGCCCAAAAAAACTGCAATATTTTGAAGCAGTTATGTAGGGCAAACAGTCTGAAAGAAGGAGGGTCTCAGAATGTGACCATCTGGTGGTGCAGTCCTTGAGATGCCAGATCATCCCTTTTTCTTGTCACCGGTGATGGATGCCAGCAGAGGGCTCTTTTCTGGAGGTCGTTACATTCCTGGGAAAACTTAAAGAACAAAGTTACTGCCTTATCGCAGTAAGGAGGTCTATGTACAAGCCAAGGCTGAGAAAGTAGCAGAGCATGCATATTGCTCATGAGCAGGTGCGGACTTATCCAGGCTACGTGCGAACTAAAGCATTGGTGACAAGCAAAGGGAGTGTCTTGTGGATCAGGGTCATTTATAATTTCAACATGGTTCCCCTCTACAAGATGGCTTCCTTTATGCTAACTTACACTAACCTTTGGCTATATTTATCCTAGCTATTTAGGCAGCCCTAACAATTTCACAATTTAAAGAAAAAACTAAGGAATCTCAGATATAGCCATTATTAAATGTTCTGACCATGAAAAAGTAAATCTATCTAGCTTTTCATTTTTTTGTTTTTGTTTTTTGTGAGGAGATCAGCCCTATGCTAACATCTGCCAATCCTCCTCTTTTTTTGCTGAGGAAGACTGGTCCTAGGCTAGTATCTGTGCCCATCTTCCTCCACTTTATATGGGACGTCGCCACAGCATGGCTTGCCAAGCAGTGCGTCGGTGTGTGCCCGGGATCTGAATCGGTGAACCCTGGGCCGCCGCAGCGGAGCACGCGCACTTAACCGCTTGCGCCACCAGGCTGGCCCCAGCTTTTCAGTTTTTAGTAGCTTTTTCAGCACAATTATTTCATTTAATCATCAAAACCAACTTGTGTTACCTAATGGCCATTTTAGGAGATCCAAATATAGTTTATTCATAAAAGACATTTTAACAGTTTTTAAAAAAATTTTGACTGTGGGGTGTGACTTTGATTTAGGCAAAATCAAAAACAGTTGTTTAGAAAGACAAGATATGTCATAAATATTTTTTTTTTTTTTTTTTTTTCCCCTAAAACCCCAGGCGATAGTTGTAAGTCATAGTTGCACATTCTTCTAGTTGCTGTATGTGGGATGCGGCCTCAGCATGGCCGGAGAAGCAGTGCGTCTGTGCGCACCCGGGATCCGAACCCGGGCAGCCTGCATCAGAGCGCACGCACTTAACCGCTAAGCCACGGGGCCGGCCCTGTCATAAATATTTAAAGATAAGAAATATTTACAGGCAACATTGTCAAAATACATAGCAATAAACAACAATGGTTATTAGAAACAAATTTTTTTCAAGAGTAAGGAATCTTGTTAATTGAGAAATAATTGACATATAAAATTATATGTTTCAGTTGTACAACATAATGATTCCATATTTATATTTATTGCAAAATTATCATCACAGTAAGTCTAGTTAACATCCATCACCACACAGTTATGAATTTTTTTTTCGTGTGATGGGAACTTTTAAGATCTACTCTCAGCAACTTACAAATATACAATACAGTATTATTAACTATAGTCATTATGCTGTATATTACATCCCTAGGACGGACTTATTTTAAAACTGGAAGTTTGTACCTTTTGACCCACGTTACCCATTTTGCCCACCCTCCACCTCCTGCCCCCCACCTCTGGCAACCACCAATCTGTTCTCTGTATCTATAAGTTTGGTTTGTTTGCTTGTTTGTTTTAGATTCCACATACCTGTGAGACCATGTGGTATTTGTCTTTCTCTGTCTGGCTTATTTCACTCTGCATAATACCCTCAAGGTCCATCCATTTTGTTGCAGATTGCAAGATTTCATTCTTTTTTATGGCTGAATGAATAATCTATTGTATATATACCACATTTTCTTTATCCATTCATCCACATCAATGGACACTTAGGTTGCTTCCATGTCTTGGCTATTGTAAATAATGCTGCAATGAACAGGGGGTGCAGTTATCTTTTCAAGTTAGTGTTTTTGTTTTCTTCTGATAAATGCCCCAAAGTGGAATTGCTGGATCTTATGATAGTTCTATTTTTAATTTTTTGAGGATTCTCTGTTTTTCATAGTGGCTGCACCGATTTACATTCTCACCAACTGAACACAAAGGTTTTCTTTTCAACACGTTCTTACCAACACTTGTTATCTCTTGTCTTTTTTGTGTGTGTGTGAGAAAGATCAACCCTGAGCTAACATCCATGCCAATCCTCCTCTTTTTTGCTGAGGAAGACTGGCCCTGAGCTCATATCTGTGCCCATCTTCCCCTACTTTATGTGGGACGCCGCCACAGCATGGCTTGACAAGCGGTGCATCAGTGCACACCTGGGATCTGAACCCAAGCCGCCAGCAGCAGAGCGCGTGCACTTACCCGCTATGCCACAGGGCCAGCCCCACTCTTGTCTTTTTGATAATAGCCATTCTAACAGATGTGAGGTGATATCTCACTGTGGTTTGATTTGCATTGCCCTGATGACTAGTGATGTTGAGCACATTTTCATGTACCTGTTGGCCATCTGTATGTCTTCTTTGAAAAAGTAAGGAATCTTTTAAAATATGATTTGAGAGTATGTCAAAAAATCTATCAACAGTTGTGTGTGACCAGAAGGAATTTCTTCTATTTGGGACATAAAATGTTCGTCATTTTACAGAAAAAAAGACTCATGTTCTAATTATACTCCTTTACTCCTTTTGTACATTCATATAATGATTTTCATTGAAGTATTTAACAATATACTTTTATATGTATGTGTTTAGTCATATATGGGTATATAAATACACAAATAATTGATACATCTAAAGCTTTAAATGTATTTTAAAACTTTAAAATATTGACTTATCAATATATTAAATAAAACAATGTGTGTGTGTATATATATATAATCATAGTTGTTACCATTTTGAAAAACCATAATAATTTTTTAAATAAATAAACATAGATGTGTATTAAAAAAAAAAACCTGTGCAATAAGTAAAGCAAATATTGTTCCCCCTTTATGGGTCAGGAAAGTGAGAACTGGAAAGATAAAGTGATTTTCCCAAGGTTACCCAGGAGAGACACTCATCCTTTCATTTGACACATGCTGGCTCTGGCTCTGGCACAATGCTATGCACTGGTGTACAAACACCAACAGGACATACCCTCATCCTTGATGAACCACATCACTATCTTGAATGCAAGTCTTCAAAATCTTAGATATGTATAAAACAACTGACATATTAACAGACTATGGAAAAGGCACTCTAATATCAAGTCAGGAGACCTAGGTTCTAATTTGACTCTTGTAGGGGAGGAAGACTATCCTCTACCCACCCTGGGTCCTTTCTGGCTGGGCTACAAATTTAATCAACATGAGACTGAATAGCAGGAGAAAATCAAATAAAGCTTTATAATATGTATACATGGGAGAGACCAGGGAAACTGAGTGACTCGACAAAATGGCAGATGTTGTCATCTTAAATAGCATATTCAGGTAAGACAAAGGAGGATGTTGGGGGTGGGAGGAGTCAGCTATGGGAGATTACCAGAAAAGCACAGTAAACAACAGTATGCATATTTAAGTCCTTGCTTTCCACATTGATGAGTTTCTAGAGATAAGGTCATCCCCCCTTCTTCCCAGTACAGAGAGGGAGATGCATTTAAAAATGGAGATTTTCCTTATGAATGTAAATGTCTTTTACAAAGAGTAACTTCTACTTTTACTTGGTTTTGAGAGCTTTGGTAAGAATGGGCTTAGCAAGGACCCTCCCAGTCTATCCATACCCAGAGTGATCTACGGGAATGGCCTGTCCTGGGGACAGGCCTTCTATCTTAAATTCTTTTAGGCAGCTAGTGGGGAGAGGTTAAAGTTTCTTTCAGAGAAAATAATCGAGGTAAAGAGACATATTTTGAGGTAGCCAATTCTGATCCCCCACACTCCAGTAGTTGAGAGTCATTTGAGAAAATTACTGAAACTATGCCAATCTTCAGTTTTCTCAGCGATCAAATAATGAGAGTGGCCCTGAGGTGGAATCCCTAAGGACCTACCAATATCAAAAATTCAATGAAATATAGAGCGTTAAGAATTGGTCCTTAAATGTCCTCAGTCAAAATTTATACCATCATGTGATGAATGTACCTTTTCTTATGAGCTTGCTACTTTTGTAAGATAATCACTTTTTAAACACAATCTGATAACAGTAATTGTTTCATTTATTACTAATGCACTTTTATTTTTTTTATTTTTTATTTTTTTTTAAAGATTTTATTTATTTATTTTTTCCCCCAAAGCCCCAGCAGATAGTTGTATGTCATAGCTGCACATCCCTCTAGTTGCTGTATGTGGGATGCGGCCTCAGCATGGCCGGAGAAGCGGTGCGTCGGTGCGCGCCCGGGATCCGAACCCGGGCCGCCAGCAGCGGAGCACGTGCACTTAATCGCTAAGCCACCGGGCCGGCCCTACTAATGCACTTTTAAACCATGCAAATTAGTGCCACCCAAAGCTCAGATACCTCAAATTAAATCCAAACCTTCACAAAATTATTTTTTTCAACAAACATGTATTGAATTCTTAGAGGAGAAAAAAATGAAAAAGAAGCACTGTTGCCCTTAAGGAGGTCAGATTAGGGACAAATGGAGAAAACCAAAACAGAAACAACTATCCATAATGTCCATCTCTACTAAAAAACAATCAGGCCTTAGATGCTCTGGAAAATCTTCACTAAACACAATATGGAAATCAGAAAGAAAATGACACAAGCTTTAGTTCTGTTTATAGTATTTTATCTCTTTAAAAGAAGTCAGAAACAAATATGGTACCTGGTATGTGTGGTACATGGAATCCTTGTTATATTCTGCACATTTGAGATATTTAACAATTTGAAAGCGAGCAAGTTTTCTCATATATTGGTTCATATTTAAGAAAAGAAACAATTAGAATAGGTGGCAGAGGGTCAGAGAGAAACACCCGGTCAGGTCTCTTGGGAAACAGCCTACTAGCCTTCTCCTGGCTTGTGGGGATGTCACCGACTAGGCAGCTTCAGAAACTCAAGGGTGGGTTTGGAAGCATTTCACTGTTTATCCAAGTTGTGTTTTTTCTTTTTGTATGTTAAGGAGATGTAACCACCAACCACCCTGAAACTGACCAAGCCTCACCACAAGAGCTACACCCGTGTTCTTCGCCTTATTTTTAATGCTAAGATCTCTCCAGGAGGAGCTTAGGCCTCATTACCATAACCTGCAGTGTATGTGGAAGCATGTTTTCCAACTGAGCCTGTGCAAATGAATACCCACCTCTCCCTTTTGAGTATTCATTCCCCATCTGAAATAAAAGGTCCTGCTTCCCTTTGTTCAGGGACACCATGACTTTGGAAATGATTCCTCATGGCCTCCTATTTGCTGCAAATACACTTTACTTTGTGAGACAACTTCCACTGGTGTAGAGTCTTATTTAACTCACCAGGAGGCAAACACAGCTGGTTTGGTAACAGGGATAGTGTATATAATTGACTTTTTCAAAACAAAGACCACGCGAGTTTGTTTATTTCAGGATGACAGTTTCTTAATGAATTAGAGAGAGAGAAAGAAAGATGTCTTGGAGAAACTGCTCTAAACTCTGAGGAGAATCACCATTTCTGCTCACAAGAAAATATCCCATTTGGATGCAATTCTTGTATTCTTGGCTTCCTTTTCAAATGTTCGAACAGTAAAATGTCTCTCACATTTTCTTCTTAGGAATCTACCATTGGCCATTTCAGTGTCCATGCCCATTATGACCGTCATTTATTTGTAGACCAGTGTGGCTTATTATGTCGTCCTAGATATGCCTCCTCTCCTGGTTAGTGATGCTGTTGCTGTGGTAAGTTTGAAATGATCCACTGCTCTTTGCCTTTATTGAGATTTTTTTTCATGAGGGGGAAATATAAGCAATTTGCACCTCTCTGTGCCAGACTCGTTGAAAAAAATGAGGAAAATAATAATATGGGAGCATTGTGAAAATTAAATGAGTTAATACATGTAAAGCTTACAACAAAGCTTGTCATAGTAATTAAAGTTCACTCTCCACTATTCTTGTTATTGCACTATCTTCAGATCAGAAAGAAATACTCATTACTGTCACAATTATCAACTAAAGACCACACTATACATACTAGGCAGCATCAGGAGCGGTCGTTCTGATTCCCTATGGCAAGTTAAGATGGACCCACAAAAAATAGACATGGAATTTCCTGGTCTAACCTGCTCACAGCCAAGATGGTCAACACGGACCAAATGGAAATTTCCTTCCATATCCATGACCCGAGTGATTTTCAAGAGGCTTGACTTAACTCGTCCAATGTGCTGCCCAATGAGCCAAGACTGTGTCGACAGCAAATTCACACGAGGAGGTTGGCTGAGAAGACTTGTGTCAGGGATTGACTGTGTCCACAATATCCTAAAGTGTAGTCTGCTTTCACTCCCTTTCTTTTTAACCTTTTACTTCCACCTTTGGAAACACTCCAGAATGGATATCCCTAGGTCTGAGTCCCAATCTGCCGCATTTTATGAATAGATATATAGCTTTCTGTAAAATGAAGAAAAAAAGAAGGAAGAAAAATATTTTGAGGCCTAACATGACAGTACAGTTTGGCCTAATGTGCCTTTATAAATTTAGCGTTAGGTCGTTGAGGGGAACTGAATCTAGAGAAATGTTTGTAAACACGGATGATGTGTGTATCAATTATTTTTCTTTCAGGTTAACTGACAGTTCATTGATACTTCTCTACATAAACCATAAGGATCATCATCACAGGGCAAATTTTGACATAATCCATACAGTTTATCAGTTTCTTAAGTAGCACTGAGGCCATGCCATTTCATTCCAAATCTCTGTCCCCTGAGATTAGTGCCAAAAATAAACTGTGGATGCCCAATAATGAGTTTTCTTTTTACTAATCATTTTCTTTTCTTATCCCTCACCCTTAGACATTTGATAATAAGGTCCTTGACCATGTTCAGGGGCTAGTTCCTTTTACAGTGACCATGTCTTTTTTCAGTGGCCTGAACTCATTATAGCATCTAGGTCAGAAAATCAAATGTGCTGTGGGCTGTTGATGTGTTCAAAGCACAGCTAAGGGAAATCAACAGCTTCTTCTTTTTTTTTTTTTTGTGAGGAAGATCAGCTCTAAACTAACATCCATGCCAATCTTCCTCTTTTTGCTGAGGAAGACTGGCCCTGGGCTATCCGTGCCCATCTTCCTCTACTTTATATGGGACGCCGCCACAGCATGGCCTGACAAGTGGCTGCATCCGTGCGTGCTGGGGATCCAACTAGGGCCACCAGCAGTGGAGCACGAGCACTTAACCGTTACGTCACGGGGCCCGCCCATCAATAGCTTCTTATGTTCAGTGGCACTAATGAACAAGCCAAGCCTTCTGATTACCTCTTGGTCTTGTATTTATCATAAACCTATCTTGGGGATTTCAAATGCTAAAATAGGTACTCTGTTCGGTTATGTTTGTCTTTCACTAATTACGCATTAATATGACCCATTTAAAATGGACTTTAGAGGCTGGCCCCATGGCGTAGTGGTCAAGTGCGCGCTCTGCTTGGGTGGCCCGGGGTTCACAGGCTCGGATCCCGGGCGCGCACCGACACACCATTTGTCAGGCCATGCTGTGGCGGCGTCCCATATACAGTAGAGGAAGATGGGCACGGATGTTAGCCCAGGGCCAATCTTCCTCGGCCAAAAAAAGAGAGGAGGATTGGCATCGGATGTTAGCTCAGGGCTGATCTTCCTCACAAAATAAAATAAAACAAAACAGACTCTAAAAAGAGTCATGTCTTTTCCAGGACGTGGGAAAACAAGGCGTGCATGCAAGCAGCTCAGTAATGTCACATGCTGCACATCATCGTTGGTAAGGATAGCTGCAAAGCAAAGCGCAAATATGGGAAAGTGTCAAGTGAATGAATATAAAGGGAATGGAGCCAAATGATGAGCAGAGCAAAACAGGCTGTGAAAAAATCAATACCAATACACACTTGCCCCCCAAGTATGCTTAAAATTCCCTCCTGTTTGTCTACCCCAGATCCCCTGATTCGCCACATTAGCCGCCCCACAGCTGGCTAGAATAATGGTGGGCAATCAGAAAACTGATCAGCAAACTAATCACAGAGAGAGAAGAGGAGATTAGGGTGTGGATGTGCTCGAAGAAGATTTTGGGGAATTGCTTCTAATTTGGGATGGTAAGAATGGAGCAGTTCCCAAGAACATTTGAGTCTAGCCCATTTTTATGGAAATGGTAACAACAAATTAGATTTGCTAATCTTATCTCATTTACTAAAACAAATACTGTGAAACTGTTGCTGATGATGGTATCATCCATTATCCTTACCTTTGAGTTGACTAAACCAGCTCATTCAAAGTGATCTAATGGATTTATCCAGGATGCTATGCTAGTAAGTAGCAGAGCTCAGAACTAAAATCTTTTCTGTCTCCAGCCTCCGTGGCCTTTCCACCACATCACCCCTCCTCTTGCCATTGGTGACGGAAGTCTACTTCTGCCCAGTGAAAGAAATGGTTTGGCTAGATTCTTCATTCCTTCTTGGTTGTGTTGTTCAGTAGTTGCACTAAATCTCAACTGGCAGCACTGGGTTCTGTCTGCCCATATCTCACCCTTCTCCTTTACTCCTCATAAGTGACTAAATCAAATGGCAAGTACACGGGGATTTCCAGTCCTACTGTCTTGCTCATGTGTGGTCTTTGATTTTTCTGGAGTAATGAGAAAAAATGCACCTCATTACATGTGCCATCTGAATTTCTCTCTCTTTCTTGCCACGCACATTTACATTAGAAATACCCGTCACTGTGTTTGCAGAGCATCTAGCTGATTACAGCTAAAGCCTCTCAGTCTTTTCACCCATTTTTCAGGCTCTTTTGTGTAGGCTCAAGAGAAGGGCATCTCCCCTGCTGTTTAAGCATGATCCCCGTGGAATGATTCACACTGGTCCTGGCACTTCTCTTCAATGTAAATAAATCTGATATGCACTTTACAGAAACTGTTATTAGCAAGAACTCGTCTCTCGTCCCAAACATTTTCTATATTCATTTATTTGAGAGTATTCACAGATCTCCACCCAGCTTTAAAATAAAGAGCACAGGGGCCTATGTCTTGCTGAGTCCCAAGAGAGCATCTTCACCTATGAGGGATCTAAGATCCTGGGCCAGAGACTGACCAGAGGCAGACAGAATGTGGATTCTGAACCAACACATGCCTTCCTCAGGTCCTCTGTCCTCCTACACCTTTGATGGGACAGTTAGGAAGCAAAGTCATTTCTGTCCTTCTTGAGTTCCTACTAGAGTTTCAAGAGTTTTGCGTTTGTAACCTTAATTATAGTATGGTCATGCCAGCATTAGTTTTTCTCCAATAAATAACCATGAGTGAAGATCTTTTCTTCCCCTGCCTGTGTGCTGATTATAGTAGCACTATCCGTTCTGATTATACTTGTTTTTTCGGTGCTTTAGGAATTTGAGAGTGGGGGAAGGGAAGTGGGTATAAAGATGCTGATCTCTCCTCTATGCCTAGAGAACCATTCAGCTGGCTCACTTCTAACCACAAAAGGGGACAGTGCAGACATTCATTTGGCTGAATTCCTAATTTTCCATTTTGTCTGTCCATATATTCAAAAAACAAAAAACAAAAAGCAAAGTGTGTGAACATCCTAAGCTTCATTTCAGTCTCTTTGGCCCTTCTTGCACTTCCAAATTTTAAGGATGGATCATCTACTGCAGCTAGGAAAACTCTTCTCTATGCATTTACATTTGAACATCATCCCCAAAATCATTGCCAACGAAGTAAAAGATAGAGAAATTGCTCTTAGTGACTATTAAAAAGAGGTCGTTTTTTTTTTAATATATAGGACTAAAGTTTCTGTCCTATCCAGTTTTCCACATATAAAGACTTATTTCTATGAATCATTGTAAAGATAAAAATATATTTTTTGATTGAAAATTACTTGTTCCTTGGAAACCCTATAAATGGAGGATTTAACATCTTTTCTACTGATATAGCTTGTGGAAAACATCAGTGATCATTGCTTTAAGCATCTCAGACTCTTATTAATTATCACTTATTCAGTATTTGCTAGGTGCCAGACATGGTGGTAGGGACAAAGATTTCAGAGATAAGTAAGATGCAATTCTGTCCTCAAATAACCCATGCCTAATAATAAAAACAGGTTTAACATGGAGGTAGTTGGAAGCCAATTGTTAGTGCAAAATAAGAATTATCTGGAATGAAGCTATAATAGTGTGAAGGGGGTGCAGAGTTGCTTTGGGATGATCCAGGAAGGTTTTCTAGAAAGGTCCTCCTCTCTTGAGTTGGCTTTAAAGTTGGGTAAAGGTGATGAAATACACTGACAGTTAAAGGCAGTTTAGGTGGAACTGAATATGTGCAGATCATGCAACATAGTACCTGAAGACTGAGTGAGAATAAGAAACAGGCCTTGCTAAGCACTGTCTGGAAGAAGAGACATAACTTAACCAACAATTGCAATGAGGCATGCCTATATTACAACAGAGTGAGCACAAAGTCCAAAAACTGCATAGACGAAAGCATTTCACTCAGCTCTGCAGTTCAGGAAGGCTTCCCAGAGCAGTAATGCTTTAGCTGAGCTTAATGAAGAGGAATTTTCCAGGTTGTCAGGGAGTGGGAAAAGGGGACAGCTAAGAAGGAGAGATTGTATAGGAGAAGATACTGGACATAAAATGGATAATTTGTACTTAGTTGTTCAGTGTTTAATGTGTGCTAGACACTGGATGTCATCATGAGATGAGACGGAGACTGAACTTGGACAAGACATACGGTCTTTTAAAAAAGTAAATCACATAATTTCACTCTCCTACTTAACGACCTCCAAAGGTGGTTTCTCTTGCAAACAAAATAAAATCAAAATTCCTTAGCATGACCCACAGCGCCCAATAGGATCAGGCCCTGACAATTTCCACAAGCTCATCTCCTGCCACATCTATTATACTCCCGTCCCTCCGGCCTTCTTTCTGTTTTACAGGACAAACCTTTTGCTTCCCCAAGGCATTTGCATTTACTGCTCCCTGGACTGCTCATTTCTCAGCTTTTAGGTCTTAGCTCAAATGCTTGGATAAGTCTTTCATTAGCATCCTAAGATAGTAGCCCTCTTTCCCCACCCTACCGCCCAAGACCATCTCTGTCCCATCTCCTTGTTTTACTCTCTCATAGTATTCTTTTTTCTTTTTTTTTTTTTTTTGTGAGGAGATCAGCCCTGTGCTAACATCTGCCAATCCTACTCTTTTTTTGCTGAGGAAGACTGGCCCTGGGCTAACATCCGTGCCCATCCTCCTCCACTTTATACGGGACGCCGCCACAGCATGGCTTGCCAAGCGGTGGGTCGTTGCACGCCCGGGATCCGAACTGGCGAGCCCTGGGCTGTGGCAGCAGAGCACGCGCACCCAACGGCTTGCGCCACCGGGCCGGCCCTCTCTCATAGTATTTATTACAACCTAAAAATGTCTATTTATTTGCTTTGTATTATCTGCCTCCTTCAACAATACTATAAGCTCTTTGGAAACAAAGATCTTATCTGTCTCTTAGACACTGCTCTATTCTCAGCATCTAAAAGACTTGGAAATTATCTGTTGAATAAACGAATGAATAACTATCATGAGACTAAGTAAGCTGAGGAGTGTTCATGATCAGGACAAATGAGATTAGTTTAAAGGGTTTCCCTGAGTAGGGTTTTCCAGAGTAGAAAACTTAAAGGCTGAGTTGATGAAGATATGAATAATAATCCATGAGGAACTATATTATAAAAGGTTCTTTAAGAAATGATCTTAACTTAGTAAGCATGACTATATTCATTGTGGATGTATTCATGGTGAAATCCTGGAAATGTATATAATGAATTCAAAATTTCATCTGTATAACACTATATATACACTCTTTGTTTTGGTAGGGCATGGTAGCTATGATGTATCTTCTGGTGGAAGACATCTTTCCACTTCAGCTGTTAGTTTTGTCAGGCTCTTGATTATAAGATTAATGTACGGAAGGAAAAGATAGCCTGAAAGACCAAGGCCAAGCAGAGTAAGTGAAATATATACTACCCAGAAATGCCTCACCATGTTGCTCAAAGATTTTTCAACTAGTATATATGTATGCGCTATTTATATGGCTTCATGTTAAAATTTGTTAAATAGAAGAAATAACCTATGAGAAGCAAAGACAACTTTTAAAAAATTATTCTCTACTCAACACTTACATATCTAGGAATTTATCCTCAGGATAAAATTTAACAGAAATGAAAAAATATGTATGACAATGTCAATATACCTTTGTTTATAAGAACAAAAACAAACAACAACAAAAGAAAATACTCATCAACTTGATTGAGAATTGTATCGCTAATAAAAGGATATCCATATAAAACACAGAGAAATATTTATGACAAAATATTTAAATGAAAATAAGATAATACAATATAGCATTAGTAGTACAGTATGTTGGGTAAAAAACAGACTTTGGAATATGACAATGCTGATCTAAATCACATTTAGTTACTAATGAACCACACGACCCTGGGCATTTCCTTTAACCTTACTAAGTCTCTGTTTTCTCATTTGTAAACTAGAAATACCAATCGCACCAATTGTATCTCATAGAAACAATTTTTTATTAACTGGAATTTACTTATTATAAAAATTTTATTGAAATTTCCCATTAAAAATATTCATGTGAGGGGCCAGCCCCATGGCGTAGTGGTTAAGTTCGGCGCGCTCCGCTTCAACGGCCTGGGTTTGCAGATTTGGATCCTGGGCACGGCCCTACCCCACTTGTCAGCGATGATGTGGCGGTGACCCACATACAAAAATAGAGGGGGATTGGCACAAATGTTAGCCTTTTTTTTTAGCTTCCTCAGCAAAAAAAAAATTCATGTGAAAGTCAGTTACTCACAAAAATCATCACCTTCTTTGCAAAACACTTTACATTTTAGATTTAACTTTTACATCTCACCATTGAAATAACCAACAGAACCTGCTGCTGTGTTGTGAAGTGCTTTGCAGGACTTGATAACTACGCAATCTTCCAGGTGAACGATACATAAAAATTAAGATCTAAGACTAAGCAATAGAAATAAAGTGCTAATCACTTAGAGAAGTTATGGCTCTCATTTTGTTTTCTTGCATTACATTCTTATTTATCATCATCAGCCATTTTTCTTAAAAAGAAAGTATAATGAAGTTTCATTTAGAAATTGAATTAAGAGGAGTTGAACTATTAAGAGTATGACAAAGGAAATAATAAACCACATAGAAGAGGAAAAGAAAGCAAAATAAGTAAAGAATGTTTGTAAAGAGAACAGATGAAGTGGGTTGATGAAATGGAATAATACATCTGTGTATAATTTTCACAGTTGGCTATGATTCCAGTGATGTGATAAGATATGTATGAGCAGCATTTAACATACTCAGTGGTTTCATTTCAATTCAGCAATTCTAAATCCATAAAATTTAAAAATGCTGAGATAATATGGCTTGCTGTTTCTGGCTCGCAGATCTGCACTGAAGTCTGTAACACAACATACATCACCAAGCTTACTACATTGCCCCCTTACTTTAGTGATAGAAGACTGTGGATGATACCACATTGGGCTACAAATACTAACTAGCTTATCTGTTCCTGTATCGTTGGCAGCACTCGATGAATATTATAAATACCAACAGTCATTTTTATTGCCTGTTCTGTAAGTTTCTTGGGAGATTTATACCCTGCTACCTAAAGATGTTTTTCTTTTTTTTTTTTTTAATAATTAGTGCTATAAATTTGAAACCTTGCAGTAATATATCCCAATCTATTTCCATCCAGATAATTGGGGGTAGAAGTGAATGTGTTTCTTAAATATAAGGCACATGGGGCTGGCCTGGTGGCGTAGTGGTTAAGTTTGTACACTCCGCTTTGACGGCCCAGGGTCCGCAGGTTTGGAACCTGGGTGCAGACATACACACTGCTCATCAAGCCATGCTGTGGCAGTGTCCCACTAACAAAATAGAGGAAGATGGGCACAGATGTCAGCTCAGGGACAATCTTCCTCAAGCAAAAAGAGGAAGACTGGCAACAGATGTTAGCTCAGGGCCAATCTTCCTTACCAAAATAAAAAGAAATTGTAAGGCACAGATAAAATAATTTTAGTTTTCCATTCTCTTGACGCTTTTCATGACCAAATGAAGACTGGGCTAAGATTTCAGTGTTGGGGAATTCCCAAAGACAGTCACAAGTCATGTCTTCACATGGCCCCATTTTCCTGGGTTTAGGGTCATCTTAAATGTCACAATCAGCTCTGAATTTGTCACTACACAAGCAAAACTAAATCTATAATTCTGGACCCACTGCTCTCATCGCTGACATGAGGTGCAGCCATGCAGCGGAGCAGAACTAGGGAGGCCAGCTGCGGCAGTCGGAAGCATTTTACACGGAAAGTAGAGCTGGTAGAATAAGAGCAAGTGTCAGAGAGAACAGGCCAACTGGTAGCTCCTATATTTAAATGATCATTTATTTTTGTTTCCTTTTATCCCTTGCTAAGTCTCTTCTTTCCTGCAGTTTATCGCTTGTTTACCTTCTTCTGGTGATATTCCCTCTGTACACTGATACAATCAACTCCTTAACTGAAACTGGAATTTTTCTGTCTGGAATTCCTGTATATTTCTCGGGAATCTATTTACCAGTAAAAAAAATGACCTTCAAGTTTACAAAGACTCTATGGTAAGAAATCCAAACTCAATTTTCTTTCCATTGCGCTATTTGACTTACAATGCTAACCATGCAAATGGAGTAAACACTTGTAAAATGCAAGGACTTCCCTCTTTCACTTCCTTCCAAAACCCATGCACACATACACATCTGAAAGCATTTTGCAATGTGTCCAGCACAAAAGGGGCACTTACGAATGTTACTTTCCCTTTCCTTTATGTAGGACAGTGTCTTAGTCACCAAACATTGTTTTAGAGAATTAGTGGATAAAGCAAAAGGCAGAGAGAAAATAGCTCAGTGGTTAGAAATATGAGTTTTGGCATCAGACCTGGTTTTGAATTCTGGCTTCACCATTCAGCAGCTCTCTCTCTCTCTTTTTTTTTAGTGAGGAAGATCAGCCCTGAGCTAACATCTATTGCCAATCTTCCTCTTTTTGCTGAGGAAGATTAGCCCTGAGCTAACATCTGTGCCCATCTTCCTCTATTTTGTATATGGGATGCTGCCACAGCATGGCTTGATGAGCGGTGAGGAGGTCCGTGCCCAGGATCTGAATCTGCGAACCCTGGCTGCTGAAGCAGAGCGCACGAACATAACCACCACGCCACTGGGCTGGCCCCAGCAACTCTCTATCCTTAGGAAAATCACTTAAATTCTGATTCTCAGTTCCCTCATGTGCAAAGTAAGGATAATACCATTTAGGCCATAGGATGGTTGTTAAAAGTAATGAGCCATTGTGAGCAAAGCACTTAACACAGTGACTAGCAGATAATATATACTCAATTACAAAAATAAAAAATTTTAAATTAAAAAAAATAGGGCAGGGCCGGCCCCGTGGCTTGGCGGTTAAGTGCATGTGCTCTGCTGCTGGCGGCCCGCGTTCAGATTCCGGGAGTGCGCCAACGCACTGTTTCTCCGGCCATGCTGAGGCCGGTCCCACATACAGCAACTAGAAGGATGTGCAGCTATGACATACAACTATCTACTGGGGCTTTGGGGGAAAAATAAATAAATAAAATCTTTAAAACAAAAAAAATAGGGCATACTCACTAATCATTAGAGAAATGCAAAACAAAACCACAATGAGCCATCAGGATAGCCACTATCAAAAAAACAGAAAATAGTTAAGTATTGGCAAAAATGTAGAAAAATCGAATCCTTGTGCACTGCTAGTGGGAACGTAAAATGGTGCAGCCTCTATGGAAAACAGTAAGGAGGTTCCCCAAAAAACTAAAAATATGATCCAGCAATCCCACTTATGGGTATATAATCAAAAGAATTTAAAGCAGGATCTTGAAAAGATACGTAAACACCCATGTTCACTGCAGCGTTATTCACAACAGCCAAGAGGTAGAAGCAGCCAAAAGTCTGTTGATAGACGAATAGACAAAGAAAATGTGTTGTATACACACAATGGAACATTATTCAGCCTTAAAAAGAAAGAAATTTTATCACATGCTACAACAAGGATGCACCTTGAGGACACTATGCTGAGTGAAATAAGCCAGGCACAAAAGGACAAATATTGTATGATTCCACTTCTATGAGATGTCTAGAGTGGTCAAAATCATGGAAACAGAAACCTGAAGGGTAGTTGCCAGGGACTGGGGGAGGGTGAAATGGGAAGTTGTTCAATGGGGATAGAGTTTCAGTTTTGCAAGAAGAAAAAGTTCTAGAGATCTGTTACACAACAATGTGAATATAGTTAACACTACTGTACACTTTTTTTTTTTTTTTTTTTTTGGTGAGGAAGATCAGCCCTGAGCTAACATCCGATGCCAATCCTCCTCTTTTTTGCTGAGGAAGATTGGCCCTGGGCTAACATCCGTGCCCATCTTCCTCCACTTTATATGGGACGCTGCCACAGCATGGCTTGCCAAGTGGTGTGTTGGTGCAGGCCCGGATCTGAACCTGCAAACCCCGGGCTGCTGAAGCGGAGCGCGCACTTAACCGCTGTGCCACCGGGCCGGCCCCAACACTACTGTACACTTAAAAATGGTTAAGAAGGTACATTTTATATTATTATTTTTTTTTACCAAATTAAAAAAAAATTTTAAATAGGTCATACTAAAAAAAGAGTGTTCTTTAAGGACATGCTGTCCAGGCCTTTTCCAATGCCAGAATAGAGAAAGGAGAGGAGAAAGGAGAGACGAAGGCGAAGAAAGGAAGTAATGGCTTTCAGCTCTTAAAGTCTGTGGAGTTCCTTCAGCTTGGAGGGAGAGGAAAGGCTGGGTCACATAGAAAAGGCTGATCAGAAGCATACTTTCTCCCTCAGCTTTGGGGATACTCAAAAGAGGAGAGTAGAAACGACCTATCATGGCTAAGCAAGTATCTGTGAATGTATTTGTATAAATGCTTCGCCTCAGAATTGGAAATGAGAACTGTTGAGAGGAAGGAAACAAAACTTGAAAAGGAGGGAAGGAAGAAGGTATTATAGAAAAAGCTTATAGTTTGGAGTCAAGATGATGAGTTGAAATCCTCTTTCCACTATTTGCTTATCTTTCCCGGGAATGAGTTTATTCATCAGTAAAAATGGGGATGATTATGCTTTTCTGACAGATGTGTTATGAGAGTTAACCCCAGATATTGTGTGTGAAACATTCTTTTTATCCCGTGAAACACAATGCACGTTTCATTTGTGATTTTTATGGATAAGCAACTCCAGCTAATGACCACAACAGGGAAGAACAGTAAAATGTCTACATGCCTATTCACGGGGCTAATCATCTATTATGTTGATATCTACTGTTAGTCTTGTTTATGAATGTCAATATTAATTCAGTACAGGGAAGTGGGGGATAATTCTTATATTCAAAGTGAAAATGTGGGGCCAGCCCTGTGGCTTAGCGGTTAAGTGCACGTGGTCTGCTACTGGCGGCCCTGGTTCGGATCCCTGGCGCGCACCGATGCACCGCTTGTCCGGCCATGCTGAGGCGGCGTCCCACATACAGCAACTAGAAGGATGTGCAACTATGACATATGACTATCTACTGGGGCTTTGGAGAGAAAAAGGGTAAAAAGGAGGAGGATTGGCAATAGATGTTAGCTCAGGGCCAGTCTTCCTCAGCAAAAAGAGGAGGATTGGCATGGATCTTAGTTCAGGTCTGATCTTCCTCACAAAAAAAAAAAAAAAAGTGAAAATGTGACAACTTACTCCCGTGCATTACAAGTAATAAATCAGAGGTTATTACTTAAAACAAGGAAATAGTTTAATGTGTTTTAAGGGCAAATGATTGTCTTGAATCATGGCTCAAGAATGTGATTCTATTCATTGTTCTCCCTTTCTCTAAAGATAATCTTAAATATTTGCTAAAGGTAATAACAAGATTCTTTCTACTTCCAAAGAGAAAAAAGGAAATTTCACCATGTAAGATGGGAGATGAAAGAACTTTCGCACAATAAGACTAATGTGATAGTGGATTTTTTTTTCCTGAAGGGAAATAATGGAATCTTTTTCTCTGGATTTTTGATAAAAAATCTCCCATGTCTTAAAGTATGATGGGGAGAACATCCATTTAAATACCTTGTGGAGCCATAGTTCACAACATTTAGACTTAATATTTCCCCAAATTGTGGTTCATTAATGTGATTTCCCATGTTTTGTTTTTCTCTGTATGCTATAGCTTCAACAACAAAATACATTTGGTTGCTGTGCTACTCTTGCCTAAGGGATTTGGATGATGAACAAGGAAAAACCAAAGAAAAATCTAAGTAGAACTCAATGTATATTTACAACCATGTGCCTTTTTCTAAAATGGCTTGGATTTCTCTGTAGCCTAATTTCTTTATCAGTTTCTTTTTTCATATTGTGATTAACCCTTTCTTTGCTGGAGTTGGTTTACTGCTGGACTTTTTTAAGTATTTGGTTAAATACTTTGGATCTCTGTTTTGCTTTATTTTTGCATGAAAGTTCTCTCAATATCTATAACTTGGGCAGGAGGATGCATACCTCATATCAAGGGCATACACTTATGATCTTAAGGAATTCATTAACAGAAAGTTCATAAGTAGTATTACAATCGCAAAAGTAAATAATTAAATAAAAGTATAGCTCTACCCTAAGTAGTCATTGCTTTCAGTAGCTCATGGTGAACCAATGTCAGGTTTTTTTGCCAATGTTTTTTGAACACTAATAGTAATGACGTTGTTCCACTGGTTTCCATTCACTGATCTACTCTTGGTTCATATCAACTGTGACCCTTTCCACTTAGGTATCTCTTTGAATTTGCTCTCAACATATCCTGTTTCTTTTTTTTTTTCCCCCAAAGCCCCAGTAGATAGTTGTATGTCATAGTTGCACATCCTTCTAGTTGCTGTATGTGGGACGTGGCCTCAGCATGGCCGGAGAAGTGGTGCGTCCGTGCGCGCTGGGGATCCGAACCCAGGCCGCCAGCAGCGGAGCGCGCGCACTTAACTGCTAAGCCATGGGGCCAGCCCTCAACATATCCTGTTTCTGTGCAGACACTAGGGAGAGAGGAACTTGCATGTATATGTGGGCAGAAAGAGAAAGATGAAGGGATAGAAGGCTTTCAGGAAAGTAAAAATTTCTATGAAAATCCCCAGTGCATTTTTTAAATATCTTTTTTTTTTCTCCCCAAAGCCCCTAGTACATAGTTGTATATCTTATATACGACTTACATACAACCTATACCTAGTTGTAGGTCCTTCTAGTTCTTCTATGTGGGATGCCACCTCAGCATGGCTTAGATGAGCAGTGAGTAGGTCTGCGCCTAGGATCTGAACCAGCGAACCCCGGGCTGGCGAAGGGGAACGTGCAAACTTAAACCGCTGTGCCACTGGGCCAGCCACCCCAGTTCATTTTTTAGAAAAATACTACAAATAACTTTGTGAATCATCCAATCCAACTGTTAGCTGTCATACAGCAAATTCTTCAAAATGGGAACATTTAAATAGAACTAAATGACACGTGTTTTGTCAAGTTTCCTTACTTCTCTAAGTAAACCAAGAGTCTGCCATGGAGATTGTTCTTCAATTAGGCTTCGCACCCATTGCATTATGGTTTAGAGGAATGAGCACTAGAATTGGAGTCTGGATTCTAGACCTGACTTTGTCCAGTAATGTGACCTTGGGCACTTTTCCTTAACTCATAGGCTTTCCTTACTCTCTGAAGTCGCCTAAAATTTCTACCATTAGAGATTGGGGAATAGTATTTCATAAGAATTCATAAGTCCAAACATCATCTAGAAGGAAAAGAAACAAACATGCCTGCTCTGGGCTCTCATATGAAGACATCAGTTTGAGTTGCCTTATTGGATCAGGCAGACACTGTGAGGTGTGGAAGCAAAGAACAGAGACAGTTGATTGAGGTTGAACACGTCAGTGAAGGGAGAGATGTTTTGGTTATCCTGGTGTCCGCATGCTTTCCTTTTTTCCCCAAGGCCATGGCTGCCTGAGAGAAGTGGGAGTGACATGGCTTGAGGACAGGTTGTAGGGATGGAAGGAAGACAATAGCCCAAAAGTGTCGCCAGGAAGCTAGGAGAAAGACATTGCCCTGATACTTTTCAATAAAGTTCAGGAGTGAGGATTATATCTGAGGTTGCATAGGAAAAGGGGAAGGTTAAATATGGAATCATGGAAAACATAAAAATTATATCTTTATTCAAGTAATAAAAGCATATTGTGGAAAAGTTAAAAGGTACAGAT
The DNA here is from genome assembly GCF_057802395.1 of Ceratotherium simum simum. NCBI lineage: Eukaryota > Metazoa > Chordata > Mammalia > Perissodactyla > Rhinocerotidae > Ceratotherium > Ceratotherium simum. Next base: position 47,870,549 of record NC_141922.1, on the reverse strand, counting down.
GATCACAAAATAAGCTCACTACATATAAGCACAAAAATAAGTACTATTAACATTTTGCTGCATATCATTTCAGGTTTTTTATATATAAATCTATACATAAATATATACCTTTTAAAAATAGGCATATTCTTGGGGCTGGCTCTGTGGCATAGTGGTTTAGTTTGGTGCACTCTGCTTCAGCAGCCTGGGTTTGTGGGTTTGGATCCCAGGCCTGCACCTACACCACTCATCAGCCATGCTGTGGTGGTGACCCACATACAAAATAGAGGAAAACTGGCACAGATGTTAATCAGGGCAAATCTTCCTCAAGCAAAAAAAGAGGAAGATTGGCAACAGGTGTTGGCTCAGGGTAAATTTTCCTTAGCCAAAAAAAAAAAAAAAAAAAAATAGGTGTATTCAAAAGTGCCATCAATTTTTAGGTTTAGTAGAAATTGTATTATGTTGATGAGAGGTTTGTTTGCTTTTCGAGATACACTACAATGGCCTTTAAAATTGGGAGCCTCTGTGCCATTCAAATGTGTACTTCTGTACCTGTGAAAATTATCAGATTCTACTATCTGTGGGCTGTGCTTGCTAGACAAGTCTTAAATTGTGTATTTTTAAAATCAAGGCTATATAATTTCTTGTAGATCATTGTGAAAGGGTCAATAAATGAGAACAGTTGTTTCTCTAATTTCCATTTAACATCTATTAATTTCATGTTAGTAGGACCATTAAGTTGTTACCAAGCAAAACAGTATTTAAAACAAAATTTAAAACTATTTGTGGCCTACATATATTTAATCCTGGCTGGAGATAAAGCTTCATAATGCTGTTTAATTCATCACATTAACCAGCTTTAAAACACAGACCTTTATAGCAGGCAAAGCATTTCAAGATTTATATACAGTTAGCCTATAAAGTTATATAGCTTGAAAATTAATGTTTCATTGTGAAGAACTCTCAAGTTGCTTGTAAGGCAAATCTAATTAAAAGGATATATAAATATTTTTGAAAAAATGGTCTCGATGTCTTAGCACAAATGTCCTCTTCTCTATGAAGCCTAACCATCCTTTTTAACTCTACCTGACCTTTCCCACTTTCCCAAATTCTTGATCTCCTTTATCCTTTCCCCTACTATTTTTCCATAGCACCTATCACCTTCTAACATACAATGTAACATACTGTCTACTTCTCTTCACTACAGTGTAAGCTGCAGGAAAGCAAGGTTCTCTTTCAGTTTTGCTCGTTGATGTGTCCCAAGTGCCTAGAACAGTATGTGGCCCATAATAAATATTCAAAAATATTTGTCGAATGAATGGAAGTGGGAAAGGAAAGGACTCACCACCAGGGATAGAAGCATATTTTATAAGACCTGAAGCTTATAAAATTTGAGAGGGCTCTCTTTAAGAAAAAAAAATTAAAATATCTTATTTCTGCATATTTTACAAAAACATGACCACGTGAACACATTCATAGCCTGTCCCAGGGTGTGTGAGTGTGAGTGGCCTTGAAGATTGTTTCATCAGTTTCACAGTAATAAAGCTAGAGTTTTGAGGATTATTATTCTTTTATGGTTTAGATATTTATTGACATCAAAGGATATTAACAATATTATGTGAATATTAACAATATTAGTATGTGAAAGAAACAGGTTACAAATAGAATGTATAATATGATACCATCTGATGCAAAATGAATGGAAAGATATACAAACGATATTTCTGGGTGATGGGATTACAGGTGTTTGTTTATTTCATTTGCTTGTCTGTATTTTCTAAATTAAATAAATGAGTATGGATTGCTTTCATCATGAGAAAAAAAGTTGCAGTTTTTAAGTATAGAAAACACACCCAACTGCAATTAGAAGAATGTGTTCTAATTCCTTTTGAAGGGTTCCCTAAATTATTTATACTATTTTCCCTCTTTCTGGTGAAAAAATAACATACTTTTTTTGAAGAACTGGTCAAGATTTGAGAACAGGCTCTAACTACAGCCACTGCTCCCCTAACCCTTCCTCCAACCCCCAGAAACATCTCTGTTCCCCTCTCCCACTCCCACATTCACTCTAAAAAGTTAAGCAGACTAGCTAAGCGGCCCATGGGTGAAAACAATCAAATTCATTTCAAATGAGACTTTAAAGGAGGTAAAATATATACAGATATTACACCTGTCAGACCTGACCCTTTTATGTCAATTTTAAGATGGACGTATAAGACTTGGTGGGGACATAATGGTCTACTATTTGCACACATCCAGGTAGTTCTCAGCATTTCCAATTAGACTCCCTAATTTTACTTACAAATGGTTGTTATTATTCTGAATTGTATTCACTAATTTCACATAACAAAAATATTTTAATCTTTTATTTTTTTGCTGAGGAAGACTGGCCCTGGGCTAACATCCATGTCCATCTTCCTCTACTTTATATGGGACACCGCCACAGCATGGCTTGACAAGCAGTGTGTCGATGCGCGCCCGGGATCCGACCTGGCGAACCCCGGGCCGCCCCAGCGGAACGCGCGCACTTAACCGCTTGTGCCACCCGGCCGGCCCCAACAAAAATATTTTAAAATGCAATTAGAAATAGGTTTAAGCAACTTTTAAATGGATTAGTAAAAGCACCAGAGTATTTCTGCCATTTGTTAAGAAACCACTTTCATGTTTGGAATTCTGAAGGACAACCTCAGCACATTTTTAATCCATCAGGCTTTTGGTTGCTTTTCTTTCTTTTCCAATTCCAGCTTTTGTTTTGAATAACCTAAAAGTAAACTGTCTCTCAGATAGCAAAAATAACATTCTGAGTTAAGTTCCATAAAAAATATCATTTTGGATGTTGCAAGCTTTTGCCTTTTCAAAAGGATTACAGTTTTTAGTGGATGAAAAGAAGTGGAGCCAGCAAAGGAGATTGAGAAGGGCCAGAAAGGTCAGAGGAAAATCAAGAGAGCGTAGCACTAAAAGCCAAGGAGAGAGTTTCCAAGGGAGAAAGAACGGCCGTACATGAAGAGCTGGTGTGGAGGGTACTTGCTGCACGTTCCCCGCCCATCACTTCACCTCCTCCTTTCCAGGCTCCTTCCTCTACGCCTGAAAATACAGCCAGTTCTTCCCCGGCTACTAGCTAGCTCCCTCCTTCCTGTCAAAGCGTTGTTACAAGAGCGGAAAGCAAACTGAAGGGCAACAGCCTGTGCGGAAGGGCTTTGTAATCTGTAGAACACCGGGCGCGTGATGCAAGTCAGATGAAGAGTCTGCTGGTCTAGATGACTCAGACACATCTTGTCAACCAAAGAGAGGTATTACCACACAGGCCAGAGGTGACCGAGGGAATCCACCACCCCAGCGGGGCTGCTATACGCAAGATATTTCACCACATCTTCAGGATTCGCTATTCACACTGCCTGTATTTCATCACCCATGATTCACTCTGTATTCTCTGACCTTTAGTTTCTCCCTCCACCTAAAGCCCCTAAGCTACTAACATGGTGCAGGGAGTTATTTCAAACACTCCGACTTTAAAAGGACAGGTACAAAAAACAGTAGAGAGGTATAAAATCAAGAACAAATCTAGAGTTGTGGCCAGACCTCTACGAATAATGCTGGGAATGCCTGAGTTTTAAATGAGTTTTGCCTTGAGAAAAAAAATTAAAGGTCAGAGATAATAAAGAGAAAGGGGATTCCTTATCCTCAGTGAGGGTGGTGTAATGTTTAACAGGCAGGAAAAAAAATGTAAAACTACTCAACTTTTGTCTGACTTTCTTCTTTCCTATCAAGAAAAAAATCTTCAATGAAAAGTTCCAACACTTAAAAAGATTAAAAAAAGCACATTTAAGAAGGAACTGAAGTCCATTTGATAGGTGAGAAAAGACCATTTAGCTATTTTCAATGGTCAAATGAAATACTTTCCAGAGCATGAAAAGGAGCTATCAATGCTGGTAAAGAACTGCTGTCAGTAATCTTCGAAAAATTGCGGAGAACAGGAGAGATGTGAGAGAACTAGATACAGTCATGACCTAATTTAAGAAACAGAGAAAACATTTTGTCTTCTAGAAACAACCTGCTGGGCGAGGTGGCCGAGATTCCCAGTAGAACTCTCTAATAATTGGTTACCATAGAAAGAGGTGGGTGGCTTCCCACCAAAGCTGGCTAACTGAATACATGCATTTACCTCTCTTTCCAAATTCCATAGAAATGTCCGGAGAGTAAAATTAAATAAAAATAAATCTAAATAAGTTTCAGAAAATTCAGAAGGGGGTTGCCAATAGTCAACTAGAATACTGAGGAATTTCTGGAATATATTGATGCTGAAATGCAACAAAACTAAGCAACTCATGAGTCCAAACTCATGAAAGAGAACTCCGAAAATAATTTTTCTCAGCAGAATTCTGCAAAAGCCTTACTATCAAAATAAGCAGAAGCTGGCTGGAAGAAGTGAGTCCTGGGCAAGAGCCAGGTAACACGTAAAGGCAGAGCCAGTCCTCATGCCACCTAAGGGCTGCTGCTGATGTGTGCCCCAGGCAGGCTGTGTATAGTGACAATTTTTACATAAGAGACTCTCCAAATGGACACCAGGTCCAAAGAATCAGGACCTTGTCATAGGCAAAGGAGAGCTGCATATCCTTAAAATAAACCATACTCACGTCTTGAAGGAAAGTCCACCCTCCCTCTGCCATGCACAGCCACTTGAATCAGAGCTGATTTAATCCTAACTGGAGCTGCTAGCCAGTTGAACAAGAATTCTTGCTCTCTCCAAACACCAATACTGTTCAGATTAGGACCTTGCCTACAAATATGACCAAACAACCAAGAATCATCCAACAGCCAAGATGGAAAGAAAAGCACCGAACTCAAGAAGCAGAACTAATGTCCAAGAAAACACAATATAGGACACAAAATGAAATGCTAAAATAAGCATATTTAATATCTTTAGAGAGATTCTAGGGAGTTCTGAACCTATGAAAAACGAAATGCAGATGGCTACTAAACATTTAGGAAGAAGTTTAAGACTACTCGAATCAGAATAAAATAAAAAAGAGGGGAAAAAGGGAAGCAGCGATCACCTCAAGTCAGCATGAAAGCACGAAGCACAAGTCGTGCCTCACTCACTTCACTTCCTTCTCGAGAGGTCATCACATGGGTAGGTCGGGGAAGGCCAGTGACGTGGTATGTCGGGCTGGAGTCTAGCAAGCCAGTAAGTAAACTGTTTCACAATATGATACCCTGAAAACAAATTATATCCTACTGACGATTGACGGAAAAACAAGCTAATAGAAGTTAGTACCACTTATTCAAGAAATTTCTAGTTTTTTTTGTGTGTGTGAGGAAGATCAGCCCTGAGCTAACATCCGTGCTAATCTTCCTCTTTTTTTTGCTGAGGAAGACCGGCTCTGAGCTAACATCTATTGCCAATCCTCCTCCTTTTTTCCCCCAAAGCCCCAGTAGATAGTTGTATGTCATAGTTGCACACCTTCTAGTTGCTGTATGTGGGACGCGGCCTCAGCATGGCCAGAGAAGTGGTACATCGGTGCGCGCCCAGATCCGAACCCGGGCCGCCAGTAGCGGAGTGTGCGCACTTAACCGCTACGCCATGGGGCTGGCCTGAAATTTCTAATTTAAATTTTCTTTTCCTCTAGACTGTAAACTTCTTGAGAGATGGAACCATTTTTCAGTATTCAGTCTATTCCCACTGTCTAGAGGATATTTAGCAAATGACGGATTCTCCATGAATATTTATTGAATAATAATTAAATTTAATAGTAATTAACTCAAAATCTATGTTTAAAAGTATGTATGAGATGAAAGAGAATAGCTAGCTTCTCAGTTCACTTGGAAACATAGGGGTTTTAGTTGATTGCCTGCTTAATGTTGTCAACATTGTGACACAGCTGATAAGAGAGCGCTCGAGAAAAGGCGGTAGTAATGGACCAATAGTGGGGAACACAGAAGAGTTGTGGCAAGGTGTAGTTTCCAAAGATGACCACACCAATCTCTCTCATCCCACATGCTCTTTTTGCAATGTGACTTTGACTTTTGACTCTCCTCCCTTTGAGTGGTGGGGAGTATGTTCCCTTCCCTTCAGTCTGAGTGAGTTTTTTACTATGACAGAAATATAACCATGTGTCTTCCTAGGCTCAGTCATAAAAGGCAATACAGCTTCTGCCTGGTTCTCTTGGGACACTCGCTCTTGAAACCCACTCCCAATCTGTGGGCATAACAAAGTAGTTTTCTATGCCACTAAGTTTGGGATGGTTTGTTATACAGCCATCAACAACTGTAAAAATAAGAAAATGGACATGCAAGTTGTGATATATTTACTCAGTGGAATATTATGCTGCCACAATAAGAAGTTTGCCTATTGAAATAGGAATAAATGTTTACTATTATTCATTTACTCATTTAAGAAACATTTTTGAGTCTGCTCTGTGCTGGGGGCTGTTCTGAGGATACAACACTGAACAAAACAAAGTCCTCACTCAAAGTCTTCTGTCTGGCCTGTGTAATTTGGTGTCCCGCATTGTTTAGTCTTTAAGTCTCTTGCTCTGAACCACTGATGAGGTCCCAAACTCTGTCTTCAGCTCTGATCTCTGTCTTGAGCTCCAGACTTGTCTGTTTCAATGCTTGCCTGCTCTCTTGAATTGGCTATCCCACAGGCACCCCAAACTGCTAAATAATGTCACTAATACCTACACGCTGTCCTGAGCCAGCAACTTGGGGATTTCTCTCTCCCTCCGTACCTCTCACCACTTGACAACTCTACCTCCACAGTCACAGAGGTCGCTGAGTGTACCTCCATATCATCTGAATCCACCCCTTTTTCCATTCCACCACTACTCCCTGGTTCAAGTCATCATCATTTCCTCTCTGGGTTCTTTGGTCTTCCTGCCACTATATTGCCTCAAAATCAACCTATACAATGCTGTTTTTTTTTCTTTTTCCACAATATACAAATATGATTATGTTACCTTCTTGTTGAAAATCCTTCACTTATACTCTTCAGAATAATGTCCAAGATTCTTATCACTGACATATAAATGGAGGGAAGTTACAGAACAACATGCATAGTATGATCCCATTCATATAAATTTACATACATATATTCATATGTTTACATACCTATAAAAAGGCACTAGATGTTCAATAAAATACAATAGTTGTAATCTTAGAGTGAGGAGAGTACAGGTGATTTTTACTTTCTTCTTTGTACTTTTATGTATTGTTATGATACATATAAATCAGAATTCTTTTAAAAAAATAAACATTTCACTTTTACAGAAACAATAAACCATTAAAAATATTAAATAAGGAGACCCTTCATTATCTAGCCTTGGCCTATCTAGTTTTGTCATTTCTCCTCTCTCTCCTGGTCCTTACCCTAGCTCCTGCCTCACGCAATATGATTACTTGCATTCTCTCAGCAAACAATGCTCTTTCCTGCCTCCAAGCATTCACACATCCAGCCTCCTCTGCCCAGAAGGCACTTTCCTCCCTTTTTGCCTATCTGATCCCTACTTAACTTATTAGGGCTCAGGTCAGGTATTGACTCTTACAAGAGGCTTTTCCTAACTAACCCCTTCACCAAGCTCCTATGTTAACTTCTACTATTACCTATTACGCTGCCTCTTAGCTCTCTATTGGCCTCCATCTTTCCTACACACCGAGTATCCACAGAGCCCATACAAGGCTGTCACACTGAAAGCATTCAATACATTGTTTCCCAGGGAAATCAGTGAAGCACAGTTTGGGGAGACAAGAGAGGTTAAGGGCAAAAGTTTTGGTATTCCATTCTCTGGGTTCAAATTTCCAGTTCTGTCACTTGCCAGCTCTGGGACTCTAAACAAATTACTTAGCCTTTCTGTACCTTAGTTGCCATAGCTATAAAGTGAAAATAATACTAACCACATCATAGGGTTGTTGTGAAGATTAAGTAACGTCAAGTGTAAACAAGTCCCACATAGGGTAAGCATTTTAAAAATGGTTGTTATTATTTTTGGTCCCTCATTGACCTATAAGGTCCTTGAGAGCAGGGCTGTGTCCTTTATCACTGCATTCCCAGAATCTGGTATATAAGAGGTATTTAATTAATGTTTGATGAAACCTATATGAACTAGTATATTCTTGAATCTTCTGAAAAATATCTTCTGTTTATTTAATAATTACTTCATGGTTATTACTAACCCTAGCCCAAACCCTAACTGCGACCATATATTCTCACTATGAGGAAAAGTAAGCCAACACTGACAGGCACCATGCAAAAATATATTAAATCTCCAGACCAAAAGGAAAATGACAAGCACCCAGAAGTCAACATGGAAAGCACAGAAATGTATAACCTTAATGACAGAGAATTCAAAATAGCCATCATAAAAAAACTTAATGAAATACAAGAAAACGCAGACAGATAATTCAATGAAATCAGGAGTTTCTTCACAAAAGATATTGAAACTATAAAAAAAACCAATCAGAAATTTTAGAGATGAAAGACACTATAGAGGAGATAAAGACAAACCTGTAAGCCTTAAGCATCAGAGCTGACAATATGGAGGAAAGAATTAGCAATATTGAGGACAGCAATGCAGAAGTGCTCCAGATGGAGGAGGAAAGAGAACTAAGACTAAAAAGAAATGAAGAAACTCTCCGAGAAATATCTGACTCAACTAGGAAATCCAACATAAGGATTATAGATATTCCAGAGGGAGAAGAGAGGGAAAAAGGAGCAGAGAACTTGGTCAAAAAAACAATATCTGAGAACTTCCCAAACCTGGGGAAGGAGCTGGAAATACCAGTGAATGAAATAAATAGATCTCCTAAATATATCAACATGAAAAGACCCTCTCCAAGGCATATAGTAGTAAAGCTGGCAAAAGTCAATGACAAAGAAAAAATATTAATGGCAGCTAGACAAAAAAATAAATAACATACACAGGATCTCCTATGAGGCTCTCAGCTGATTTCTCAACAGGAACTTTACAGGCTAGGAGAAAGTGGAATGATATATTCAAAATTCTGAAGGACAAAAACTTTCAGCCAAGAATACTCTATCCAGCAAAAATATCCTTCAGATATGATGGAGAAACAATAACTATCCCAGATAAACAAAAGCTAAGGGAGTTCATTGCCACAAGACCCCCACTACAAGAAGTGCTCAAGAAGGCCCTCATCCCTCAGAAAAAAAAGAGAAAGGGGATTCAAAGTGTTGAACAAGGAGGAAAATAGGCTGACAAAACCAAAAAAATTGCAGTCCTCTATCAAAATAGATTAGCAAACACTTAATTATAAAACCAAAGGTCAAGGGAAGGTAAGCACCAAGCATAAATGCAACCTCATCGTGTTAAACATGAACTCACAACACAAGAAGGAATAAGATGTGACAACAATAACTTAGAAGGGGAAGAGGAAAGGGATCGAATCGACTTAGTCTAAGGGAATAAGAGGCCATCAACAAATGGATTATCACATCCATAAGATTTTTTATACAAGCCTCATGGTAACCACTAACGAAATAATCAGAACAGAATGACACATGATAAAGAAAGAGAAAACTAAGAGAACCCCCATACAGAACTACCAAACTGAACTGGTAGTCCAAAACACATGGGACGAGAAACAAAAGAAATGCAAAAGAACTGGAAAAAGAGCAATAAAATAACAACAACAAGCCCCCATATATCAATAATTATCCTAAATATAAATGGACTGAACTCTCCAATCAAAAGACACAGAGTGGTGGGATGGATTAAAAAACAAGACCCAACAATATGCTGCCTCCAGGATACACATTTCAGCTCTAAAGACAAACACAGGCTCAGAGTGAAAGGATGGAAGACAATACTCCAAGCTAATGGCAAACAAAAGAAAGCAGATGTTGCCATACTTATATCAGACAAAGTTGACTTCAAGATTAAACAGGTAATGAGAGACAAAGAGGGGCAATATATAATGATAAAAGGGACACTCCACCAAGAAGACATATCACTTTTAAATATACATGCACCCAATACAGGAGCACCGAGGTACATAAAGCAACTATTAACAAACCGAAAAGGAGATATTAACAACAACACAATAATAGTAGGGGATCTTAACACCCCACTCTCATCAATGGACAGATCATCCAGACAGAAAATCAATAAGGAAATAACGGACCTAAACAAAAAACTAGATGAGATGGACTTAATAGACATATACAGAGCACTCCATCCAAACACAGCAGATTACACATTCTTCACAAGTGTGCATGAAACATTCTCAAGACTAGACCATATGTTGGGAAACAAGGCATGCTTATATAAATTTAAGAAGATTGAAATCATAACAAGCATCTTTTGAGACCATAATGCCATGAAGTTAGAAATCAACTACAAGGAAAAGACCGGGAAAGTGACAAAGCTGTGGAGACTCAACAACATGCTACTAAACCACCAATGGATCATTGATGAAATTAAAGGAGAAATCAAAGCATATCTGGAGACAAATGAAAATGAAAATACACCATACCAACTCATATGTGATGCAGCAAAAGCTGTCCTGAGGGGGAAACTCATTGCAATACAGGCCCACCTTAATAAACAAGAAAAAGCCCAAATAAGCAACCTCAAACTATGCCTAACAGAAGTAGAAAAAGAAGAACAAACAAAGCCTAAAGTCAGCAGAAGGAGGGAAACAATAAAAATCAGAGCATAAATAAATGAAACTGAAATAAAAAACACAGTAGAAAGGACCAATGAAACAAAGAGCTGGTTCTTTGAGCAGATAAACAAAATTGACAAACCCTTAGCCAGACTCACCAAGAAAAATAGAGAGATGGCTCAAATAAATAAAATTAGAAATGAAAAAGGAGAAATTACAACAGATACCACAGAAATACAAAAGATTATAAGAGAATACTATGGAAAACTATAGGCCAACAAATTGGACAATCTAGAAGAAATGGATAAATTCCTAGACTCATACAACCTCCCAAAACTGAATCAAGAAGAAATAGAAAACCTGAATAGACCAATCACAAGTAAAGAGATTGAAACAGTAATCAAAAACCTCCCAAAAAATAAAAGGCCAGGACCAGATGGCTTCTCTGGAGAATTCTACCAAACATTCAAAGAATACTTAATACCTATCCTTCTCAAACTATTCCATAAAATAGAGGAAGATGGAACACATCCCAACACATTCTATGAGGCCAACATCACCCCGATACTAAAGCTAGGCAAAGGCAATAATAAGAAGGAAAATTACAGGCCAATATCTCTGATGAACATAGATCCAAAAATCCTCAAGAAAACACTGGCAAACCGAATACAGCAATACATTTAAAAGATCACAGACCATGATCAAGTGGGATTTATACCAGGGACACAGGGATGGTTCAACATCCACAAATCAGTGAGTGTGATACACCACATTAACAAAATGAGGAATAAAAACCACATGATCATCTCAATAGATGCAGAGAAAGCATTTGATAAGATCCAGCATCCATTTATCATAAAAACTCTCAACAAAATGGGTATAGAAGGAAAGTACCTTAACATAATAAAGGCCATATATGACAAACCCACAGCCAACATCAGACTCAATGGGGAAAAACTGAAAGCCATCCCTCTGAAAACAGGGACAAGACAAGGGTGCCCACTCTTGCCACTCTTATTCAACACAGTAGTGGAGGTTCTGGCCAGAGCAATTAGGCAAGAAAAAGGAATAAGAGGAATCCAAATAGGCAACGAAGAAGTGAAACTCTCACTGTTTGCAGATAACATGATCTTATATATAGAAAACCCTAAAGAATCCATTGGAAAACTATTAGAAATAATCAACAACTACAGCCAAGTGGCAAGGTACAAAATCAACTTACGGAAATCAGTTGCATTTCTATATACCAACAACAAAGTAACAGAAAGAGAACTCAAGAATACAATCCCATTTACAACTGCAACAAAAAGAATAAAATATCTAGCAGCAAATTTAACCTAGGAAGTGAAATACCTATACAATGAAAACTATAAGACATTATTGAGTGAAATCAATGATGACATAAAGAAATGGAAAAATATTCCATGCACTTGGTTTGGAAGAACACACATAGTTAAAATGTCCATACTATCTAAAGCAATCTACAGATTCAATGCAATCCCAATCAGAATCCCAAGGACATTCTTCACAGAAATAGAACAAATAATACTAACATTCATATGGGGCAACAAAAGACCCTGTATAGCTAAAGCAATCCTGAAAAAGAACAAGGCTGGAGGCATCACAATCCCGGACTTCAAAACATATTACAAAGTGATAGTAATTAAAGTACTGGTACAAAAACAGACACACAGATCAATGGAACAGAATTGATGGAACAGAATTGAAAGTCCAGAAATAAAACCTCATATCTACGGGCAGTTAATATTTGACAAAGAAGCTAAGGACATACAGTGGAGAAATGAATGTCTCTTCAATAAATGGTGCTGGGAAAACTGGACAGCCACTTGCAAAAGAATGAAAGTAGACCATCTTCTTTTGCCATATACAAAAATTAACTCAAAATGGATCAAAGACCTGAAGGTGAGACCTGAAACTATAAAAGTCCTGGAGGAAAATATAGGTAGTACACTACTCGTCATCAGCCATAAAGGGATCTTTTTGAGTTCCATGTCTACTCAGACAAGGGAAACAAAAGAAAAAATAAACAAGTGGGACTTCATCAGATTAAAGAGCTTCTACAAGGCAAATGAAACCAGGATCAAAATGAATAGGGAACCCACCAGCTGGGAAAAAATATTTGCAAACCATATATCTGACAAGGGATTAATCTCCATAATATATAAAGAACTCACACAACTGAATAACAAAAAAACAAACAACCTAATCAAAAAATGGGCCTAGTAAATGAACAGACACTTCTCCAAAGAAGATATACAGATGGCCAATAGGCACATGAAAAGATGCTCAACATCACTAATCACCAGGGAAATGCAAATCAAAACGACACTAAGATATCATCTTACACCCGTTAGAATGGCTATAATCACGAAGACAAAAAACAACAAACGCTAGAGAGGCTGTGGAGAAATGGGAACACTCATTCACTGCTGGAGGGAATGCAAACTGGCACAGCCTCTATGGAAAACAGTATGGAGATTCCTCAAAAAATTAAAAATATAAATACCTTATGATCCAGCTATCCCACTACTGGGTATCTACCCAGCGAACCTGAAATCAGCAATCTAAAGAGGCTTATGCACCCCTATGTTCATCACAGCATTATTCACTACAGCCAAGACATGGAAGCAATCCAAGTGTCCCTCGACTGACGACTGGATAAAGAAGATGTGGTGTATATATATATATATATATATATATACACACCATGGAATACTACTCAGCCATAAAAAAGGACAAAATCGTCCCATTTGCAACAACGTGGATGGACCTGGAGGATATTATGTTAAGTGAAATAAGCCAGAAAGAGAAAGACAAACAGTGCATGATTTCACTCATATGTGGAATATAAACCAACACACGGACAGATAGAACTGTTTGGTGGTTACCAGTGGCTGGGTGGGTGGGGGGTGGGCACAAGGGGTGGAGGGATGCACTTATATGGTGACTGATAAACAATAATGTACAACAAAAATTTCACAATAAAAAAAAAGAAAGAAAAATACTGTTTGGGAAAGCCTGGTGATGAGAAACCTGTGTAAAATAACCAGCCTGGGAACCAGCCTCTGCCTTCTTCATCAGAGAATACAACATATTGGCTGGGTTTTGCTCTATGTCAGGGGTCTATTTAGTCCTGAGGTAGGTACTGTTATTATTTATCTTCATTTTGCATACAAAGTTTACCAGGTTGCCCAAGATCACCCAGCTAGCCAGGGTCAGAGCCAGGACTTGAACCTCAGCAGTGTGGTTCCAGGTCCCAAGCTCCTATCACCACACTATGCCTCCTCCTTCAGGACAGAAGAACAATAAGTAGGGCAGTAACAGGACCAGATTGGGGCTTTTGAAAGTCATTCTGGCACTAAGGTAGGGGAGGGATTGGAAGGAAAAAGCAAGTGTCCAATAGATGTTTCAGTTCCAGTAACTATTTGGCTTGCAATTTTCTTACATTATTAATACAAAGTTTGAAAGTAGCTGATATGTAAGATAAGCTGTTTCGGTCTAGAAAAGCAAAACTCACAACCAATAACATGTTGATTGCTTTGAACTTTTAAAAACATATTAAAAAGCCATGAACATAGCCCTAATGGTTCATCAATAAGATATACTCACATGCTCCCTGTTTCATTTTTGCAGTAGTGGTAACAAGTTATTCCCTCCATATCCATGGAGCAACCCTCATCTTACCCTCAGCATGCAAATGAAGAAGACCCCTATCCAACAAATGGGGAAGGTGTTGGGCATCAAGGTGTGTGTATATTGGAACAGAGCTGGTGTGTGTGTGTGTGTATGTGTGTGTGTGTGTGTTGTGTATGGGGGTGTGTATCTTATACAGAGTTGGAATGTTGTCTTTTTCACACTATGCCAGAATCACATGAAACATTTTCAGTTATTATAATTTCCATTTTTAGTGAATGTTTAGTGAAGGAAACTAAATGTTTCCTTAAAATTTCTGACTCAAGAAATATCTGTTCTTGTACAAAATTAAGTGGAATGGAAAGTAATTGAATGAAATGGAATTAAAAATAATTGAACTGAATTGCAAAATATGTACAAGTATCACAGTTCTTAAATGCATCTATGTTATTGTCACTAGAGGGAGCTCAGCACTTAATTTGTATTCTGAAAGAGTCCAGCACACTGGCAATCAAAACATCACAAGGGCAGTTTGCATCCCATTGAGCTGTATGTTAGGGGCTTTCAAATAAATCAACACCATTATTTTTCCTAGAAAATGAAAGTGACTGAAAGCGTTACCTCTCATGCTTTTCAGGGTATTTGGGGCGAGTATAAATGCCTTAGTCTCTGTGGTGCCACTGTCAAAATAACACATACACTTCACTGAATGCCCCTCTAAAATGGCTCATGCTCTTTGCAATGGTCCAAAACAGAATGGATGAGTAAAGATTGGAACACGATGCATGAAATGTGCCTCAGCATAGTGTCTCAGGTGGAGAGCTTATGCAGGGCGGTCAGCACAATAACCACACGAACAAGATCCGGACCTCAGATGATGCTTCACCTTTATTTTTATTTATTTGTTTATTTTTTTTGAGGAAGATCAGCTCTGAGCTAACATCCACTGCCAATCCTCCTCCTTTTTTTCCCCAAAGCCCCAGCAGATAGTTGTATGTCATAGTTGCACATCCTTCTAGTTGCTGTATGTGGGACGCGGCCTCACCATGGCCGGAGAAGCGGTGCATCAGTGTGCACCCGGGATCCGAACCCAGGCCGCCAGTAGCAGAGCGTGCGCACTTAACCACTAAGCCACGGGGTCGGCCCAATGCTTCACCTTTAAATCCGCATCACTATATGTGAACTGCTCCTAAATACACCTCTTGTGATGGATGCATTTTTTTAAAAACAAGGGAGACCTCTATTTTGTCACCACCATTTATAAGCAAACGTCACTGAACTTTGGACTCAAGCTGTTTAAAAAAAAGGATTACATATGACTTTTAGAAGACAATAAACATTTACTAAGTCCTGCAGCTGAGGGATTTTGGACAAAAATAAAAGACAATTCTAGGCCTTATAGAAATAATTGAATTGAATAAGCCTCGTAAATGAGAATGAAAAGAATATTATCATCATACACATTTTTTCGCAAGCCTGATTTCTAGCGAAGAAATAAAACATAATAAAAATAAGAGATCCAGGCAAAAGCCAGTAAATATGAGCCTTAAGTCACTCAGGATATGGTTATTTGCACATCCTGGGGGAAATGCTGAAGTTCATAAAACTACAGACCCTTAAATTTGGAAGGAACTCAGTCTAGCCCTTACCTCCATAGAAGTCCTTCTGCTTCGTCCAGTCCTCTGCGGTGCTCAGACATGGGGAGGAGAGCCCACCACATCTTAAGGCAGCCTCGTCTCTTACTGGATGGCTCTAATTCTGCAAAAGAAATTCTTCTGCCTTCAGAACTTCAATTTTCTACTGTATAACATCGTACTTTTATTCTGATTCTGCCCTGTGGCTGAAAATAGAAAGTCTTTTTTCTTGTTCTCAGGAAAGGCATTGAATCTAAATATGGACATGGTGTCCTCCGTGGCTACATCCTTCTTCCCTGCCCCATGTCCCCTCCCATCAAGACTTTTTATATCCAGCCCAAATATTATAAGCTTGTTTACAAAATATTTATTAAAATGCACTTTTATCATTCTTCCCTTGGGATAAAACTTTGTAGAAAATTTAGAAAATTCAGACATGCTGGGCCGGCCCTGTGGCTTGGTGGTTAAGTGCGCGCGCTGCGATGCTGGTGGCCCGGGTTCGGATCC
Organism: Ceratotherium simum simum; assembly: GCF_057802395.1. NCBI lineage: Eukaryota > Metazoa > Chordata > Mammalia > Perissodactyla > Rhinocerotidae > Ceratotherium > Ceratotherium simum. Next base: position 47,854,155 of record NC_141922.1, on the reverse strand, counting down.
CGGGTGCACATCGAGGCACCACTTCTCCGTCCATCCTGAGGCCGAGTCCCACATACAGCAACTAGAAGGATGTGCAGCTATGACATACAACTATCTACTGGGGCTTTGGGGGGAAAAAATAAAATAAATTAAAAAAAAAATCTTAAAAAAAAAAAAAAAAGAAAATTCAGACATGCTAAACGAAGAAAATAACCTTACTTCACAAAAATAATCAACTTTTCTATGTCAACATATACTTCTTTATTAAATATTTTCACCAAAAATAGGATATCATTCATTTTGTTTAGTAAACTTTTTTTTCATATAACCAACTAATAAATCATCTACAACAACATTTTTAAAGTTGAATAGTTCTTTATCGTGTTTGTACCATATTTATTCAAATAAGTCACTACTTTGGATATTTAGGTAGTTTTGCATTTTGGCTATTAGAACAATCACTAAAAACTTCTTGCCTATTGATTTTTGGCAAGACATTTGTATTATTTTCTCACATTTTATTTTCTTATTTTTTTTAAAATTAAGACCTTTTAATTCTTTTAAAAATTTGCTTCAAAAGTAAAATATGTTCTTTACTTCCTCAATAACTTCTTATGAAGCATTGTCCAAGTTCATCCTCATTCCTGTGAATCTCAAAATAGAGAAATTTACTTCTCTCTGAACACTTTTTCTGAAAAGCCACTCCCTTCCCCCAATGTCATTTTTGTCCAGGAGACTTCCTGAGCCCCGGGTCCAGGTTAGGGCTCTGTTATAATGTCTCATCACACCTTTTACTTGTCCTTCATGGTATTTTTCATGATTGTAATTACATAGTTGATTGTATGATTTTGTTTAACTCCACTGGTTTGTTAGAATCACAAGGACAGAAACCCCGTCTGCTAATTCAGCACAGTGTCTATGGTGACTGACTAACACAGTGCCTAGCAAAAAACATGTACTAAAACACTTCCTAAATAAATGGAAAGATTTGTAGATTTTAAGTGACTGGACCAATGAAATCGACCATTTCAAGTGGGCAAGAATTATGTTTCAATATTCTATATTCTGAGTCCTTATTCTACAGGGCTGGCAGAAAACTTAACTCAGTCACAGCAGCCTCACTGCCTGCTGAGCCATAGTTGCTGGATCCTACACAGGGCCCATGCTTTGAAGGAGGAACCTCGAGTCGCTGGTGATGTGTCCAGACATTACCTGCCCACTGTTCTGCCCAGGCCTCTTTAGGTCTGTGGCTCTTCCCAGCTTCTGTGCCACTTCCGGGACATGCAAACCTTCTCGTGAGGCTGCCTGCACAAAGGTCTGTACCCACAGACACTGAGCCGTTTCTCTTTAGGCCTCCCCACCTCTGCAGACCAGGCAGGGAACAGTGGACCCTCTGCACAGCTGACCCACAGTCATCTCTTTCTCTCCCTTCCCACACCAGCCCACGGAAATCTATTTCTTGCCTAATTAAAAACTCAATAGAAAAATGGGCAAAAGTTATGGGAACAGTTTACACATATCCATAAAAGGAAATACAAATGGTTCTTAACCATATGAAACAATGTTAAGCCTCACTCACAGTAAGATAAATGCAATAAAAATTGTAAGATACCGTCTTTCAGTTATTAAAACAGCAGAGATCTGATGGAAGAGACTACATCACTGGTGGGGATGTTGATTGGTCTTACTTTAGGGTAGATAAAAGATGGCTGGAAATTCTTTGTCCCCAGCCCCTAGCTGTGGCAGTCCTCCTAGTACAGGCGCCAGACACGTGAGTGAAGAGGCCTTCAGATGTCTCTGCCCTCAGCAGCCATCTAACTGCAAGTATATGGGAAACCCCAAGCAAGACGGTGAGAGATAATAATAAATAGTTAAGTCACTAAGTTTGGAGTGGTTTGACATATAGCAATAGATAACTAGAATACATCTCTTGGGAGTATAATTTGACAATATTTATCAAATGTTTAAATCTTTTCGTCGTTTCTTATGGCTAAGTAGTATTCCATTGTGTATATATACCACAGCTTCTTTATCCATTCGTCCCTTGATGGGCACTTAGGTTGCTTCCAAGTCTTGGCTATCGTGAATAAGGCTGCAAGGAACACAGGGGTGCATGTACCTTTGCAAATTGGTGTTTTCAAGTTCTTTGGATAAAATACCCAACAGTGGAATAGCTGGATCATATGGTAGTTCTATCGTTGATTTTTTGAGGAATCTCCATACTGTGTTCCACAGTGGCTGCACCAGTTTGCACTCCCACCAGCAGTGTATGAGAGTTCCCTTCTCTCCACATCCTCTCCAACACATGTTATTTCCTGTCTTGTTAATTATAGCCATTCTGACGGGCGTGAGGTGATATCTCATTGTAGTTTTGATTTGCATTTCCCTGATAGTTAGTGATTTTGAACATCTTTTCATGTGTCTGTTGGTCATCTGTATATCTTCTTTGGAGAAATGTCTGTTCAGGTCTTTTGCCCATTTTTTAATTGGGTTGGTAGTTTTTTTGTTGTTGAGATGCATGAGTTCTTTATATATTTTGGAGATTAAGCCCTTATCAGATGTATGGTTTGCAAATATCTTCTCCCAATTGTTAGGTTGTCTTTTCGTTTTGTTGATGGTTTCCTTTGCTGTGCAGAAGCTTTTTAGTTTGATGTAGTCCCATTTGTTTATTTTTTCTATTGTTTCTCTTGCCCGATCAGATGTGGTGTTTGAAAAGATGTTGCTAAGACTGATGTCGAAGAGCGTACTGCCTATGTTTTCTTCTAGAACTTTCACAGTTTCAGGTCTTACATTCAAGTCTTTAATCCATTTGGAGTTAATTTTTGTGTATGGTGTAAGGTGAGGGTCTACTTTCATTTTTTTGCATATGGCTATCCAGTTTTCCCAACACCATTTGTTGAAGAGACTTTCTTTTCCCCATTGTATGTTCTTGGCTCCTTTGTCAAAGATTAGCTGTCCATAGATGTGTGGGTTTATTTCTGGGCTTTCGATTCTATTCCATTGATCTGTGTGTCTGTTTTTGTGCCAGTACCATGCTGTTTTGGTTACTATAGCTTTGTAGTATATTTTGAAATCAGGGAGTGTGATACCTCCAGCTTTGTTCTTTTTTCTCAGGATTCCTTTAGCTATTCGGGGTCTTTTGTTGTTCCATATAAATTTTAGGATTCTTTGTTCTATTTCTGTGAAAAATGTTGTTGGAACTTTGATAGGGATTGCATTGAATCTATAGATGGCTTTAGGAAGTATGGACATCTTAACTATGTTAATTCTTCCAATCTAAGAGCACGGAATATCTTTCCATTTCTTTGTGTCTTCTTCAATTTCTTTCAGAAATGTTTTATAGTTTTCGGTGTACAGATCTTTCACCTCTTTGGTTAAGTTTATTCCTAGGTATTTTATTCTTTTTGTTGCAATTGTAAATGGGATGGTATTTTTAATTTCTCTTTCTGCTACTTCGTTGTTAGTGTACAGAAATGCAACTGATTTTTGTATGTTGATTTTGTATCCTGCAACTTTACCATATTCGTTTATTACTTCTAAAAGTTTTCTGGTGGATTCTTTAGGGTTTTCTATATATAAAATCATGTCATCTGCAAATAGTGACAGTTTCACTTCTTCCTTTCCAATTTGGATCCCTTTTATTTCTTTCTCTTGCCTGATTGCTCTGGCTAGGACTTCCAGTACTATGTTAAATAGGAGTGGTGACAGTGGGCATCCTTGTCTGGTTCCTGTTCTTATAATGGGCCGGCCCCGTGGCTTGGTGGTTAAGTGTGCGTGCTCCGATGCTGGTGGCCCGGGTTCGGATCCCGGGCGCGCACCGAGGCTCCACTTCTCCGTCCATCCTGAGGCCGAGTCCCACATACAGCAACTAGAAGGATGTGCAGCTATGACATACAACTAACTACTGGGGCTTTGGGGGGAAAAAATAAATAAATAAAATCTTTAAAAAAAAAAATAAAAAAAAATAAATCAATACATACTATGACCCAGAAATTTCATATACTTATCCTACAGATACACTGGAACACATACAAAGTAACACGTAACAAGACATGCATTGCAGCTTTGTTTATAATAGCAAAAGACTGGAAACAATCTAAATGTCTCCATAAGGAACAGGCTAGATACATTCTAGTACATTGAAACAATGGAATATGCTGCTATTAAAAAGAACGAAGAGTCACAGTATTACTAATATAAAATCACATAGAATAATCCCCAAGTTATTTGTTAACTTCACAGCAAGGTGCAGGACAGTATGTTTAATACGCTATTGTTTGTATGATTAAAAAAGAACATGCATATGTATAGGTTTGTAAATACATGGAATGTCTCTAGAAGGATACACAAGAAAATGGTTAGCCATAATTGCCTCTGGAAACGGGACTTGGACACCTGAAGGACAAGAAGTGAGAGAAAGACTTAACTGTTCACTGTAAACTTTTTCACTTCTGTATGATAAGCATGTATATATTACATACTCAAATAACTTTTTAATAATATCTATATGATCCAGCCACACTAGCATAATATCCTCATGTTAAAGATGAGAAAATTAAGCTCAGAAAGCTGAGCTGATTTGTTCAGCATCTGAAAGCGTGCCAGGGACAGAACAAGGTCTGGAAACGATTCCTCCTGTGGAACTCTTTGCCTTGGATGCAGTCCCTGAGTTTACCCCTTTTCAGTAAGCCCTTTCTCCTAGCGTCTCCAAGAAGCACATTTTTTCCTTCCCAATTTCAGCCTGTTTCTACTTCCAGACTAAATTCTTCAGGACTAAATATATGTGTGTTATATTAATTTTCTATTGCTGCTGTAACAAACTACCACAAATTTAGTGTCTTGAAACAACACAAACTTATTATCTTATGTTTCTGGAGGCCAGAAGTCCAAAATGAGTCTTATGGGTATAAAATCACGGTGTTGGCAGGGCTGCATTCCTTCTGGAGGCCCTGGGGAGAATCCATTTCCTTGTCTTTTCCAATTGCTTGAGACGGCCCACATTCCTTGCCTCACTGCCCTCTTCCTCCATCTTCAAAGTGCATTACCCAACTTCTGCTTCCATTGTGCCATCTCCTTCCTCAGCCTTTGATCCTCCTGCCTCCTTCTTTTAAGAACCTTGTGATTACACGGGGCCTATCTGGCTAGTCCAGGAAAATCTCTTCATCACAAGAACCTTAACTTAATCACATCTGTAAAGTCTCTTTTACAATGTAAGGTAACAGTTGTAGATTCTGGAGACTAGGACATGAACATCTTTGGGAGGCCATTATTCAGTCTGCCACATCAGTTCTAAATTTGAGGCAAGTCTCCTAAACTCCTTCTGTCTGAGTTTCTCCATCTATAAAATAGGAATAACAACACTACCTGTTTTGCATAATCCTGGATTTTTACACCTGAAAGAAGTGAGTCTCAAGGAGACCAACTTGCAGAGTGTCACCTGGAGGACGGAGAGCCAAGAATGTGGCTCAGGTGATGAACTATGAACAGGAAATACATGGAAAAGTAATACACGGTGCTGCGTGATATTATATGTGCTAAATGAATAGTCCAGACTATAAATACTAAGGGACTTCAGATTAGGGAGAACTCCTGTAAGACGGGTTGATCAGAAAAGGCATAGTTGTGGGCTGGCCCCGTGACTTAGCGGTTGAGCGCGCATGCTCCACTGGCGGCCAGGGTTCGGATCCCCAGCGCGCACCGATGCACCGCTTCTCCGGCCATGCTGAGGCCGCGTCCCACATACAGCAACTAGAAGGATGTGCAGCTATGACAGACAACTATCTACTGGGGCTTTGGGGGGAAAAAAATAAATAAATAACATCTTTAAAAAAAAAAAAGAAAAGGCATAGTTAAAGGACTGTGCAAATTTTGGATAGAACAAGTAAAGAGAGAGGAGGAAAAAGGTAATTTTGAGTGTGAGCAAAGACAGAATAAAATATCTCAGACCTGTGCGGGGGAGGGTTTGCACTGAGCACTGGAGAGCACAGAAAGAGAGCAAATGGCTGCCCCACAGCATGCACAACAGGAAGACAGGGGTGGGGAGAACCAGGGCGGGGGGAGGGCGAGGGGGGCATTCGGCCCCCCTTCCACAGAGCAGGGTCAAGCGCACGTGATGTCTCATCATCCATGCCACTCTTGACACAGTAGGAAGAAGCCATGCAACTCATGGCCAAAACAGCTTATTTAAGAGGAGGGTAGAGGGGCCAGCCCGGTGGCATAGCCATTAAGTTTGTGCGTTTGGCTTCAGTGGCCCAGGGTTCACTGGTTCGGATCCTGGGCATGGACCTACTCACCACTCATCAAGCCATGCTGAGGTGGCATCCCATATAGAAGAGCTACAACTCTACAACTACGATACACAACAGTGTACTGGGGTTTTGGGGAGGAAAAAAAAAAGAGGAAGATTGGCAACAGATGTTAACGCAGGGCCGATCTTCCTAAAAAAAAAAAGAAGAAGAAGAAGAGGGTAGAGACAGAATTGTCTTTCTCAAAGCTTGAGACATCATGTGGGCTCTGCTTCCCGATACTACAAATGCAGATATCTGCAGCGTGGAGTTCAGCACGACAGCTACGGCTCAGGAAGCTTTAGCAACTAGTCTCCGGAAGATACCTACGGAAAGTGCTACAATTATCGGACACTTCAAATGTGCCAAGTCCTGCGCTTGCTTTACATATATCAAGTCCTTTTAATAATGCTCTGAGGTAGGCATTATTATGTCCATTTCACAAAATGAGAAGCCAGAAAGACAGCCAAGAATTTAGTGCCCATGGTCTACATAGCTGCCCTGAGCCCCACACATTTCCCACCCATAGCAGCCTCTCACCATTCAATGGTAGATACTGGCAAAATGAAACAAACTTTTTTCTGTTTTTGTTTCTTGAAAAATACTGTAAGAAATTTCTGTGAACTGACTAAAAGTCCCAGAAGAGGCAGAAATGTCATAATAATAATTTGATAAATAATCTCTATGTGGGCCGGCCCCGTGGCTTAGCGGTTAAGTGTGCGCACTCCGCTGCTGGCGGCCTGGGTTCAGATCCCAGGCGCGCACCGGCGCACCACTTCTCCAGCCATGCAGAGGCCGCGTCCCACATACAGCAACTAGAAGGATGTGCAGCTATGACATACAACTATCTACTGGGGCTTTGGGGGGAAAATAAATAAATAAAATCTTTAAAAAAATAAAAAATAAAACAAAAAAAAATAATCTCTATGCTGAATGATCTGAAAACCATGAAACTACACCCCCCTAAATCTACATGCAAGAAGCTGGCAACGAGCGAGCAAGTAGGGAGAGCCTTTCCTTTTCCATTTCCTCCCCTCAATCAGATGCAGCTAAAGCAAGCAATGTTTTGTCTGAGGTACATAGTCCCAGGAAGATGTGAAGCCCAAGAAGTCAGGAATGGTTCGAGGTAGACCACAGAGGACATGTCCGAAACAAATGTCCTATTGCCAGGACAAAACAGCTGTGCACAGGTGGGCACCCCTGGCCCCACTAGTTCTGTCATGTTGAAGAGGGCCCAGAATGTCTGGGCCATCAGCTTACTGCCCATTGCCTTCTAATGCTTAAAGAATTGAATGCCTTCTTTATGAATAAGTTTGTTGAAGTGAATTTAAAATTTCAATCAAATTCTTTTCTCCCCCCTTCTAAAGCAGAAATTCCCAAACTTTATGGCTTCATAGCACCCTTAGTGTCTCAATAATTTTTTCATCATGCCCCAGGCCAAAGGAAACACCTAATAGTTAGGTTTATTAAGTAGTTAGGTCCAAACAATTTGATAAATATTTACATCCTATCAACATAGTTGCTGTTTGAAAAAATAATACACATAATTTAAAAGAAAAAATACTAACACTTTGCTCCTAAAGAATCACAATTAGTGATGGGACATGTGTGCTTGTTGGGCACTGGACAACTTCTCAAACCTTTGAATCAGATTGGACCCCACCACCCTCATTTCCTGGTTACATATTAATTTTCTTGGGGTAATTGCTTTTTAACCACAGCAATGGCTGAAAACCCAATTTTATAAAGATATTATCTAACAGAAAGGAATGTAGCATGTTCTAATGTTGAAACTGTGAACTGTCTCAAGCTAGGAATTTGCACAGATATCACTGTGATGACCTGAAAAATTAAAATATTCCACTGAACCCCTGTGAGTTTGAGGACACTGAAGCACATAGTTTGGGAGCTGTGATGGCCCTAATGTTAAGCTATGGAAGTTGAACTTTCAGAAAAGTAAGTCAAGTGGAACTCCTCCGTTTTCTAAACGTTTGTTCAGTTGCCCCGGGGAGGCCTGGTGTGGAGGGAGGATAGAAAAGGAAGCAGTAGCCAGGCGCTAAGACCCACCTGTGCTGTTCTCTCAGCCTGCTCCTTAGGGAATTCACCACTTCCCAGAATCTTTCCTGCCATCCTCTCAGAACAGAAACACCAACCCCTTACCGCCGTCTGTCACTGATGTGGCTATTTTCAAAATACAGTTACTGTCTCCCACTAAAAAAAATAATAAGACTTTCCATTCATATAATCCTTTCATATAAGAAACAACTTGATGTTGTGGAAAGAGATCTAGATTTATAGATAATTGGGGCCCTGTCTCCACCACATAAGAAGTAACCTTGGGCAGGTTATTTAATGTTTCCAAACTTTAGTTCAATATTTTAACAATAACTGTATAACTTATTTGAATAAAGCAAAGTTTCTCAAACTCAACGTGCATAAAAATCACTTGCAGGCCATTATTAAAATGCAGAGTCCTGGGCTCCACTCTCGTGACACAAATTCAAGTAGATCACAAGTTGAGACACATTAGCAAAGATGTTTTCTTAAATACTTGCAGATATATAACATTTAACAGTAACATTTTAAAGTAAGTAACACTGGTATTGTCTTCATTTTATAGATGAAGAAACTGAGACTTTGAAAGATGACAGCAGCAGTCCCAGATCTTCTCTATAGGTAGGCCCTGTAACAATGAGAGAGCCTGAATTCATCTTATACATAAAATATGTATATGTTCACCCACTGAACTGTATATTCCTTGAGGACAGCAAATCTTATTCATTTTTGTATCTCCAGTACTTAACAAAGCACCTTAATAAATGTTTAATAAAAGAACTAATTTTTGAATTTGTTGAATATAGAAATATCCAATACTTCAAACAAAGCATACTTTGAAACACTTTTTGTTTTTCTCAATCAACAAAAGTCCAGCAAAAAAAAAACAAAAAACAAAAAAACCCCCCAAAACCTCAAGCTACAGTTTTCACAAAACATAAACCTTTCTTTGTTTCCTAATAGCTGAGCTAAAAGTAACTCTCTCACAGTTGGGGAAGGATCATGAGGTCGCCCAGTCCCAGCCTGGAACGCAGGGCCCACTTGTTGCTTGTTCAGGGAACTGATGATGCCAACAATCCTTTGTCTTTGGTATAATCAGACTCTGAAGTTCGTCCAGGCCTCTCGGTTCAGGCTGCCAACGCTGGCAGCATCGCTTCCAGATAACTGACCTTGGCTCTGCTGACTCGAAAATCAACTCCCAGAGTCACACAGGGCCCCTATTCATATGGGACCAGATTCTTAACCTCTTTTTTTGCAGCGGAGGGGGAGTCATGAAACCCTTTGGAATAAAAGGAGTTTCATGTGAACCTTGAAGCCAATGTCAATGGACCCCTAAAATAAGATTTTAAAATTATTTTGCAAAACCAAATATGTTATTTTCCCCCTTATAAAGTATTTTCTTTTTTTTTTTTTATTTTTAAAGATTTTATTTATTTTATTTTTTCCCCCCAAAGCCCCAGTAGATAGTTGTATGTCACAGCTGCACATCCTTCTAGTTGCTGTATGTGGGACTCGGCCTCAGGATGGACGGAGAAGTGGTGCCTCAATGCGCACCTGGGATCCGAACCCGGGCTGCCAGCATTGCAGCGCGCGCACTTAACCACCAAGCCACAGGGCCGGCCCCTTATAAAGTATTTTCTACTGGGAATGATTTGCCTTGGCTAAGGTATGGTTTTAAGTGGCTTATCTAATAAACTGAGAGACACCAGAGTGATTTTTGACATTAATTATGATCCAAAACAGTTTTTTCAGCAGCAGCTTGTTCAAGGCTATTCTTTTCATTCTGCTGTTGGCAGTGGAACATTTGGGAAAAGCTTGTATTCCCATCAAAGATAAACACAGGTTAAAATGGAAAGAAATCTGGTCAGGAAGCACATACAATGACATCCCTTATTGCAAAGAAAACTGCACAAGATAATTTTATTTCCACTATCACAAATTTCATACAGAAGCTCAATGTGTACAGCGTTAATTATCAAGGGGTTATAATCTCTTCTCATACATTTTTTTAATATAATTTTATTTATTTATTTATTCCGCCCCCCCAAAGCCCCAGTAGATAGTTGTACGTCATAGCTGCACATCCTTCTAGTTGCTGTACATGGGACACGGCCTCACTGTGGCCGGAGAAGCAGTGCGTTGGTGCGCACCCGGGATATGAACCCCAGGCCGCCAGCAGCGGAGCGCACGCACTTAACCGCTAAGCCATGGGGCCGGCCCCTCTTCTCATACATTTAAAGGCTACAATACATGTTGAATTATGGAATAAGCAGAACCTCTCTCCACCTGCTCCCACAGTCAAGACAATGCCCTGACCATTTTATTTACAAGGGTTTTTGACTTTACAATATCTGCAACTACAACAGCACACACAGAGTGTCCTCAAGCACTTGCTTGGCAAAACCAGTTTGGAAACTTTTCTCTTACTCATAAGGCATGTTTCTCTCTTGTAACACAGCACCCTATGCAGATTCACAAGGCCAGCAAAGATGCTACTCTGTGTGGAATTTCTAGATCAGAGGTGGAATAACAAAGGAATATCAACTGGTAGGACTATAAAGATAAGGTGTTTTATCAAGCTATTGTTGTGGCAAATAGTAGTGATCCACCCAAAGGCCTACTATTTTCTCTGGTAAATATTATCGTTTTATCCATTTTACAACTGGGCAAACCAAGCTTTGGAGAATTTAAATAACATCCCCAATATCACTGAACCAGGGGTGAGAAAGCAAACTCTGCCACATGACTCCATATCCTGATATCACACTAACTCTAATATACCTTCCTTAATTGGATGCATGTGAAAAATATTATTGTTTAGCTAATTCAGATACTATGAGAAGCAACATTAGTGTGAATGATACAGAGTGTGAATAAAAAATTTTTTTCTTCAACTTTGGAATATGTTTCTATACCATGTTTGGATATGAGTGTTGCTAATGTTATGAAAATTCATAAAACTGTTCCCCAAAGCCAGGATAGGTAATTAGCTATCTTGATTTTGAAGCAAACCTCATACCTCTTTCCCTTTCAATGACTTTTGGATTTGAAATTTCCAAATCACCAAGTGAGATGAATGTACTAATGGGGATAAAAGAACAGATATGAAATCAGGATTGTCTGAAATACCTGGTTGCTGTTTTGTAATATATAACTTAGAGGTATAAACAGGAAAGTTGATAATGTTAACAGAGGAGCTATCAGAACCGAGCAGATGAAATGTCATGAGAAAGTTAAAGGCAAGATGTATGTGGTGTAAAAGTCTGTATTGTTCATGCATTCACAGGACTAGGCAGGTGACACTTCAGTGACAACGTGCCTTGCTATTTCTAGATCACCGAGGAGATGGAAAAATGCTTGGAACTAAAAAGGCAGCTGAACTAATTAATTTGCAGTGGTGCTTTCCGACTGAAATGTTATATTCTAAGTTTCTGAAAGAATTATACTTTGTGGTCAGCTAAAGATCTTGGAAAGGAACAGACATGTTCCTTTCTGACAAATATTTTCCTATTTACAGGGTTTTAAAATCACTAAAATGCCTGCAGTATGTGATAACAAGGAAAATCTAAATAGTTAAACCTGTTTTATGAAATATGCTGTTGTGATTTTCATTAAGTAATAATAAAACATCAAATAATATTAAATCAATAATAAAAGCAGTATATACTTTTAGAAAATTTAAAAGAAATTTTAAGAATTCAATATACTGGAAAGTAAACAGCAAAGACAAATCCCAAACCATCCAAATACAAATAATAACGACTCTTTTTTCTAGTGAGGAAGATTGGCCATGAGCTAACATCTGTGCCAATCTTCCCCTATTTTGTATGTGGGATGCCACCACAGCATGGCTTAATGAGTGGTGTAGGTCTGCTTCTGGGATCTGAATGCGTGAACCCGGGCTGCCAAAGCAGAGCATGCTCACCTTAACCACTATGCCACCGGGTTGGCCTCAATAACATTTTTTTTTTAATTTTATTTTAATGATAACATTTTGATGTATTTTCTCATCTTTTTCCAAACATAAATTTTGGGCATTTATATATATATATACATATATATATGTATATATATATATAATTGAAATCTTACTGTACACCTGCATTCTGTGTGAACTTATCATATTTTATTTAACTATTCCTCTCTAGCCAGAAATAGAGAATATTTTAATGTTTACAAATATAAATAACATTGTTGTGAACATCTTTGTATGTAGACTTTTCTGTATTTATTGTTACTTATGGTCTTTATTTCACTTAGTGTGAATATTTATATCTTTTGTTGTAAACATATTAATATGTTTCATTGTAGGGTGCTGCCTCAGACGATGATGAGATTATTATGTGCATGATAAAAGGCATATGTTTAAAAAAAAGTCTGGAATACATATGATCCCAAGAGTTTCATATATAGGGTTGTGGACCTGTATGAATATATTTTATTTGATTTAGCTGCAGAAAATTTACATTCTGTATTTTTAATCCATTTATTACATTACTTACTTTGCAGTTGGTGGTCTTCTCTCTGTTGATTAAATAAAATGGAATACAGTATAAAGCAAATGAGCACAACATATTCATATGGCTGAGGACCACAGAAGCAGAGAGAACTATGTTTATAACTAAAAATACCAGATCTTTGAATAGAACTCAGCAAACACATGACACATTTTTTCCTTTGGAATTAAACTTGTTTTCTCCAAAATAGAATCAAATGCTAAAAGCTTGCATATATTATTAGTGCCATTTATGTGTGGAAATAATAACTGATTGACGAAATAACTAAACACCTCCACACTGGAGATTTTAATCATTTGGGTTACTCCCTCAACTCTCCTTGATTTCATATCCCTTATACTCCTCTGTCCCAAATAGTATAAATGGGATCTTCACAGCTAAAGTAAACAAAGTGAAACATATTTTGTCTTTTAGAAAAAAATGGACCAGTCCTACAGGAATTTTCCAAAATAGAAACAGTATGTCTTCCTCACATTTTGACTGTTGCAAGTGCTCTATTTGTACAATCTGAAAAAGTCTCAATTGTCCAATGTAATCTCTAACAGTCCACAAGCCCAAAACCACAGGGAATGTCAAAAGTAAAGTCACAGCAATAAACATGTGAATAATAGAAGAATCATTTAAAATTTAACAATTAGTATAACACTAAAAATAACAAAAATTAAAGGATAATTGTTTAATCTAGAATACTGGGTTTATGCTTTTTCTTAGATGTTTAAAAATCAACTCTCGGCCTTAATTACATAAATTATAGAGTTGCATTCATCAAGCAATCTAAAAAGTAGATAATCTCATCATCAGAATGTTAATCAAAAGTTTTAAATTCTTAGATCAATGAAAAATATAAATCTCTAAGGTTTAGCTTTTCCTTTGGCTGGCAGGAAGTCTGGTTATTATTTTATGACAATTAATGTCATCTCAGAACTACTGCAATAACTGAAAAGGCATATGACTAGGAAGAAGGGAAGATAATTTTCCCCTCTTTTTTGTCTAGCCTAATATTCTGGTTTAAACATACATTCTTTAATTTTTGTTTATTTTTAGAGTTAAACTAATTGTTAATTTTTCAGTGCTTTTTCTACGAGTCACATACTTACTGCTGTGATTTTACTTTTTACTGGGCAAGTTAACCATAGTCAATGGCAGGAAAAGTTCTATCCACACAGCCTCTAGCCCCACTTTGCAGTGTAGAACTCCGCACCTGCCTCATCCTCACAACTGAGCAGTCTCTGCCCATCATTCGGCCCTAACGGGAGGCAGAGCAGAGCAGGGCAAAGGCGGGTCTACGGCAGCCAGAGGTGCTGGGGCAGATGGGGAGCAGCCACCGATTTAAAAAGAACCGGGAGAAGGAGAGCATACAACAGTACTAAGCACACCAGTAAAAGCATAACCCAACTCCTCGTGACTGCTGCAGCACCATCAGTCACCTTCCTTACAGTTCCACCATCAGTAGACCCATGCTGTAAGGGACAGCCAGCCCAAGGTCACCTCCAAAGTCTCATCCTAAAGTATGCACTCTGAAGCAGGCTGCACAGAGAGTCAGCACTAGGACTTCCATGAGTAGTAAAAGGAAGGATATAGCATCATCCTTAAAGAGAGATCTCGCAACTGGTAGAGCTTTATGCTTCCAACAATGAAAAACAATACCTTGTAGCGTTATTTATACAGTCGTATACTTTAAGTCATTTTTTACTCTCAGCAACTTTCTGAGGCAAGTAAATCAAGGAAAAGAAAACAGAGATATTGAGAAATGCAGTGAGTTAACCGAGCATCATACACAACTGGAATAGAGAATAGTGGGTGAGTGTGGACTGGGGACCCAGACTTCTGAGGCTGGAATCATCCTTCACCATTTCTGCAACAGCAGTCAGGCTCTGTAAGTATTTGTTCTCATTCACTCCCCATGTAATAGCATCTTCTAATCTTCTAATTTGTTTTTAAGTAGAAGGAAGTCAGCATTTTTGCTTTTAGTTGATACTGCTTATTTAACCTTTAAGCCCATAGCCGATAACGTTCTAAAATAGGGGAATAACCTGCAAGAAGCGGCTGTCCTAGGAAGGCACTAAATTTAGAGGGTAAAAGGTAATCACTCATCAGTGCTAACCTGTCAGAGGCCAACAAGCCACCTGCTCTCAGAACGTGAAGGAGCAGTCTGGTAACTCTCTGAGCTGCTCGGGCCACAGTCTCCTCTTCCCCTTCAGCAGTCAGCTACTCGCCCCTTTTGAACTATTTTTTACACTGTCCTCTGTCGCCTGGGTGTAACTTAAGAATTAGATCCTCCACTGCTTCACTTATGTCCAGTGACTGATAGGCAAAAATGATTTATTATAATGTAATTAGAAATAAAACACATTTTATAATGAAAACTATTTCTTTGGTGTTATGAGGTTTAAATGGATTAATATGTATAATGCTCTTTGAAGTGCCTGACAAGTATTCTTTAAGTGTTAATTATTATGTGCCCCTTCCTTATTCTCTACCCACTGAGCCCTTAGACTCAGGTCAGTCATAGACTCTGCATTGCTTACAACTGCTTTTGCCAAATTAATGTAATATCTGAGGGGCAGCAGCATCCAAAGATGTAGTTCCATTGGTCTCCCAAATTATCCCAGGTCTCACTAAAGGTTCATCTGAGGGAAAAGTCATGGAGAATCTTAGCTCTGCAGTCTCTGGGCCCAAGTGTGGCACATCTGAGTTATTTGGAAGTGGCTACAGGTTCTTGGTGTAAACCAAGTCTTTGTCCTAATGGTAGAGGCCTCCTCTAATTTCTATGAGGAATGAAAAGGACATGCTGAGGGCTTTGAAAAGGGAGGGTTGTGAGCCTTCTTCCTCATTCTCCCTTCCCATCCCCCCCAGCCCTCCATGCTCCCATAACCAACCATGCTTCTAAGTTTCATTTGGATTGTTTTGTTTCTGACCTAGCTTAGCTAGCCATTAAGCTTTGTCTTATTTACACAATTACAAAGTTGATTTTTCCAAAAATGTAAGGGAAATATGGTTTTTAAAATTTTTCCTTTTCAATTTTTTCCAGCTGGTGTTTCTGTGTCTACATTTTCAGATCAAATTAGGTCTTCTTAAAACTTCCTCTGCAGAAAGTACAACATTGCATCCTCAAGTTCTTTAATTTATTTCAAGATTGTTCTATTCCAGATAATGAACTTGTTTTTCTGGCAAGGAATTACCTTAAACGAACTTCTCTCTTAAAACAGGGACCAGCCTGATTTCTAATATAATCTGTGACCATATGGCATCCATTAGAACACAGTATAGTTTGCTTTCCTCTCTTTCTTTGGAAGTATTCCTTGTCAGACCATGTTTGGAGAAAAGGAAGAGAATTGTGATAGAGATAAGGCCACAAAGATCTTACTTTCTGCAGACAAATGGATTTGATACAAAAAGACCTTAACTCGCTAAGCCAACCCAAATTTACATGTACTGGGGGATAAAAACACACAAAAGAGTTCAGAATGGAAATTACCTGGTTTAGATGTTTAAGTGAGCCCCATGTTCTATACCTAAATATTCAACATGAGGGAATATCCTTAAATATGTTAAGATATAAAATACAGAGTTTACTATCAGGAAACTTTTAAAGTAATATTTTTAAAGACTATTTAACGAAAGGAGGATTTTAAAAGTGTATATATGTATGTATATATTTATTATGTATTTATATAAGTACATGTATGTATGTATACTATAGAAGGGAATACACAAAAATATTAACAGTGGTTACATTTAGTGGTAGGATTCTTATAATTCTCATATTCTTCTTTTCACAGAAATGAATACCCATTTTCTTAACTTTCTCTAATGACCATGTTTTCCTTCTGAATTATAAATTCAAATATATTTCCTTAAAGCAAAGGGTTATTAGCTTAAACATGTTTGAAACTTATTTAAATATAGATGCTTTTAAAACATTCCAGATATTTGATAAACCCCAAAACATCTATTCTCAATAATGTTTATTTTTTAAAAATTACTAAAATGTATGTATCTGAAATATCCTATTTTCCTCCTTTAATATTTATCCATGTCTTTGGGTATAATAAAAATTTATACTTTTATAAATTTATTCATTTTATTAATTATATCATTCATTTAGCTTCTGCTTTTATTTGCTGCTTGATTACTGATTTATATAGCAGTCTATTAGCATAAGAACATTATGAAAAGTATCAGTGACCCTGGAAATCTTTACTCCCAAGAATTCCAGAATGTGAGCTCTGTGTCCACAATTTAAATCCCTGCCTTAACAAAGATCACTTCAGCTCAGTGTTCCTAAAAGTGACTAATGCTGAACTGTACTTGCCATTCCCTAATACTGTTTTGAAGGAGGCGGTAGAAATTAAATGAACTGTTTTCACAATCAGAATACTTAAAATATCTCACTACCTTTATTTTACACCATGTCTCTGCTTCCTATGGTACTGACGTAGTACATTGCGGAGAGACCAGAAAAAGCATATGGTGAGTTGACAATAACAGAGACACAGAGGCTTAGACTTGGAAAGAGCTTTAGAGACCAGATGGCTGAAGTTCTTTTTTTTTTTTTTTTGTGAGGAAGATCAGCCCTGTGCTAACATCTGCCAATCCAGCTCTTTTTCTGCTGAGGAAGACTGGCCCTAGGCCAACATCCATGCTCATCCACTTTATAAGGGACGCCGCCACAGCATGGCTTGACAAGTGGTGAGTCGGTGCGCGTCCAGGATCCAAACCGGCGAACCCTGGGCCACCACAGCAGAGCGCGAGCACCTAACCACTTGCACATGGGGCCGGGCCCCCCAGATGGTTCAAGTTCTATCCAACAGATTCCTTTCCACAACATGTGAGGGCTGGTTGTCCTGCCTCTGCCTTAATATGACCTCAGGAGGCAAGAGGTTCAGTCCTTCCTGAGGCAGCACACTGAATGCTGACTGATACCAATCACTACTCCTATTTTTATTTCTATTCCTACTGCTTCTGCTACTACTGTTACTACTGCTAATTCCATTACATTTGCATAAACCTTTCACATATATTATCTCATTTAATCTTTATAAAATCCTTTGAAGTAGAGAGACCAAAAATTATTATCCCCATTTTATAAATGAGGAGACAGAGTCTGAGTTTAGGTGACTTGCCTAGGATCACACAGCAAATGCCAGCCCACAAATGAACTAAAATCCCGAGCCTCCTCCTTCTACATCAATTATCCTGCTCTTTGTTAGAAAGCTTTCTGGTACTGAACCAAAATCTGCTTCCTTGGAATTCTCCCCTACATTAATGCAAATCACTCTCCCAGCCACCAAGAATTCCATTATGTTTCAGCTCCAACTCCTTTGATATACACTTTTAGAAAAAAATTAATTAACCCATTTCTTCAGAAGGTTAAGAAGAAACAAGCAAGATACTGTAATGTATCGGTTTGGACTGGGCTCAGCTACTAGGGAGAGAAACCCAAAATAACCATGGCTTAACTTATGACATGGGAGAGAAATCATCAAGGGTTGGCAGCATGGCATCACAAACTATTGCACCACGTTTATTGCACCAGGGAATACTAAGAGGAAGTGGCTGAGTGGATCCTTCTATAGAGAACCTCTGATAAAGATTTTGTATTCAGACTCTAAATAAGCACAAAAAAAGATGCTCAACCATATTAAACATTCATGAAAAGCAAACTGAAACCAAAATGAGATGCTACTACATACCACAGAATACTTAAAATTAAAAAGACTGAAAGCACCAAATGTTGTCGAGGATGTTGAGCAACTGAAACTTTCATACATTGCTGATGGGGATGCAAAGTAATATAGCCACTTTGGAAAACAGTTCTGAAGTTTCTTCTAAAGGTAAGGATACTCTTACCATATGACTCAGCAATCCCACTCCTAGGTATTTCCCAAAATGAAATAAAAACATACATCTATACAAAGATATGTACAGAAATGTTTATAGCAGTTGTATTTTTAAATTTTATCCATGAGGGGCCGGCCCCGTGGCTTAGCAGTTAAGTGTGCGTGCTCTGCTACGGGCGGCCTGGGTTCAGATCCCAGGCGTGCCCCGACGCACCACTTACCCGGCCATGCTGAGGCCGCGTCCCACATACAGCAACTAGAAGGATGTGCAACTATGACATACAACTATCTACTGGGGGGCCTTAGGGGAAAAAAAAGGAGGAGGATTGGCAACAGATGTTAACTCAGGGCTGGTCTTCCTCAGCAAAAAATAAATAAATAAATAAATAAATAAATAAATAAATAAATAAATAAATAAAATTTATCCATGAAACCACAAACTGGAAACAACTCCAATGTCCATCAGCTGGTAAATAAGTTGTAGTCATTTATATAGTGGAATGCAACTCAGTAATAAGAAAGAAGACATTCCAGGGAAAGAAGAAAGCTGGCACAAAGGCTTAAGGCAAGAAATATCTTGCTGTATTGCTCTAACTACTAGGATTTGGAGGTCCCTGCAAAGTTAAGTGTAAGAGGATAAGCAGCAGTTAAAAACGGACCACGTACCTTGTGGTCTATTATGCTACGCTAAGGCTTAAGATTTATATTTTTGGTGAAGGAATCACTTCTACAATTCAATTTGGGCAGGATAGGGCAAACAGGGAGGTATTGAGATAAAAGAAATAGAAAAGAAAATGTTTGTTCAACAGAGCATGAATTGACTTATTGTCAAGGAATTCTAACCTGTGCAAGTAGGCTAGGGAGTCAAAGACAGGGAAGAGAGCAGTGCATCCATTAGGATTTTCCAGAGTGTGTGATTTAAATATGTAGGATAGGCGAGATCCACAAGTGTGTTTCTATGTTATCCCTGTGTGCTTGCATTAGATGCATGGTTTCTCTTTCAGTGTTCAGGTTAACACATTATTAAAGTCAGAGAAGTAGTGACTATATTGACACTATCAGAAATGTGACACTTTCTCAAGTAATCAAAAGACTATCTATAGAGGGGGGAACAAACCATATTGTCTTCTGTAAATAGGGTAAATGAAGTTTTAACTCTGTTTTACTCCAAGTGTTGGCTCTAATATATACTTTCATAAGATGAAGCCAAGATGTTTAACACATCAATGACTTGCACAGGGTTTACAGACCACTCCTCAATGTAAGAAAGTAAAAAGCTTTGTTGAACAAAGGCCATCAGGATGGGTTGGTGATAGGAGTACCCCAGATGGAAATATAAAGTAAGAAGAAAAGCTGGATTATGGTCACTAGGGAAAAGTTGGAACCAAAGAAGTGGAAGAGGTAGGAGAGGCAGTTACCAGAGTCGTAATAAAGACAAGTTATATTAGGGAGGCTTATTGCCAACTGCTGCCTTTGCACCAAGATTCCCGTTGGCAGTCCTGAGTGTTCTGCCTGGGCCTGTAGAGTCCTAACAAGGTAACCAGACGATCATGTTGGAAGGAAAGGACGTATGTCTAAAGGAATGAACAACAAAGATGGGACTGAAGTGTAACTGCAACCCTCTAGGAGGTGACAGCTCCAGTAGGTTACAGCCTCTTCTCCAAGAGCTCACGACCTACTTGGCCTCCTTCAATTGTGGCTGTGCCACGTATGTCTAAACTTAGCACAGTGTGGACTCTGCCTGATGTGTTCAGCTTGTCCACCTGGTGCCCCAGTTCTGGTAACTAGGCAGGCTTCTACTGCAAGCCAAAACTCGAGTGGTCATTTTGACTTAATTCAGAGTGAAAAACAGGCCTTCTTTGTTTCATGTGTCAGTGTCATTTTCTGTTAGTTTTCTTGGTACTTCAGTCTATTCAGAACTTTCTTGGCTTGGGCTAGTCCCACTCTCATAGAATGGAATCCTGACTCTGAGTAATGAGCAATTAGATGTAAATTCTACTGTGAAAGCAGTTTTACTGTCTGTAATTAGATGCCAAATAATAATAAAGTATTATTAAGTATTGTGCATATCAACAGTGAATTCAAGTTCAAAGTACTGGTTTGATTCTTTCGAAAGAAATAAAAAATTATTTCACTTTACCCTAGAAATTATGAATATTCAGAAACCATATAATATTAGACAAAATTCAGTCAACTATTTCAAGGGAGAAAAAAGGGAAAAATTCTTTACTTATCTTTGTATCTATGATTCAAGTAAATGTAATTATAATGATAAGGAAATAATAAACCCAATTGGAACTCACAAGAAGCAATGAAACAATGAAAGATTAGCAAGACATGCATATATTAATGAAATTAATAAATTTTAGGTTAACATACCAGAACAAGTTGATATTAGAAGGGCCCATTCCTCCCAACACAAACACATGGATCAAACGTAACCCTGGAAGTTTTGGATGTTCTGTCAAGCTAGAAATTGAGAGGAAAATCTCCAGGCTATTTCTTTTTTGCGTGTGTGTGAGGAAGATCGGCCCTGAGCTAACATCCATGCCAATCCTCCTCTTTTGTGCTGAGGAAGACTGGCCCTGGGCTAACATCTGTGCCCATCTTCCTCCACTTTATATGGGATGCCGCCACAGCATGGTCTGACAAGCGGTGCATCAGTGCGTGCCCAGGATCCGAACCCGGGCTGCCAGCAGCAGAGTGCATGCACTTAACTGCTACGCCATGGGGGCAGCCCCTCCAGACTATTTCTAAAGGAGTGGAAACTGTGGGGCAGTGATTAGTGAGTATGAGCAGAAGCCAAAATAACTTATACCTTTGGGTGACTATAGGGTTACCTCACATGTACTGGTTTGCTAAGGATAGGCTTGCTTCACACCTGCTGCTTCAGAGTAATTAATAATAATGTCCCTTTCCAATTTTCAAAGTGTCCTGATTTAGATGATAAATTATAAGATCCTCCTAGCTAAAGGACATGTTGAAACCAGATATTACGCTTGAGAGTGAGGTGCTCGGATTCTAATAAACATGAACAAAGAGTGTCCTGGCCAAAAGACCTAACTATAAACTTCCTTGCCTACAACCAGAAGTCCTAAGGAGCTGACTTTTACATGAAATGGAAAAACTTTGGCCACTGACCCTGCTTAGGAAACTGCAAGGAAGCTAGGGTGAAAAAGAAGTCACCCACAGGAAGCCAGCACCTCAGCCTGTGGGTAGCTGTGGAGTCCAAATTCATCCTGTCCACTTGGCTCGAATGATACTAAACTGAGATATTTTCATTAAAACTGGTCTAGAGGGGACTGGCCCAGTGGCATAATGGTTAAGTTCATGTGCTCCGCTTCAGTAGCCCAGGGTTCGAAAGTTTGAATCCCGGCACAGACCTACACAACGCTTATCAAGCCATGCTGTGGCAGGTGTCCCACATATAAAGTAGAGGAAGATGGGCATGGATGTTAGCCCAGGGCCTCAGCAAAAAGACAAGGATTGGCAACAGATGTCAGCTCAGGGCTAATCTTCCTCACACACACACACACACACACACACACACACACAAAAGCCTGATCTAGATATGGTGAAACTCATCTAGTCTAGGCAGAGGCAAATGTGAAATTGGGCTGTGGCTAAGATTCTACATCCTGAGTACACAGCATAAACCCCCAAATGAACTCGTGCTGGAGATAAATTTATAGCTAGAGATTATAATCTACTTGAGGAAATGAATGACTGTGAGAAAGTATTAGCAGATACAACAAACAGAAGAATTTGCACACCAAGGACTAGAAAAAAGGATATAATCTAGTCTGAAAGATACTTTGACAAAAATATTTATAAGGAAGGAAAGAATATAAATCACAATGAAAGAACAAGACGGTACTTTAAATAAGAGCAGACAGACTTGTAAAACAGCCAAACAGAATCTTTATGCAAATAAAATATATACTCATAAGAAAAAAAAAATACTGAGGGTCTGGCCTGGTGGTGCAGCAGTTAAGTGCGGGCACTGATGTACTGCTTGTCAGGCCATACTGTGGCAGCGCCCCATATAAAGTAGAGGAAGATGGGCACTGATGTTAGCCCAGGGCCAATCTTCTTCAGGAAAAAGAGGAGGATTGGCATCAGATGTTAGCTCAGGGCTGATCTTCCTCACAAAAAAAAAAAACAAAAAAAATACTGAGTGGATAAATTTCAAATCTCTTTCATTTAATTAGTTTATCTAAAGCTCTGGTGTCTTTTGTTAGTTAACTCTGGAGATTAACTCTTGCACGCATAGTATTTTTAAACAGGAAAGAAATTATTTTCCCTCCTGGAATTGCACATGGAAGCTAGATGTGTTTTACGTGCTTTTATGGAAATTGATTCTCAACCCTCTCATTCTGAGCTCTGGATGCCACATTAAATTTCTAATATACTTAGTATGAGTTCTCATTGATATTTATTACGGCTCATAAATTAACATAAAAATGCACACAAAAAAGCACATTCCTTGGCAACCCCTCAAAAGAACAACCCTATCAAGCATTCTAGTTATAGCAATGTAATAGGCAATTAGATAATCAAAAGATTATTTTTAACTACGTCATGACTGGTACATACTCTAAAATAAAATTTAAGAAGTAATTATAGGGGGCCAGCTTGGTGGCACATCCATTAAGTTCCCACCTTCCGCTTCAGCAGCCTGGGGTTCACCAGCTCGGTTCCTGGGCACAGACCTACTCACTGCTCATCAAGCCATGCTGAGGCGGTGTCCCACCCAAAAGAACTAGAACGACCTACAACTAGGATATACAATTATGTACTGGGGGCTTTGGTGAGAAAAAAGAAAAAAAGAGGAAGATTGGCAACAGATGTTAGCTCAGGGCCAATCTTCCTCAAAAAAAAAAAGTAACTCTATGTTCACATTTATGATTAAAGCCATTATTTCTGAGGTTTATAATAATCTGTTTTAAGATTGAGAACAAGGACAAATATATTTTAGTAATACTATATAGCTGATAGTATCACTATGACATAAATGCAGGTTATTTGCCTTATTTAAAAAAAATAAATTTTATAGTTTTAAATGCCTTAAAATGTCAAGTTAACAATTCCTCTTCTTTTACCATTGAAACATATCAAGAACAAATTACATCATGGTGGAAACTCAAGTTTTCTCTCCAAATAATCTGATCTGTGATGTATTTGACATTACAGTTCTTTCTTTCAAATCTATAAGAAATAAATGCAAAATAGCAATGGATGTTCAAGAGGAGTGAGAATCTTCAAATAAATTCGTGTTAGTTGTTAAGTACCTCTTCAGACTCTGAGATCCACGTCAAGAAGTAATCTAATGGTGAATATACATACAGAAGAACTGCTATATCATAAAACACTTTTATTAACTGGGGAGGTGAAATAGTCTTTTAAAACCAAAAGAATAAAGTTAGGAGCAAAATAACAAAAATACATTTTAAAGTGAAAAAATAACGTCAGTGTCCTTATGAAATTATCCCATCTGGTGGCATAAATTGAAACTCTGAAGCCTCCAGAGAGAAATGTAGGAAATGGATCCCTTTCCAAAAACAACTTTGCCAGGCATCTTAGAATTTTCTCTGATTTAATGGGCAAACAAGCATTGAAGAGGATGATTAGTTAGAAAGGACATCCATAATTATATTTGTTCTAAGACGTTTTTACGGATAAAATGGATTAAGGGAAGGTAATGCACTTTGCAAGATGCTGTTTGGATAGGTTTATATCAACAAAGTATCAATATTTAGGTCAAATAAATAAACTTGGATCTATTAAAAAAAAAACTAAAACAATCCATTTTCGTCCAGTCAATATTCTGGATGACTTTGCTAATAAGGCTAAGCTACTATCATCATCCAAATAGAATCTCACCCCAGCACTAAATTAACACTTAATTGGAACAAACTCTAAAACTACTATATCAATGTAAATTAATGAACTAAGTCAATTAAATTGTCCCCACATTTAATATTATCCTGAATATTAAAGAGCGTAGGGCCGGCCCTGTGGCTTGGTGGTTAAGTGCGCGCACTGCGATGCTGGCGGCCCGGGTTCGGATCCCGGGTGCGCATTGAGGCACCACTTCTCTGTCCATCCTGAGGCCGAGTCCCACATACAGCAACTAGAAGGGTGTGCAGCTGTGACATACAACTATCTACTGGGGCTTTGGGGGCAAAAAATAAATAAAATCTTTAAAAAAAAAAAAAAGAGCCTAATTCTATGAAAGAAATGAAAATTTTACTGTTTTCTTATGAACCCGAGAGACTGAATATGAAAACAGACCATATACAAGACAGAACTTTGATCCATAACCTGCAGCAACCTGCCCAGGAAGCCAACCCCTTTATCGACAATAAACAGCCCAGGAAGGCAGCCTATTATGTCAGACTTGCAGGAAGCCAGATTGCTATCTCTAGTGACAATCCAGGAAGCTAAATAATAACCTCTGTAACAATCAGCCCCAAATGTCCAGATCTTGATAAATAACTGACAGCTTCCCTATTTTTTGTCCTTGCTTCTGACCAAGAGAGAAAGCCAAATATGACCCCTAACCAAACACACAGGATGCCTTGCTTCTAGCTAGCCCGCTGATAGCTTCCCCTTGCTAACAGCCTCCATCAAGGCACACCTGAAGACTTCCCTTCTTACCACTAAAAGCTTTCCCATTTGTCTGTTTGCCTTTGAGTTTCTGCCAAAATGCAAGTGATGGTGGCCAATTCCACTTCTACAGCAAGCTCAGAATAAACAGCCTTTGCTTTTCTCATCTGGTCAGTCTTCATTTATTTCCACAACCCATGCAACAGAAAGCATTGCTAAGATTAATATTTCATAAAAAGTTAACTGCTAACAGTTATGAAGCCCTTGTCATGAACCATGCACTGTATTAAAAGTTTTTACATGGATTATCTAACTTAATTTTACAGTAAATATAACAGTGACTTCTGAAATTGGTACTATCACTATATTCATTTTACAGAAGAGGGAACTGAGGCTGAGAAATGGTGAATAACTTGTTTAACACAAAGGTAATGAATAGTTAAGCGAGGATTAAAATAAAGGCAATCTGATTCTAAAGAGGATAACTTTTAACCATTATACTGAATTCCTCTTGAAATATAGAGATAGGTGCATGTTTTAACTGCTTTCATAAGAAAACAGAAAACAACACAAAATTAACATTGTGTTTCAACTTCACAATTGGTAATAAAATATTAACGACAGAAGAGGAAGAGAACTCGGAATTCCTTTATACTAATCTCCTTCTTTTACAGATTACATAAGTGAGGTGCAGAGAAGTGAAGGTAACTTGCCCAATATCATATACCTACTCAACAGACAAGACAAGACAAAAGTCCAGATCTTCTGACTCCCAGCCTAGATATCCAGCATGCTTCACTGGGAAACAGAATATTTGCATGATGAGATTTATAACTCCACAAAGACTTTATGTAACACATTCCAAACACATACTAAATAACATCGCTAAACACATATCTTTTACGGAGATAATGAGCCCACTGACGTTCAACAAACCTTTGAGTGCTATGTGTTAGGCACTGTTCCAGACACTTAAGTTTCATTACGGAACAAAATGAAAAGACCCTATCTCATTGGTTTACATTCTATTGGGAGAAAACAAACATTACAGAGTAGATACATTAAGTAGGCAAATTATATAATATGTTAGAAGGTAATAATGCTACCATAAAAATAAAAGTAGAGTAGAGTAAGATTGGGAGTACCAATTTGGGACAAGGAGGGTAGGTTGCAATTTTAAACAGGGTGATCAGGGTCAGCCTCACTGAGAAGGTGATATCTGCGTAGACTCTGAGGAGGTGAGGGAGTTAGTCACGTGGATATGGTGAGTAGAGTGTTCCAGGTAGAGGGAACAGCCAATGCAAAATCCTGAGAAGAGATTGTCTGTCATGTTTGAAGAGAACAACATTGGGGGCACTGAGAAGAGGTGAGATCAGAACTGTAAGCTGGGACGTATGTGTGTGTAGGAGGCGTTTGACCACCGAATTAACTTTATCAATGAAAACAAGCTACATATTTTCTATTTATAACTATATTTTATAAGGTCAAAGAAGTGAGTGTAGTTCTTTCTCAGACTTTAACTATATTATGAATATCAGAATGAAAAGTGGTTTGAAGCTCTAATTCGTTTTGTCAGTTCAATCAATTGGGCAAAAATTGCATGTGAATTGTATGTTAACGATTTGAAGCACTTGCCTGAGGGTCCTCACCAGAGACTTGTTAATTTCATCAGTAGTAGTGAGGGTGGGAAGGAAGAGGGCTGTACCTGGGCCCTGGGTTTTTTATGTGCTCCCTGGTGCACTTAAGCCATGGCTGAGAAGCATTACTCTGATATATGTGAAAAAGAGAAGGCTTTTCTCATTCCTGCTCCCAAGCAGTCTGCTCTGTATGCTCATTATCCTTGCTGCTGCAGCTCACTTCAGTGTCATCACTACCTGGAAGTCAAAAACCACAAATCCCCTCCACAGAAATCCTGGGACCTCTCTGGGCTACCCCATTGGAGAGGAAAGCCAGGACAAGCCAATTTCTTCTTTGTTGCCCACTTCATGAGTTCCCCACAACACCAACAAACAAGAATGGATGTGGGTGTCAGATGACTGAGAAGTTTGTGTTAGAAAATGACAATGTAAGAGGAAGGGCAAGAGAAGAGGGGAGCAACATGGTTGGCATCAATTGCCTAATAAATTTTTAAGAATAAGGCTGTCTAATATTCAATTTCAAATTTTGGCATTGTTTTGGTAGAAAACATCCTGTCTTCTCAAATCTTCTGTTTCACTTATGCGTGCCTGGCACATTTTTGGCAAACAACAAATATTTGTTATATGAATGAATGAATTCAAGTGGGCTGAACACAAAAAGCAGCAAACCCTCAACCCATCCTTAACCAATCCCTCCAATCTTGTTCCCCAGAGGCAACTGCACTTACCTCATTGTTACTCTCCTATCTCTAAATAATACACTAATGCTGCTAATTCTGGATGTATCAATGTTATATTTTGCATACTCCCTTTCTGCCAAGATAAGGATTTTACTAAATTAACCCCCCCTCAGATTTCCCCTACCTGCAACATCTAGTAAATTACATCACTATTATTAGCTTTTCCATTGATTATATATATACTTAAACCTATATTTCTTGTTTCAAGTATAGTGTCTCTTCACTTTGTCAAATAAGAATATTGTATCCCATACCCTTCTCTTCATCTCTCTTGTTCTCTTTTACATTGTCATGTTTAACATATACATTGTTTTGTAATCATAGTTAAGGGATTCTTGGTTTGCCTATAGGTAGACTGTAAATTTGAAAATCAGTAGACAATGTTATGTACGTAAACACTGTTCACTGCACTGCCCAGGCAAGTTGTATTCTATGACTATACTTGATTTTTGTATAATTTTGTTATACAACCCACTCTTACCAGACTTCTGATTGCCTTTTTACTTTTGTCTTGAATTGTCTACTTTTATGGCATCATTAAAACAGGTTCTTCCGGGGGTGCCCTGTTGTGCAAGCGGTTAAGTGCGTGCGCTCTGCTGTGGCCTCCCGGGTTCTCGGTTCAGATCCTGGGTGTACACCCACGCACCACTTGGCAAGCCATGCTGCGGTGGTGTCCCATATAAAGTGGAGGAAGATGGGCATGGGTGTTAGCCCAGGGCCAGTCTTCCTCAGCAAAAAGAGGAAGATTGGCAGATGTTAGCTCAGGGCCGATCTTCCTCACACACACACACAAAAAAGGTTCTTCCACATTTACAGGATACTGTCACACCTGGGGACTCTTTTTTTTCTATAGGAAGTTCTCTTACAGCCCTGCAGTCTCCTTTCAGTTTGGATGGGTGGCTCTCAGGCCTGCTGTACAGTTGTTATCCTGGGACTTGCCTTCATTGCTTTTCCAAATTAGTTCTATTGTTCATAGATCCAAGCCACTCCAATTTCTTGGATAATTCTCTTGTTTTGCCAGCCCGCATTCTCAGGTAACATCCTAAAAAAGAGTATTTGGGAGCTTTCTCAATTTATGCTTAATTTTCTTTCTCATTCTGCCCTCATATTTTATCCATAGTTTGGCTCGGTATAGTATTCCAAGTTCAAAGTCATTTCTCTGTGGAACTTTCAGGGATTGTTTGTCTCCTAAGATCCAGGCCCCCGTGAGGAGAGGTCCATTGCCAGCCTGATTCTCATTCCTTTACGGAGGACTTATATTTGCTCTCTGGAAGCTTTGAGAATCTTCTCTTTATTCTTGCTATCCTTAAATTTTATGATATGCCTACATGTAGGCTTTTTTCTTTTTCTTGCTCAGTACTCAGTAAGTCTTAGACATTTGTAGACTCATGTCTCCTTTTGGTTCTGAATAATTTTTTTTCTTGTTCCATCCAACAATTTTCTCTGTTCTGTCTCTGATTACTGTTCTCTACTTTTCACTTTTTCTCTAATCTTGTAGTAATGCCAACAAAACCTACAACTTGACCTTACAGGCAATGAGACAGAGAAGTGAGTCATAATTCATGTTTCTCCCTTCCATTTAGTTAAAGGCTTATCCCACATCAGCCCTGCTAGCTCACTGGGTGTTACCTACCATGGTGTGTGTTCACTCCCACTTTATTATTTGAGTTGAAAATACTGCAAGAAAACTCAAAGGGAAAACCAAGCCATAAAGGAAAAGTTATACAAAGTACTTATAAACATTCTTATAGTTTTAATTATTATTTCACTTCTCTGGATTGGCATAGATTTCAGGAATTTAGGTCCTTTAAAAAGATGTTATGAATATTAACACAAAAGTAACTTCATGCTTTACTTTCTAAACAACATTCAAGTAAAATGAACGTGTCAAACTGTCAATAATTCAAAGAACAGAAAAACATAGAAATTTTTAAAATGGTGTATATATACTCTTAGGTGTATACATATACACTCTTGTAATCCTGGAGGCAGGCTGAGTCCTACAATTTTCCTTTAAGCCCCACAGAATCTAAATACCTGCTAAGCGCAAGTTTGTTCAATGACAACATTCTGCAAAACTGGAGAACTTCTAAATAAAACTATTTAAAAACAGAAACTTATGTATCTTATATTTTAACGCAAAAATAATTGGGGCTTTTTTGGGAGAAGGGACACAAAGGCATCTCTGTGCAACAACATATGCGATCGCTTCTCCTAGGTCCCCTCCCCCTTTATTTTTTAACAACACCGAACCGGGGTGCTTACTACTCACAACTTTTCTAATTTTCTTACGTCACAATCACTTGGAAGGACTTAAAAGACACATGTTCCTGCCCTTTCCTCCTTCCCGAAACGGACTCGGTCAATGTGGGGCGGGGCTGAGCACCTGGATTTTCAACCAGCAATGCAGGTGCGTCTCCCACTCGTGGAGGTTTGCGAGCCACTTTGTTAGAAAGGAGGCTGCCCCCCAGTCGGGAGGCCGGACTTCCACCCTCCGACCCCTTGGGGGTGAGGCCGGGGCACCTGAGCTTTGGGGACTTACCCCAGGGGCCTGTGACGCAGCGTCCAAGCGAGAAGCGCGCGGACGCCCCGACGCCGGCGCTCAGAAAGGCGCTACGGTGGGTTTCCGGGGCGGGCGCTCGGCCTTTCCCGCGCGCACTGACTGCGGCGACACCGCGGGGCCCGGCCGCGGAGGCCGCGCGGCACGCCGGGCGCCACCCGCTCAGCAGCTCCTTCTCGTGCCCGGTCGGCCGGCCCTCTCGACGCGCCCCCCACGGCACGCCGGCCGCGCGCGGAGGGGCGCACGCTGAGGCTCGGGCCTCGGGTCGCCGCCCCGCGGCCGCCGCGGCGTCAGGCCCGCCCTCGGCCCGGCCGCGGCTCCACCAATCGCGGGCCTCGCCCGCCGCCGCACCTGCGAGGAGGAGCCCGCGCCGCCGCCGCAGCGGCCCGCCCCCACCGCGCCGCCCGGAGCGTCCGCCGCCGGCGTCTGCCCCCGCCGGCCCGGGCGGAAGCCGCGCGCAGGCGGGCCTGGACGGCCGGGGCCGGCGCGCTGCTGCGCCGCCGCCTGCGGCAGCCGCGGCCCCGGGACCCCGAGCGAGCGGGCGGGCGGGCGCCCCGGACGGGCGGCCCCGCGCGGGGGGCGGCGGCGGCCGTGGCGCCCGCGCTCCATGCCGGTGTGGTGTTGCCGCTGCTCCCTGGCCGGTCATTTCAGGTGACTTCTCCGCCGGGGAGGGGACGGGAGCCGGCGGACGGGCGGGGCTGTCCGGCCGCGCCGAGCCCGGGGTGGGCAGAGGCCGGGCGGGGTCGGGGCGGCTCCGGGGTGGAGGGCGAGCGCCCGGGCTGCAGGGCCTCCGGCGCGCCCGCCTGGCCGCTTCCTCCCGGGCCCCGCCTAGTCGGGTTCCCGCCCCTGCTGGGGAGCCGCCGCGCTCCGGGGACTCGCCTCCGTTGTCCCCTTCTCCTCGCCCTGGAGCCTGCCGGTCCGGGGACTTCGACCCCGGCCAGGCCCGGAGCGAGGCGGCTCCCCCGAGCTGAGACTGGGAAATAGTGCAGAGTTTGAGTGAAGGGTTGCGAAGACTCGCCCCCACCGTTTAAAATGTATTTCTGTAAGAAAATCTGGTAACCTAAGCTACTGGGTTGAAGCGAGGTAGGGAACTATGTTCTAAGTGTGATGGTCTAATTAAGATAGGTTCTGACTTGTTAGTTATTGTAAGCCACATTGTAGAAATTAAATGTGGCGATTCTACACTCACGTTCTGGGGCAGGTTTTTAGGGGTGATAAGATTAACACATTTTAAAATAAAAGTAAAGGTGTATTCTAGATCTAGCGTGGTTGGCCAG
This sequence comes from Ceratotherium simum simum, assembly GCF_057802395.1. NCBI lineage: Eukaryota > Metazoa > Chordata > Mammalia > Perissodactyla > Rhinocerotidae > Ceratotherium > Ceratotherium simum. Next base: position 47,822,654 of record NC_141922.1, on the reverse strand, counting down.
TACTTAGGTCAGTTATGGGGAGAAAGACCAAAGACGCTTGAAACTAGTTTTAACCCTGTGGTGAAGAAATGTTAAGCTTAGCGAAAACTTCAGTAAAGTACCTGGCTTTACATATACGACTGTGAAATATGAGACTCTCATGAGAGTTCTTAAATTTTGGATCATAGATAGAATTTAGGTGGCCCATGAACTTGGATGTAAAGAAAGGTGCAATGGCATTTTCACTAAACTTTAACCAAAATCTAGTATTTTCTTCAATTATGACTATAAGCAACAAATCACAGTAGTATTTGTCACTTTGTCACCAATAGAAATCACAAATATTTTCATACCACATTACAGTTTTTGCAGATATCTAAAAATACTGTTTATGCTTATTCAAAATTACAGTAATTACACATCACTGAACTTGTTATTTAATACAATAAAGTACATATAAAATCACAAATTTACTTTTTATAACTATATTTTCATATAATTGGTTTCCTTGTAAATCCTATGTATCTTTTATGTGTTTAATTAATAATATTCAAAGAAGAGGTCCAGAAGCTTCACCAAGTTGCAAAAGAGGTGTGAGGCATAGAGAAGGTTTAGAACTCCTGTTGTAATAGAGAGCAAGAATCCAAGCTTGCCCAGCTTCTCAGTGAGTTTTGTAGGAGTCTCTAAATTCTGGATATTTAACAAAAGTGTTTTATGTAATAAACTGCTGGATTTTAAGTTCTAGGCAAATTTTTTTTGTTGACTACTTGACAGACAGTGGTTTGAGAGTATCAGATCCACTTGAGCGAGTTGTAGAAAACGCATTCCCATAGTGAAAACTTGTTAAACTGAAGCCCCTGATTAAATAACATGCCTTTCAGAAAAGACTGTCCAGAAGCCTTTTGACATCTTTTGGTACAGTTGAACTCTTTAAGATGCAGCTTGGGATTCACGTCCATTCAGCTAAGCTGAGGTGGTGAATACCATATCGTTACCTTTTTGTACAGAAATTTGGAGGAGGGGATGAAAACAAAGCATTTGCTGTATTTTGATCTTGAGGGATAAAGGAAAACAAGCATGCTAGCCAAAAGATAAGAGTTTTGATTAATAAACCGTATTTCCATTGTAAAAACTGCTCTGTTGTATGTAAAATTTAAAAAATAAACCACTTATTTAATATTTAAAACAGCTATTTTAGAAGTTTCTAATTTACTAATGCTATTTTTTTGAGCAATTTCATTAGGAACACACATTTTAAAACAGATTATGACATCTACGTTTTGGATCTTGTCAAATATTTGAGAGGAGAGGTATTGTGAGAGAACTGTCCATTAATTTTCCAAAGGAGAAAACCCCACACTTTGTGTTCTGGAAGATGAAGAGTGCGACTGACTTCATTTGAGACTTGAGAACCTTCTCAGTTTGGTATCAATTTGGTAACAATTTAGGATCATGCTTCCAAGGCTGTAAAAATTCAGATGGTAAAGCATTTCATTTTAGTTTGATCATTTAAAAAAGTATTGCTAGATGTGAGAAAAGTCATTTTGTTATCCAAATATTATGCCTATGTTATCCTTTTAAATTTGTTTTGAGACTTTGGACTATAATGTTTCAAAAACACAGGATGGAAGGCTTCTAAAATCATCTTAAATTTCAAATAGTCTTTTGACTTGATGCCTAACAATAGAATAACTATTTTTGCATATGTGTAAAGTGCTATTCTTTACTATTTCCTAAAATGTAATTATATATATTTTCCAATTTAATTAGTGCCCCAAATAAAAGTAGATTTTTTATCACTCAAAATAAATATTTGTTTTAAATAGAAAAGACATTCGTCAAGGTGGATATCTAAAGTGGAAATTTTCCCTGTTCATAGACCTGTGATATAGTGTGCATACACTGTAAAATGTACAGCAATATTAAATTTATAACTTAGGCTCAGTATTTTTTAGAAAGAATGTTTACTAGTAGGCCTTTATTTCATTGTTGCTTTATGTGAAACCAGTGAACCGTAGTTTTGTTTGCTTCTCTTGATTCAGTTTTTCATATCTGTGTTAAGCTAGTATTAAATTTATCAAATACCATGCAAGTTTATTACAAATAGTTTATACCAATATTTTAGATTATATACAGTTTATATGTGAATATATATGTATTTATACCTGTATACAAATTACCGATACTGTGTAGGGAATTTAGATAAGCTAAAACTTTGGCTCTACTTACTCTACCTGAGTCTTGGGACAGGCTAGAGTCAAATTGCTTGAGGTCCACATACACAAAAAATCTACTAGACCTAATAAATGAATTCAGCAATATTATAAAATACAAGATCAATATACAAAAATCAGTTCTTTCCATACACTAACAATAAACAGTCTGACAATGAAATTAAAACAACTCCATTTATACTAGCACCAAAATTCTTAGAAATAAATTTTAACAAAAGAAATTTAAGACTTGCACACTGAAAACTATAAAACATCATTGGGAAGAATTACAGACAGCCTAAATAAATGAAAAGGAATCCCATGTTCATGGATTGAAAAGCTTAATATTCTTAAAATGATTATATTCCTTGAATTGATAATTCAATTCATACAAATTCAGTGCAATCCTGTCAAAATCCTAGCTGCCCTTTTTCCAGAAATCGACAGGTAGATCCATTTCCAAGGAACCCGGAACAGCCAAGATGATCTTGAAAAAGAATGAGGTTGGAGGATTCACGCTTCCTGATTTCAGAACTTACTACAAAGAAACAGTAACCAAGATAGTGTGGTGCTGTCATAGAGATAAACATATAGATCAATGGAATAGAATTGAGAGTCCAGAAATAAATCCTTACGTTTATGGTTAGTTGGTTTTCCATGGGATCCTGACACAAAATCTCTTCAACAAATGGTGCTGGGACAGATGGATATCCAAAAGCAAAAGAATGAAGTTGAACTACTGCCACACACCATATAACTCAAAGTGGGTGACAGACCTAAACATCAGAACTAGAACTATAAGACTCATAGAAGAAAACAGGAGTAAATCTTTGTGATCTCGGATTAGGCAGTGGTTTCTTGGATATGACACCAAAAGCACAGCAACAGAAGAAAAAATACATTGGACTTGATCACAAATCATAGTTTTTGTGATTCAAAAAACAACATAAAGTGAGAAGACAACCTGCGGATGGGAGAAAATATTGCAAATTATGTATCTGAAAGGAGACTTGTATCTAGAATATATAAAGAATTTTTAAAGCTCAACAATAAAAAGACAGGCCAATTTGAAAGTGGGCAAAGAATTTGAATATTTCTCCAAAGAAGATAGACGAGTGGTCAATAAGCATGTGAAAAGATACTTAACATTATTAGTTATTAGGGAAATGCAAATCAAAACTAATGAGGTGCCACTTCACACTCACTAGGGTGTTGAAACTAAAAGACATATAATAAGTGTTGATGAGGATGTGGAGAAATTGGAACCCTCATATATTGCTGGTGGTAATGTAAAATGGTACAGTGACTTGGGAAAATAGTTCAGCAATTCCTCAAGATGTTAAGTATATAGAGTTTATGGTCTAGTTTGTTGCATGCACTCCTAAGAACGTACCTAGGAGAAATGAAAACATTTGTCCACACAAAAATTTATACATGAATGTTCATAGCACCATTATTCATAGTAGTCAAAAAATGGAAATAATCCAAATATTTATCAACTGGTGAATGATTAAATAAAATGTATTATATCTATGAAATGGAATATTATTCAGGCATAAAAAGGAGTGAAGTACCAATACATCCTACAACATGGGTGAACCCTGAAAATGTGCTAAGTGGAAGAAGCTAGACACAAAAAGCCACATAGTGTATGAGGGGTTCCATTTATATGAAATGTCCAGAATAGGTAAGTCCAATAAAACAGAAAGTAGATTAGTGGGTGCTAATAGCTGAGGGGTGTATACTTTTGGGGTGATAAAATTTTTCTGGAATTAGTGGTGATGATTGCAAAACCCTGTGACTATACCAACAACCCTGAATTGGACTCTTTAAAAGGGTGAGTTTTATGATACATGAATTATATCTCATTAAAGGCCTCTTTTTAAAAAAGGCATTTTCGTTCCAATCTCCCTTTACTTACCTTGGTCTGGGGCCCAATCAGATGACCTATTGTCTTTCTGATGTTTTTGGGGTCTTGAAAGCTAGCTGTCTTTCTTGGTTAATAGAAGCCCAGCAGAGGAGGCATTTTATTTCTGATTGTCTTAACCTCTCAAGTTTTTTCTTATTTAAGTATAAACCAGTTATTTGAGAGGACAAGTCCACTGTAATGAAAGGTACTTGCTTATAAAATGCATGATCGGTGTATAGAATTGATAGCTGTATTAAAGTTCCGAGGCCTGCCAGAAAAAAAAAAAAGATTGCTTGAGACATCTTGACTTAGAATATTAAATGCCTCTTAATGAGTTATACAAAAGTTGTGTTCTATTGTACCTTTAAGCAAAAGTGATTTGGAGTTTGTTTAAGCCAACACTTCTCTTCTAGCCATGGTTTGCTTGTTCTTAAGGAATTCGAATATTAAGTATTCATTACACAGTGTTTATTTGTAGACTCTAGAAACCGGCCATGGCATTTTAGATCATTAAGTTTTGCTTATAAAATCAAATATGGTAGTAACTGCTAAAATGCCTTCATTCAGTCATTCAGAGGATCGTTAGTCTGCTTTCTGAGTGTACAGGATATCAGATAATATTTAAGTAGTCTAGCTTACTAAATATGTATATACTCTCAAGTTGACTTTTAACCCCAAGCATATCCCCCCTTTTTTTAAATGTGAAATGTCTAAGGTTTGAAGAAGGTGACATCTCTTTAATTATTAAAAATTTAGAGCGATGATCATTTTTATTATTTCTTGGGTTATATATATGGAAGCAACACTATTTGAGGTAAGGATGTCTGGAAGAGACTGGAGATGAGGACTGCAGCTCCTGAAAAAGAATTGTAGCCTTTGCAACAACCACAATTATGTTAATCAGGCCAGGGTATCCAAAAGGACTTTGGTCAGAAGCATCCTGAGGGAGCTGGAGGAACCTGTCCTTGGCACACACTTAGGAGAAATTATCAGGGACAGGCCTGAGTATAATACACTCCTGTGGAGTTCAGTTGCCAAGAAGCAGAAGCAGGCGAGACAGCTAGTATACCTGGATCTGATCAGATGTAGTAATTGAAATGATCTGAAAGGGATGCACTGTGCTTAAGACAGTTCTTCCAGGGACGGGCTTGCAGTGTGAGGAGGGGCTTTTGTTAGTAGCCGTGACCAAAGGGTATCTATTCTGGCCAAAAGGGGCTGTGTATCACTAGGGGAGTCCACATATTTGGGGTAGAGGTTACACGTTCCGTTTAGGAGAGCTGTCAGTGTGTTCTAGGGAACTCTGCCCTATCCTAGGGTAGCCTGGGAACTCAGAAGTTTAGAGGGAAGCGGCAGTTTGGTCTCTGCCTGAATCTTTCCACTTCTCCTTTTCCTCCGGAATCGGAGAGTCCTATGAAATAACTGATCCATCCAATGTTTATCATTTTGGGAATAGTATTAAACACACCCATTCGTCGGTATTCAGTTTAATATTTTCACAGATTGGCCTGTTGCTGACTATATGAAGATGAAAAATAATTCAGGGATTCTATTCTGAAGTAATCTCTAATGTAGAATATTAACTGTGCTTGGAGGTTACTGCATTTATTGCATGAGCATGTCAGAATGCTAAAACTAGTTTCTGGGAAAGCACTTGAGAAAGGAGGTAGATTGGAAGTCAACATTAAGATCCTTCCATATTTCAGTATCTCTGAGAATTAATAAGATATGTAAACCTCATTTCCTTCACCAAAACGCACACTTTGTAATATGTAAGCACAGTAACTTTTCCTTAAAATATTTTATGTGACTATCCCCAGTATACTGCCTTTAATGCACTTACCTTTTTATTAATGAGAAAAAGTAGAAGAGAAACTAGCCATTCCCACAAGATCTCCAAATTATAAACATCCTGAATACAATGCTATGTCTTTGATCATTAAAGATAGCTTTTTATTTAGGACTTGTCTTAATGGACTTGCCTACAGCGTACTAAAGAGACATTAGCACCTACTCAGGATTTCCAACATTCAAAGTGATATAGGTTGACATGTAGCTAAGCTATTAACTTGAAAGCATTAATCAGAAGGATTTCCTTTTCTCCTTTTATGGAACTATTGAATATTTTATGGCCTAAATAAAATCTGAATAATGACAGATTTTTATAAGGGCTATATTGATTATATGTGTCTTATTTTGTTTTTGTTCCATGTTTTTTTAAAAAGCAACTATAGTGACACTGAAACCGAAGGAGAGATTTTTAATTCCTTAGTGCAATATTTTGGTGATAATTTGGGGCGAAAAGTTAAAGCTATGCCATTAGTTGAAGAAACTACTTTACTTGAAGATTCATCAGTGTCTTTGCCTGTGGTAGTAATAGGTAAGTTATTCCATTTTATCTCTTAAAATTACAGTTATGATCCTTACTACTTTTATAAATATACAGTTACATAGCACAAGTTCTTAGGATTGTATTGAAAAGTATTCCTAGGTTGTATGATATGTTAAAATAACCAATAACCAAATCTTTGGAGAGAGTAATTGGTTTATCTGATACTAGATTCTCTGTTAGAATGCAATGTCTTTTCATTGAAGGACTAATATTACTCTATTATTTTAAAATATTGTCTATCAGTTGTGTTAATTATAGGACAGTGTCATGGTAAAGATGATAAACAATATTATTAGAGCCCTGTACAGAGCATTCTGTGTACACTATTGGATTATGCCTTACAACCCAACAGCCCTCTGATGTAGGGGTTGACACGGACAGGGAACTCAGAAGTTGAATAACTTGTGCATGTTAGTAACCAGTGCTGTTAGTAATGAACGTTATGGTACTCTGCGGTAAGGTTTATAATTACCTGAACGGTAATATTACTATTATATATCGTTTGTACCACCTCAACAGATAGGCATATAACATATTAAAAATTAAGCTATAAATAAAACCTAATTCAGAATTATAAAAGTTTTTGATTTAGTTTTATTGCATGTAATTACCTGTCATGTATATCCTCCATCTAATATTCAAACTCATGAAATCAAACAAGTCCTATAATATGAAGCCAAGCCGAAGGAAAGAGTTATGAGACATAACCTAATTTGATGGCATACAACTTCCTTAGTTTTGTTTGATAGCCTGTTTCAACGTTGATGGGAATGAGAGAAGAGTCCTGTCCCCTGACTGGTTTATGGGAGATGCGGTGAAGAAAGGGAGGAAGGAAAGGAAGAAAGCAAGATCGTTCTATATTAGATTGCCCTCTAGAGGAGATGACAGGTTTTGCAGTAGTTCTCATCCAGGATATCTCTGGGACCATACCTTGTGTTCCACTTGCCTACTTTGTCCAACCCTGGTTTTCCCTCCTGGATGTCTTGGAACGAGTAAATGCTTGTTTTAGCTGGGCTGTGGAAGGGTCAGAAGAGGAAAAACTACCTTCATCTGTACCTGCCCACTGCACTCGCTCCGAAATAATCTGTTCCTATTTTGCCCCAGCTAGCAATGAGCAGGTTAACCTAATGCATATAGAGCCATTACTGCTGGCAGTAGCACCACCAGTCTGAGCATAGATAAAGAGCTAATTTCCTTAATATATGTATTGGTTTTCTGTTGCTGTCATAACAGATTTCCATAAACCTAGTGGCTTTGAACAACATAAATTTATCTTGCTGTCCTGTAGGTCAGAAGTTCAACACGTGTCTAACTGGGCTAAAATTAAGGTATCAGCAGGGCTGGATTCCTTTCTGGAGGCTCTAGGGTAGAATATTTCCTTGCCTTTTCCAGTTTCTAGAGGCTACTCACATTCCTTGGCTCCTGGACTCCTTCCGCATCTTCAAAGCCAACAGTGTTGTTTCGCTCTTAACCTTTCATAGTCATGTTTCCCCCTTGTCCCAGCTGGGAAAGCTTCTATTTTTAAGGACTTTTGTGATTGGATTGGGCCCACCTGGATAGTCCAGGGTACTCTCCCCATCTCAAGGCCTTTAATTTAATCAAATCTAAAAAGTCCTTTTGCTATGTAAGGTAACACTCTCAGGTTCTTGGGTTTAGGATAGGTACATCTTTGGGAGTGAGGGAGCTTTCTGCCTGCACATTTCTCTGTGAACTGCCTGTTTCTTTGCCTGTTGTCTGTTGAAGGTTGTTTCCTTTTGATTCAAGGAACTTGGCTCTTTGCTTCAGATCCTAACTACCACTGTTTTTCATTTATTTAATATTTATTTTAATTAATAGACTTTATTTTTAGAGCAGTTTAGATCTACAGGACAATTGAGCAGAAAGTACCGAGAGCTCTCATATATGCCCCCCCCAGGTTTCTCCTATTATTAACACCTTGCATTGGTGTAGTACCTTTGTTGTAATTGATGAACCCCTGTTTATACATTATTAACTAAAATCTGTAGTTTACATTAGGGTTTACTCTTTGCATTGTACAGTTCCATGGGTTTTGCTGAATGTATACTGTCTTGTATCCACCGTTACAGTATCATACAGAATAGTTTCACTGCCGCCAAAATCTCTTGTGCTCTACCTATTCATCCTTTCTGTCAACTCTCAACCCCTGGCAACCACTGCTCTTTTGCTGTCTCTAGTTTTGCCTTTTCCAGAAGGGCATATACAGGGAATCATACAGTACATAGCCTTTTCAGACTGGCTTCTTTCACTTAGCAATATGCATTTAAGATTCCTCTATGTTTTTCATGGCTTGATAGCTCATTTCTTTTTATCACTAAATACTGTTCCATTGTATGGATGCTTCACAGTTTGTTTATCCATTCACTTACTGAAGGACATCTTGGTTGCTTCCACTTTTTGATGATTATGAGTAAAACTGCTATAAACATGCATGTGCAGGTTTTTACATGGCCATTAAGTTTTTAACTCATTTGAGTAAATACCTAGGAGTGTGATTGCTAGATTATATGGTAAGACTGTGTTTAGCTTCTTAAGAAACTGTCAAATAGTCCTCCAAAGTGGCTATATCATTTTGCATTCCCAGCAGCTATGAATTAGAGTATCTGTTGCTCCACGTCCTTGTCAGCATTTGATATTGTCTGTGTTTGGATTTTAGCCATTCTGATAGGTGTGTAATGGTATCTCATTGTTTTAATTTGGAATTCTATAATGATATATGAGGTTGAGCATCTTTTCATATGCTTATTTGCCATCCCTGTATCTTTGAGGTGTCTGCTCACATCTTTTGCTTGCTTTTTAATTGATTGGGTTGTTTGTTTTGCTGTGGTTGGTTGAGATTTAAGAGTTCTTTGTAAATGTTAGAAACAAGTATTCTATCAAATACATGTTTTGCAGATATTTTCTTCCAGTCTGTGACTTGTCTTTTCATTCTCTTAACAATGTCTTTTGCAGAGCAGAAATTTTAAATTTTAATGAAGTTCTGCTTATCAGTTTTTTCTTTCATGGATCCTGCCTTTAGTGTTATATCTAAAAACTCTTTACCAAACCCAGGGTCACCTATATTTTCTCCTATGTTATCTTCTAGAAGTTTTATAATTTTGTGTTTCATATTTAGGTCTATGATCTGTTTCAAGTTAATTTTTGTAAAAGATATAAGGTTAGTATCTAGATTCATATTTTTGCACATGGATGTCCAGTTGTTCCAGTACCATTTGTTGAACAGACTATCCTTTCTCCATTGGATTGCCTTTGCTCCTTTGTATTTGTGAGGCTGTATCTCTGGGCTTTCTATTCTGTTCCATTGATTTGCCTATTATTCTTCCATCATTTCCACACTGTCTTCTCGATTGTAGTTTTATAGTAAGACTTAAAGTTGGATGGTGTCAGTCCTCACTTTGTTTTTAAATATTGTGTTGGCTATTCTGAGTCTTTTTGCCTTTCCATTTAAACTTTAGAATCAGTTTGCCAGTGTCCACAAAGTAACTTGCTGGGATTTTTATTTGGGTTGCATTGAATCTGTAGATCAAATTGGGAAGAAGTGACATCTTAACAATATTGAGTCTTCCTATCCATGAACATGGAATATCTTTCCATCTATTTAGATATTCTTTGATTTTTCATCAGTTTTATAGTTTTCCTTGCATAGATCTTATGTGTCTTTTGTTTGATTTATGCTCAAGTATTTCTTTTTTATGCAAATATAAGCGGTGTTGTGTAATTTCAAATTCCCCTTGTTCATTGCTGGTTTATAGGAAAGCAGTTGACTTTTGTACATTAACCTTGTATCCTGTAACCTTGCTCTAATGGCTTGTTAGTTCCATGGGTGTTTTGGTCAGTTCTTTGAGATTTTTCACATAGATAATCATGGCATTTACGAACAAAGACAGTTTTATTTTTTCCTTTCCAACCTCTATACCTTTTATTTCCTTTTCTTGTCTTATTGCATTAGCTAGGTCTTCCATCATGGTGTGTGTTGAGTAGGAGTGGTGAGAAGAGACATCCTTGTCTTGATCTTAGTGGGAGAGCACCTAGTTTCTGACCATTAAGTATAATGTTAGCTGTAAGTTTTTTATAGATGCTCTTTATCAAGTTGAGGAAGTTCTCCTTTATTTGTAGTTTGCTGAGAGTTTTTATCATGAACAGGTGTTAGATTTTGTCAGATGCTTTTTCTGTGTCTGTTAATACTATCATATGATTTTTCTTCTTAGTTTTGTCTCTTTTTGCTTCAAAGAAATTAGCTCTTTGGCTCAGATCTTAACTCTCACTATTTGTCATTAGTTTTTAATTTTTATGAAGTCAAATGGTTTATTTTTGTTTTTGTCTTTCACGTTTTGTGTCATGCTTAAAGGCTTCCCACTCCAGCATTATGAGTAGAAATATTATCCACTTTTCTAATATTCTTATGATTTTTTTCATATTTACATCTTTGAGCTTATTTTATTTGGGGCAAAATATTAGGCAAGGAACAGGATTTTTTTCCTGATGGCTAGCATTTGTCCTAGTTGGATTAAATTTTTGATAGAAGGAGATAATAGAGAACTGAGAACCCAGACTAAAGAAACTACAGAAATGGCAGTAGTTAGGGTTCAGCAAAAAATCCAGTTTGATTTTAGTTAAAGCATATAAAAATATAGGAACGCAGTATTGGGAGACAGGACTGGAAACATGGTTGAGACCAGAACATGGAGAATAGTGGGTAGTCAGAAACAAGCAGTTAAGGCCTTTAGAATGGAGAGGGTCAAATGATGAGGACCATGTGTTACCAGAACTCATCTGAATGTAGAATGTGAAATGATTTTGGAGTAGGTGAATATTGAGGAGAAACAGGAGGAGACTTTTGTCTTCTGAGTGAGAGTATAGGAGTGAGAATAGCAAAGACAACTATATAGATATAGGTTTACAAAATAGGTTTGGAACTACACCCTGATTAACTTAGGATTTTGCTAGTACCATACTTTGAGAAGGGGTGGGGTTTTAAAAGGATAGGGCACCTAAATGAAGGAACTCACGAATTTGCTTTTGAACACATTGTGATTAAGTTACGAGTGGGTCAGTCGGGTGGAGTGAAGAAGTAGCATATGGAAATGTGGGATATATTTTGGGGGAAGAGGTCAGCCTAGAGATCTAATTTTGGGAGTCAGTTGCATAGAGAGTTGAAGCTTTAAGTAGATGAGACTCCAAAAAGAAAACAGAAAGAAACAGAGAGAAGGCAAAAATCGGAATCTTGTGAATATTTGGTTTTAAGAGTTTAGAGAAGGAAGAAGAATTGGTGAGGGAGAAAAGCCAAGGAACAAGAGTATTAAGACACACCCCTTTCCACATTTTTTTAATAGGAAATGGACCTTCAGGAATCTGCCTTTCTTATATGTTATCAGGTTACAGACCATATTTATCATCAGAAGCAATACATCCAAATACAATCTTACATAGTAAATTAGAAGAAGCAAGACATCTTTCCCTTGTTGATCAGGTATTATTTCTTACATGTCAGTCTTTTTACTTATTTCTTTTATACTCAAACAAGGTTGGTTTTCTGCTTGTAGAAACATTGTGTTTCTTAGTTGAAAATCCTTTCTTCTAAATAACACTTTCTATCATTTAAATTTTAAATTTGTAAATATGTTCTGCTGAGTAACTTCTATTTATTTTCCTGAATTCATTAGAGCAGAATTCCCTAAATTATTCCCTGATGGAGTTTTAATAGGTGCCCTATGCTCAAATAAGTTTGGGGAGTGCTTTTTATTGTTGGAGTGTCACGTAGAAATATTAAGGTATATTAGCATGTTAAAGGCATCTTCAAATTTTACATTAAAAGGATCTGATTAGCTTTGTTAAAACCCCAACCTTTTCTCATTTTTATTTGACCGAAGAATCTATTAAGATCTCAAGGAACATCAGTGCTCTAGAGCACACTATCTGAGAAATGCTGGATTAGAGTAATGGCCTTCAATATTATTATGATAGCTTTGTTGGTTTGTTTTTTTTCCAAACTCTATCTGCCTTTTTTCTTCCTTTTTTTAAAAAATTCATTCAGGACTTAGAATACTTGTCTGAGGGCCTTGAGGGCCGATCATCCAATCCAGTTGCAGTGCTTTTCGACACACTTCTTCATCCAGATGCTGACTTTGGGTATGATTATCCATCCGTTTTGCATTGGAAATTAGAACAACATCATTATATCCCTCACTTAGTTCTTGGTAAAGGTCCACCTGGTGGAGCTTGGCATGTGAGTATATTTTTCTTAGCATTTTAGCGTATATGTTGTATGTCATCTTGATAAGACCATTTTGATTCATGATATGTTATATATGATATTTACCATATTTTTATGTGAGAATTTTAATGCTGTTCAATTAAATATGGGTTAATCACTAATAGAAGTTAGGCCAGATTTGATTACTGATGGTCTTAGAATAAGTGTTTCTCTATAATATTTTATAAGAATTATATACAAAATATTTTAAGAATGTTTTGCGTAGTAAAAAATTTAAAATTTACTTACTCATTTTAGAGTTTACAAAATCTCACACAGTATTTCATACCAATATCCATTATTTTCCTACATTTTCAAGATCTTAAGTGAAAAATGTATTGTAAAAGAAAGAAGTTGTATTAGTCTGCTTGGGCTGCTATAACAAAATACCGTGGACTGAGTGGCTTAAAGAACAGATATTTATTTCTCACAGTTTGGAGGCTGGGAAGTCTAAGGTCAAGGTGCCAGCATATTCAGTTCATGGTTAGGGCTCTGGTCCTGGTTTGTAGACGGCTGCTTTCTTGCTGTGTCGTCACATGATGGAGAGAGTAGTATCTCTCTCTCTTCCTCATCTTGTAAAGCCACTAATCCTATCATGAGGGCAGCACCCTCATGACCTCATCTAGCTCTAATTACCTCTCAAAGGCCCTGTCTCCAAATACCATTACATTGGGGATTAGGGCTTCAGCCCATGGAGTTTTGGGGGTGACATAGTTCAGTTCATAGCAGAGGTGAAACCAGAGAACTGATAACATAAGATTCAGTGCATTTCATTAGGAAGCAGCAACTAACAATTATTCTTCATTCTTGTGTCCTTAGCAGTTAGTACAGTGTCTAGTGTGTAGTGAGTGCTCATTTGTTGTACAAATAAATGTTAAATAATTTTTGCTATATTTATAAAATAGACTTTGGGAATTTTAACATTAAATATCCAATGTTTGGTACAAACTTCACTTGGATATTCCTGTATTAGTGCATTGTTATATGTCTAAAAGTTGTTTACATTTAATTTTTTAAGTGACTGTTTCAGGGTATTTGGGGACTTTCTAGATTAAATATATCACTGATTCTTTTTAATCTTAATTCTCTTTATGGTAATAGGTAGCAACTACCCAATTATCTGTGCCTTTAAGTCTTTATATTTGCTCTATTAATGAGTAGCATTCTTAATAAAACTGTGGTTCCTGAAAAAGCCGTAATACGTTTCTAGACTATATTCTCTAAATTCCTGAGGTTTTATTTTACTTATATTTTTCTGCTTAGAAAAATTTGCAGGCAGTAATTGATTTCTGTGTTACTTCATTTCTTCCACTTATATATAGAGGGAAATTAAAGTATGGATAAGCTTTGATTATTAAAAACACATTTGAATCATCTCAAAGCTGAAATATACCTAAAACTTGCTGAATTTTTTTCATGCATCATCTATTATATCTACTAGAATAGGGATATAAATAAATGATGTTTGAGCTGTGATCCACTTGTCAAGCATCACTTCTATGAAGGTTTCTGACTTTCCCAGGCATAATTATTTGTTCCCACCTCTGCATTCTGTGCTTTGTTCTTAATCTTACAGTCCTACAGCTTGACTGTAGAGCTGTTTGTTTGTTTAGACAGCCATCTCTGCTGTGGTGCTTCAGATACATTTTAGTTAACCTTGGTTATTACTCAAGATGTAAGCTCCCTAAATCATTTTTCCTCTCATAGTCATCTCTCTATATTTCTCTGCTTCTCTTGTGATCCAATTTCTCACCACTCTCCACACTTCCCATCTTTCTCACTGTGCCCCTTGAACTCCATTTAGTAGTGAAACAGCTTTCCTACACTCTTCGTCATTTTGGTTATGTGCTGCTTCTACTTCTTTCCTTGAAAGCTTGCTCTTTCCTGAAGATACCACTCTCGCTGCAGCTCTCGGAAGTGGAGTCTGTTCATTCTCCCGTAGCCCATGTCCTGTCAGGTTGGCTAGTGAGGTTGGTGCTGTCTTCATTTCCTATTCCTTTTGTGTAGAAGTCCCTGTTCCTTTGAACAGGTCATGTCATTTTCCAGCTTCTCAACCATTCCAGAATGTCCCCATCAGTTATTGAATCTGTGGCACCTAACTCATGGTCTTCCATTATATCCCAAGTTTTATTATCACCTTGAATAACTTTACGTTTACATACATGACTCAGAACCAACACCATAACCTCTTAGTCTCTTCATTCTCAATGGTGTTCTCTGCCATTCCTCATTAGGTACTAACTCCAGTGGCTCCACTGTAGCCCTTATCTTTCATCACTACTCAACTGGTAAACACGTAAATTCTCAAATCTTGATGATCACAACTTTCTGTTCTTCCAGCTGCATCACCCAGTTGCTCACACTGTACCTGATCTTCAAACACAGAGAATGTTCCAGGCCTTGATCTTAACCTCCCTACCTATCCAGCTTACGTTCTGTAGTCCACTGACTTAACCATTCTCCTAATTCCCTTGATCCGTTGTGCTTCTATCACATGCGCTTAGCAAAAAAAGCAATTCATATAACTGTGCACTTTATCTTTTCCTATACTTGAGCTGTTAAAACATTACCAGAAAAAAAAAATCGTACAACTGTGAAAAGTGTTCTCCAACCTCAGTTGGGTCCTGAACACTACACTTAGTAATCCTCTACTAAGGTAGAGGATTAAGGTGTTGGTTCTGGGTCATGTACGTAAAGGTAAAGTTATTCAAGGCGAAAGCATTCAAAAGTTTACTGGAATAACTTTCGGAGGTAATTTACACAACCATTTAGGACTTCTTTGAGCTCTCCTTATGAAATCTTTTATAGTAAATGAGATGGGTTTGGCTAAGAAGAAAAAAATCCATGTTACTGCTTGAATGTGTTTTTTCATTGTGCATTTTTTGTTCAAATAGAATATGGAAGGCTCCATGTTGACAATCAGCTTTGGAAATTGGATGGAGCTGCCTGGACTTAAATTTAAAGATTGGGTGTCTAGCAAACGAAGGTAAAGATCAAACTATTAAAATTCTTTGGTGTAAAATGGGGAAGAATCAGTCAGCAAATTTCAAAGTATTTGTGATCCTGTCTTAGATGAATAATATAAATGTATGTGTATTTCAAATAAAACCTCTGCAACAGTGATTATGAGCTAGTTTCCATTTAGAGATCTTACAAAACTAAGCATACAGAGGTAAGGGATTGTCTACAGATTGAGTTCCTTTGAATTCTTTGTTAATCATGACTTTTTCCCACTCTCCTGTTAAACCACTCTACGTTTAGCTGCTTTCTCATCCACCCACATATCCTTTCCACACTTACCTTATTTTGGTTAGTGGATATATAACGTCATGTATACATACTTGAAGTGTTTGACTTTCAGAGTAGAAGAGTGTATATGATTAATAATTTAGGATGATAGAATAAACTAGAATTTGGGTGATTGTCTCCTTGGGTATAAAGGTAAATATTTACTAAGAAATATGAAAGTAGGAGTAACTGAAAAGAAATCTCAACTTGGAAGAATACAAGTTTATTTTTTTTGGGAGAAAGAACACAAAATTTAAAAAGAGAAATATCAAAAGCTCCATTATTTTCAAGGATAGTAAATATTAAATTAGGAATTACTAACACAGAGAACCTACTCTAATTTGACTGCTCACAAAAACAGTAAGTTAAAGCAGGAAGTTAACATAACCTTTGTTAGAACAGAGCTGTAACATTTGAATGCTTACTTCATGCTAGGTTAGGTAGAAACCATGTTAATTCACAGAAATTATCCTTAATTTGAAAAGATTTAAGAAGAGCAAATTTACACCAGCCTGGATAATTGAGATTAAACCTTTCACATATTCCTTTTGGGTTTTTTAAAAAGGAATTTTATATGGGTTTGAAATGTAAAGTTGCAAAATCAGGCAAGTTGTGCAAGTTCTTGATTTTTATAAGTAAGCAAGCGAAATCGCTCAACATTCTTCCCTCTGTGATGTGGGTAGAAAGGGATTTATGATTTCTGTACCAGAAGTGTTCGCCTTTGTAAGTTGGGCCTATTGTGTATTGAAGTTATATTTGAAAATGAATCTTGTGACAAATATTAGCTTTAGTTCCTGCCTTTGTATAGTGTTAAGAGAAGACTCTTAGATCTCTAGAGATTGGCAGGGTTTGAATCCTGACTATATAACTTCTAATGTTGTGACCCTGGTCAAATAAATTATTGCTGTCAATTTCCTCGTTTATAAAATTGAGATAATAATAGTAGTAACTACTACATAGGGTTTCTATAAAAATTGAGAGTTAATACATTCTAAATCTTAATTATTATAACATTAAACTTTAAGAAGAAAAATTTTTATAAACTTCTTCCAAATACAAGTTACAATGAACTATGTGGAATGGTTTGGTATGTTTTTACTATTATTTATCTCTAATTGGGGCACAGTGTTTAGAGGTACTAATATCCATTGCTTTAAAGTTCAAGTAGAAAAGTACTAATGTACTTTTTTCATAAAGAGCAGATTATATTTATAGATCTCTTTATGAGTAGGAAAACACAGAAAGAAATGTCATATCTTATTTACTTAGACATAAGATGATTTTGTTCAGAAGACTGAATTATTTTTGGTCATTATGAAAACAGAAAGCAACTTACTAAATATTGTGTCAAGGTGGTATATGTTATCTTTAAGAAATATATGTATTAGTTAGACTTGCAATATCTCAACAATTGTAATCTAAATAATTCAGTCTAGTTATAGTATACAGACTGAATAGTATAGTTATAGATTGAGTTATTTAGATTATAATTGTGAGACAGACTATAAAATAGTCTAATTTTCAGATATCCACATTTTAATCCCTTCATTTATTTAATAAGTGTATTGATAAAGGCAGCTAATCTGAACAGATACTATGTCAAGGCACTGGGGAAACAAAGATGCATTAGATACAGTCTTACTCTCATGAGACTTCTTCTATTGATAAAACTAATTCATTAACATTTTTTTTAAAAAAAGAAAAGCTTTCTTTCTTTGTCAAGTATTAGGATAATTTCTAGCTTAGACAGTCCATGGGAATTAAAAAGATGAAGTAATAATCATAGGAACTGAAAGTACTATCCTGATAAGATATTTTTTCTTTTCCTTTTTTAGAAACCTAAAAGGGGATCGAGTTATGCCGGAGGAAATAGCTCGTTACTATAAACATTATGTAAAAGTCATGGGTCTTCAGAAGAATTTCAGAGAGAATACTTACATTACCTCTGTATCAAGACTCTACAGAGATCAAGATGATAATGATGGTCAAGACAGAAATATTTCAACACAGCATTTACAGCTAGAGAAGTCAAAATTTATCAAGAGAAACTGGGAAATCAGGGGTTATCAGCGAATAGCGGATGGTTCCCATGTTCCCTTCTGTCTCTTTGCTGAGAATGTAGCTCTGGCAACTGGAACATTGGATTCTCCTGCCCATCTGGAAATTGAAGGGGAAGATTTTCCTTTTGTGTTTCATTCAATGCCTGAATTTGGAGCTGCTATAAACAAAGGAAAGTTGCGTGGCATAGTGGATCCAGTGTTAATTGTAGGCTCTGGGCTTACTGCAGCTGATGCAGTACTGTGTGCTTACAACAATAATATCCCTGTGATTCATGTATTTCGCAGACGAGTAACTGATCCAAGCTTAATTTTCAAACAGCTTCCCAAAAAGCTTTATCCAGAATACCATAAAGTCTATCATATGATGTGTACTCAGTTATATTCTGTAGACTCAAATCTTTTATCTGATTATACCAGTTTTCCTGAGCACCATGTGCTTTCCTTTAAGTCGGATATGAAATGTATTCTTCAAAGCATCTCCGGATTGAAGAAAATATTTAAGCTCTCTGCAGCAGTAGTATTGATAGGTTCTCATCCCAATCTGTCTTTTCTGAAGGAGCAAGGGTGTTACCTGGGTCATAACTCAAGTCAGCCAATCACATGTAAGGGTAATCCTGTGGAAATAGATGCATATACCTATGAGTGTGTTAAAGAAGCCAATCTTTTTGCATTGGGTCCTTTGGTTGGAGATAATTTTGTTCGATTTTTAAAGGGAGGGGCATTGGGTGTTACACGCTGTTTAGCTACAAGACAGAAGAAAAAGCAGCATTTATTTGTTGAAAGAGGAGGAGGAGATGGGATAGCTTAAAGCACATTTACAAGTAATTTATATGGACAGTTTACCATTAAAGATTTTTAATAGTGGTTTTGCAGTGTACTGGCTTAAATTTTCTGCACTTGAATTAACTGGAGGACAGCCTCAAGCTATAGTAACTGTTTTTTAAAGTTACAAGAACTTGGTGTCCTGATATATATTGTAATGTCACGGAAGTGTCAGTATCAGACAAATAGAAACTGTGTATTTGGTATACTTTAAGCTTTCACTTAACTGAAACATTCTTTTCTTTCAAGACTTACTTTTTGTGATCATTTTTGGTTATGTTTGATTCTAAAATATTACAGCCTTGAATTATAAAATCACACAGTCATCAGGCCAGAAATTGTTCTCAGTATTTATTGGGTCGCCTTGCTGGTCAAAGGGTGATGCGGAGACCAGCATCAGCTTCATCTGTAGCCTGTTAGAAATGGAAACTCTCAGGCCCCAGAACAGACCGACTGAGTCAGAAACTGCATCTTAGTGAGATTCTCAAGGAATATGTACGCTCATTAAAGTTTGAGACACACTGGTCTAAAGACAATGGGATATAAGGTTGTGTATTCTGGGGGTGGGGTGGGGATAGGAGGCATTTATAACTCAGGTTTTATTTATTTTGAAATTACCAATTATATGTCTAATTTATTACCAAATATGGTCTTTTAAAAAAGTATTTTTATTGAAACCTTGACAGGTACTTCATATTCTTAGGTTCTAATAATTTAAACAGTCTAATAATGTTGGCATATACTTAAGACATCCAGGAACCTGCCAAGATATTTTTTTGAAGATTTATTCTCTAATTAACTAGCATAACAATCTAATTTGCAGTTCAGTAAATTGTGAAAGGAACTGCTTATCCCTGTGTGACCATTGAGTTCATTTCTGTCACTGAAACTAAGATATTTGGGCATAAGTACTTCTAATATTGTAATACTATTTGGGTGTTGCTAGACTTATTAAAGGTTAAAATTGAAAATAAGGTTAAAACCTGTCTTTTCCATTCCCAAGATGAGTACTTTGAAATTTATTCATTGGAGATGACATAGCAGCTCACCCTGTGGTTATTTATTGAATTATATGCTCTATCTTAATTTCTGCTTGTGTGCTTAGTGTCTGTATTTTTACACAAAACCCCTAAATTTTTAGTGTAAGACAAAAAAATGTTTCTTCTGAAGTTCTCCATGGCAAATTGAATTTCTCAGTCTTTTTTTTTTTTGGTAAAATTTACTTCATATGTGTTTATTGCATGTCTAATTATCCCATTTTTTCTTAGTATTAAAAAATGGACTAAAATATCAGTATTTTTCTGTCCATGTCATTGTGACATTATCTGCCTCCTGTCCTTCTACAACTAGCTCTTTCAGATGAATTAATGAATTCTTATACTCTTGATACCTGACATGTTGGATTAAGTTTAATTTGATTTTAGAAATATAATCCAGCTTTAGTTTAATGGTAACTTTTTTCCAAAGTAATTTCAGCCTACTGAAATGGTATAACATCCTCTGACAGCACTTGATCGAGCACTCGCTTGCTTGCCTGTTCTTGGGAGCTCTGAATGAGTTGGACTGGATGTTTTTCTTATTGTCACTTCTAAATTGAAAATGAGATTGTTATAAAGATGCTTTCCAGGGAAGGACAAGAACTGTTGACACCCGCTTTGTGTCTCAAAAATTTGCTCTTACCCAACCGATAGCATTTTTGTGATGAGATTATTCACCAAAAAAAAAAAAAAAAAAAAGACTTCAGGGAAAATGAAGCTTCAGTAGGGCCCTAAATAAACCTAGTGAATAATGTCATCTTTGGTAACCTCCCGTTTCTCAGTTCTCCCACAAACCTAGCTGTCCTGTGTTGCGTATAACATTGAAGCTGTTTCTCTGTTGTACTATACTCTTGTAATCTTAAATTGATCAGTTTCTGTCCCATAATTCCAAATGTTAATTTTCTGTATCAAGTAGCTATTTAGGGAGGGGGGAAAGCACTAAATATTTGACCAGTTCGTCATACCATGATGTGGGCATCACTTTGCCCTCCCTCAAAAGTCTAGCCCTTGAAAGAATGTTTAAAAAGCAGAATATCTCTGGGGTTTTAAGAATAATATAATAAAAATAAGATTTAGTCACAGCTCTCAATGCTTTGGGCAGTCTGTGAACTTCATTCAACTTGGTTGAAAATTTAACAGGTTTTATCATATACATTTCCATGGAATCAAACTTTAGTTAACAGAGTAAAAAAATCAAACTGAAAGGTATTTTAAAATATTATGTTCTTGGGGCTGGCCTGTTCATAGTGGTTAAGTTCGTGAGCTCCACTTCAGCAGCCCGGGGTTTGTGGGTTTGGATCGTGGGTGCCGACCTACACACTGCTCATTAAGCCACGCTGTGGTGGCGTTCCGTATACAAAATAGAGGAAGATCTAAGGAAATGAATAGATGTATTATGCTGATGGATTAGAAGATTAATATTTTTAAGATGTCAATTCTTCCCAAATCAAGTTTTAGATTCAGTATAATCCCAATTAAAATCTGAGATTTTTTTGATAGAAATCGACATGCTTTGAGGACTTAGAGCACCTTATTTCCAGACTGAATAAACATTTTCAGTAATTCAAGACAGTGTGGTATGAGTGGAAGGACGGACAAACAGATTAATGTAACAGGGCACAGTGTAGAAACACACTGAGTTCATGTTTTTCAAAGTTGCCACAGTAATTTAGTGAGGAAATGACAGTCCTTTCAACCAATGGTACTAGACTAGATAGTCATATGGGTAATAAAATGGTGACCCATGCTTCACACCATACTCAAAAATTAGATCAGACATAAATACAAAAATATATAAAGTTTATAGGAGAAAACTATTTTTGAAATCTAGAATCAAATATTTTAGGATACTAAAACATCAAGAATAAAAGAAAAAATTGATAAATTTGACTTTATCAAAATTTAAAGCATCTCATCAAAAGACATCAATATGGAAACCAGTCAAATATGAAAATAAAATACAGGCTAGGAGAAATATTCTCAATACATATATCTGACAAAAGACTTGCATCCATAATATATAAAGAACTTCTATAACTCAATTATAGTTATCAGGGTAATACAAATTAAAACCAAAATGAGACATCATCACACACCCATTATAATGGTTAAAAAGGACAAACTGCCAATACCAATGTTTGCAGACAGGAACCACAAGAACTCTTGTACTGGTGTAGGTAGGGCAGTCTTCCTTAGAAAAGGACTGAGGGCATGACAGAGACCAATATTAATCTGTCCATTACATTCTTCACCTGAAAAATGGAGACCATATACATTCCATCAGCTTCATTGGCTAATTATGAAGCAAGACCATTACGAGACTCCAATGATTCCATTTCACCAATCAATAAGCCCCATCAATTCTACTTCTAAGGTATCCATGTTCTCCCCATTGTTGCTGACCACTATCATAATTTAAGTGTTCATAACCCCTTATACCATTTCAACAATCTCAATCTTTTTAAAATCTTAATCTTGATGCCTATACTAGAAATTGTAGATTGGCTCACCCCATTCCACTTCCTAGGGAGGCTGAGAATCTTAAAAACTACATTTCTTTGACTCCCTTGCAGCTAGACTCCCGTCTACAAGTAGGCAGAACTTGCAAGTAGGTTAATGAGGTTCTGCCACGTAGCTGGGCTCTCCCGAGATTGGCAAGTGCAAGTGAGGCAGGGCTAACTTCCTTTCCCTTTTGCTGTTTTTGCTTGCAGGGAGTCATGGAAAGATGTTTGCTCTGCAGCATGGTTCCATTCCTCATTCTCCAGACAACTGAGCAGCTGCAGTAATTCTTGACTTCAGCTTTCTGCTCCCTGGGTCACAGGTACATGGATGTATTCTTGAATACACAGCTTCAGTGAGGCCTGAGTTAGGAGCAACCTGAGTTAAGTCTGCTCTGAATTGTTCTGGGAGTTTTTCTTGAAGGCCCAGATGAGAACCTGCTACTAATCTAGCCATTTTAAGCACCTAATTCCCTGTATTAAATCCTTTCCTGCTGAAAATACAGAGTGGTTGCTGTTTACTTCAGTTCGAGTTCAGAATGGAAATGTCTCTAGCTTCAATTTCTATATATATCTGACACATAATTAACATACTGATTTAGAAATTCCCACTCAGAAATTGTTCACAGCTCTCCCAAGGCATACTGAACAAAATCCAGACCTCTTGGCCTGACAGTTCATGTCTTGCAGTTTACTAACAAAACCGATGCTCCATTTTAAAGAAGTGTCGTTCCCCTAGTTTGGGAGGCTGGCCTGTACAGTGACAGAGAGATCAGAGTGACATTCAATTCCATGGTTTAGAGCAGTAAAATACCTTCCAATAATTGTGCTCACCCCACATCATCCTCTCATAAACGGAAGTAGAGTGATGCAATAACATTATGCTCATAAATTCACAGTTGACAGCCTAACAAAAAGGGCAACAATGTTCAAAAGCAAATTACACAGGCAACCTTGTTAAACTTGAGGGAGAAGACTTGACCTAAGTCTCAACTTCCTTCAATCTCTTAGGAAGGAATTTGGATCATGATCATTCAGATAAACAGATATAGACTCACTAGTGTGACCCAACCACAAAGCTTCAGTTATGGAATTAGGAAGAAGTGTGGAAGGAAGACACTCCTGAGTAGAAAGAGAATTATGCTTGAAGAAAGGGAAGGGGGTATACCACGCCAAAAGTGCTGCTGGGGAATGAAAAATTGTGAGATTGTGGCTAAGGGCCAGGCCACCTCCTCCCTGCCATCAGAAAGCTGGGCTGATCCACATCTCCTAAAGCCCCAGGCTAGAAAATGGGGGCACAGTTCCCATTCATCTGACTAATGAAGAAAGGGAGTTGGCAAGTTATACCTCCCCCTTTCTCTCTCTTTTTTTTTTTGTGAGGAAGATCAGCCCTGTACTAACATCTGCCAATCCTCCTTTTTTTTGCTGAGGAAGACAGGCCCTGGGCTAACATCCGTGCCCATCTTCCTCCACTTTATATGGGATGCCGCCACAGCATGGCTTGACAAGCAGCACGTCGGTGCACCGGGGATCCGAACCAGCGAACCCTGGTGGCCCCACCTACCCCTTTCTCTTAAAAAACCTAAAGGCTTAGACAAAACAGAGCCCATCACAGCCAGGGCAAAAGGTACACACCCTACTAGTACAAGCCGGGAGGGTTGTGACTACAGTTGTTCAGGGCGGAGCTAGCAGCCTTATGGAAATTGTGCAGCACTGAAGGATCTATGCAAAGCAACAGGAAACATCTCCCATCTATTTAACAATACTTTCTATGCTAAATAGAACTTAAAGGGAATTTTAAAAACTCATACCATCAGTTCCTAGAGAGTAGAGACCATTACTCATTAATCTTTGGATTCTTTCAGTGTTGTGGAGGGCAATGTTTTGTATATAACACATATTTAATAATGTTTCCTAAGAATTTGAAGGGATAATGAAACAAGGAAACAAACAAAAAGAAGCTATGATATTTACGGACTATCTCCTGAAAAGAAATAATATGTTCGGAGGGCTGGTCAAGGGCGCAAAGTATCTTAGCCAGATACTTAAATGTGGTGACTTCCCTTGACTGAATGTGGAGGAACACTAAATCTTCCATGAAGATCTAGCAATAGTAAAAAATTAACTTATAATTTTCATGCTACGCTATCTCTAACAACCTAGAAAGAAAAGGTAAGCTCATTGGGGTGGCAGAACCTATGTGAGACCAGGAATCTTCCAGTTAGTATAAAAAGCTTGTTCCACTTCCTAGGACATAATGCATCAGTCCTTAGAGCTGATAAAAAGACTTTACCATAAAATATACAGCCAAGGTTGTCTACATCACAAAATTTGAAAAAAGACATTCATTTTTTTCTTACCATTTCCCTTTAAGGTAGAAAGAAGACAATCTTACCATTTCTACTTCACAGATATGAAAACTAAGACACTAAGAAGCTCAAAACAGAGGTATACCTAGCTCAGTAAGACCACCAAACAGGTCTTCCCATTCTAGTGAGAGCTATCCACAAGCTTGATGAAGCCTTCCATACTGGTTTCCAGGACTAGAATAATGTGTGGTGACATCTTCACCACTGAAACCCATTTCATTTGGGTCACTTCAGCTCACGGAAAACTACATCATAATGGAAAAGAAAAAAATTAGGTTCTGATATGCCTATGACCTTCCAATCTATTCAGTGAAAAGGAGCAATGTGCAGAACACTGTATATGTTATATTATCGTTTTTGTAGGAAACTATTGAAAAATGATATGCATAGAAATTTGAATAGGTATTCAAATCTCTGGAAAGACTCATAAGAAATAAGTATCATGGATTTTTTCTGAGGAAGGGAAGCAAATGGCTAGGACAGTGGTGGAAGGGAGACTTTTTAATCTTTTATCCTTTTGTACTTTTAGAATTTTGAACTGTGACTATCTTAAGTATTCAATAAATAAAATCCACATTACAAATGAAAAAGAATTACCATAAGAGATGAGATGACAAAGACTGAAAACAGAACAAACAATACTAATTGTCACACACAAAAGAAGTGGAGTTTTGTGCATTTTATTTAACAAATTTAGTCCATAAAATATTTGTAACTTAAATCTCTTCTATACACTAAATGCATGTATTCCAGAGGAAATCTGAAGTAAATGCTTGATAGGAAATATTTTTCCATAGCTTCTTTATAAAATCCTCACTTATCTTCTCCTTTTTACATTAGGATTATATCTGCAAAGAAAGCAATGAGGTTAAATGATATCTAGATAAATGATGGCATTTCTTTCACTTTTAAAGTTAAAGGGCTTTCAAAATATAGTCACACTTTGGCAAATAGAATGAGAATGCTAATATTATCCTTAGGATCAGATATAAAGCACTCATATTTTTACTTTCACTTATCCTTTTAATGTTGCTTTGATGAATATTTGGTAAAAATAAAACATCACCAACCACAAAATCCTATAAAAGCATTAAAATAATTCATGAAAACAAGAGTTTAGAAATAAATAAGTGTTGATACTTCTTCTGGTATGGCTTCAGACAGACTCCCCCTACCACCAAATTAAAGTATACCATTTGCACAAAAGAACATAATGAACCTAAAATATAATTACTTCACAAAATTTTCTCCTAAAGCAATTAAACAAATGTAGCTGGGCAACCAGATATTCTCATTTGACTATGAAAAATCAGTAGTCTGT
Source organism: Ceratotherium simum simum (assembly GCF_057802395.1). Taxonomy (NCBI): domain Eukaryota; kingdom Metazoa; phylum Chordata; class Mammalia; order Perissodactyla; family Rhinocerotidae; genus Ceratotherium; species Ceratotherium simum. Next base: position 47,796,498 of record NC_141922.1, on the reverse strand, counting down.
CAACATTTTCACCAATGATTCATATTGTCAATAACGAAATTAAACAATCAAATCGGCTGCAAAACAGACTCAAACGTATAGTACTTGGTTCTGCCTTTAAGTCAGTCTGGGAAAATGTTTCTTCTCACCTAGCCAATATCTACTTATAATATAGTATTTCATGAGTATTTGAAAGCTAATTATTATATGGTTTGTTGGGTCTGCAGGAATGCTGAAAATATGTTAAATCTGAATTAAATTATAATCACCCATTATAACTCCTCTACACCTCCCTCAAAAACTTTCTTTGAAACTCTAATCCAGCCCTTTGTTTTTATGCATGTGCCAACTAAAACTAAACAAATGGTCTGGTATTTAACTTGTATTTACTTTACAATGGTCTTACTTCAAAACCCATTCATTCATAATGCTACTCAGAGCTGAAAATCTCACAAATTTATCAGCCAAATTCACCCAGCTCAGGAACCTCTTCTGCCTGAATGCCCCTATACAAATTTTCAGTATCTTGTGATACAGTACAACTGAATCAACCTCAAACCCTGAAGCTATATCCAGTAAACCCAATTAAGACGTGCTTAGGTAGTAAAAAGAAATACATACATGAAAAAAAACAAAAACATTTTTTAAGTGAAGGGACTAAGTGTCTATTTCTCGGGACAGAAGAAACAAATATTTAATCTCTATGATTAAAAACTGAATTTCATATACATCTCAAAGATTCATGAGAAAGGTGAAATTAAAAAAACTTTACCTAAAGAGATCATCAGCAAGAGACTCTTCTTTTGCATGTTGATTTTGCACCTGTCAAAATTAACATAATTTCAAACCTTTGCTCAGTGACGAATATACAGTTAATGAACTGCTCTACTGGGTGGCCCGGCATCTCTGAGATCTCCACATCCAGGAGGGTCACCAGGTCTATGCATTCTTACTTCTACAACATCTCTCCCTTGTAACAGATCCTCCCCATGTTCACTTCATGCCAAGATTATTGCAAAAGTCCTCTAATTAAACAACCTTCTCCAGCTAATCTCCTCTCGAAGGCAACCAAAATATATACTGCTGCCTTGCTGAGTTTTTAAATATTTTTTCCAGAAGAACCCTTTTTACTAAATGAAATTTCAGGGTTTTGAGGTCTCACGACTGATGCAGAGGCTGGGAGGGCAATATTCACCTCACCTTCAACCAGAGCAGCCCTACAGGTGAAGTGGCTCTCCTCCCCACCTTCCCCTATCAGGGCTCAGAAGCTGCTGCTGAATTACTTCACCCACAGAGTAACTGTAAACACAAACTCGCCAGACTCCTAATGCACCTTCACGAGTTAGGACTGGAAAAGCCCTGTACTGGGTGCATCTTCCTAAAGTCCAGCTATGATCTTATCATGTGCCATTCAAAACCCTTCAATGACTTCTCCCACCTACCAAAAAAAACCCACAAACTCTTGAGTCTGACCCTTAAAATGGGAAAGGCTCTTCATAATCTGGCTCCACTCTACCTTCTCAATCACTTTGCACCCTCCTCTTCATGAACCCTGTATGCAGTTAAAACTAAATCACAAAAAAAGAAAAAACAAAAACAAAACAAACAAAACACCAGACTGACCTCCTAATAAATGTCCTGTGACCCTCTCTCCTTTTGTTCATGTTTCTCCCTCTGTCTAGAAAATTACCTCCTTTTTCCCTCTTCCCACATCTGACTATCTTTCAAGGTGCATTCACTCAGTAATTATTTAGTGCCTATTAGGTGTCAAGGAACATGTTCTTCACTTCCTTAACAAGGCTTCATGATCCTCTCATTTAAAAATAATGTCTGCTATGAAGAACTTCCACAAAACTTCAGCCACACAATTTCTAAATGCTTATCCATTTCTACCTTCTGTTATAATTATTTATATCATATCTTCACTAAAAGACCGTAAGTTCCTTGAATACAGATACTGTTTATTTTTTACTGTTACTAATTTACATTTGTGTATTTCAGATACTATCTTAAAACTCTTTCTAAAAAAATCTCATTTAATCTTCATTTAACTTCATTACTATTACACTACCATCCCAATTTTAACCAATAAGGGAAGAGACTTAGGTTAAGTAACTTGCAGAAGATCAAAAAGCTGTCATATGGAAGAACTGGGATTTGAGCAGGTCTACCCAAATAAGAGCAGTAGCTTAACCAGGCTGTTACACTGCTTCTTAGCCTTTGGAAAGGGCCTAGAAGAATCACTTGCAGGGATTCAAACCTATAGACTGATTTTCTGGTTATACAGTGAAATGTCAAAATGAAATTACATCTTTTCTTGTCACATTTTCTAATAGGTATGGCAGAACATAAATGGGAGACACAGGGTTTCCATAAGGCAGTTGTCAAAAAAGATGCTGCTTGGGGCCAGCCCTGTGGCGTGGTGGTTAAGTTCAGCACGCTCTGCTTCAGCAGCCTGGGTTCGCGGGTTCAGATCCCAGGTGCGGAGCCACACTACTTGTCAGCCGTGCTGTGGTGGCATCCCACATATAAAAATAAAAGAAGATTGGCACAGAGGTTAGGAACAATCTTCTCAGGAACAATCTTCCTCAGCAAAAAAAAAAGAAAAAAAGCTGCTGGTATCATTAACCTAATTATCCTTAAAGGTTTTCTGGCAGGGGATGCTTCAAGTTATAATACATAAAGAACAATCAGTGAGGAAAAATCAGCTTTATTTTATATATCTTAGTAAAACATTATGTAAAACAGTATTAAGAAATAGAAATCCTCATATTACCGGCATTTTTCAAGGATTAGGGAGAACTACATCTCACAGTCTTTCAAAATTCAAATCAGGTTGGATACAGTTCAAAGAACTATTATGTTTAATGTACAGAATGAAAATACCCTAAATTCAAGGAAACTTGAGGAACTGACTGTAATTATGAAAACTAAGACTGGTCTACAGCAGAAGTAGAGAAAGAGGGCTGAAAAAGAAAACACAGAGAACGCAGAAGAGCACCTTGGGGCAAGCCTAGGGAAATGAGACATCAAGACAGCAGCACATTTACACATAGAAGCTGAAGCCATGCAGAAGAAGAAAGTCTACTCTATTATCTTAGAGAGTAAATCCCACCTAGCACGCCTAAAACTGCTCCAGCAAAAATAGAGATTTGGTGAAGTAAATCTAGAACACTGGCTTTCTCTCTACTAATTCCAGTGAAACAAATAACAGATAGAAAAAAGTGAGCAGCTGCACTGTCCTTCTCTCAACTGCTCCCTATCCAAGAATAAACAAAACCAAGACAGACATAATTCATCACGGAGAGGAGCAGAAGCCCATGCTATAGACCTCAAAAAGGTGTCTGTGCAAAGAACCAAAAGACTGATGCAACTGACTCCTAACACGGCCCCAACCCAGGAACGGTGCTACAGCACGCACCAAACCTCAGAATTCTGACTAATACACCACACTGGGGAAAAAGGAGCCTGAGCAGGACAGAGAAAACAACTGCTGGTGGACTGCTGGGAAGGGCCTAATGGCACAGGGAAGTGAGTGAGTGGGACTGCCACTGACCAAAGGCATAGGCTCCAGGCATCCCTGACAAATTAGGTAAACAACCTAAAATAAAATAAGTTAATCTCTTCTGGGATAGGATATACTCCCTGATACATATTTAATTCCAATCCCAGGAAGGAGCTGCACATAGCTCCAGCTGAGCCCTTCCTTTCCTTGATTCAATGTCTTTAGGCAACAGAAACTAGATGGGACATGCAATGGGCTCTGACTGAACATGTTCTCCTATTGACAGCACAGAGGCACTAGGATAATTCTGTTCTCAAGGAGCAAGCTAAGACAGGCCGGAGTAATCAACTACATTCAACTTTTGCCTCACAAACTGGTTCTAGAATGTAACCCCTGCATCAGATGGCACACAATACTTCACACAGCAAAGAGAATATCTGGACAGGGTATTTTACTTTAAACAATTGTAAGATGAAAAGAAAACAGCAGAGCTACTCCATGTACCAGAAGGGGGGAAAAGGAGATTGGAACAGAACATGCAAAACAGATGAAGAATCTAGTCTGCAAGAAATAATAACCTAAGAATAAAAAATAAATAAAATTAATAAGAACATAAAAGCAATAAAATAAGAACAAAAAAGTTAGATGATTAAAAAACCACAATGAAATGAAAAGGGAAATGAATGCTGAGTAAACAAACTGAGAACTATAATAACATCATTCAGAATTAAATAAATTAGAAATAGCTAACACTGTTTCCACTATTATAAATGCTTTATAAATAGTACCTTATTCAAGCCTCACAAAAAATCTGTGAAATAGAGGTACTACTATTGTTCTCCTTCTGCACAGGAGGAAACAGAGGCACAAAGCAGTTAAGTAATTTGCCTAAGGTCACATGGCTGGTGAGGAACAGAACAGACACAGCTGAAATGTACATTTGTGACATAGTGAAAGAATGAATGTAGAAGAAATGGATGTCGAGGGCAAAGGTGATCTAATAAAAGGATAATTACGTCGTAAATGTAGAGAACTCAGCAAATGTAAAAATGTTTTAAAGATGCAGTAGAAAAGTTCCTTGAAAGAAAAAGGAACTGCATCTGCAGATCAAGATGCAGACTGTATTCCAGGCAAAACAATGCAGAATGACCAACACTGACACATTCTGATTGTTATTGACTTTCAAGCCTAAAAGGGAATAATGCAGGCACGGAAAGTCACCTAAAATGGGGGAAAACAGAATGTCACGCGGCTGGGGAGGGGTGAAAGAAGTGCAAATAACTTCCTCACTCCTCACAGCAGGGAGCCAACACGGAGCGTCTAAAATTGAAATACGCAGTTTGAAACAAATACTCACTCTAACCTGATAGTTTTTTTCATCTTTTTCTGCTTAGTCTTAGAGGGATCTCAGGAAATAAAATATCTTGAAGGGAAGAAACATTTACACGAAGTCAGCAATGCTTTCAGTTTCACTTCCTTCTGTCCATCTCTCTTCTTCCCTCCCACTCTGTCCCTGCTTCTCATTCCTCCTCAGTAAAGACATGTTTGGAACATTATTCACGTAATGCTTAAATGGGTAATTTCTGGGCTTTATGATTTTAACTTATTCATTCTTTTGTGTACTACCATAATTCTTTGGAATGCATATTTATAAAATAATAAAGCCAATTCTTCTTTCAAAAAACAATTCTTCCATTTTTTGACATATCCTGAGTGGCCTTCTTAACAACTCTACCTTTTTGAGTGATCTTCCTAACAATTATCTGATTAAAAAATTTTTTTAAAAACAAATTGCTGAAGACTACATTAAACCCACAATAAAGCACAATACAAACCCTGAGAGGTTACCAAGTTCGACACCCAACTTTTGCCGTGCCCTGTGGGTATCTGCAAACCATAAAAACCTGGGCTCTGCTGTGATGTCTGTATGGGGGATGAGTGATCCGGAAGAAAACCCAAGATGGGAATTTAATAAAAGACTCCAGCACTCAAGGGTGAAAGAAGAATAAACTCTACAACACAAAAGGTGATAGCAAAGAAACCTGCCTGTCTTGACCCTGGCACAGGGTGAAGGAAGGAAATTAAAAAATCTCACTCGAGTTTATAATGACAAGCTGGCCTTCACTCAGGCTTCTGGTCCAAATACATATTAACTACCTGGGTGATCCAAAAAACTCACTAGCAGGATTAAAGTGGTCTCACATTGGTAGATCAAGACTGGCAGACACAAACGTATCTTTTCTGGAGGAAAGAGACCTGAACTTAGGACTCAAGGAATTCCTACAGATCAAGTTATAAGGAAAACGAGCAGTTCACATTCCAAGATCACAAACTATACCTGGAAACAAAGCACCATAACAGAGAATCAGCAGAAACAGATCGACAAACACTTTAGGTATTGGTATCATTAGGCAAAAAGAATACAAAAGAGGAGCTTAAAAATATCAGCAAAGAAAACAAGAAGATTTAGAAACGAATGAAACAGACTTCCAGAAATAAAAAAATGCAGTTGGTTGAATGAAAACTCAATAGATGGATGGAATACCAACCCGACAGAGCTGAAGAGAGAAGTACTAAACTGGAAGACAATCTGAAGAAATTACCAAAAATACAATCCAGAGAAACAAAGAGATGAAATATATAGAAAAAAAGGTAAGATACATAGAGAAGAACGTAAGATTTAACTTACGTCACACTGGAGTTCAAGAAAGACAGATGCCCTCAATTACCAAACAGCCATACTTCAAACAGCCTGCTGAGATGACCTAGCTGGAGCCCACCTTTGAGTTCCAGTAGCACCAGACAAGTAGGCAATATAAAAACTAAGAGAAAACTTTCTAACCTTGGATGAGGGCTCTGATTATCTCTCAATTTAATGGTCATGTGTTTCTGAATTCTTAACTTCCATGCAGTACTTCTTCTATGGCAAAAAGTTCCCTACTTTATTGAATTTTATTAACTTCTCCAGTTAAAAAAAACGTAAAGCATTGAAAAAACTATGGATCAGGTGGATGGTCTTGTTAAATAATATACACTAGGACTCAAAACACCAAGGGAAAAAGTAAAATAGGAGAAGTATATTTTTGTAATGTTTCCTGTGAGTTTTCATTATAGTAGTGTATATGCAGCTGATATGTGTAAACAATGAATCCTTGGAAACCACATTCTAACATGGAGAGCTGTAAGAAGTTCATATTTTCCCAAAAGAGCACTGTTATAACTGAGGTTTGGGTTCCTGAGGCTTAGGCAGCATATTAGTTGTAGATATGATCAAAGAAATGCCACAAACCAAGTATGCAAAATTATAAAACTTTAAAGCAATTCCAAATATCAAAATTTTGCTGCTAGTTCTAGTTCTAGTGTTTAAAACAATATGAATTGATTATATAAATATCCTACTATAAAAAACATAGACATATTAACATATGCTGACATAATATATATTTGATCAGAAATCTATGTTTACATTAAACATATACATATGAGCAAAATGGTAAAATGGTTGAGATTTGCCTTAAAATAGTCTAGGAAGAAAAAAAGTTGGGAAAGGGAATAGATGAAGCAAGATGTGCAAAATGCTGATATTTGTTGAAGCTGCGAGCTTGGGGGTTTGTTTTACTAATTCTCTTTACTTTGTGTATGCATGTTTAAAAACTTTTCATAATAATAAGTTTAAGAATCTAAATATTATAAATAATTATTACTTAATAATTAATTATTATTTAATAATTTCTCTTACCTTCTTAAAACTTAAAAAAACTCTGGGGAAAAATGAGATTGATCAATCAATAACAGTTGCCCATGGGAGGAGGCATTAAGGCAAGTTTCCCACAGTAAGCAGTTGTCAACTGTATAACTGACTTTAAAGCTCTCCCCTCACCTCTGAGATGGTGCTCATGCATCATTAAACCAAAGTGTAAATGTGTAACCACAGATAATGAGTCCGACTCTAGCCTTATACCATATATAAAAATTAACTCAAAACAGATCAAAGATCTAAATGTAAGAGCTAAAATTATAAAACTCTTAGAAGAAAACATAGGGGAAAAGCTTCCTGACATTAGATTTGGCAATGATTTCTTGGATGTGACATCAAAAGCAGAAGCAAGAGAAAAAAATAAATTAGACTACATCAAAACTTAAAACTTCTGTGCCTCAAAGTACACAATCAACAGAGTGAAAAGGCAACCCAGAGAATGGGAGAAAATATTTGCAAATCTTGTATCTGATAAGGGGTTAATATCCAGAATATATAAAGAACTCCTACAATTCAATAGCAACAACAAAAAACAAACAATCTGATTAAAAAATGGGCAAATGACTTGAACATACAATTCTCCAAAGAAGACCTACAAATGGCCAACAAGCATATGAGAAGATGCTCAACATTAATCATTAGGGAAATGCAAATCAAAACTACAATGACATACCACCTCTCACTCATTAGATGCCTACTATCAAAAAAACAAAAAATAACAAGTGTTAGACAGGATTTGGAGAAATTAGAACCCTTGTGCACTGTTGGCGGGAATGTAAAAATGGTGCAGCTGCAATGGAAAACAGTATGGCAGTTCTTAAAAAATTAAACATAGAAAAAAAAAATATTAGAGAAAACAGGAAAAAATATTCAAGAAAATAATGAATGAGAAATTCTCAGAACTGTTGAAAGACAATTCCCAGATTTAGAAAGCCCAGGCCATTCACAAACTATATAATTGATATATTTACACTATCATCCATATGACTGTATGACCATCCTTTTAATTGTAATCCTTTAGTTTTCTTTTAAATTTTTGTGGGTTAAGTCTCCTTTTTCCCCTTTACATTAGCATGTAAACTTAATTCATTTGTTCAGGTCTCATTTTTTTTTTAACCAATATAAATTTAGAAGTCCCTTAAAGAAGTGTTACGGAAAGATACAAATTAATCTTAATGCTCTGTAACTCAGGAATTTTCCTGACTGAATGACCTTAAGTTTGGTTTTAAGAAGAATTTGCTCTAAGGAAACCAGAAGGGACCAAAATGCAAATCAAACAAGCTACTGGGCCTCACTTCCTACTAACCTCCATTTCCTGCCTTAACCATTCTTCTAATTCCGTATTCTTTCGAGCATGGTGAGCTATTAGATCTGATCCTCCAATGATGTGTGGAAGTTTTCCCGCTCCAGGAAATGTGACCTGTTAAATAGTAAAAGTAGTAAGGTTGACTGCATTAAGAAATTAAGACAATCATTTTTTTAAAACTTAAAAAAAGCAAAGACTAGGGCTGGCCCCGTGGCTTGGCGGTTAAGTGCATGTGCTCCACTGCTGGCGGCCCGGGTTCAGATCCCGGGCGCGCACTGACGCACTGCTTCTCCGGCCATGCTGAGGCCGTGTCCCACATACAGCAACTAGAAGCATGCACAACTATGACATACAACTATCTACTGGGGCTTGGGGGGGCGGGGGAAAGGAGGAGGATTGGCAATAGATGTTAGCTCAGAGCCAGTCTTCCTCAGCAAAAAGAGGAGGATTAGCATGGAATGTTAGCTCAGGGCTGATCTTCCTGGGGGGGAACAAAAAAAAAAGCAAAGACAGTAAATCATGTATAACATAAGTGCCAAAGATGTTTATATTCTATCAGTGAAAGTGAGAGAGAGGTAACTGTGCTAGACCCATATATTTTTGCCCTATTTTTTGGCTATTACTATACCCATATTTAGATATGTCAGTGGGATTTATGTACTAAGAAGAATTTAGGATTTTTTAATTTGGAGTTTTTATTCAAAAATGGCGTTAGCTTGGGGCTGGCCCGGTGGCACAGCGGTTAAGTGCGTGCGCGCTCCAGTGCGGCGGCCTGGGGTTCACGCATTTTGGATCCCGGGCGCGCAATGACGCACCGCTTGTCAGGCCATGCTGTGGCGGCGTCCCATATAAAGTAGAGGAAGATGGGCACAGATGTTAGCCCAGGGCCAGTCTTCCTCAGCAAAAAAGAGGAGGATTGGCGCCGGATGTTAGCTCAGGGCTGGTCTTCCTCACAAAAAAAAAAAAAAGACAAAGAAAAAGAAAAAGAAAATGGCCTTGGTTCATTATCTACCAATTAAAGCATCTGAAGGTGAACACACACTATAATTTAAAGTATTATATTTTGTTCTAAAGATTTCAAAATTTAAGCCTTTTCTAGTACTCATGAAAATTTAAGTCTTCAAAACTTTCCAATTTACAGATCCCCAGCAAGAGATGTTAGAGATGGCAACAGTTTATACTTTTAATTGAAATTTTAATTGTTTACAAATAAAGGGGTGTCAAAAAGAAAGAAATATTATGTGAAAATGCTTATCAACCACACTGCTAATATTGTACTAAGGGAGTAATAAATACTTAATATTTATGGGACATACTTTTAAAATTTCAATATATGAAGTGGAAAGGGAATTTTATAGTTTTCATCATTAAGCAGTATTTTAAAAGTACAAATAGAGCCATGTCATTGATTTGGGTATAAAAAGAAAAACTCAAGACAAATTCTTTCATTAGAGGCAATCCAGTTAAACATCTTTCCACACAAATTTTGGTTTGAATTTCTTTTATAGTCTCAAAAAAATTCCTTGGCTAAGGATATTAATATTTTTAAGGGTTTTAAATTTTTCCAAACTACTTTCCAGAGGTTTGTACTACTTTATACCTCTTCACCATTCCTGTGCCAACAGTGAATATTATTGCTTTTTCTTTGATAACTTCTTTAATTAAAAAAACAGTATGTTTTCTAAATTTTGATTTAACATTGAGACTTTGTAATTTAACATGAAGATATTTAAAAATATTTAAAATATTTAACATGAAGAAACCATGCAGTAAGAATGCCCCTGAGCTATTCATGAGCCACAGCTGTGGGGGGGGAAGAGTAAGCAGGTGCCATGTAAGTGGAAGATCTTCCACTCTAAGTAGAGGAGATTGTTCCTGCTACACAGAGTTAAGAACCCTTCAGACACTGTCACAGTAGGCAGAAAACTAATTTAACTGAAAAATGTTAATAGTAGCTCACATTAGAGAGAAAAAGCTACCTCATTGTCACAGCAATAATCCTACAAATCACGTTGTAGAGGAAAGTAGTCTTCCACAGAAACTACTTTTGAAAACTTACTGAATTCTGATCAAATGCATAAGCAAAAGCTAGCAGTCAGTTGTAGGTCTGGGGCAAGACGCAAACATCCCAGAACAGGCAACAAAAGAATACCGACTGGATCAAAAATATTCTTTTCACTACACAGATTAAAAAGAAACATCTTATCAGTTCCTAGAGGAAGAACACAGGTCTGATGGTAATACTCAGTGTACATATTTGTATTTTATTTTATATATACATGTAATAATAAAATGCCTAGCTCTCATTATTGAATGTGCTCAGTTACTTTCAACAAATTTGTTATCTTCATAAAGTGCTGAGTTAAAGAACCCCTTCAGATAGTCACAGATCAATATTAGAACTGGAAGAACCCTATCAGTGCAGCCCAAAGCCTGCTGCTTAAGGTGGGGAGAACCAGAAAAACAGCACCCTTTAAAGAATTCAATGTTAATGAAGTTTGTTTCATGCTAGGTGCTCCATATACATATTAACTGCTAGTTCACATCCTTCCTAGAGTAATTTTTTAAATTGTTTTAAAAAGAAGAAATAGCATCAGTTTTCAACATGAACTGCTTTTATTACTATTTAGCATCAATAGTATTTCTAAAAACATTTCAAACACTGCCCTCTTGTGAAACTTTAGTTAAAGGAATACATACCTTTTTGAATGTCTTGAAATTCTTCAGTTGACCATAAGCATTATTTATGCTGGATGCACTTCTGGAGGTAGAGGTACCAACTACCAGTGATCTAAATTCAGTCAGTAACACCTTGCTTGGAAGCATCTCACCATCATCCTGAAGTTCGTCATTGTTCTTAAATGGGGTTAAGACGGATAGATAAGAAAAAATAAGGAAAAAGAAAATTACTTGTCATTTAGGGGTCTACAGAAACAAGTTCAAATACTTGAAAAAACAGTAAAAAAGGTTTATTTCTGGCACCTGCACTTTGTATTTGGAACCAAATCATACCTACTTCAAAACTAGAAAATTATTTACTCAAGTACTCTGTAACTTTGGAAACATTTATAACACTTATCTACGACAGACGGCTAAAAATCCTACAGTATTTGTACTTTAGTAGCCTATTCTAATAAATATCATCTCAATAATCCATTTGTCTTCCTGCATATATTTTCTTGGCATGAAATCTCGGTATTATCTGCTCTTCATTAAAACCATACACCAAGATTATCTTACAATCCTTTCTACAAGTTCTCATCTACTATATTTAAGCTTTCTTGGATTTTCAATAATTTATATTTTTTATTATTTTTGACACCTCAAAAAAAATTAATCTGGACACTCTATCTCATTAACTGAAAGCCACTTTTTAATTCCAGATTAATAGTTATTAAATCAGCCTGAAGACTCCTTCCTGTTGCTGGATGAGGTTCAAGTCATTTACTATTAACTAGCTAGTTAAAAGTCTACTACAACATATTATTTTGTACTGTATTTTTATTTAGAATGTCATGAATTTTGAAATAGTAAAATAAGGACAAAGAAAATTATGCTACAAAATCACAGAGTAAAATAAAAAAATTATATTCCTTGATATCATTATATAGCATGTAAACCTTGGCTATTAAATGAAAGGTCTTTTCAGGTCCACAAGAGACTGTTTAATGGTTCCCGCATCACTGGTGTATGAAGCTCACTTCCCATCTCTCCCAGTCTCGGCTCTAATGCCCAATTCCTTGGGTGATATGAGCCCGGGAGAATGTGTGATCAAAGCAGGTATTCAAGAAGATTAATCTGGGCCGGCACTGTGGCTTAGTGGTTAAGTGCGCGCGCTCGGCTGCTGGCAGCCCGGGTTCGGATCCCGGGCGCGCACCGCTTCTCCGGCCATGCTGGGGCCACGTCCCACATACAGCAACTGGAAGGATGTGCAGCTATGACATACAACTATCTACTGGGGCTTTGGGGGGAAAAAATAAATAAATAAAATCTTTAAAAAAAAAAAAAAGATTAATCAGCAGCCATACAGGATGGACCAAAGAATTCTGTGACAAAAACCATAACCATTTCCAGATTGTGAGCAATGGACCAACATGGGATAGAATTTAAGGAAAAGGAAAAAAAAAGCTATATAAAAAAGGATAAAAGTAAAAGGACAAGAAGACTTGGGAAAGAAATAAGAACATATCAGAAAAAATTAAAAATAAACACAGGAGGAAAGGGTACCACAAGAGAAATACATATCCAAAGGTATGGCTAAAATAATACAAATAGAGCCTAACTTTCTAAAGACTAAATGCTTATAATATTAAGTAGCCTGAACAGAGATTCTGGAACAGTCTGGAGCTAAAGTGACAATGTAAATTCATAATGCAAGCAGAATAAACATATCTTTATAAAGAGATGTAAATTTATTAAACTTAGGAAATCATCACTGGAATTTCACCAAATGCCACATTAAACTGACTTACTTAACTCTCCACTATAGTGGAAACTGCTGCAGAAGTGACTCACAGGATATAAAAACCACTTGGTTCAATTAATCTCTTCTGTAAAGTGACAGCTAATAAATCTTTGATAATAAAGGACCCCTCTGTCTCTAAAGTTCTCAGTCTGGCTAAAAGATATCTTAGTATTCATTCTCTTTCTTCCTTATTACATAACTCGAGTTCATTAGAGATAGCAACGTGCCAAGCTTAAAGTATTTCCCAGAACCCTCCTGTAGGTTGAGGGGGAGGGACGGGGAGTGGCAGAGACCATGACTAAATTCCGGCCAATAACAAAAGTTATCAAGTGGGGTTTCTGCACAAGCTCCTTAGAAAGTGGAAGGAACTCAAGTGGAAAGGCCTCTTCCCTGTCCTTTCTCCACCTTCTTCCTCCCCAGAAAGGTGCCATGATGGCTAGAGGTGCCATCTCGTAGTGCAGAAAGACAGACACCTAGGAAATTAAGGTTACCGAACTGCCAAGCAGCTTTGGTTACCTACTTCTGGTTATCTTTCATAAGAAAAAAATAACCCTATCATATTTAAGCCACAGATTTTAGAATTTTTAAAGACAGCAAAAGGCTTGTTTTTAAATTTTTTGTTTATTGCAGTAACATTGGTTTATAACATTGTAAAAGTTTCAGGTGTACATCATTATACTTCTATTTCTGCATAGATTACATCATGTTCACCACCCAACGACTAATTACAACCCTTCACCACACACATGTGCCGAATTATCCCTTTCACCCTCCTCCCTCCCCCCTTCCCCTCTGGTAACCACCAATCCAATCTCTGTCTCTATGTGTTTGTTTGTTGTTGTTATTATCTACTACTTAATGAAGGAAATCATACGGTATTTGGCCTTCTTCCTCTGACTTATTTCACTTTGCATTATACCCTCAATGTCCATCCATATTGTCACAAATGGCTGGATTTCATCGTTTCTTATGGCTGAGTAGTATTCCATGGTGTATATATACCACAGCTTCTTTATCCATTCGTCCCTTGATGGGCACTTAGGTTGCTTCCAAGTCTTGGCTATTGTGAATAACGCTGCAATGAACACAGGGGTGCATGTATCTTTACAAATTGGTGTTTTCAAGTTCTTTGGATAAATACCCAACAGTGGAATAGCTGGATCATACGGTAGTTCTATCCTTGATTTTTTGAGGAATCTCCATACTGTTTTCCATAGTGGCTGCACCAGTTTGCACTCCCACCAGCAGTGTATGAGAGTTCCCTTCTCTCCACATCCTCTCCAACACATGTTGTTTCCTGCCTTGTTAATTATAGCCATTCTGACAGGCGTGAGGTGATATCTCATTGTAGTTTTGATTTGCATTTCCCTGATAGTTAATGATGTTGGACATCTTTTCATGTGTCTGTTGGCCATCTGTATCTCTTCTTTGGAGAAATGTCTGTTCAGGTCTTTTGCCCATTTTTTAATTGGGTTGTTAGTTTTTTTGTTGTTGAGATGCATGAGTTCTTTATATATTTTGGAGATTAAGCCCTTATCAGATGTATGGTTTGCAAATATCTTCTCCCAATTGTTAGGTTGTCTTTTCATTTTGTTGATGGTTTCCTTTGCTGTGCAGAAGCTTTTTAGTTTGATGTAGTCCCATTTGTTTATTTTTTCTATTGTTTCTCTTGCCCGGTCAGACATGGTGCTTGAAAACATGTTGCTAAGACCGATGTTGAAGAGCGTACTGCCTGTGTTTTCTTCTGGAAGTTTCATAGTTTTAGGTCTTACATTCAAGTCTTTAATCCATTTGGAGTTAATTTTTGTGTATGGTGTAAGGTGAGGGTCTACTTTCATTTTTTTGCATATGGCTATCCAGTTTTCCCAACACCATTTGTTGAAGAGACTTTCTTTTCTCCATTGTATGTTCTTGGCTCCTTTGTCAAAGATTAGCTGTCCATAGATGTGTGGGTTTATTTCTGGGCTTTCGATTCTATTCCATTGATCTGTGTGTCTGTTTTTGTGCCAGTACCATGCTGTTTTGGTTACTATAGCTTTGTAGTATATTTTGAAATCAGGGAGTGTGATACCTCCAGCTTTGTTCTTTTTTCTCAGGATTCCTTTAGCTATTCGGGGTCTTTTGTTGTTCCATATAAATTTTAGGATTCTTTGTTCTATTTCTGTGAAAAATGTTGTTGGAACTTTGATAGGGATTGCATTGAATCTATAGATTGCTTTAGGAAGTATGGACATCTTAACTATGTTAATTCTTCAATCCAAGAGCACAGAATATCTTTCCATTTCTTTGTGTCTTCTTCAATTTCTTTCAGCAATGTTTTATAGTTTTTGGTGTACAGATCTTTCACCTCTTTGGTTAAGTTTATTCCTAGGTATTTTATTCTTTTTGTTGCGCTTGTAAATGGGATTGTATTCTTAATTTCTCTTTCTGCTACTTCGTTGTTAGTGTATAGAAATGCAACTGATTTTTGTATGTTGATTTTGCATCCTGTAACTTTACTGTATTCGTTTTTTACTTCTAAAAGTTTTCTGGTGGATTCTTTAGGGTTTTCTATACATAAAATCATGTCATCTGCAAATAGTGACAGTTTCACTTCTTCCTTTCCAATTTGGATCCCTTTTCTTTCTTTCTCTTGCCTGACTGCTCTGTCTAGGACTTCCAGTACTATGTTAAACAGGAGTGGTGACAGTGGGCATCCTTGTCTGGTTCCTGTTCTTAGAGGGATAGCTTTCAGTTTTTCACCACTGAGGATGATATTAGCTGTGGGTCTGTCATATATGGCCTTTATTATGCTGAGGTACTTGCAAAAGGAATTCTTAACTAATACAATGAGGGAACTTTTTCTTGAGGGAACTTTCTGGGAAGAAAATTAGATGTACTGAATTAGGATCTCTGGGGCTTTGGTCTGGGAATCCATCTTTTTAAAAAGTTCACCAGGTGATTCTGATGCAGCTGGTCCACAGAGGGCATTCAGGATGCTCTTATAGGAAAGAACAAATAATGAGGATTCTCTCCCTGACATGAAGATGCCAATATATAGGCTAACTAGGACATATACTTTGTTTTTCCAACAGTAGTTATAAATTTACATAATGCTTGATACACACTAGGTTCTCAACAAATGCTTAATCATTGTACCTCCCAATCACTTAATTCTTATCTTTCTCCTTGGTCCTGTCCTTATCCAGTGGCTGTTTATAGGAGGGGACAACCATAGCCATGAATGAGAGTGGAGCTAACGGACCTATGTGGGAGATTAGAATATTAAATTTTGATTTCATGAGGTCCGTGTTCTCACCTAAAGAGCTCACTAGTCTACAGAGAGTAGGCAACTTACTGATCCATAAAATAGGAAATAATGTGAAGAGTTTTATTAGACCAAAGTGGGTAAGATGAATTATAAACATTCTAAGAAAATAGGACATTAAAGATCAAAATGAAAATAAAAATTTCTAGTGATGTTACAGATGTTTTGTCCTAAAAAATTACTTAGTAGATACTTTGCTTTATTAACTTTTTTTTTTAATCTTTCTGTGCCTGTTTACTCTATTAAGGTGTCCCCTATACTTACCATCCGGCCAAACGGCTGATATAGTAGTACAGCCTGGAAATCTATTAAAACAATCATGAATAACAGTTTTATTTGTTGTCATTTATTATATACTGTCAAAGAATCACTATATTTTTAACATTTACCTTATTGACCAACAAATTCTTACTCTTAATACTGGGTGTTGAAGATAATTGTTTGGATGCTCATACTGTCAATACAAATATCTAAAGTACTTTTTAATATTCGAAGTTTCTATTTGCAATACTTATTTAAAAAAATGTTACTTACAGGTATTTTGTTACTTTCTGATACTGCTTCATCATAAAAAGTGCCATCTGTTTCTAAATCCAATCTTGGCCTTTTCCTAAGGTTGACGGCTTCCTCTTGTTTCTGAGTGTTCACTTTGATTTCCAACTCTGGTTTTGTGTTCTGGAATAACTGTTCCAATATTTCATTTTCTATGGCTAAATCATCAATTTCTTTTATTTTTTCTGATCTTAGTTTTTCTGTAGAAAGAGATTTATTGGTCGAATTTTTCACAGTGGATTTTAAATCTGTATTTGTAAATAAGTTATCTGTTTTTGTCCCCACAGGCTCATTCTGAGATAGATGCTGCTCCTTATTTTTCCACATTGAGGATGTAGCAGGTTGTGTTTGTTCTAAAGGAGAACAAGACATTTCTGTTCTTGCTGACTTAGATGAAGAAATTTCTTGATTTTCTTCATCCCTTTCCCTTAGATTTAAAAAAAGAGAGAAGAAAACAAAAAGAGAAAATGAACACAGCTAAGTAACTTTTTAGTTTGGCAATATTCACTCCCTCCCCCATTTAATTCACAATATTCTTGAGTTTATTTATTAATAACATCACTGGAAATCAAAAAATAGACTTCTGAAAACAGTACATCATTCATATACACTACATCATTTTGATGAGACTGATCAACCCTATGGCTAAAACAATTTGGAGATTTCTATCTTCTATGCTGAAATAGCAGTGGTTGATAAATCAATGTAGAGAAAAAGGCAGAAAAAATATAAAAATACAAAGGAATTGTCAGGAAAAAATCGCTTACTTTATAAGTAAGGGAACTTATGGGCAGGGAAAAATTACCCTGGGATAAAACCTGATGGGTTAATGAGAACTTGATTCAAGACAGTAAGTCAGAGTGGCTAAATCCAGAATATATTACAGACTATACACCGCAAGTAATATGTAAATAGATGACTCAGAGTTTTCTATATAGTATCATTCACTCAATAAGTACCGAATATTATATTCATTTAAATTGTACTAAGACCCATAGGGCCAGCCTTGATGGTCTAGCGGTTAAGATTCAGTACTCTCACTGCCATGGCCTGAGTTCGTCTGCCAATCTGGGAACCACACTACCCGTCTGTTGGTTGTCATACTGTGGCGGCTGCGTGTCTCTGTGATGCTGAAAGCCATGCCACCGGTATTTCAAATACCAGCAGGGTCATCCATGCTGGACAGGTTTCAGCAGAGCTTCCAGACTAAGACAGACTAGGAAGAAGGACCCAGCCATCTACTTCCAAAAAAACTGGCCAGGAAAACACTGTGAACAATAGTGGACATTGTCTGATATAGCGCCGAAGGTGAGAGGATGGTGCAAAAATACCGGGCAGGGTTCCGCTCTCACAGTACACAGGGTCACCAGGAGTCAGAATTCACTCAATGGCACTAACAACAACAACAAGGCCCATAGAGGACACAAAAATTTGGGTCTCTGCTCTCCAGGAGTTTACTGGATTCATGTTGAACTGGAACACTCAAGGTGATATTTTAATAATGCTAGTCTAATGTTAGGGTACTAGACAGACTGATCAAGAGGTTTTCGTAATAACTTAAGCGCTGAGAGTTTGAACCAAAGAGGTGGCAACACAAACAGACAGAAAGGGAGGAATTTATAAGACAATGAAAATAAGAATCAACACCACTGGTTTGGGGAGGCAGAGGATAACAAGTCAAAGATTTTGACAAAGTGAACTGCTAACAAAAATGCACATTCAGTGACAGGGGAGAAAAAGTTTTAGGCCCATTATTTGGGAAAACAGCAGGAAATTCCTGTGGAAAAGCAGAAGTGAAGCTTAAAGGATAAGTTAGGGCCAAATATATTGATCATCTGTAATAAAGTCATGAAACCCTCAAGGTAAAGTACACAGAGTGTCAAAAGCAGTAGGAGGAGGAAAAGAAGTCCTCCAAGGGGGTGAAGGGGCAAGTCAGAGAGGAGAAAGGAGGAGGATGGGCCACCACCACAAAAACCGAGGGGAGACCACAAGGAGGAGAAAGGTTCAAGGGTTGAATGTTACCAAAAGGCCACTAGAGGTGGCAACTGTGTCAATGGTTACTTTCAAAGATGTCATGTCAAGATGAAATTGCTGGTTAAGAACTATTTCATACAGAAATGGGAGCAATAACAATAATCTCCTATTTTGAGAAGTTTAACAGTTACTGTAAAAGACAAAAGGAAGTAGCTAGAGGAAGAAACCAAGTCAAGGGAAGGTTTTAAAAATAGAAGTGAGAGTTCTTGAATACAGAGGAAAAGGATCTAGAAGAAGATATTAAAGGTGCTAGAAATTGAGAGAATAATTGATGGAGCACGGTCCTAGAGGTAATGAGAGAGGTGACCAAGGGAAACAGGTAGGTCAAAAGAACTCAGGTGTAGGAAAGCACTTCTTCAAGAGAAATGCAGAAACGAAATAACAGATAAGCTAAGATATAGAAGGAAAAAGATGAGGGAGACTCTAGCTAATGAGCTTTCTGAGAGGGAATAAGGTCAAAGGGCCACAGTTTTCCACAGAAGCATACTTAAGCAGAACACATATAGCATTCTACAATCATATAACAAATATAAATATTTTTCAGAGACACAGAGAGGTATTATTAAAAATATACCGTTTTTTGGTAGATGGCTGAAAGTAGTTTTTGATGGAGTTGGTCTGCTGCTGCTGAGAAGCCCAATCTCCACTTTTATTTACACTTGGGAATTTAGTTGGTGAAAGCTGATAGTTTAGGATTTTCATCCTAACAAGAGTATCTGATACTATATTACTATAATTAGAGCTGAGTTTGGGGGGTTCCTTCGCAGTGGATGTTTCTTGTGAAGGCATTCTGAGTTTTTGTTCCATTCTGGACATTTTGATTTCTTTTGGCCTTTCACTCAAATCCATACTGTAGCAAAAGGAAAGAATGCAAGGTAAACAATCAAGTTTACAGTAATTTTTATCTAGAAACAAAGTCCTTTAAGTAGTACTGATGTAATACAGTTTTAGAACATAATTATCTTTAGACAATAATTCAGTGAATATATTTTACTATCCCGGGAAAGTAGCTCCTTTGTTATCAAAGCTCCCTGAAGACAAATGATACCTTTCTCTTCTTCATACTCTACAGCACGTCAGGCATGCTCTACTATAAAAAAACTGCCAAACACACATGGAATGTCAACCAAGTATCTTATTACAGAATTTATTATCACCTATAATTAGGTGATAAATTAGGTTTAATCACCTAAATTAAACTAGATGATAATCCTAGGTAATTTTTGCTTTGTTTAAATAGTTTAAGTTATTTCCAGGCATAAAAATTAACAAAAAATGGAAAATCAGAAAAAGAACACCCTATCATTCCAGTATCATATATAATGGGGTATTCAGATCACTTCAGATGAACTGATATGGTTATATTGCAGCCAGATGGCAGCAGTCTCTAGAATAGAATAGAACTCTAGACTACCAGAAAAATATTTTAAACATAAACATACAGTTCTATTATGTATGGTTGAATATATACTGCCTTTGCTATTCTTATTTCACAAAAAAAGTAAAGCTGTCATTCAAGCGACTTTCAAAACATTGAGAGTTTCTCTTTAACAAGTTATATTTGGTCTCAATATAAAGCATGGGGGTAGTAAAAATTTAAATATGGTCCAATATAGTGATATCATAAGTATCTTTCAATATGAACAGTTCATTATGGATTATTTAAAATGAAATATACTGTCGGGACCGGCCCGGTGGCATAGTGGCTAAGTTTGGCATGCTCCGCTTTGGCGGCCCGGGTTCATGGGTTCTGGATCCCAGGTGCGGACCTACACTACTCATCAGCCATGCTACCGTAGTGACTCATATACAAAATAGAGGAAGACTGGCCACAGATGTCAGCTGAGGGTGAATCTTCCTCAGCAAAAAAATAAAAATAAAATACAATATACTGCCTTTAAATGAAAAATACCATAGAATACAAATGAGCTACCCTTGCTCTCCAAAACAAAACCCCAAAAAGCAAAAAAAAAAACCTTTTCAAATGGAGAACCACTAAAAAACTATCTTTATGAGCAAATACGAATTATTTAGACAGCCAGGCAAGACACATATAAAGTATCTCCAAAATTATAAGTAATGTTCAAATACGGGCAATATCATGTAATACAAACAAATTTATTTCCAGCTTATTTCACCAGTCAGAAATAAAGTAGTATAATTCTTTATAGTCTTCCATGTATACATGCAAGGAACAAAAAAAACTTTATCATAAGACAGGGGTTGGCAAACTATGGCCTGCAGGCCAAATCTGGCCTGCCACTGGCTTTTGTAAATGACGTTGTGCTGGCACACAGCCACACTCACTCATTTCCATGCTGTCTACGGCTGCTTTCATGCTGGAAGGGCAGAGTGAGTAGCTGTTACAGCAATCACCGGCCCACAAAGCCAAAAATGTTTACTCTCTGGTCCTTTATACAAAGTTTGTTGCTCATTGTCCTAAAATATTATTTTCCCTGGCATCCCACTCTCCCCTGCTTATCACCTAAGAGATGACTTGCAAAGGCAGTGACTTTATTTCTTGAATATACTATTAATTTATTGATAGAATAAAATAATAGTTTGTTAACCACAAAGCTTTACCATGTATCTGCTTGCTCTGATTCTGTGTCAGCTACATATGTTGTAGTATTCACTGGGGCGCTTGGCATTAGTTTTTCATTGACTGACAAGCCTTGGGAAAGGCTTGGCCCCGGAGTCATTGTCTTCAATCCTGTCAATCACATAAGCGAAAGAAAGAATCACAACTGCTAGACATAAGATGGACATTTGGTCACTTAAAATTGTTCGACTGTGCCATGCTGAGGGAATTAACTAGGTAATATAGCACACGGTTGCCTCCAGTCAGAAGAGCCAAGAAAACCTTAATGAAATTGCCTATAGTAGCCTGTTGGCATCTGTGATGGGCTTATCTAAACCCTCATTTTAAAGCTACATCAAATCCTTCATGGTGAAGTACTATCAACTTAAATAAAAATAGAATCAACTTAAATTCTAATTCAAATTATGCTTTAAGTCAGCCGACCAAAAAATTGCATTTCTTCCCCACAGAAATTATAACTACCTTACCATCTACACAAATCAAAATCAGAGTTTCATTTTTAGAAGGAATACACTATTTGAAAAGAAGATATAAACAGTTTTTTTTATTTTTTTATTTTATTTATTTCCACCCCCAAAGCCCCAGTAGATAGTTGTATGTCATAGCTGCACATCCTTCCAGTTGCTGTATGTGGGATGAGGCCTCAGCATGGCCGGAGAAGCGGTGCGTCGGTGCGCGCCTGGGATCCAAACCCGGGCCGCCAGCAGCGGAGCATGCGCACTTAACCGCTAAGCCACGGGGCCGGCCCCTAAACAGTTTTAGACATAAATTTTTTGGCTACTCCAGAAAAACATAATGATTATTTCATCATTTTCTTTCCTAGGATAGCAATTTAATCCAAGTGCCCCTCTTCTGGCACCCTTTTCTTGAACCTCCTGCACTGAATTAAGTGCCCCTCCTTGCAGCTCCCACACCCCTGCTTACATCACTCTATAAACTTTAACACACTATCACTAGTTGTGTGACCTGAGTTAAGTTACTTAACCTCTCTATGCCTTAGTTTCCTCATCTATAAAATGAGGATAATTACAAAACTTTCCTCCAAAGTTCTGAAGGCAAAATGAATTGATATAAAGATAGCACTTAGAAAAATGCTTGGAACATAGTAAGCACTACACAAGTGCAGCTGTTATCTTGGAATCTCCAAGCTGTCACCTGGAATCTCCTCGACAATAGGGACCGAGTCTTGCTCATTTCTGTATCTTCAGTCCCTGGAGCAACGTGTGGTATATAGTGGAGAAAAATAAGTTAATGGAATTAAATTTTTAACTGAAAATTTTAAAAGTTGGCATTTACTAAGTATCTAAGCTAAATTATCACTCTGTTAGGCCCTCATGACATAGGATTTGTTTAATAAACGCTTATTACTGATTCTAAATTCAGGTATTTAAATGACTTCTGCCATTCTCCTTATACAACCATCTTAGAAGCTCACTGGCATTTCCTTAAACACTTATATCCCTAAAATTCATTTTAGCTTGCACAGAAGTTTGCAAAAGATAATAATTACAAATGCTTATATAATCACTAAAAGAAACATTTATAAATTGAATCTAATGACCCAGAATAACTGATGTTTGTCAACAATAAGATTATTTACAATGTTCTCCTTGCTAAAAATATCATGAGGGCAGGGATTTGCTCTGATCTGCTCACTTTTTTATTCCAAATGTTTAGAATAATCACAGGTATATACCAAATATTCAATAAATACTTGTCGAATAAATAAATGAATGAATATGAATGGAAAGGACAAAAGAAAGGAGAAGAAAAAGGGAGGAAAAGAGGCACGCATTCACTCTGCTCCCCCAAAGCTGGTTGTGTTCTAAAATTGTTTTTAACTCAGATGTCTATGACTTAGAACCCACACATCTACCTATGAATATGGGCAAGAAGTAATACTATTAATTATAATGTAGATTTTTACCAATTCTTTATGACCTCATTTCCTTATGAAATGATACAACAGAAAAGATACTGGTCTAGTAGTCAGAAAACCTAAATTTTAGGATTGGCTGGTCCATGAAGTATTTACGGGACCTGAACTTTTCTCAGCCTTGAGATCTCTTACTTTTTAACAGAAAGACAGATTAGATGATCTCTAAGCTCTTTCCGCCATAAATACACTTCCAACAGTGGATCATAAAATTTTGTTGCTCCACACTGACAAAGAGAATCTTGTGTACCAACAACTCAGTTTGATTAAGCAAACAGTCATACTACAAACAAGTACTGTGCTTAGTGCTGCTAGGGAATCCAAAATTAATAAGACCTTACAACCAATCTAGAGGTTGAAAGAGGCATGGAAACAACTGGTTATATTTCCAAGTAGGAAGAAACTCTAACTGGAATGCAAAAAAATAAAAAAACCCCAAAAAACTAAAAAACAATACTGGGGTATAGAAAACAGAATAATCCTGACTTGGAGGAGAGTTATGGGAGAAAGAACAACTTAGAAAAACTTCATGAAGGAGGTGAGCATTTGTGAAATGAGTCCGATTTTTGAATAGTGCTGGCTTTCTAGGAACAGGGATCATGAAGAACAAGGTCAAGGAGTGTGGGAACTATAAATAATATGCCACATATATTCTTTAGGGAGATGTATAAAAAAGATGCGGATGGGGAGATGGGCTGCAGCTAAACTGTTGAGGGCTTGGAAGTCTAGAAGTCTAGACAAAGGGCTTACGGATTTATTCTATAGATAATGAGAGCTAGTAAAACTTTTTAAGAAAAGGGAAAGTGAGTCCAGTGGCAAAGTGAAATATTAACTGTAGAGATGAATATGGAGGCAAGACCGTTACTGGGCGCAATTATAACAGTGCTCAGGAAAGAAAGACATGGAGGGTTCAAATAGGACAGTGGCTATGAGAAGGGATGGTGGCAGACCTCTTGAGCAAAAGCCACAGAGGGAGAATTCCAGGTCTGGTAAGAATAAAAAATGACTGAAGTGTGCACTCTGAGTGCCAGCTCCACATATATAAAAGAAGGCTCCTCTCTAGTTCAGTCTTTCCCTAGATATTCTAACTCAGTGGTTCTTGGGGTTTGTATGAGAAACATGAGCTTAAAACTAATCAAAACAAACCAAAAAAAAACCCCAAAAAACAAAAACCAGATGGCTTGGCCGCATCCCAGAATATTCTGAATTACAGAGAACATGAATTTGCCTTAAAAAATGTTTCTGAAGCATATATATAATTGAGAACTAGTTTTCTAAAACAGAAACAAAGGACAATTGTCCCAAATCGGGGCTAGGACAAGGGGAGCTACTCTCTTAGATCCAACAATTCTATTTGTTTTTATACACTTTTTGTCCTATTGTTAAAGTCTGAAATTACTAACAGGTGTTTTTTTTTCTGTAACAGAACAGAAATCCACTGTCAACAAAATAATATCTATAGCAGATGCTATTTCTAAAGGTTGTGCAGATTTCTAACAGACAGCTTCTCTAAGAATATGGCTCTCTTTTGGTATCCACATTAAAGGAGTTCTCTAAGAAAGGCTGAAGAGTTGGTCTTTAGCTTCTGACTCTAAGGATGAATTCTAGGAATGTTAGTCATGAATTTTTGGGAAGTATTCATCATATCACAATTCCACCAAAACAAGTTATTTGAACATACTGGAAACTTCACAAGTACTTAAAACTGTATTGGAAGGTTATCTACGTACAGACAGAAACACACCTAGTATACTCAGTGGGAAAGGGTAGAGCTATCAGATGAATAAACATTCTTATCCAAATAATAAAATACTAACCTGTCAAATTTTTTATCAGACATCTATCCTTTTACATCTGCTCCCAGTTACCTCTACAGCATCATGTCTCAAAACTTTACACATCAAAATATATGCCACCTGCACTGCAGCATAATATCATAATAGCTTTGACTTAAGAGTCAGTTTGAATCAAATTATTTGCTATGTGACCTTTGGCTAATTTCTTACCCTCTCTGTATGTCAGTTCCCTCATCTATAAAATGCAGATGATGTCATTTATCTTAAAAGGATTGTTTTGCAGATTAAATTTTGATGACATATGTAAAGTCTCTAGAAACTCAAGAAACGGCAGTTATTACTAGTAATCATTGTTACTAATGACCTACACACCTAATCAGTTGCTGGTTATTAGGCTCTAATGGCTCACTCCTTCCAAAATCTAGCTGAGCACTTCCCTAATTTGTCTAAACCAGGGTTGCAGAGTATAGCTACTCAAGAGGTACACTGTCCAACTCCATAGATGCCATTCAGTGGGCCACAATGTGAATGATACCTCCTGGAGTGTACAATGAGGTAGTGCTGTTCTAACTTGCCTCTTTTAGCTAAAGTCCAATAACTGCTGACAAGTAACTAAAGAGAGAACACAGGAGGCAAATAAATGTACACAGGAGTACAGAATGGATGCAAACAAGAGAAAAGTTACTAGAGAGAATAAATGTAAAAATATCTAAGGTAAAAAAGCAAAAAGCATAAATGAATCACATCTTCATGATGGCAAGATCAACTCATTTTCAAGAAACGTAGGGGAAAATAACAAGGGGTAATAGGTGCTGCCTCTGAGTACACTGGCTTTGTGACAGTCAACACTGAGATGACTATAACATACATTCTTCATCCCAGTAAATGACACCACCACTCAACTAGTTACTCATGCCAAAAAACTAGGAGTTGTTTCTAATTCCTCCAAAGACAAGTTCTGCTGGGGCTAGTTCCAAAATATATCCTGAATCTGTTCATTTTTATTCATCTCCATCCACTATTACCATTCTGGTCCAAGGCACTAGGCTGTCTCTCACCTGGACCTCTATTAATAGCTTTCTACTCATATCCCGACTTCCATTTTGGACTCTGGAATCCATTCTCCACAGACGCCATTGTGACCTGTTCCTTCTACCTGGAATTCTGCTACCCAGATCCTCCCATGGCTGCCTTATCTTGTCATTCAGGACACACGAGGCCAAATATAACATCCTCAGTGAGACCTTCCCCGACCACCAATTTAAAATAGCCTGCTCTGTCACTATCACATCACCTGTTTTAGCTTTCTCTTTGTACTTGTACTCACAGAACTTATCAGATGTACTTATTTGGCTGTTAACTGTCTGAATCCTGACATTTAGAATATAAAGGTCACAATAATAGGTATCTTGCTTACTTTATTCACCACTGTATCTTCCGCACTTAGTGCCCAGTACATGGCAGCTACAAATATTTATCAAATGAATAAATGAATGAATGGATAAATAGATGAGTTTTAAAACATGGTGAAAATGGTCACCCCTGGTAAGTATAGAGTAATGTGCATACAGCCTATTATCAATTTACATAACAAATAAAGTTGCTAAAGAATCAATAAAATAATGCTTTAATTACCTGTACTGGGCTGGTCCCGAGGATCACAATAATTCTCTGTAGTCATGAAAATAACTGCCAATCCAATTTCTGCTTCGGGAATAGGTCTGAGACCCTGCCTATTAGAATAAAGTAGTTTAAGTATGATATTATATTAAAACTAACAAATTTTATTAAGATGATGTCAAGGTGAATCTATCTTTTTTATTTCCCCTAAAGAGATATCACCATTTTACAGGATGGAGAGAATTTCAAATAGAGCACTAGCTTACTCACTGGAGCACTGTTACATTGAGCAAGACCACCACGTTGTAGCAACTCAGTGATTTCATTTGTAAAATAAAAGTCTAGAGTAAAGGATATGGATCCCTCCAGTTCTAAAAGTCTACAATTTTCAGAATAAGAGGAAAACAGTAATACCCAAATGAAGCAATCAAATAGATTTTTATAAGCAAATCTATGATTATTAGAATCCTAAGATAAAACTTAAAAGAGAGAAGAGGGAAAAAGGGGAAGAAGAGAGAAAAGTACCAAGAACTATATATAAGCTATACCTTAATTTTAAGTTTAATAAATCAAATCATTTTACCCGATTTACATCTATTAAGGAACCTTCTTATTAAAGGAATCTATGGTAAACCTATCTTCTGTTATTTTATAATATGAATAATGACTAATTTTATAAACAAAGGTAATTAATTCAATTTAATAATAATGCTATACAGAAACTATATCTCAAATTTTAAGAGCTACAAAACTCCATTTAATACTTATTCTAAACATATTTTAAGAGGTTGTAGTAGTCTAAAAGGCCTTTTCAAACGCTTAACGTTTGTTTTTTGTATGTATTGGGTTAACTTAAATAAAGCTCAACTATATGTATATTATAATAATATTATGCTAAAAAAGATTTTAAAAAGTATGATAATTGGGGCCGGCCCCGTGGCTTGGTGGTTGGGTGCGCGGGCTCCGCTACTGGCGGCCCGGGTTCGGATCCCGGACGCGCACCCATACACTGCTTGTCCGGCCATGCTGAGGCCACGTCCCACATACAGCAACTAGAAGGATGTTGAACTATGACATACAACTATCTACTGGGGCTTTGGGGAGAAAAAGGGGAAAAAAAAAAGAAGGATTGGAAATAGATGTTAGCTCAGGGCAGGTCTTTCTCAGCAAAAAGAGGAGGACTGGCATGCATGTTAGCTCAGGGTTGATCTTCCTGACAAAAAAAGAAAAAAAGTATTATAATCAAGTGATCACATATACCTACTTATAATCCAGTATAATGCAGGCAATTCAAAATTGATATTTTGTTACTCTACTACTGTTTTTGAAACTATAAATACATTATACTATGAAAACTAGTTATAAAGATGAGCTATATAAAATAAAAACATTTTAAAAACATTTTAAATACATATCCCAATTGGAGAGAGAGAGAGAGAGACAGAGAGACAGAGAGCGAGAGACAGAGAGACACAGAGAGAGACAGAGAGACAGAGACAAAGAGACAGAGACAGAGAGACAGAGAGAGAGGCATCAAAGGCATAGGATCAAAAAGGAGGATAAAAAGGAGAGAAACGTTACTATTTACAGATGATATGATTTATACAAAAAAAGACTATAAATTAGAAATAAAAGGTGAGTCTAGCAAAGTGGCAGGATGTCAGCTGAGTTTGTATATATTGACAGTAAACAAGTAGAAAATGTAATTAAAGAGACAATATCATGTTTATATTATGCCTATCAGAGATATAATATCTACCAGAGAATATGTAGTAACCTAGAAATAAATCTAATAAAAGGTATTCAAGATCTCTACACAGAAATTATAAAAACTGTTACTTTTCCCCAAATTGATTTGTGGATTCAATGGATTTCTTAATCAAAATCCCAACAAGGTTTTTGAAAAGATGATTCCAAAATGTATATGGGGAAATAGTCAATAGCCAGGATACTTCTGAAGAAGAGCAGAAAGAAGAGATTTGTCCGATTAGATATAAGGACTTAATTCAAGTTATAGTAATTAAGACAAAGTGGTAAATGTGGTATTGGTACAAGGATAGACATATTGATCAATGCAACAGAATAAAGCCAAAAACATTCCCATGCATGTATGGAACAGAATCAATTCTAGATACATTAAAAACAAATTTCAAAAATAAATATCAAAATACTAGTAAAAAGTAAAAAATATGGGTGACTATCTTTTTGATCTATGAATAGAAAAAGATTTCTTAAACAAAGTATAAAGAGCACTATGAAAGAAAAAACTGTTAGTTTTTAGCATATTAAAATTAAGGTTTGTTTTTTTTTTGGTGAGGAAGATCAGCCCTGAGCTAACGTCTGCTGCCAATCCTCTTTTTGCTGAGGAAGACTGGCCCTGGGCTAACATCCATGCCCATGTTCTTCTACTTTATATGTGGAGCACCTGCCACAGCACTGCCCAATAAGCGGTGCATAGGTCTGCACCCAGGACCCAAACCTGTGAACCCTGGGCCGCCGAAGAGGAGCTCATGAACTTAACCACTACACCACTGGGCCGGCCCTTAAAAATAAGGGTTTTCACTCATCAATACAGTAAAAAGATAAGTTACAAAGTGGCAACAGATTCTACAATACATATAAGTGAGAAAAGGATTAATATCAAGAATATATAAAGAACACCTAAAAATCAAAAAGAGGAGCACACAAATATGCAATTAACATACAATCCAGGAATTGCACTCTTGAGCATTTATTTCAGAGACATAAAAACTTATGTTCACATAGAAACTTGTACATGAATGTTTATAGCAGCTTTATTTGTAATAAAAACTGGAAAAATGCACATGTCTTTCAATAGGCGAATGACTCAACAAACTGTAGTATATCCATACCATGGAATACTACCCAGCAATAAAAAATGATGAACTACTGACACACACAACTTAGATGACACACACAACTTAGATGAATCTCCAAGGAATTATGCTGAGTGAAAAAGCCAACCCTAAAAGGTTACATGCTGTATGATTTCATTTATATAACATTTTTTTAAATGATAAAATTTTAGAAATGGAGAACAAATTAGTGGTTGCCAGGGACAGAGAGGGGGAAGTGGGGAGGTGGGTGTAGTTATAAAATAACAACATGAAGGATCCTTGTGGTGATGGAACTGCTCTGTGTCCTGACCATGGGCAATACATGAACCCAAACGTGTGATAAAATTGTACAGAACCAAATACACACACACACACACACACACACACACACACAAGATAGCACATACAACTGGGGAAATCTGTATTAAAAAAAAAGAAGAGCACCATTATCCCAATAGAAAACTGGGCAAGAGACACGAACAGGTCTTTCACAAAAGAGGAAAAATGTCTAATAAACGTTTGAAGAAATGTTAAGCATCACTGGTGATCAGGGAAATACAAATCAAAATCGTGAGATATGATTATATATCCAGTCAGTCGGCAAAAATGATAAAGTGTTGAAAACGACATGCATCTATTTGATCTCTTATGTAAGGTGAGTGGGAATATAAAGTGGAAAGCAGTTTGATACTACCTCCTAAAGCTGAGCGTTCACATAACCTGTGATTCAGCAGGTCTAACTCTAGCAATATACCCCAAAGAAAATCCTGCACAAGTACCAACAGGAAACATACAAAAATGATCTCAGTGGCAGTGTTTCAATAATAAAAATCTGGAAACAAGATTTTTTTCAATGGGGAGTGAATGAACGAACTGTGGTATATTCACACAATAAAACATTTTACCATCAAAACAAATAAATTACAGCAACATGCAACAAAAACAGATAAATTCATATCAGCAATAAAACATTGAGAAAAATCTCCAAAGATTACATGTATCATGCTGACCATGTTATAAAGTTAAATCAACTAAAAAATACACACATACACACACACACAAACACACAAACACATTTTAGGAATACATGAAGCAACAAAACTATATATATATAAAAGAAAGCAAGTAAATGATGAACACAGGATTCAGGATGACAGTTATCCCACGTATGGGGAAACGGGGCTGGGGGTACAATATAGAGAGATGTAGGTTATTTTTAAGGCTCTAACTTGTATTTTGAGGGGACAGATTCTCAGACACATTACAGAATTAAAAAGAACTAACTAAACAATTAGTGAACACAATGAATGTGTATTATTTATGGTTCAGGGTTGTACTGTTCCCCTAGACTTCTAATCTTCTTCAGGAGATATTTAATTTTAACTACTGCTATCCTGTACCCGCTTCTGACACCTAATCAATACAGCCACGGCACTAACCAACCCCAATGCTGCCCTGTTTGACATTCAGTCAATAGCTGGTTTTACTGGCCACTTGCTTGATATAAACCGCACCTTCAATGGCTCTCAATAGCTTGGACTAAGTGGACAGTTATTTTATGTG
This sequence comes from Ceratotherium simum simum, assembly GCF_057802395.1. NCBI lineage: Eukaryota > Metazoa > Chordata > Mammalia > Perissodactyla > Rhinocerotidae > Ceratotherium > Ceratotherium simum. The sequence continues at coordinate 47,765,218 of NC_141922.1, read as the reverse complement.
ACAGTCTTTCTCAAACTATAAAATTTTCCTCCCTCCAAAACCAAATTGTAACAAGGTCTAAAGACCACAGAACAAAATGTCCTCTCATAATCAAGGCACCAGCCTCTGAGCAACCTTGCACTCTAGCTACTTTCTTACTCGGGATCTCCGTGTATGAAAAGCAGTGAGCTGTAATGGTGAAGAGCATGGACTCTGGAGCCAAACCGCCGGGTTCACGTCCTGGCTCCTCTGCTCACTCCTGTGTTCTACTACAACGCCCTTTTGCCCAATCTGCACAGTGGGGACCTTAACAGTAAAGAATACACAGGGTTGTGTGAGGATTAAATGTCTTTACATATGTAAAACTCTTAGAAGAGGACCTGCTATATGGTATTACGTGAGTGTAGCTATTACCGCTGCTGTTCTGCCTGGCTCTCTGAAAGACTCGTCATAGGTAAAATGTTGCCTGAAAGAGGCCTTCTCTATTTAGAATCAAGTTCTCCCCTCTGCCCTGTTATTCTGCTTCCTTTATACACATTTGTAATGTCTTTCCCTCCAGAAGGAAGCTCCAATAGTGGCACGGACCATGGCTATCTTGTTCACCATTATATTCCCAGTGCCTAAAACATACTAGAACCACAGCAAATTCTGGTTGTAGTAATAAGACAGTTTTTGTTAAAGAGGTATTTTCTTTTTAATAACAGTTACTACATCTCCCTTTAAGTAAAATATTTATGGGACAGATGACTGAAATTTTACTTTTTACTCCAGCAAAGAAGTAAAGAAAAAAAAAGCAATCTCTCTGGTTAGGATTCCTGGAACAGGAGAAATGAATATTGCAGGGAGCTAGCTATAGACTTTCTAGGTATAGAAATACCCTAGGCCCTCACTGCTTTGTGCTAGGTCAAAGAAATTTAGTCAAAAGACTGCCAAGCTTGATATTTTTGCAATATTTTTTGGCTTCAACATTGCTAAGATTATTAATACCAATAAAGAGTCTAAGAAAAAAACCCTTGATTTAGCTCTTTCACACTCTCCCTCCCCACTACAAACACTATTCTAAGATATCTGATATTTTTTCCTACTTTCTCAGAACAGCCAATATAAGACAGGTAAATATTTTTACATGCATTTTTAGTGGGTAATAATCATCAAAAGACAAATACTGATTTCAGCTCTAGGCAATTTCAGAAAAAATTTTACATTTGAGTTTTCACTTTTTCAACTGTTACATATTCTACAGAAAAATTTAAATACTACTTTATTAATTTAGAGATAAATCTACAAATTCCATTAAAGTAACAAAAAAGCAGAAAATAAATATTGAGATAAAACTGTCACGAATAAAGATATTTTATTCCTAACATACTAAGTCACAATAAATTTTCAAGTACCACACGTAATAAAATCTTTATAATAATTCTTGTATATACTTTTACATTACTATGTGGAGTACAATAAAAGTTACAAATAAAATCACCTACTTGCATATTTTTTTACTAATAAAGAATAATTCTGTACCTTTGGAGCATACCCATAATTGAATGAATCCATTTTTTCTGAGAGTCAGGAATTAAGGTCTGTGAATTCGTTATTCCTACATCAATAACACAATTTCCAGGAGCTGAAAAGAAACTATCTTCTTCTTCATTTTCTTCTGTTATCAACCTAGCCTCTCCCCCTCCAAAAATAACTGCTGAACTTAATTTTTTATGCTAAAAATGGAAAGAAAAAGAAATAAAAGAGCCACAATTAATTTCTTGAGTACATTTTTTAAATTGTAAGAATCTTATTTGGGAAGTAACATGAAGGTAGAATTGGTTCTACTTCTTGAGAGGACAACCTGAGCTTCCACCCTGAGAAAAGGCCCGGTTCACCAGGAATCTCTGCAGCCCTGGAATCGCAACACTGCTGCCCCTCACTACACAGGACTGTAACTGTGGGCGTACTCGCATGATGTTTCCATCTACAACATTAACTCCTGGAACCTTCATTTCAGCACACAGAAGACATTCAACAGCTGTTTACTGACTAAACAAGTCAGGACTTAAAGTTTTCTGTCCCCTTCCCCTCCCCCCCGCCACTTAACATATTTATACAAACAATTAATAGGCCAATTAACAAACAGTAAGAAACATCATAATCATATACATGACCACTGGGCAGTTTCTGATGCCTCGGGAGTTGTTTATTCCCCATCACACGTCTACACAAAATCTCAAAAGGAAATGCATTAACAACTATTGATAACAGAAATAATTTATCCTAGCTTATAATGCTTTCTTTAGGAAAATTTATTTTATAACATTACCTGTTTGGCATTTAGAAATACAAATGTTTTCCCTTTGAAGATTTGTTTTCTTTCCTGTCGTCCTGACAGATCAATATTTTTACTTCCAATAGCTGGTTCATCAACAGGAGGGTAAAAACTGTACAAAAAAAAAATCAAAGTATATTCTATTTATATTCTACTCTGTATGTATACTATTAAATTTATAAATGGACTGGCTATCTAGACACTAGAGAGGCTTAATTTCCATAATACAATTAAATTATTAAAAAAAAGTTTTATCTGGGACAAAATGAAAAAAGCATCTAAATGCTTTACTAGACAAGTGCCACACAGAACAGCAAACTGTTCTTTATTTTTTGAAAATATATAATCCAAGCAATTATACCAATACACAATTAAATATTTATGAATCAAACAAGTTATGTGAATTACAGAAGGTTGAAAGAGACACTGCCCATAAAGATCAAATTTTATCAGCCTCTTGTGTTTGCTTAGGAACCAATGTGTATTAATAATGTTCATATTCCAATTCTATGAACTACTACTGTAAGTGTTTTGTCATAGATCTTTTTGGAGAAGTTCAGGAAATTTTAAAACTTACATTATTTTTGTCAGTTTAAATAAAATTTCCAAAGTGAGATTTAAAAACATATCTTTCAGCTCCTTAATATAATGCTATAAAAACATCTTACTCATCCATGGAAACGAGGGAGAAAAAAAAATTGAGAAGAAAATCAACAGCTAATTCTTCAGCCTCTCATCAGTCCATAGTTTCAACTTTCTATATCACCAGATCTTTTGCTACAGCTATTCATAACTGACCAGCCCTTCAGCTTATCTCTAACTTCTAGTAAAAATTACTAACATTCATGGATAGGAAGACTCAAGATGTCAACATGTCAGTTCTTTCCAACTCGATCTATTAAATGCAATTTCAATACAACTCCTAGCAAGTTATTTTGTGGGTACTGACAAACTGATTCTAAAGTTTCGATGGAGAGGCAAAAGACCCAGAATAGCCAACACAACATTGAAGGAGAAGAACCAAGTTGGAGTACTGGCACTACCTGAATTCAAGATGTATTATAAAGCTACAGTAATCAAGAATGTGGGAGCCAGCCTGATGCCCTAGTGGTTCAAGTTCTGTGCTTTCTGCTTTGGCGGCCTGGGTTTGTTTCCCAGTCATGGAAACAAACCACCCGTCTGTCAGCTGCCATGCTGTGGCAGTGGCTCACATAGAAGAACTAGAAGGACTTACAACTAGGATATACAACCATGCTTGGGGCTTTGGGGAGAAGAAAAACAAAAAAAGGGGGAGAAAAGATTGGCAACAGCCATTAGCTCAAGGCAAATCCTTCCCTGCAAAAAAAAAAAAAAAAAGTGTGGTATTGGCAAAAAAATAGACATATACATCAGTGGAAGAAAACAGAGAGCCCAGAAATAGACTCACATAAATACAGTCAACTGATCTTTGACAAAGGAGCCAAGGCAATATAATGGAACTCAGACAGTCTTTTCAACACATGGTGCTGGAACAACTGGAAATCCACTTCCAAAAAAATGAATCTAGACTCAGACCTCACACCCTTCAGAAAAATTAACTCAAAATGGATCATAGACCTAAATGTAAAACACAAAACTATAAAACTCCTAGAAGATAATGTACGAGAAAATCTAGATGACCTTGGGCATGGAGATGACTTTTTAGATACAACATCAAAGGCATGATCCTTGAAACAAATAAATGATAAGCTGGACTTCATTAAAATTAAAAACTTCTGCTCTGTGAAAGATAATGTCAAGAGAATGAGAAGACAAACCACAGACTGGGAGAAAATATTTGTAAAAGACACATCTGATAAAGGACTGTTATCCAAAATATACAAAGAACTCTTAAAACTCAACAATAAAACAAACAACCCAATTAAAAAATATACCAAAGATTTTAGATACCTCACCAAAGAAATATACAGACAGCAAATAAGCACATGAAAAGATTCTCAACACCATATGTCATCAGGAAAATGCAAATTAAAACAAGACACCACTATATACCTATCACAACAGCCAAAATCTAGAACACTGACAACACCGAATGTTGGTGAGGATGTGGAGCAACAGGAACTATTATTCATTGCTGATGGGAATGCAGAATGGTACAGCCACTTTGGAAGAGAGTCTGGCACTTTCTCATGAAACTAAATACATTCTTACCATATGATCCAGCAACAGTGCTCCTTGGTATTTGCCCAAAGGAGCTGAAAACTTACATCCACACAAAAACCTGCACACGGATGTGAACAGCAGCTTTATTCATAATTGCCATAACTTGGAAGCAACCAAGATGTCCTTCAGTAGTTGAATGAAAAAATAAACTGTGGTACATCTAGACAGTGGAATATTATACAGTGCTAAAAAGAAATGAGCTATCAAGCCATGAAAATACATGGAGGAAACTTAAGTGCATATTACTAAGTGAAAGAAGCCATTTTGAAAAGGCTACATACCATACTATTCCCACCATAAGACATTCTGGAAAAGGCAAAACTATGGAGCCAGTAAAAGATTGGTGGTTGCTGGGGGCTGGTGAAGTGAGAGGGATGAATAGGCAGAGTACGGAGAGTTTTTAGGGCAGTGAAAATACTCCATATGATACCATAATGATGGATACATGTCATTATACATTTGTCCAAACTCATAGAATGTGCAACACCAAGAGTGAACCCTAATGTAAACTATGGACTTTGGGTGACTATGATGTGTCAATGTAGGCTCATCGACTGTAACAAATGTGCCACTTTGGTGGGGGATATCAACCATGGCGGAGGTTATGCACGTGCAGGAACAGAAGGTATATAGAACACCTGCACCTTCCTTTCAATTTTGCTGTGAACCTGAAACTGCTCTAAAAAATAAAGTCTTAAAATTTTTTTTTTTTAAATTACTAAACCATCATGGTGATGATGAGAGGACAATGCAGGATGAGGGGAAATTCAGAACCTGGACAATCAGTCACTATATAGTCAAGAGTTAACTATGCGCAGAGAGCAACATCCAACGTGGTAAAAATGTTTTAGTCATGAGAGTCACCATCCAGCATTTTAGAACTAATTTCCTTACATTTTTCCTCCCCAGATTTCTCCTTGGCAACATACATATTTCATAAAGTAAGCTGAGTCATGATTAAACATATGTTTATGATGTTAATTTTTAAAAATTATTATTAAATTAAAAAATTTTATATTAATTTTTAAAAATTTTGATAACTGATTAAACCACATATGCATGTTTTTTTGTGTGTGAGGAAGATTGGCCCTGAGCTAATATCTGCCAATCCTCATCTTTTTTTTTTTTTTTTTGCTGAGGAAGACTGGCCCTGGGCTAACATCCATGCCCATCTTCCTCTACTTTATATGGGAGGCTGCCACAGCATGACTTGACAAGTGGTGCGTCGGTACGCGCCCGGGATCCGAACCGGCGAACCCAAGGCTACCGCAGTGGAGTGTGTGCACTTAACCGCCTGCACCACCGGGCTGGCCCCCAAATGCATGTGTTTTAATCTGTTACAATGGATGTTCTAAATCTATTCTAAAGTAGTGATCCCTAGAACCTGCAATTCAAATGAGTGACTTATCTGCAAGCAAGAGCACACTTAGTCGGCAGGATGAAATGCAACCTGCTGTGTTATTCTGGTTTTCTAAATAACTGAATTTAAAATTTCATTTACTCTTTTAAAGATACACAAAGAATGGTGGAAACTACTTTATTAAAATTAAATCCATAATAATAAAATAGTGCTAGAAAATTAGTAGACATTCTAATTCACAGATAAATTTTTTTTTTTTTGGTGAGGATTGGCCCTGAGCTAACATCTGCCAATCCTCTTCTTTTTTTTTTTTTCTGCTGAGGAAGACTGGCCCTGGGCTAACATCCAAGCCCATCTTCCTCCACTTTATATGGGACGCCGCCACAGCATGACTTGACAAGTGGTGCGTCGGTGCGTGCCCGGGATCTGAACCGGCGAACCCCAGGCCGCCGCAGCAGAGCGCGTGCACTTAACCACTTGCGCCACCGGGCCAGCCCCCACAGATAAATTCTTAGTATCTCTTCAAATGCATTTCATCTTTTCTCCCTTTTAACAAAAATTCTCCCATATCTTACACTTCTTTTAGGGTTAAAGGCAACTAACACTTCATTTATATACGAATGGCTAGTTTATGAATTAGTCTACATAGTTATGTAACACTAGATTACAGAGCCAGTCTCAGACCAAAGTGGTATGCAAGTGCTTAACACATACATATGACTGAGTAGATGTGAGATTCTTACTACTTTCCAATGACACTAAAATATGATTTTCAAATTATCTACAGCTTTGCGTTACTCACATTGTCATTCTCGATTTTGCCACAGACGAGTCTACTGTACCCAGAGAGCAATTAACTGTAGTTTAGTTTAATGAAGACTGAACATCTGTTATATCCTGAGCCAGGTTACTTAAGATATGAGTATGATATTCCCTTAGCTCTTCTTAACGGCACTACTGGAGTTCTAACTTGTATTTGTGTGCTTCTCCTCCACTAAGCACCATGAAGGCAGAAACTGTAATGCTTTTTGGCTCACCCTTGTATCCTCAGGTCTATCTTGCCTGGTTCATGGTGGGCATTCGATAAATACTGGACAATAAATAAACTGATAGTACAAAATATAAATAAAAATTTCACCTAATAAATTAAAATTAGACAAAAAGGATAAACATCTCTCAACTCCCTCACTGTAGATTTGAGTATTAAAATTCTGGGATTGGAAAAATGTACTTTGGTTTTCTTTTAAAAACGCTGGTAAATCTGAGGCCCAATACTCAGTAAGACTGATCCTGAAAAAAAATACATTACTATATTATCAAGAATCCAACCAGGGGCCAGCCCGGTGGCATAGTGGTTAAGTTTGCGTGCTCCACTTCAGTGGCCTGGGGTTCACAGGTTCGGATCCCAGGCACGGACCTACACACTCTCATCAAGCCATGCTGCGGCGGTGTCCCATATAAAGTAGAGGTAGATGGGTATGGATGTTAGCCCAGGACTAATCTTCCTTAGCAAAAAAAAGAGGAAGATTGGCAACAGATGTTAGCTCAGGGCTAATCTTCCTCAAAAAAAAAAAGAAAAAGAATCTAACCAAATGTTAGAGTTGTGTATAGACACGTCTATAGATATATGCATATATATGATATATACAGATGATTGATAATACAGTGATAGATAATAGACTATGTTCTGGAACTTCACATACCTAGACAAGCCTTTTTCTTATTAACTGTAAGGATGAGAATAAGAAAGAAGAGACTAGTGATAAATATGAAGAAAACATCATTAAAAATCAATTATTTCTGAAGCATTACATTCTGAAAGTTTTAAAGCATTTCTGAGACTCTAGTGATTTGATAGCTGGTAAGAAAACGGGAAATCAGTAAATGAACTTTGGCAAAGACCTACGTTAGAGGCACGTTGCCTAAACACAAGGCTACCACAAATATAAAGTGATCTCCAATTTCCATAATAAAAAAATTAAAACAAGACATTTTTTGGCACACTTATACAGAAACTTCAAGAGTACAAATAAAATAATTATTTTTATTATGTAGTAAGTGGTATATATTATTCACAAAATCTATAAAATATTAATCTAGAAATATCAACTTTTTCCTATTTGTTTTATGGCTTTTAAATTCTTTATATGATCTTCAACAAATTTCATCTAACTCAGAGCACATTATCTTCCATTCTGTCCCAAGATTTTCCAAATACAGAATTTTTCTGAATTCGTGTATAATTCTGGCCCTGGAAACTGTATTCCAAGACACAACATTTATTTGCCCAACATCTGGACAGCTGTTTATTTCATTAGTCCTGTAGGCATATGTTCATGATTTCTAAAACTACTTACTAGACTACGTTTTTTTGGTGATCTCTAAAAGGCTTGAATTATACTGACATCCACAAATTGTAAATGTGAGGTTATATCTCCAGGAAAAGATTTCTAGTATGAGTTAAATTTCTCTGTCTTGAATTTTAATTGATTACATAAGGTCAACTCCATAAGCATCCTAAACGTTCATTTACTGTGACTCTTTCAGGCTAATGTGTCCTTTGGGCCTGAGATTTGAACATAAGCTAAATAAGTTACCCTGTTCCTGTTTCATGGATGCTGGCAGAAGACACAAGACTCCTGGGTCAGAGACAAAGCAAGAATCAAGTCTCGGTATGTTTAAAGCAGGTCTCCTCCCCAGTCAAGTCTCACAGAAGATACATACAGTGGGTTGTGTTACTCTGAACTTGGGAATCCACCAGTTTTATAACAAGCTATAAGCAGGCCTGCTCTTTGTCCTGGGAGGAGGATATTACCTCATCCCTCAAGGTTTCTCCCTGCAACCATAATTCTGAGAAATGGCCTGGGTATAGGGCAGTAAGGGCCTTGCATTCTTGGCATATCCAGAAAGTTTGTATGAATGCAAGGACTTTCTCTCCCAACAATGTTTTCCCAAAACAGTGTTTGTTGTTTGAAATAAAGTAATTGAGACAGCACTCCACAATACGAGAGACTTTGTAAAAATTCAAATAAAAAGTAATTCCCCCTCTTTTCTAAGGGATCATTCCCTTACATTCAGACATATACAACATTTTAATGAACTTCCTTTATTAAGAGTACAGATTATCAAAATTAAATACTCCTCTTAAACGGAGTCTTCTAAAAATGACTTCATCTACATTGGTATTTTGGTGACAGTATAGGAAAATGAAATACCACAAACCATGTCAGGTAATGAAGCTTAAACTTTTGTCTTACTCTGTCTCTTGATAACAGTGCAGAGATGTAGACATAACCGCACTTAAAAGGACTACTCTTCTTGTTAGGTAAAATATGACAGTGTGCCTCCTAACTTAAATTCAGGACTAGCGACAATGCTTGTACAGAACTAAAAGAAGAGGTAGTTATGTAATAAAAGAGCCACCACAACGTATTTCATATCCTTTTTGTAACCCATCCCACTACTATTTAATATTTTAAATTTAATCCTTTTTCTATTTAATAGTTGAGCAGGTAGTCAAATCTTCAACAAGCATATCAAAATGAATCCCAACAGGTATAGCAATCTATTAAGGTAAAAAACTACATATTTTAAAACAATATTAAAAATTTGAGGGGCCAGCCCCATGGCCTAGTGGTTAAGTTCAGTGTGCTCTGCTTTAGCGGCCCAGGTTCGGTTCCTGGGCACAGACCGACACCACTCATCGGAGGCCAAGCTGTGGCGGCAACCCACATACAAAATAGAGGCAGACTGGCACAGATGTTAGCTCAGGGCGACTCTTCCTCAGCAAAAAAAAAAAAAAAAAAAAAAAATTACAGTCGCCATCATCAAACATGGGCTAATGTAATTATCTTTCCTGGTTAACACTGAATTAGGAGTTATCGAACAATCTTATAGTAGAGACATTTTATGGTGGCCATCTGAGTTAATACAGTCACAAGTTGAAGCTAGAAAAAAATTATGCCGAACCTGAAGTCAAAAACAGACCCAGGTTAAAGACACCTGAGAATCTCAACAACTAGTAGGAATCAATGACTAATTCTGAAAACTACAAGACCATAAAACATATCATTAGTATTAAAACCTATCAGACCCTTCCACTCCCAAGTAGTCTAGAATTAACAATGGTTTATCCTCTGTAAAAAGGGTCATTATTTATGGGATTTATCAACTCCCTAAGAAGGTTCATAAATAGGCTTTGGGAGGAAATGTGCTTCTCTTGAAAGACTATGCAAGTTGGTTGTACGTAAGTGAAGTTTCTGGAGGAGAGACCAGTGCTTTCATGTTCTCATAGGGATCTAGGACTCAGAAGAGGTTAAGAATCATTTATTTTAAAATCTGAGGATCTCTTTCTAGAGTCCAAAAACATTACATTTTCTGTCAACCAGATTATAAAATACAAGAAACTTCCCAAATAAAAATTAAAAACAAAGAGAAAAATCTGATTTTCAGTTACTTTCAAAAGCAGATATGTATTACCAGGTATAAATAGTCCCTAAAAAACACCGGACTGGGGGGCCGGCCCCGTGGCTTAGCAGTTAAGTGCGCACACTCCGCTACTGGTGGCCCGGGTTCTGATCCTGGGAGTGCACCGACGCACTGCTTCTCCGGCCATGCTGAGGTGGCATCCCACATACAGCAACTGGCAGGATGTGCAACTATAACATACACCTATCTACTGGGGCTTTGGGGAGAAAAAGGGAAAAAAAAAAAAAAAAGGAGGAGGACTGGCAACAGATGTTAGCTCAGGGCTGGTCTTCCTCAGCAAAAAACGAGGAAGACTGGCATGGATATTAGCTCTTAGATTTTTTTAAACCTCCTCAAATATTCAAAGTTGTCCTATAGAGATAAGATGAGCTTATAAATAGACAGTCAATTCATTATGCCATACAGACTATAACCTACTGACATATATGCTAAGCAAGCATGCTCTTGTGCTAAGTTGACTAAAAACACCCACCATTTTATAGTCACCAGCATTTTTTTTTTTTTTTTATTGGTAAGGAATATCAGCCCTGAGCTAACATCCATGCCAATCCTTCTCTTTTTGCTGAGGAAGACCAGTCCTGAGCTAACATCTATTGCCAATCCTCCTCCTTTTTTTCCCCTTTTCTCCCCAAGTCCCCAGTAGACAGGTGTATGTCATAGTTGCACATCCCTCTAGTTGCTGTATGTGGGACGCTGCCTCAGCACAGCCGGAGAAGTGGTGCGTTAGCGCACGCCTGGCATCTGAACCCGGGCCACCAATAGCGGAGCATGTGCACTTAACCGCTAAGCCACAGGGCCGGCCCAGTCACCAGCATTTTAACCATGCAATCTGGGAAAAAAAAATCCAAACATCTTCCTCCTCAACTATAGTTGACTACTTCAAACATCACTAATACAATATATACAGTAGACAGATCCTTTAGTCTGGTCGTTCACAAATTTAGCTGAGCATCCAAAAAAATAAATAAATAAAGCTATTATGAACCTTCCCAGATACTGCAATTAGCAACATTTCTTTTAACAAGCACCTATCATGATGCCAGGCAATGTGCTCAGACTTTGTATATACTATTACTTAAAATAAGTAATACTTATGTTAATACTAATAATACTAAATACTTAAATACTCAGCAGGACAGGTATTAGTCTCATTTTTCAAAGGCGATAACTGACACTCAGAAGAAATGAGCTCCACTCCCAAGGCCACAGTCCTGTTAATATTCTGGCCCAGGACTTTGTGGTTCCAGAACAGGGCTGCTGCACCACACAATTCCAGGAGTCCCGTGTGCACGATGCTCGGCACTGGCACCTGTGCTGTACTGAGGGCACCTCTGTGCCATTTACTGTTCTTCAATTATTTTCTTTAAAATTGGCACATATGCGGGGCCAGCCCTGTGGCGTATTGGTTAAGTGCGTGTGCTCCACTTCTGCAGCCCGGGGTTTGCAGGTTCGGATCCTAGGCGCGCACTGACGCACCCCTTGTCGAGCCATGCTGTGGCGGTGTCCCATATAAAGTAGAGGAAGATGGGCACAAATGTTGGCCCAGGGCCAATCTTCCTCAGAAAAAGGAGGAAGATTGGCACCGGATGTTAGCTCAGGGCTGATCTTCCTCAAAAAAAAAAAAAAAAAAAATGGCACATATGTAATATTTGTTTCACTAAGATAAGAAACAACCAACAAAGAATTTGGGAAGCTTACTGACATACTAACAAAAAAACGTCTTTAATAAAAGTGAACTATAACATTACATTAAAGAGGGAATTAACCTAAATAAAATCAGCGCTATCACAATATAGCACATATATTTTGTATGTCATATTTTATTATATTTAAAATACACAATATACCTTTCAATTTGTGGAGGCTGTTTCTTGGACTGAACTGCTTTAAGAAATTCAGTAAAATATTCTGGCTTTACAATCGGACGCCCACAAATGAGTGCACATATTGTCTAAAAAGAAGAAAACACATATGAATACATATACTGAAATTCCAGCTTTTTTAAAGAAAAGTTCTAAGTTATAGACTACAAAGGGGCTTTTCTATTCTGTTTTTCCTCTCATCCTTCTAAATTTATAAAGGAGCCACAATCTATAAAACAGAAGTCAGTATTTGGTCACTGCTTAGTTGTAGCATACAAATCCCTATATAATCACTGGATTACTAGAAGCACCAATTACAATATTAATTTAAAAATTGCTTTGTAAGGGGGGGTCAGACAATACAACATAAAATATAAGTCAATTTTAAAATATATTCCAATTTTAAAAACATTAAAATGTTAAAAAGTGTATCTTAGAATTGAGGAAATATAACATCTGCCCTAGAGAAGACAAGAGATAAACATGAGAGAGAAGATCTTTTCAGCCTAATTGCCTTTTTTTTTTTTTTTGTGAGAAAGATCAGCCCTGAGCTAACATCCATGCTAATCCTCCTCTTTTTGCTGAGGAAGACCGGCTCTGAGCTAACATCTATTGCCAATCCTCCTCCATTTTTTTCCCAAAGCCCCAGTAGATAGTTGTATGTCATAGTTGCACACCCTTCTAGCTGCTGTACGTGGGACACGGCCTCACGCATCGGTGCGTGCCCGGGATCCGAACCCGGGCCGCCAGTAGTGGAGCGCGCGCACTTAACTGCTAAGCCATGGGGCCGGCCCCTAATTGCCTTTCAAACAGATCATAAATATGGAAAAACTCTTTTCAAGAAGGTAAATAAAGGAATAACTGGGGTTGGGTAAAAGCTCAAAATAAGTATATAGAGGGGGTGAGAAACTTTAGCAAGTGACTTAAGCTATAAGCCTCAACTAAGATATATCCATAAAATTTGAGAAAGAATAGAAAATACCACCATCGGCAATAAAAATAAAGAAGATTCAGCATAATTCCAGGAAATAATCCAACCAAAAATTTCTAAGTATGCTTCTAATAACATATGGTACTACTTAAATATGAGCAAGCAATTTAGGGTGTCTCTCAGGAATGGAATTTGATACCAACCTCGAATGTGAACAAAATAACTGACTTCTTGCCTGCAGCAGTAATGTGCAATTTGACAATGGACTGAGTGTGCCCCAATACATGTGACACTGGGCAAAGGACTTAACTGTTCCACGCCTCAATTTCTTTTCCAGAAAATAAAAATTGAAGTGAATGCTCTTTAAGTTCCCTTTTGGTTCTAACATTCAATGATTTTAAAAACATAAACTAACCTGTATTTTTGGAAATTTACCAAAAAAATAATATAATGACAAGTTTTTCTTTTTTGGCACATGACTGGTCAGAAATATTGAAAAAGGAGGATGGCTCTGCAAGCCTTTGTTGGTGTATATCAGTACTCTCTAATATACTGGGCCATTAGCATCCCAGTCACTAGAATAGCGTGTATTCCACTCTGGTGAATGGATGCTAATTTCCAGGTCTGTCACAGACTCGGTAAACATCTCTCAAGACCATCTAACTGCCTCTGCTCTCATCTCATACCCACCAAGCGAGGGCATGATCACCTATTCCATTTTTCAGGGACTCTGATATGGGCAAGGGGTCCATGCTGGAGTCCACACACAAATCTTCTGGTCACTATAAAGGTGCATCCCTACTGTAAACTAACATGGACATTTTGATGTATGACTCTATTATCTGTGGGATTATTAGCATAAATTAGCACTCAGGAGGCTAATCACTGCTGAATTTATAGGTCAATTTCATAAATTTGCAAAGATGAAAAGATGCTTGATCACAGACAACCCCACGAAGATACAAGTCTAACTTGAGGTTCAATCTGAGCAGCAAGCCTTTCTTTATGACACGTTTTTAGCTATAATATACATATTCTAACTTAATTCATTAGCTATTAAAAGATTTTGTATCATCTAATAAAAGAATCTAAATATTTGTTGCTTTTCACTATAGATACTAACCTAAAAGAACCCCACATATCTATAGTCAACCCATTTAAAAGGAGACGAATCACCTCCCAATATCATTCTTCAATTAGCTTTGGATATAACCAAATCTGATGAAGATGCAAAATCTGAAAACATACCAAAACATATCCCTGTTTTAATGAATAGTCAGCATCTTCTAAAGGTACATATCTACATATCTCTTGATTGTGAAGATACATTATAATATTAAGCTGCAAAACTTAAAAAGTCTTTGTGATTAGAGCTTTAAGCCAAATACAAACTAAATAAGAGAGCATGAGATCATGAGATGATCTGGAGGAAGACAACTTGATATAAGAGACTAGAGATGCTAACTTTGAAGACTGGTAGCTGATCTCAGTCGCTCTGCTTTTAGACTGAAGACAAACTATGCACTGCAATAAACTTTTTGGTGAAAGGATAACATAAATCATTTTCCTAAATGCTATATCAAAATCTGAAATATAATTTTATGTGCTTTTGCTTGTCTCAGATAATAAATAGGTTATCTGAAAAGCCATTCTAGCCTAAATGGTACACAAAGGCATGGGGCTGGCATATATAAATCGACAACCAACAGTTCTTTTTTTTTTTTTTTTTAAAGATTTTATTTATTTTATTTTGTCCCCCCAAAGCCCCAGTGGATAGTTGTATGTCGTAGCTGCACATCCTTCTAGTTGCTGTATGCGGGACTCGGCCTCAGGATGAACGGAGAAGTGGTGCCTCGATGCGCACCCGGGATCCGAACCCGGGCCACCAGCATCGCAGCGCGCGCACTTAACCACCAAGCCACAGGGCCGGCCCAACAACCAACAGTTCTGATAGTTTTAACGTAAATGACTTTAAAAATGTCTGTGTATACTGGGGCGAGTAAGCTTAAATTCACAGAACTTATTCTAACATAATAACAAGGCATTCAACTTACTTTAATGGTAACTTTAACTGACATCATGACAAGGTGAGTGCATTCTTCTGTCCAATTATTTACAGTAAGTCCTCCAAGTTGCAATACAGCTTGATTTAAAGCATTTTTCCCAGAGACATCTAAACAAGAAGAGCATGCAACCAAAGGCTCATACTCTACTCTGTAAATGAGAATAAGTTACATAAAGTTATATTATCATAATTACAGAGATGGCAACTTACAGTACTTTAAGTTTATATCACATGCTGTTATTTTAATTGTTATGTATTATGAAACTTTCTAACTTATGAAATTTTCACTTCCTAAGTCTTGAATTGAAATTAAGAAAACCCAACGATTAAAGTTAACATTATATTTTCACCTACAGTGAATCAAACAAACATAGCTCAACGTTCTCAGGGCCCACTCAAACTCATTCCCTCTCGACACTATCTATGATTGACGAAATGCACTAACTACACATGCTAAGTAAGAACTGAATTAGACTGTTTTCAATTCCTGATCCATAAATATCCTTGTCTTTTAGGATTTGATAAGTGTGAAATAAAGCTGTTCATTTTTAATATCAATTAAAAAAACTTCTTACCTGAATTTACTTTCAAACACTCCAAAAGTGACTCTATCCCCTGTCTTCAAAGTTTGGGAAAGGCCATTCTGCATTTTTACCTCATTAACAAAGGTACCATACTTAGAATTATCTTTTATCGTCAATATAGGGATTTCATCTGTTTGACTCTGAAAAAAAAAGTCAGTAAATAATTTAAAGTCTTTTACCACTCAGCAAATACAATTCCCAGGCGACAAAGTTTCAAAAGAACAGGCTGACAACTGTTTGAATAGGCAATAGATAGGTGGCTAACCTCCCGACACAGCAGGCAATACAGTTATTGTTTTGGTTGCCTGCAGAGAACAATCACTCAACTAGCAATTAATGGAAATTTTCTTAATTCCAGGATCACTCCTCCTAGAACATACATTTTCTTGAGTTTTATAAGTCAGTGGAGATTTTCCTGACCCCTCAATTTCACACATTTGCTAATCCTTGCTTATGTACAGTCTGTTTCATGTATAACATGACAGCTTCTGCTAAGGTTTTTTTTTACATTATCAAAATCACATCGCAAAAACTGGTCCAATGACAAAAGGTTAGTGTGTCTGACTTGCAGTAAGAATTTTATTTTTTCTTTAGGAATTTCAACAATGTTTTTTCTGTACCTCAAAGAATAGAGACAAAACCTAAATATCACTGAAGAGATCCAGCATCTGCTGATATGCAGTCTTTGCTCAAAATAATGGCTTTTCTTTCTTATTACCACCAGCGTCATCACGACCACAGCCATTTGTATATATTTGTATTACTTTTATCACCCAAGGTTGTGATTAAAACAACCAACCAACCAACCAAGCAAAACAAACTCAAAGTCATCCAAAAGAGCTGTGAGGCATAAGCAACAGCAGTTTTCCCTAATAAAACAAATCAATTCCCATTATGAAAACCTACCTTATACAGGAAATACCTGTGTTCACAGGGCTACACAAATGCTTTAAAGCCCGAGTCATGACAGTTTATTCATTGCTCTATCCCCAGGCTTGGCACAGTGACATTGGTAGGCACTCAATAAATGTTTAAGTAAATAAATTTAAATATGTTCTACTTCCTCTGAGTTTCTAAATTACTGAAACAAACAGTGAAATACTGGAACAGAAACTTCAAATTTCAAAATAAACAAATACCACTGGTACCAAAGCCAAAATGTAAGTATTTAATTGTGTTAACATTAAAAATAAACTTAACAGCTTTACGAAATAAAAAGTCCTATGAAATCCTCTTACATGTGCACCAAGGTAATCTTTTGTGATTTCAACCCCCTTACTGTAAGCTAGTGAAATAAAATTAGTAACATACCAGGTTGGTTACAGAAAAGTTAGCAGTTAACACAGCATGATTTCGACTGATTGACTGATCATCTTCAATTAGAATGCCACAGTTTTTCCTTCCAACAATGTACTCAACACCAGTCAAAAGTCTGTATGGTTCTAACAGAATTAAAAAAAAAAAAGTAAATTAGTAAATACATAGACATGTGTATAGACATAAACAACATGTATATATGATACAAGTTTGGCAAATATTTAAATATTTTTATTTTCCTATTTAAACGTTAATAATCGACTTCATATAAATCAAACATGTTTTCTAGTAAAGCCTCACTGAAGGATGCAAAAGATTATCTAAATAGATGGAAAGCTCTACCATTTTTCTAAACAGAAAACAATATCGAAAAGTGTCAACACTCCCAAATTAACTTATACATTTAATGCATTACCAAACAAAATCACAATACTATGTTTGGAACTTGATAAACGGATTCAAAAACCCATCAGGGAAAATATAATGTAAAAAAATTGTCAAGAAAAATTTGAATGTTATGAGATCTTCCCCTACTAGACAGTAAAATATGCGCTAAAGCTATAGTAACTAAAAAGTACGGTACTGGATCAGAAGTAAACAACATAGATCAAGGCCAGAAAAGTTCAGACCAGATTCAAGTGTATATCTGGGGCAATTTTATTTTTATGTTAAAGGTGGCATTTCTAATCAGTGGGAACGGGTTACTAGTTTAAACAAAAGGTTGGAAATTACAAATTGTCGGGAGTAACAGCACGTATGTTGAAGGCTTTAGAGTTTAGTCCGGGAACACAGGACTCCGCCACCGGAGGGGCAGAGCGGTTAGGGCAGATAACAGACCAGGTGGAAGGAGTCCAGCTAAGCCCTGCCCAGGTTTGGATTATATTTTGTTAATCAGAGATTCTTAACCCAGAGTGAAGTGTTTCAAGTGCCACTCGCGTACGGTGTACTCACAGTTCTAGAGGAGCGGCCAGGGCTGCCACGCGCTGCCGGGGGCGGCAGCACCGGCGCCGCGGCCGTGTGCGGCCCCGAGCGCCAGCCGCAGGCCTCAGCCCCTCCCGAGGACCCGAGGGCCCGCGCCCGCCCACCGCTGCGCTCCCCGGGCGCTGCTGCAGACCCACGGCGACGCCTCGATCCTCCAGCCTTTCCAGCATGAGCTGCAACTCACAACACCGTTGTAGCATTTACTGTCCGCGGCCCTCTTCAGACTCCCTTCCACTGCCAGTCAATTTCGCCTCTACACAGACCTTTTTCCAATCATAACGTCAACCCTCCGAGGGCAAGACCGAAACCCGGGCTGCCCCTGCTGATCCGTCTGTCAACTAACAAGGACTCACACACACCAGGCAACCAATCAACACGCGAGAACCATTTTCCACGGCTGGAAATGCAGCAAAGAAAAGACACCTATCCTCCCAGTTGTTCTGACGACAAAATGGAGACAGGCGCTGAGATGACGCTTTCGCGTGCTGCCACCTCCCCGCCACTCTGCGCTCTCCACGAGCACACACAGCGCTCTCGAGAGAGTCGTCCGCGGCGCCGGTGCGCTCTCGCCGGCGCCAGCCCGCGCCGGCCGTTCCCCGAAAGCACACACCCGGCCGCCTCCTCGGGGGCCGGCCCCGCTCACCACGCAGGCCGCGGCCCACCGGGCAGGCTGGCCCGCGGGAGGCCCCCAGCGACCGTGCCGGGCCGGCGGGGACGGCGCCCACGCCGAGCGCGCGGCGCGCACCGCGCTTCCGGGCCCTGCGGCGGGCACGGGGACGCCGCGGCAGGCCGCGCGGCCAGCCCTCTGTCCACTGCAGCTGCTCCCGGAAAAGCGTCCCCGCACCCCTCCCTTCCGCCCTTACCTCGGGCCGGGCCCGCGGCGGGCAGCAGTTTCCACATGGGTCCGGCTCTCAGGGTCGGGTCCGGCTCTCAGGGTCGGGGCCGACGCACAGCAGCGTACGGCAGCTAACCGACGTGCCCGGCGGCGGCGCCTGCCAGCGGCGCGCGCCCCAGGGCATGCGCGCTCCCGGGAGCCGCGCCTGCCTAGAAAACCGAGGGATGGCCTGGGATGCGACGTGGGCGTCTGGTCGCCCCCTGGTGGTCAGAACAGGAATAGCGCAATCTGTATAGAAATGCTGTATGAAAAGGCTGTAAAGTGTGATCCCATTTTATGGTGTTCAACGAATACGAGATTATCTACATTTTCTGATTGTCAATGAAAATTATTTTAAAAATTAGCTCCAAAGCAACGTAATGAAACTTTCTCATTAAAGACATTAACATAGTGACTAGTTACGTAATTCCATGCATTTCTTAAATTGCAGTCGTTCATATGTATGGATCCTAATGATGGTGATAATTATGATGAAGAATTTCACCCCAAGTCAACTAATTATTTTTACTCTTCTCCAAGCTCAAATCAACTTCTCCTAACTTGTCTGTTTCGTAATGTTGCACTTTCATCTAATCGTTAGCTAAATACTGGGGGTTGGGGGGAGGGTCTAACCTTCTTTTTCATTTCCATTTGTACCAAACTGGTCCAAACTCTTCTCTTGATACTCCAGTAGCCTCCTAATCCTTCACCACCCACCTCCTGCACTAATCCATTCTACATCCTGCACACTACAAAGTAAACACCCAGAGTACACTTCTGATTTATAATTTCTGGTTTTCAAAAGCGTTCTGTAATGAGAAGAAAATGTCACTTTAAAAGACTGGTTTACCAATCTCTGTTATAAACATAGATGCAAAAATCCTAAACAAAAAATTAGAAAATTGAATCAGTGGTGTATAAAAAGCATAATCATGACTAAGTGGGGCTTATTTCAGAAATGGAAGGATGGGTGTTTACTGGGGAAAAAAATCAATGTAATTCACCAAAATAACAGAAAAAAGGGAGAAAAATCATGATCATCTCAGTAGTTGCAGTAAAAGCATTTGATAAAAACTAAACATCCATTCATCTATCCATTCATTCTCAGCAAAATAGGAATAGAGGGAACATCCTTGATCTGATAAAGGGCATCTACAAAAAAAAAATGCTGTTTACATTTTATGGTAAATTATTGAATGTTTCCTCCCTGACATCAGGAATGAAACAAAGACATATTTGCTGTTAGCACTTATTTTCAAAATGATATTGAATGTTCTAACCAATGCAATCAAAGAGGAAAAGAAAAGGCATATGGATTGGAAAGAAAGAAATAACACTGTCATTATTCACAAATGACACAATTGTGTACATTGAAAATCTGAGAGAATCTATTGGCAAACTATTTGAATTAATAAGTGAATTTAATAAGGTCACTGGATGCAATGTCTATATATAAAATTTAATAGTATAGTTTTATTCCAGAAAATAAATAGAAAATGACATATATAAAATAGATAATTATAATAGCACCAAAAGTCATCAAATACCTAGTAAGAAATCTATCAAAAGAGGTGATACAAAACATTATTGACTACAAAACATTATTGACAGATATTAAAATAAGTCGTAAATAAATGTAGGATAATATACCATGTTCATGGATTGTTAAGATGTCATTTCTCCCAAAGTTGATCTATAGCTTCAATGCAATTTTAATAACGTCCCAGAAGATTTTTCTGACTGGAAATTGATATAGATTCTAAAATCTATATGGAAATGCAAAGGCTGACAATAGCCAAGGCAATTTTGAAGAAGAACAAAGCGCTACCAGATGTCAAGATGCATTATAAAGTCATTGTTAGTAAGTCGGTGTTCTGTTGGCACAAGGACGGAAAATAGGAAAACGTGTCAAAATTGAGAGACCTAAAAAAGATCTACACATATAAGATAATTTGATTTTTCAAAAGTGATACTACAGAGCAATGGAGGAAGGAATTTTTTTTTTTGCGATAAATGATCCTGGGGACATTGATGTAGGGGATGAAGAAATTTTCCTCCACACTTCTTGATTCTTCTGGCTGGCCTAAGAATTAATTTGACAGGAGACAGATGAACAGAAGAAAATCAGTTTAATAACATGTGTACACGGGAAAGACCCAGGAAAACTGAGTAACTCGCCAAAATGGCTGAAGCCACCACCTTAAATACCATCTTTAGCTAATGACAAAATAGGATATTGGGGTAGTGGTTTGGGACTTCAGAGGGGAGGAAGGCAATTCACATGGAGATGGAAAAGCAAATGTTTGCTAAACAAATGTTTGCTGTGCCCTGAAGAGACAACATGACATAGAGAGGACTCTGATCTCTAGGCCCTGCCAAGTCTCCCCCAACACACTTAGCCCGTATTCTTTATCTTTGGTGATAGCTCTGTTCCTGTTACAGACCGTTGAAATGTCGATGCAAAATAACCAGTAACCCTTCTATAGATAAGAGAAATAACCACTCTTTACTTGAGCCAGCATGAGGATTATAATTCGGGAAGGTCTTAGAAAGAGTTCCGGAGAAGCATGGTTTTCTGTACAGTCTTGTTTTTTATTGTTATTTATCTTTTTAGAACAAAAAACATCCATTAAACACACCCAGGATACATTTTCATCAAAGTTTCGATGAGGTATTTAGTTGCAAATTAGCAGGTCAACATGAACCTGATGTCGGGAAAGGAACTAAGCCAGGCATTACCAATAGGAGGTAGGAAGGAAAGTATGCATTCTTATCTTAAGAGAGTGCATTCTTTACTTTAATGGTTAAGCAGATGTACAACGTATGTTTGATAGGCCATAAGTCAGGCTTTTTAGTTCAAGCCGAATCAGTTATGAACCCTAATAGTTACCCCATATACCTCAGTATGTGAAAATCTCTTGTCATATCTAAATTCTTTTAGGCAGTTAAGGGGGAGGTAACAAGAAAAACTTTCTGAGTCTTTTTTTCTTAAACATAATCAGCCTAAAATAATCCTCATGTTTTGGCATGGCAAATTTTTTTCTCCATCAGTGGTTAACACTATAGAAGAAATGAAGAGTGACCTCGTACCTCACAGACATTTCACAAACAATATCAATTCCAGATGGATTATAGATCTAAATATGAAGGTAAAATAAATATTTTAAAAGAAAACATGAATCTTTCTTAAATAGGACACAAAAACGTATACCCTGGACCCCCAAATCCTTAAACTTCACTGATTTGTTGGAGCCTCAACAAGTTATAGGAATCTTTTTCTTACTCTTCTGGAGTATACATGTCTCACCAAAGCCTCCAATAAATTTACCAATTCTTGTTAATCCAATCTGATTAGCATAATGCCAGCAATGTTCTGTGGGATGTCCAGACAACTCGAATCTCTTAGGACTGTATTATGACTGAAGGGAGGAGACACAACAAAGCCCTGGGACGAGACTGTAAATATTTTTATTATTTTTTCCAATTGAATGTGGACACTTTCCGATAAGGTTGGGAAAGAACACATTCATCATGTCATCCACCTCAAACCAGTTACCTGAGGGCATATTGATCTTCTCTTATAAAGATATCACATCTGGTACAGCAGCTCCACTTGGGGTTATTACTTGGTTGAGTTGCAGGAGTCTATTGTTTACTCTCCAGGAATGGCTGGACCTTTGTAGGGGCAAGTATGGTGAATTAAATGGAGATATTATGGGAACCCAAAATGGCACAAATATCTACCATTCCCCTGTAATGTTTTTATTTACTATCTTGGCTGTGCAATTTCAGAGGCACCCTGTTGGCCTTTCCCACTTTGATAGTTCTTATCCAAAGAACCAATGTGGGTGCTGTACTACCAAGTATGTCCATTCCAATTATACATTGGGGAACTGGGGAAATGACCACCAGATAGGTCCATGTGCTCAGTGGACTCACTGTATGCCAGACCTTGGCAAAAACTCCATTGATTATCTGGCTCCTACGTACCTCTACTCTTACTAGGGGCCATAATAATATTGTGGGTTCCTGGGTATCAATAATGATTGTATTCAACAATCCTGAAAATGTTTGGGCATTCCCTTTTTCTCAGTGTATGGTTTCCCAAGGGAATGGCCATAGATTCCTTTGGGGAAGGCCTAGGAGTAGGGTGGGCTTGGGGGAAGCCATTACCACATATTCTCACCATGTCCTTCCTCCTGGCACTCCTGCCTCTTCTTAGTCCATGGGTTCTGGTTTGGTAAACTGGCTCAAGTCAGGAAATTGGGTAAGATACTATGGCTTTTTATTGAGGCTGCTGCTTCAGCCTTGTGTTATCCATCCTTGATTTCTTTCATTGTGTGTTTCATCCTTCATTCTTTTCGTTCATCATGCCCTTGTTGGCTAGCTTCTATTTTGCCCACTAAGGGTGCCATATTCTATCAACCATCCTCAGACATCATGATCTTGCCACTCATTTGGATAGTTGTACCCTTCTGATGGTTATGTGCTGCAACCTGGACACTATTGTTTCAGGATTCTATTACCCCTGTTGCTATTGGTGAACCCCGTTCAGTGACAGCATCTTTTATCATCAGCCATGATCTACAGAGGAGAGCCACCACTGAGTTTCTCAGTGATGCTAGTGTCCCTTTCACCAGAGAATTCTTCGTCACTTTGATAAATGGAGGACTTGAACCAGAATTCTGTCATCTGGTGCAGTTTCCAGCCTTACATGGTATAGCCACTCTAGCATGCCCACTTCTCTGAGGATTTTGCTCCCTGCATTCACCACCTGCCATGGCAATTGTGACATTTCTACTTCTCTTAGTGTGGGCCACCACTTTCTTCAAGCTTCTAAGAGCCGTCATAGAAGCATTATAGTCATATTTCCAAGGATCCTTACCAGGGTGTTAAATCTCTCTCCTTGAAGAATGCTCCCAAATCAATAAACTCTCTCTTATCCAAATTTGTTTTCCGTCTTCTTGTTCAGTGTCTTCAGAATATAGTCCGATAAGTACTTGTTCCTTGTTCCTGCTGGTACATGTTGGCTAGGTCCTGCAGCTCCTTCAGGGTAAAGCCACTTCCTTCCCTTATCAGGCCAAGTCCTTCCTCAGCTGGCTTATACTATAACTTTGCCCTATTTATTGTCTCGTTCCCAGGAGGAGAGATGAGGCAGTGTCAGAGTGATAAATGAAAATTTATCTGTTGCTTGGCAACAACACAGATCTGATAATCAGAGGTTAAAAAAATTTGAAAGAGAGGACACAATGCAGATAGAGTTTAAGATTGGTAGCAAATTGGTCTGCTTTCTGCTCCATGCTCCCTGCTTCCTGTAGCTTGGTGGCATCTCCTCTCATCTCCTGTTAGTTTCTGTTGTAAACAGACCCTCCTAGATCTTTAAAGTCTTCATGAAAACTTCCCTCTACACCTTCCTTAAATGAAACATGGCTCTCACCCTAGATCACAGCTTCCCTTGACAGGTTCTAGGATAGTCACTCCAGTACCTCTTGTACTAATATCCACCATATTTATTGGCCGATAGTACTATTTCCCCTTAAACCTTCCATTTTGGTGCATTATTCTTCCCTGCCTTGCAAAATCTCTCCTAGGTCAGGATCACTTTGTGTGACTACCCACCCACTATACCTCCTCTTACTGTTACCTACTGCAGGTATGTCCATATCACTTGCCCATATTCACTGAGAACATTGCTACCTATATGAGAGTTTTTTGCTCCATTCCAACTCCTGCCATCATTCTCAAGTAATTGTAAGACACAACTGAAAAACTCATTCTACCCGCTAGGCTCACATTTCTTTGACTTTCTCAACTCCTGTGACTTTCATCTCTACTCCACACACAGGACCTCTTCAATGGCCACACTTTATGTCTTTACATCACTAGAAACTTCTCCACCTTTAATAATATCCTACTTTCTGACTGGAGCTGCCCAGCCTTCTAGCTTTCTAATATGCTCATTCTCATTACACCTGCTGTTTAGCCTCATCTAGGTCTCAGCCACTTGATCCCTCCACTTTACCCAGGTTATCAGTCTCCTTCTATCCTCCCTCATATCCAGCTAGACACCAGGATCTGTCGCTTGAACTACTTTCATGCTCAGAGCTCTCACTCTCAGCTCTCTAGTCACTTGTCTAACAAACCCCCGACCATGAGTCAAGCATACAACAACCTTCTAGACTGAGGCTTTTGGATAAAATCTGCCTATCTTTGAAAATATGGAGCCAATGCAAATTCATAAACTCTAACATCAGTTGAATTACAGAACACCATTCATTAGTCTCATTTCCTGCTTTAAAAAAAAATCCACTCTCTATAACCTTGGAGAGCTATTCCACACATTTGCCAGTCTCCTCAAATCTGGTCATCTCCTCTTCTCTTTCTAAGAATATAGTATCATTTCTTGCTGAAGAAATTGATGCAAGGTTTTCCTTGCAATTTCTGTCCCACTCTGCTTTTACTCCCATCATAAGACAAACTTCTTCTCTTTTAAAATGTATACCTAGGGCCGGCCCTGTGGCTTGGTGGTTAAGTGCGCGCGCTGCGATGCTGGTGGCCCGGGTTCGGATCCCGGGTGTGCATCGAGGCACCACTTCTCCGTTCATCCTGGGGCCGAGTCCCACATACAGCAACTAGAAGGATGTGCAGCTACGACACACAACTATCCACTGGGGCTTTGGGGGGAAAAATAAAATAAATAAAATCTTAAAATGTATACCTATACCTCATCCTTACCATCTTATCTCTCGCTTCAGGGTATGATTTGACCCTTCAGTTCAGTATCAATCAATTTGTGCTTCACTTAATCCCATCTCCTCTCATTTACCCCAAGGTTTTGCTGTATCAGTTACCTCTTTCTCTTAGATATCTTCAATTTCTTTCTTTGGTTCCCTCACCTTATCTTAAAAACATTTAAAATCTATCTTGCCTTCCCCACAAATTTCATTAATGTTGCCATTAGTTTCCAACTAATGTTAAACTAAAACGTAGGTTTAATAGGGTTAGAATTTAATTGTCTGAAGATCACACATGGGTAACAGTAAAGGTAGCTCAGTCTCCTCTCATATATTTGTTGTTAGTGCTGTTGAGTTGATTCTGACTCTTAGTGACCCTCTGTACAACAGAGCAGAATCCTGCCCGGTCTTTTTGTGCCATCCTCTCACCTTCCGGAACTATATCAGACAATGCTCCGCTAGTATTCATAAGGTTTTCATGGCCAATTTTTTTGGAAGTGGGTGGCCAGGTCCTTCTTCCTAGTTTGTCTAGTCTGGAAGCTCTGCTGAAACCTGTCTACCATGGGTGACCCTGCTGGTATTTGAAATACTGGTGGCCTAGCTTTCAGCATCAGAGCAACACACAGCCACCACAATGTGACAACTGACACATTCTCTTATGTATTAGTGGGCTTAAATTATAGCTACTTTGCATTATTATTAGTAGCATTAAATGAGATACTACACTATACATAGTAGGTGTTAAACAAATATTAGTTTCCTTTCCTTTCCTTCCTTTCTAGTTCCTTGAGGGTAGGGGCTGTGTCTAAACCATTTTTGTGTCACTGCTGTCTAAATCACTTTTATATCACTAATATTTACTATAGTGATGGATACATGATATAAGTGTTTGTTGAACTTAACAACTCGAACCTCTTTTGCATCTCTTTCTAGCCTATACTTATGTTGGAACTGTGAAGGTGGGTGGGGTGTGGGGGAATGAGAAGCATGTGGAGAACCAGTGTTGACTCAAGGTGTGTCTTTATGTGGAACTACAACAATACATATGAGGTTAATCTATGCATTATTAGAATTACTAATGGATTAAACTAGTGAATCACTGGGATCAAATTGTTTGTTTGATCATAATTTATTTTTTAAAAATTGAAAGATAAAAGAATGTAAGACCCTGTAGGGGCAGAAGAATATTCCTCTACCCTCTAGGTTCTTCTGGCTGGTCTAAGAGTTAAATTGACATGCGATAGAATAATAGGAGACAATCAAACAAATTTAATAACATATATACATGAGAGAAACCCAGGAAAACTGAGTAACTCACCAAAATGGCTGAAGCTGCCACCTTAAATATCATCTTCAGCTAAAGACAAAGGAGGACATTGGAGGTAGTAGTTTGGGACTTCAAAGGGGAGGAAGGCAATTTACATGGAGATGGAAAAGTGAAAGTTTGGTAAGCAAATGTTTGCTTGGCCATCGATAGACAGTGAGAGAGAACTTTGATAAAAAATGGGTCTTACTCCCAGTGGCGTAGTGGTTGAGTTCACGTGCTCCACTTCAGCAGCCCGGGACTTGTAGGTTCGGATCCTGGGCATGGACCTATGCACTGCTCATCAAGCCATGCTGTGGTAGGTGTCCCACATATAAAATAGAGGAAGATGGGCACAGATGTTAGCTCAGGGCTCATCTACCTCACAAAAAAAAAAAAAGAAAGGGCTTTACTAGGTGCCTTCTGGTCTACTACATCTACTACACCTAGAATTATCTATGGTGATAGCTTCTTTCTGGGACAGGTCTTCTATCTTAAATTGTTTTAGGCAGCTAGGGGGAGGGTCAAGGTTTCTTTCTGATTCTTTTGTTCTTAAACACAATAAAGCCAGGGCCAGCCCTGGTGGCCTAGTATTTAAGTTCGGCACACTCCACTTTGGTGGCCCGGGTTCAGTCCCTGGGAGCAGACCTATACCACTTGTCTGTCAGTGGCCATGCTGTGGTAGTGGCTCATATACAAAAAGAGGAAGATTGGCAGTTGATGTTAGCTCAGGGTGAATCTTCCTCAGCAAAAAAAAAAAAAAAAACAAGCCAGAGAGACACATTTTGGGGTGGCAAATTCTGATCCCCCACAGTTCCGACTTTGAAACTTCAAGCAGTTTCACAGTCCAGAAGCTGAGTTGGTAGGTTGTTCCATCTCGCTCAACACCAACCAGTCTCTTAGTACCGATAACAGTCCAGTTAAATTCACTTTGGGAGGCAGTAATGCAAGAGGGCTCCCAAAGTTAGGCCTATGTTGTGTAAGCAAGCAATTAGACACTTAAGAGGCATTTCTATGAAAACAAAAGAAAACAAAGGTTAATGGTTGAAGCAAATTATAAATCAGTTTTCTGAGCTCACGCGATAACCAGTCAAGAGTTTTAGATGTCAGAGTCAAAGCATCTGTTGCAGTTGAAATGTCTCTGATGATGTCATTGGGTGTTCAGGTTATCTTGTTGAGTGGCTTACAGAGCAACAGGCATGAAGATTGTCTAAACATGGGTTATTGTAGTGATCTTTCAAGTTTATATCAAGTGGTCCAGTTTTAGTTTGCAGGGCTTTAGGAAAAAGGGTGGTTTCAGTTTTCAATGATTCCAAATGAAAAGGATGGAAAAAATTGAAAACATTAATTTGGAGATTCATAGCCAGATATTTCAGGAAACTAGAAGAATTCAGGATCCAATCCAGTTTACAGGTAGAAAACAAAAAAAAAAAACCTCAAAGACAATTAACACAACTAGAATGTATATTATAGTTCCTACTGAAACATAAGTTTTCTCTCTAGATAACCCTCATTTTTACCAAAGATAGCCAAATTAAGACTAATTGGCTTGCAAAGTACGTCTAGTTCCAATAAACTAGACTCAATTAGTTTAGACTCATTGGCTCAATTATTTACATAAGTACATAAGTACAGCAAGAACAGCAATTGATCATATAGGCTTTTATAATTCTGCTTTGCTGGAACATTTCATAAGAAATCTCAGATTAAACTTTAAAGGCCTCTTGTGGCCAGGAAAGCCACGCCAAAACTTGTCATGAGACTCCACCTGTAATACCTGTAGATTTCAGTGCATTCCTCTCTTTTTCTGAGGCTCCCTAGAATATACTGTGGTTCTTGCACCTGCCAGAAAGTGACCTTCTTTACTTACCTGGTAAGGTTGCTGGGAACACTTAAGCAAGGTACTAGACCAATATCTCCAAGTAGCTTAATTTATTTTATAAAGTCAACCTTTGCTCCTTAAAGTTGTTCAGTCATATCTGAGTCGATGCATATCTCTCTCAAATATGACATTCCAGTCAAAGCCTTGGTGATATAACCAATGTTTCCAATTGTGTCCTGTTATAAGCAGAACAGACTCTTATTGAACTTATGCAAATAACTATATTGCCATGAAAATAAGAATACTTACTCATCAAGAGTTTCCAAATTCTGGAGAATTCGATAGGGAAAAAAAGATACATGTTTCAATTCTGCTTACAAAGGTTTCTTATTTATTTATATATATATTTTTTTTTATTGAGGTAACATTAGTTTATAACATTATACAAATTTCAGATGTACATCATTATATTTGTATTTCTGTTAGATTACATCATGTTTACCACCCAAATACTAATTACAATCCATCACCACACACATATGCCTAATCATCCCTTTCACCCTCCTCCCTCCCCCCTTCCCCTCTGGTAACCACCAATCCAATCTCTGTCTCTATGTGATTATTTGTTGTTGTTTTTATCTTCTACTTATGTGTGAGATCATATGGTATTTGATTTTCTCCCTCTGACTTTATTTTGCTTAGCACCGTACCCTCAAGGTCCATCCACGTTGTCCCAAATGGCCAGATTTCATCATTTTTTTTGTGGCTGAGTGGTATTCCATTGCATATATATACCACATCTTCTTTATCCATTCATCCCTTGATGGGCACCTACGTTGCCTCCAAGTCTTGGCTATTGTGAATAATGCTGCAATGAACATAGGGGTGCATACATCTTCATGCATTCATGTTTTCATTCTTTGGATAAATACCCAGCAGTGGAATAGCTGGATCATATGGTAAAGTTCTATTCTTAATTTTTTGAGGAATCTCAATACTGTTTGCCACAGGGGCTGCACCAGTCTGTATTCCCATCAGCAGTGTATGAGACTTCCCTTTTCTCCACATCCTCTCCACATCCCCTCCAACGCTTGTTATTTCTTGTCTTGTTAATTATAGCCATTCTGATGGGCATGAGGTGATATCTCATTGTAGTTTTGATTTGCATTTCCCTAATAATTAGTGATGTTGAACATCTTTTCATGTGCCTGTTGGTCATCTGTATATCTTCTTTGGAAAAGTGTCTGTTCAGATCTTTTGACCATTTTTTAATTGGGTCGTTAGTGTTTTTGTTGTTGATATGTATGGGTTCTTTATATATTTTGGATATTAACCCTTGGACATATGGTTTGCAAATATCTTCTCCCAATTGCTAGGTTGTCTTTGTGTTTTGTTGATGGTTTCCTTTGCTGTGCAGAAGATTTTTAGTTTGATGTAGTCCCATTTGTTTATTTTTTCTATTGTTTCCCTTGCCAGATCAGACATGGTATTTGAAAGTATGCTGCTAATACCAATGTCGAAGAGTGTACTGCCTATATTTTCTTCTAGATGTTTTATGGTTTAAGGTCTTATATTCAAATCTTTAATCCACTTTGAGTTAATTTTTGTGTATGGTGTAAGATAATGGTCTACTTTCATTCTTTTGCATATGCCTGTTCAGTTTTTCCAACATCATTTATTGAAGACATTTTCCTGTCTCCATTGTATGTTCTTGGCTTCCTTGTGAAAAATTAGCTGTCCATACACTTCTCCAAAGAAGATATACAGATGGCCAATAGGCACATGAAAAGATGTTCAACATCACTAATCATCAGGGAAATACAAATCAAAACAACACTAAGATATCACCTCATGCCTGTTAGAATGGCTATAATCACTAAGACAAAAAACAACAAATGTTGGAGAGGATGTGGAGAAACAGGAACCCTCATACACAGCTGGTGCGAATGCAAACTGGTGCAGCCTCTATGGAAAACAGTATGGAGATTCCTCAAAAACTGAAAAATAGAAATACCCTATGATCCAGCTCTCCCACTACTGGGAATCTATCCAAAGAACCTGAAATCAACAATCCAAAGAGGCTTATGCACCCCTGTGTTCATTGCAGCATTATTCACTATAGCCAAGAAGTGGAAGCAACCCAAGTGTCCCTCGACTGATTATTGGATCAAGAAGATGTGGTATATATATATATGTATATATACACACACAATGGAATACTACTCAGCCATAAAAAAGACAAAATCGTTCCATTTGCAACAACATGGATGGGTCTGGAGGGTATTATGTTAAGTGAAATAAGCCAGAAAGAGAAAGACAAACACTGTATGATCTCACTCATATGTGGAATATAAACCAACACATGGACAGAGAAACCTGTATTGTGGTTACCAGGGGCAATGGGAGTAGGGGGTGGGCACAAGGGGTGAATGGAGACATATATATGGTGATGGACAAACAAAAGCGTAGAACCAAAAATTTCACAATGTTATAAACTATTAAAAAATCAATAAAAAAAATGCACCAACAAAAAAAAAAATTAGCTATCCATAGATGTGTGGGTTTATTTCTGGGCTCTTGATTGTGTTCCATTGATCTGTGTCTCTGTTTTTGTGCCAGTACCATGCTGGTTTGATTACTACAGCTTTGTAGTATGTTTTGAAATCAGGGAGTGTGATACCTCCAGCTTTGTCCTTTTTTCTCAGAATTCCTTTCACTATTTGTGGTCTTTTGTTTTTCCATATAAATTTTAGGATTCTTTGTTCTATTTCCTTGAAAAATGTCATTGGAACTTTGATAGGGATTGCAGTGAATCTGTAGATTGCTTTAGGAAGTATGGACATTTTAACTATGTTAATTCTTCTAACTGAAGAGAATGGAATATCTAACCATTTCTTACAAAAGTTTAATTTACCAAATTGCTATAAGTCATAGTTAGCTTAAGAGAAAAGAGAAAAAGGTTTCCTTAAATCTGGAAAAACAAAACATTAAAAAAACCAGCAATATTTCAAACAAAAAGTCAAAAATGATGGTTCATTTAGTCCCATGTAATCAACTCTTGATCTTGATTTTTCGTTAGCAGTTTCATGAAGCCATCAGTTTCTCCATTAGAGTTCTGTAATTTCTTACCTAGTTCAAATTTATGATCTGAAAGTTTATCAGAAACCTGTATTCTAGAGTAAGTGTCAGAGTCCTTTCTATGAAGCCCTTTGAAGATGCAAGATATTTGCAAAAGCATCAGAGTAGAACAATAACTGTCTGTTAATGACAAAAGTCTTAAAAATGGCAACTGACAAAGAAATTTGGTTATTTCTGTGACATATAACATTTTAATATAAACTAGAATTATGACATAACCAGGACAGCTCAGAATTTTAGGAATGTTATATAATTTTTAAGACACTTAATAACATTTACCCATGCAATATAACCTAAGAAGGTTTATCTGATAAAGTTTATGATAAACATTATTTGACAATGCTTCTCATGCAATTTAACACAACAAATAAGTCCAATTAGTTTAATATCTCCCTCTTTACAGGAAGAGAGAACAAATTCCTTGAGAAGTCCCATGGGCCCATTGGAAATTCTGTTACTTTTACGTCAAAAGACTTTACTTAGGATTTGAATTTTGGGGAAGTTTGTCTAAATCATCAAAGGGTCATAGGTCCCTGTGAAACAATGCTTAATTATCCATTTAATCAAAGTGACAACAGAAAATATTAAAGGCAAACATAGAGAATTAAACAGTTAAAAAAACACCTTACTTCTCTTAATAGAGAGGCCTCAGCCCTTTTGAACATAGCAAATTATTTTAACAAAACATATAATTTCTGTCTTTTAGGTGGATTTACTCTAAGGTAAAGAAAAATCTTTTATAATCTCTTTATCAAAAGCAGACTAAAAGTTCAAGAAA
The DNA here is from genome assembly GCF_057802395.1 of Ceratotherium simum simum. NCBI lineage: Eukaryota > Metazoa > Chordata > Mammalia > Perissodactyla > Rhinocerotidae > Ceratotherium > Ceratotherium simum. The sequence continues at coordinate 47,732,483 of NC_141922.1, read as the reverse complement.
ATGATCCTTTTAAGAGAGAGAAAAAACTAAATTTAAATTTTTTACTAGCTTACTTCTGATATTAAAGCTCATTTACTTAATTAAATTCATCTCAATCTTAGCCAACTTGACTATGCACAAAACTCCCTTATCATAGTTTTTTTTTTTCTATAAACCTTTTACAACTTTCTTAGCAAAACAAAGTATCTCCATTCCTTACCTTTTTTACTGAAACCATACATTTTACTTTTCTTGAATTCAAAGATGTTTCCCTCATTAATTTTTAGTAGCTTTAATCATACATATTAATTAGAATTTTTTTGTGTGTGAGGAAGATTAGCCCTGAGCTAACATCTGTTGCCAATCCTTCTCTTTTTTGCTGAGGAAGACTGGCCCTGGGCAACCATACATGCCTGTCTTCCTCTAATTTATATATGGGACACCTGCCACAGCATGGCTTGATAAGTGGTGTGTAGGTCTGCGCCCAAGATCCAAACCTGCAAACCCCAGGCTGCCAATGCAGAGCACGAAAACTTAACCACTATGCCACCAGGCTTGCCTCTATTAATTAGAATTTTTAACCCTTAGAAACCTTAATTTTTAGTGAAAACAAAGAAGTAAACAATTATAAACTATCTTTTACTTTAGAATTTTGTGGCTTGGCAAATTCATACTTTTTATAATTTCTAGAAACTTGGTATTTCACACTACAATTTTAATAAAATACAAGATATGTTTACTAATAGATCCAAACATCTTTTAGTTTCTCTGTAATAAGAAGCCAAAAGTAGCTAAACCTGTATTTAGTAATTAATGTCTAATATTTTATCTTATTTGGAAATGATCTAGATATTCAATGAATTTTCCATCATTTAATTTAATGTAGCAAAACTTTAAAGTTTCATTACCAAAGAGATTTTGGAAGTTAGTTTAAATACACATGCCACAAAATATAATTATTGCTAAAAGTTTATCTATAAACTCTTATCTCACGTCTAAATAATTTGCTCCCAACAATTTTCTTTAGATTACCCAAAAAAACTTCATGAGACATTAGACAAAATTAGCTATCATTCTAAATTATTATTTTGGCTGAGCAGTTTTGTGACAGAGATAGCATGAGCTTATCTAGCTGATAAACCCAGGTAGAATAAAGGCCGCCTGTCTGCATCACAACTGAACGGTGATAACTCTGAGGACGCGCCTATTTCAGTCAAACCAACAAAACCAAACAAACTTTTATTTACCAAAGATTATTTCACATCATGCCAACTTGAAAAACATTTGGGTTAGTTTTTATTACACTTAGAAATAATTTATATAACTGCCTACTTTAAGCCAATTAAATAGAGCTCTTAATTTTTAACCACACCATCCAGAGGTAGAAAAATATCTCACATTTACAACATATACATAGAGACATACATGAACACACAGGCGTATACAGAGTCCCTATAGCTTCTGTTAAATTTTTGCTGTGAATCAGGTACAACACAAAACTCTATTGTATCCACTAGAGGCTAGTTTATAAAAGAATCGTTGGATCCAAATTTTTTTAGCAATTGGAAAGAGTTAAGTTCACCTGCTAAATCTTTTTACTAATATTTGTGGAGAAGACATTTAAGATTTTTTTTTTTTTTTTTTGGTGAGGAAGATTAGCCCTGAGTTAACATCCAATGTCAATCCTCTTCTTTTTGCTGAGGAAGACTGGCCCTGGGCTATCCACGCCCATCTTCCTCTACTTTATATGGGATGCCGCCACAGCATGGCTTGACAAGCAGGGCGTCAGTCCATGCCCCAAATCTGAACCTGTGAACCCGGAAGTTTGGGCCCGCTTATTGTGGGCCACCAAAGCGAGCGTGCAAACTTAACCGCTGCACCACCAGGCTGGCCCCCGAGACTGTTTGTTACGTCAAATTTCCAAATGTTTCCTCTCCTTTTTTGTAAGACAAAGATAGTTGCTTTAAATTTCTCAAATACTTGGGTTATAGCCTGAATGATAGCAAAAGGCTAATGCATTCATCCAACTACATTTTGCTTATTAGGAAAAAGATATGCAATCACTTCATGTAAAGCCCATTAAATATACTAGTTCTCCTACGAAATCTCATCTTAGTTCCATCAACGCTTATGCCTCTAATCACAGCTTCCATTAGGACTACATCAACAAGCCTCAGTCTTATAATATTGGATAGCGGAAGCCTTCGCAGCCTGATACAACATCCATTTTCAAAAAACCCTCAGGCAGGGCCGGCCCCCTGGCTTAGCGGTTAAGTGCGTGCGCTCCACTGCTGGCCGCGGGGTTCGGATGCAGGCGCCCACCGACGCACCGCTTCTCCGGTCATGTCATGCGGAGGCCGAGTCCCACGTACAGCAGCTGGACGGATGTGCATCTGTGACATACAACTATCTACTGGGGCTTTGGGGGAAAAAATAAATAAATAAAAAATTAAACAAAAACAAAAAACACTCAGGCAAAGTTGATATAACCTCTTCATATAATATTAGCTCAAACATTCCAAGCTTTATAATCCTATCAACCTTTACACTTTTATGTTTTTTTCAATCTAATTGCATCCTGAGTCAGGGTCCCACCAGGGTTTTATAGCCACAGCTTGTGGGGTTTCTGTATCAGGGAGTCTTGCAAATTTTTCTTTTTCACCTCCTGATTATTTTACCCATTTCTGTGCAAACGGCTTTGAGTTGCCAGCGAGAGGTTGAGCCAAGGGACCCTGACCCTTTTGTTAATCTTTAACTTAATTAAGCAGCCTAACTCTTGCCCCAAGCTCACTTTTTTCATAGTGATCTCTGCCTTCTGGCTTTTTAAAGTTTTCCAAACTACAGTAAATAGAGTGGACATGTTTGGGCCCTTTAATGTTGGGGGGCCAGTCGGGGTTCCTTTTGGCCCACCCAACTTTACACAGTGCTGTATTAAAACCTTTTTTTAACCCCATTAAAGTCTGTTTTATTTATCCTATTTTTTAAAATAAGCATTGTAATATTCCCATCCTGCTGGGATGAGTCTTGTGACTCTTCCCTTCCTGATTCCTCTTTGTTTCCCCTCCTTTTAATATTTGCCTTATTTACCTTATTTTGCAAAAACCCTTTAAAAAATTTCCATCTTGTTGAGAAGAGTCCCTTGACTTTCTCTTCAGCTTCTTTTTATTCTTTTGGTTACTTAATGCTTTCATTAGCATCAGTAAGACCATGAGAGGAAGCTGAGACCCCAAATTTGATTAAGTTCTTAAGGTTAGTAGTTATTTCTTTGTTTTCCTTTTTAATTTGGTCTCTCCATAGGTACCAATAAAACAGTTGTTTATAATGAGAGCTCTCTAAAAATTTTTCCAACTTAGAAGTTTTTCCAATTTAAATGATCCATCATCTGGCCATTGATGAGTAGGATCATAACAGTCACTCAAACCAATAAGCCTTTTATGGCTTAACCATGGACGTAAAAGGTGTCCTCAAAAGAGAGTGCAAAAGAAGCAGCCCTCCTAAGATCCAGAAAGTTCCCTCCCCAAAACAGTCTAAGAAAGCAAAGGTCTTCATTGCACAGGTGGAAAGGCTAACAAGCAACAAAGGTTGAGATGACAAAGGACCCTTATGGACTGGGACTCCTTATAACAAACTCCCCTGAGAGCTGTTACAGCCAGACAAAGAAAATGCATCTCAGAACCCAGTCTACTCCACTGGCCACCAAGATGCATGCTGGCACTTGAATCCTCTGGATGGTGGAGACCAAAGAGGTCACAAAGCCAAGCTCTCAAGGAATAGAACAAGACAAAAGAAAAAACCTCATCTTATATGCACATTAACAGCTTTTGCTAAGTCTTGGGTCTCTTGGAGTCAAACTAATACCTAAGGGGGATATGCTGTGAGGTTGGGGATTGTGTATTTTACAGAGTACCTCATTGCATAGAAATTTTCTTGAGGTTGGTGGGGGGTCTGTGTCATCTACCCTTTTCCATGACCATCTTATCCTATCACAGAAGTCTTCTTGTGGTGACAAGTGCCCTAATGGCTCTTAAATGCTCAACTCGTGCCCACCAATTTTGCCACCAGTTTGGCTTCCAAGATGCCCTTTAGCAACAGCTTTTATCTCATGTGCATGTTAAGCCACAGCAAAGTTTACTGTGGGGCCAGCCTGGACACCAGGCTTGAGATGCCTGAGTTTTGCCCTATGCTTTTTCCTTTTTATGACAAATGACACAAAAGAGAGAGATAAATAAAAATAGTGACCATCTCTGAGAAGAAAAGGATCAATAAACAAAAGAGTACTCAAACCAAATTTCCCAGAGACACTGAGTCCAAGAAGTTAACTTCACAAATATTTTCTCCTGCTAATCTAAATTTAGAAAATAAAAAATTCACCACTCTCACTTCCATTGGGCCCCACAGGCAGAGCTCTGGGAGACTGACGTGGTAAGAACTCTTATCTCCTGCCAGCTCTTCCCAAGGGTCCAGGATCTCTCAGCTGCAGAGTTGTCCTGGAGTGAGCAGCGTCCAGCCAGTTAAGTTTTCTCCTGTCCTCGTTACCAAACTGTGGGGGAGGAATAATATTCCTCTACCCTCTAGGTTCTTCTGGCAGGTCTAAGAATTAAATTGACATGTGATAGACTAATAGGAGAAAATCAAACAAATTTAATAACATGTATACATGAGAGAAACCCAGGAAAGCTGAGTAACTTGCCAAAATGGCTGAAGCCACTACCTTAAATACCATCTTCAGCTAAAGACAAAGGAAGATGTTGTGGGTAGTGATTTGGGACTTCAAAGGGGAGGAAGGCAATTTACGTGGAGATGGAAAAGCAAAGGTTTGGTAAACAAATGTTTGCTGGGCCATCTGTAGACAATGAGAGAGAACTTTGACAAAAAATGGGTCTTACTAGGTGCCTTCCTGTCTACCACACCTAGAGATAGCTATGGTGAGAGCTTCTTTCTGGGGCAGGTCTTCTATCTTAAATTCTTTCAGGGAGTTAACGGGAAGGTCAAAGTTTCTTTCTGAGTCTTTCATTCTTAAAAATAATCAAGCCAGAGGGACACATTTTGGGGTGGCAAATTCTGATCCCCCACAACCTCAAATTGCAAAGTGTAAGACTTGACTTTACAGAATGAGAACAGATAAGCCTATATAATGGGATCATGGGTTAGCCTCCCTTCCAGAAGACATTTATGAGGCTAATTAATAATTGCAAAGCACTTTGAAAATCTGAAACCTCATAATCATCTAAAATGTGTAAATTAGATGAAGTAGTCAAACACCAAAGGTACATAAGAGCTAATAAGCTAAAGAAAGATGTATCTATCAGTTGTTTTATCTTAATAACATTTCACAATGGCCTTCTTAGTACCACACCAGGTGGCCTATAATAATTCTGCAAAACCTAATTTATTTGTGAAATCACAGACTTTTAGAACATCAAGTGTCAAAAAATTGACAACTTCAATTAATTAATTAATTAATTTTTTGTGAGGAAGATCAGCCCTGAGCTAACATCCGTGCCAATCCTCCTCTTTTTGCTGAGGAAGACTGGCCCTGGGCTAACATCCATGCCCATCTTCCTCTACTTTATATGGGACCAGGACCTCCCACCTAAAGTAAGCTGGACTCTCCCTTTCAGGTAGGCCTTCCTGCTATTCTTCAGTAGTGAGAGGGAAACCAGTCAAAGGGTTTCTCAGTCACTTTATTCCTTCTCCAAGACAATGCTAAGCAACCCTCTGGCCATTTCTGGAAGATGTTCTTTATTACCCCAGGAATCTGGGCCCACGGCTGATATAATTATGTGGCTCTAGCGCTGGGCATTGAAGGCTTTGCTCACTGAGGGGTTTGTTGCTGTTGGAGAAACATAATTAAAAACAAGATCTCCTGCCACCCCAGAAAGCCTCTCTACAAAGACAGAAGAGAAAGGAAAAAGTTTTGGTATTAAATAAGCATAAACCAGAATTACAGGCAATCTGCTAAAGAGATTGCAAAGACAGAAAGAAATCTCACCCTTTTATATAGCCAGGCAGATACAACCCATTCCATGTATGTTCTCAAGATAAACAATAACTAGTCCTCAAGTAAGTGGATTTGACAGCACCATTTGTCACACATAGTTTATCCTAAATTCACGTGGTAATTGGAGTGATCATCTGTGTTAGCTAATTGCCTTTATCCAAAGGAAAAATAAACTTCTCATATCTTTATGATAGGAGGTAGTTTTGCAAGTTGGAGCCAGTTACCTCTCTGAAGTTAGGCTCCGACTCCCCCACAGAAAATAGGAGACGGGGTGCTATCTTCCTTCACGATTACATTTCAGAGAGATGCCTCCAGGTCCTAGAGAAAGACATTCCTGGGTTAGAAAGCTGGCAATGGATTTATTTAGTCTTAAAAAAAAAGATTTACATACATTTCAAAGAGAAAAAATTTACAATGATAAGTTTTCTAAAGTAAATGCTCTAAAAAAAGGGAGGGAGGGAGTCTCTTCCCTTATTTTCAACAGGGACAATTGTCTCTTATTTTTAATTTATATCTCTTACATTACCAAACTGAGTTGGACTGATCACCCTCTTCAACCTCTTCCGCTGGGGCAGAAACCGTGAGCCACAATTTCATACAAACACAACTTTGTAAACTTATTTTGGACACTGCATGTTAGGTTTTTGTAAAACTCTCTGATAAATAAATGAAAAGCAATAGGATATATTGGAGTATAAGAGGAAGCCATTTGGGTTAAAACTAATTCAAGCTGACCTTGTTTTTCCAAAAGGGCCTGATGTAGCCTGTTGAGCATGCATTGTATATCTGCTTTAAATATTTACTATGTCCCAAAGACAAGACTGATGCCCTTAAAGATAGGGATGTAACTTCCTCCCATATTGGCATTTGTTTAAGGATAAGCATCTCTTCTTGGAAACTAAGGATTAATTACTGACCTGCTGTGCTCACCTTGTGACCACTGACCTGCTGTGTTCTCCCATCTGTTGTACCAGCAAAGTGGCAAGTGTAAAAGGGACATTCCTGTCATATGTGATGTATGCTCTTTGTTCCAAGACAGTATGTAACCACTCTGTACACCCCACTTCTTTGATTATGGATTATTTGCATCAACATCTCTAACAATAAAATATTAAACAGCACTAAGCGTAATTTCTAGACAACAATGCATGAGCTAGCTAGGTATTTTGTAGGTTTCCCCCTTTTTTCCTCCTTGGGGTAGTTTATCTTCTGGGTAATAATCTTGTTGAACTTTCTTAATAGCTATAGCCTGTAGTTTCATGAGAAAAGAAAAAATCATTATATATTGATGTCATGGGGTCACCCCTAACTCTGGGCTAACAACTGTTCATTGCCTATGAGCATAATAGTGAGTGTTTACTGGCTGTTTTGTATGTGCCAGGCTCTGTCCTAAGTGCTTTAAAATTATTATTTCATTTAAACCTCAGTAGAGCCTTAAGAGGTTGGCACTCTTAATATCTGCCCTTCATAGGTAAGGAAATCAAGCAGAAAAAGTTCATAACTTGCTAAACATTATGCATCTAGTGAGACATGTAGCTCAGCCTGAATCTGGGCATCTGACTCCCAAGTCTACACCCCACCAGCAAAGAGAATAATATAGTGGCTGAGAGCATGGGCCCTGGAGCCAGACAGAGTTGGGTTCAGATTCCATCACTGTTATTTATTAGCTGGGCAGTTTGCCTAACTGCTCTGTGCCTCAGTTTCCCAAATGGGGATAATAATAGTATCAACCTCACGAGTGCTTGTGAGGACTAGTGAAATGTGTACATAGGGTGCTGAACACAGTCTGATACACAGAAAAAAGTTGAGAAATATTAGCTTTCATGAATAATATATCCTCAAGCATTGAGGTCAGACCCCATGGCTCCTGCCTCATTGAAATAACTCGTTGCATTTGGAATGGCCTCTTTCTTTCATGCCCCCAATCTATTTCTTAATAGCTTCTATTAACGCTCCAAGTTCTCTAATTTATATTTATGGTACTGCCTTCAGAAGATGGCAACAGTCTCAGTGCTTATTCATTTATTCAACAAGTATTTGTTGAGGGCTCACCATGTACCAGGCATCTGCCAGATATTGGGGATAGAAGGATAGTAAATAAAAAAGTCACTCACTCCCCCCACTTCCTCTCTAATATATATAAACAAGAGACGCAACTGCAAGTGTAATAAGAGCTACAAAAGGGAAATACAGTGCTCTATGAAAATGTATAGCACGGGCAGAGGTGGATTTACCTGAAGCTAATCAATTTCAGGACCCCTCGCTTGCACAACCCTTTCAAAGACCCAGAGCCATTTATTTTTCAGTAAAATTTGCAAAAGTAAGATATCTTAACATTAGTGGTTAAGATAACTATTTTCCTCCCTACCTCTACTTGTCAAACCTCCTCTCACGTTGGATGATGTTGGAGTGACCACTGGAAGTTTTGGGATTTGCCAAGAGGAAGTTGAATTGGGGATAAGTTTGACTTGGATTAACTGAGAAATATTTTAGGGTTTTTGTCACTTCACCATAGAGTTAAGTCAACATTAGTTGTCCTGCTATAGGACTATCTTCCAGAAATATACTTTCCCCCCACCCTGGGACATGTATGTGCAGGGCCAGAGGTGGTATGGAGACATAGATGTGTCCCATGGTGCCCAGCCCTGGAAGTATATGGAGATTGAAGGAGACGCAAAGTTTGAAATGTCTGAAGTGTATGGAGCCAGAAGCTAGTATCAGTTGTGTAAAATTGTAAGCAGAGGTTACGGTTTCATGGATGCATAGTCAAATGGAAGTTCTCGTCTGTCAGGGATATTCAACAGTGCAGTATTTACTATTATGACGCACCATCCTTGTGTGTGTGTGTGATGGGAATCACACACAATAGAATTTATCAGAAATTCTGTCTTTGCTGGATACAAATGTGTAGCAGTCCCACAAACAGCAAATCATGTGAATGGGAGAGGTCACATGATTTAGCACCTGAACTCTCTACTTTCTCTATAGATAGTGTGCTCACAAAATCTTTGATATATAAGGAGGTGATCAAAGAGAATGCAGCCAAAAATTGTAGGGGAAAAGTAAAAATGGAGATATGGTAAGCATTGACTTAAACATATTACCTTATTTCTCTGGATTGTGTGAAATTTGTGGTATTGTGAATTTTATGACATTTGCATTTCTTATGATTTCTTCTTAATTCTAAATTAATATCCATTTTTGCACTGAATTTTGTATTCTTTTTCTTAAAGAGGGCTCCCCAAAGTATATAAGCTTCAGATACTATTAAACTTGAATACACTTCTAGTAGAGAGACCTAAACTAGTTCAGAAGTCAAGGTAACTTTCTCTGAGAAAATAACATTGAAGCTGACTCCTGATGATGGGGGCCAGAGACAGCCACACTAAGGTGGTAGCACATGTGTGTGCATGTGGGATGGGAGGTGGGAAGAGGAAGGTGTGAGGAGCTGCCATTGCTGGGGTACAGGAGTCTGCCAGATGCAAAAGTGGAACCATGAGGTGGGATGGCAGAAGTCATGGTATGTTTTTAGGACCTTTGATTTCAAGAAAAACTAAAAATTAAAAAAACAAATTTAACATATCCATTTCTTTCTATGTCACGTTCAAGGCAGGTACAGTGGGTGTAAATTTTCAACCACATATTTAGGAGTGAAAGTAACATCATTTAATTTTATTTAAGTCCCATTTCTAGCTCCCATCTATCCATCCACAATTGTGGGAAATTCAACCTTAGTCATCTTTAGAGCCCTGCCTTTCTCTTTCCCTCTCAGGATCATGAGAAGGGCCCTAGGCCTTACACAGGCATTTGGGGAGGCCTCTTTGGTTTTCAGTTCATGGTAGCTATATTTTCTCCAGCTGGCTTGTTCCTTTGAAGCCCTAGTTTCTGCAAAGGTGTACCAAGCTTGGGCACCAACAGTTAAGCTGAGTACCCAATGTCTAGCCTGCCTAAATGTATTATACAGCTATTCCCCTCTGACTGGCGGTAGAGTGTGGGTCTACCTAAAACGTCTGCAACCTCCTTTCCTTCCCATGTATAGCATAGTGGTTGTGGGAGGCTGAATTCTAAGATGACCCCTGCCCCATGATCACCACCTGGTATTCACACCTTGTATAATCCCCTCCCCTTGAGTATGAATGGGACCTGTGACTTAATTCTAGCCAATAGAATATGGCAAAGGTGAAGGGATTTTGTAGATGTAATTGAGGTCCCAAGTCAGTCGATTTTTAGTTAATCAAAAGGTTGTTAGTGCCGTCAAGTTGATTCCAACTCCTAACAACTCTGTGTATAGCAGAGCAGAACTCTGCCTGGTCTTTTTTGCAGTGTTGCTGCCATTCATATGGTTTTCATGGCCAACTTTTCAGAAGTGGGTGACCAGGTTCTTCTTCCTAGTCTGTCTTAGTCTGGAAGCTCTGCTGAAACCTGTCTACTATGGGTGACCCTGCTGGTATTTGAAATACCGATGGCATAGCTTTTAGTATCACAGCAGCATGAAGCCACCACAGTATGACAACTGACAGACAGGTGGTGTGGTTCCCTGACTGGGAAACAAACCCAGGCTATGATGGTGAGAACGCTTAATCTTAACGGCTAGATCACCATAATTAAAAGGAGATTAAGATTATTCTGGGTGGGCCTCACTTAAACGAGGGACTGGGTCCTCCCTGAGGTGAGAGATTCTCCTTGCTGGCTTGATGAAATAAGCAGTGACACTGAGGAAGCCCACATAGAAAGGAATTGCAAGCGACCTCTAGAAGCGGGGGGTGGCCTCCAGTCAACAGCCAGCAGATGCTGGGGCCCTCAGTCATATGAGCACAAAGAAATGAATTTTGAGTTGAAAGCAGATTCTTCTTCAGTTGAGCCTCCAGATGAAAACACAGCCCAGTGGACAATTTGATTGCAGTCTTATGAGAGCCTCAGCAGAGGACCTGGGTAAGCCATACTTGGACTCTTGACCTATAGAAACTATGACATAATAAGTGTATGTTGTTTTAAAACACTAATGTTGTAACTTATCTGTGGAAACAAGATGGACTTCCACCCAAAGTTTGGTTTGGATGTCAAGACTGATGTAGCCACCCACACACATACACATACACCAAGAGAATATGAAAGGTTTATTATTTATATAATGAGCCTTTTTGGGAAGATAAATCAGGCCTCCCAAGCTGGTCTGAAAATAGTTTGAGAGAGTAAGTGTTATGGGCTGAATTGTGTCCCCCCCAAATTAATTTGTTGACGTCCTAACCCCAATACCTCAGAATTTGATCATATTTGGAGATAGGATCTTAAGAGGTAAGTAAGGTAAAATGAGGTCATTAGGTGGGCCCTATTCCAATATGACTAGTGTCCTTATAAGAAGGGGAAATTTGGACACAAAAATGTACAGAGTAAAGTCAGAGGAAAAAGATGCCATCTACAAGCCAAGGAGAGAGGCCTCAGAAGAAGCCAATTCTGCCAACATCTTGATCTCAGGCTTCTAGCTTCCAGAAGTGAGAAAAATTAAATTTCTATTGTTTAAGTCACCCACTGAAAGTATGGCACTTTGCTATGGCAGCCATGGAACATTAATATGAAAAGGAAGAAAAGAGTGGCTTGGGTTTTTATTGTGGTTAGGGGCTGAGGCTGGAATGAGGGTATCCATGTGTGAGAAGGAGCTTGGCTGCCTGTGCCAAAGGAGGGAGTATCTGGGCTTTCTTATCACCTTGCCCAGATCTGGGACATGAGACACAAGGGAAAGAGAGGGGTGAGGCTTAAAAGTTATCAGCAGTCAAATATCAAAACATGGAGTCAGACTTTTGCCACAGTTAACTTGGTGGTAATTTGTGGTGCAGCAGTAGACAACAACGGCAGTGATACAGAGCTAGACGGCTACAGTCCCACCCCAGCTCCGCTGCTTGTGGGCTGTGCAGTCTGAGGCAAGTTCCTCAGCTGCTCTGTTATACACCTCTCTGTGAAATAGGGAAAGGAATCATATACACCTTACAGAGTTATGAGAATTAAACAAGTGAAGTTGACAATGGGGCATCTCACTGTTATATCCCTTAGGCCTTATCACTTCAGGGCACCATCTACCTTCAACTGCCAGTGTCTGCATCTCCTTTCTTGAGATCTTTCTCTGAAGCCATGATGCCAAGCCCACAGGCCAGAAGGGTTGAGGAATCAACACCCACCCCCAGCAGCCCTCAGCCACTGACAAGGGACTGGTGTGTAAATACCCCAGTTCCCTCATCCCTCAGATGAGATTTCTCTGAGGCAATGTGTGTTAGTCCATTCAGGATGCTATAACAAAATACCATAGACTGAGCAGCTCATAAATAGAAACTTATTGCTCACAGTTGTGGAAATTGGAAGTCCAAGATCAGGGTGCCAGCATGGTTGAGTTCTGGTGAGAGCTCTCTTCCAGGTTGCAGACTGCTGACTTCTTTTTCTGTGTGTATTTGGACAGTTCTTTTTCTTTTTTCTTTTTTATTGCAGTAACATTGGTTTACAGCATTATATAAATTTCAGGTGTACATCATTATATTTCAATTCCTGTATAGATTACGTCATGTTCACTACCCAAAGACCAATTACAATCTATCACCACACACACACACACACACACACACACACACACACACACACACACACGTGCCTGATCATCCCTTTTGTCCTCATCCCTCTCCCTTCCCCCTCTGGTAACCACCAATCCAATCTCTGTCTGTATGTGTTTGTTTGTTGTTGCTTTTATCTTCTGCTTATGAGTGAGATTACAGGGTATTTGACCTTCTCCCTCTGACTTATTTCACTTAACATAATACCCTCAAGGTCCATCCATGTTGTCACAAATGGTGAGATTTCATCATTTCTTATAGCTGAGTAGTATTCCATTGTGTATATATACCACATCTTTATCCATTTGTCCCTTAATGGGCACCTAGGTTGCTTCCCAGTCTTGGCTATTGTGAATAATATTGTAACGAACACGGGGGTGCACGTATCTTTACGCATTTGCGTTTTCATGCTCTTTGCAGTAAACACCCAGCAGTCTGACTCCTTGTTGTATCCTCACAAGGAGTGGAAGGGGTAAGCTAGCTCTCTGGGGTCTTTTTCACAAGGGCTCTAGTCTCCATCATGAGGGCTCTACCCTCATAACCTAATCACCTCCCAAAGGCCCCACCTCCTAATACTAGGATTTCAACATGTGAATGGTGGGGGGACACAAATTCCAACTTCTCCCAGAGATTCCCCTGAGGCACTGGCTCTTGCATAGCTGGCTGGTTAACTTACCCTGTATTGCCTGCCTCCCTTCCCTACTGTTGTTTCCCAAAGTTGCCAAATGAGTCATTTGCACGGGATCCTTATCCCAGGATCTGCTCTGAGGGAACCCAACCTGAGACAAGGAGTTAATACTGTAAGAGCACTGTCAATGCCCTCCAGCCAAAGATCACCAGGGACACACCTATGGTTGAACCAGTCAGGTTTACTATTTTTTGCAGGGAGGGAGGACACACATCATGGGAAACCATGGAGTGTCTCAGTAAAAGGGTGTTAGAAAGAAACTATGATAGGATTTGGATTTTGGTTGGATGATTTGGGAGATTATCTAAGGAAGTGGGGATTCACTCTAGATCGGATGCTGTCAGAAAGCACCGGCAATTCTATGAAGGGGGACCTCAGTAAATCTTATCTATAGTGAGGGGAGACTAGAATGAGGTTAGAGTTGTAATTGATAAATAGTCACTCATTTTGGCCAAGAGACGGGTTGTTAGGTATTTTTGGAGTGACACCGTGTATTTGCTTTTGTCTGTGCTCAGACAAAATTATGACGTTGACTTGCTTTGTCTCACCTCAAGATCTCTGACCTTGTCTGAGGTTGGTATTCTGTGAGATGGTTTATGTCTAATAGGAGATTAGCATGGTCTGCCTGTGAGTGCCAGGAAAGGTTCTGAATGTCAAGGGTTGATTATTTTTTCTTTCTCAGCATTTAGAAGATGCCATGCGCTTAGTAAACCTTCTCTGTCACTTAGCATCAGCCTGAGTTTGGGGTTTCACATACATCCTCATTTAATCTTCACAATAATCCTGAGTTAGGTATGAATATTCACATTTTAGAAGTGAAGAAAGAAATGTGATCTGAGCTTATGCAGCGTGTCAACAGGTACCTTAAACTAAGATGGAGAATGATTAACTAAAGGTCTGCATTTGCTCTTAATTTATGTATTATTAACCCCTCAGAGAGAGAAAGCAAAAGCAGGACGCTCAGAGCTGCATTGCCTCTTGGCGTTAAGGGGCGGCTGTATGTTCCGCAAAGAGTCAAAGCCAACGGAAGCTGCTGCTTTTCTTAGATTTCAGCAGCTTTGCCTTAGGAAAAGTGAGGCCTTGTTTTAAATCCAACATATTATTATTGTGATGATGTGTGACTCAGCGCCACACCAACCACGAACTTACACGTGCACTTAAGGAATAAACATAAATTACTGTAAAGGCGCTAGCACTCGGTGGGCAGTGTGCATGTGGCGCGTGTTTCTGCCATCTGCAACCCTTTTCTGGCGCACTGCTTTGTTCACCCCCACAAGGACGTCGAAACCGCCATTCCTCGCCCTACACAACTCCCCGGGACTGCAGAGGCACAGAGAGAAGGCAAAAGCGTCGGAGAGGCAGAGCCCGGCAGCGCCCTGGGACTCCGACCTGCTGTCACTGGGCGCGGGTGTTCCGGCCCCGCCTCCGCCCGGCCCGGAGCTCGGCCATCCCGGCGCGCCCCCTGCACTCGGCGGGTTTCCGGGCTAAGGTCTGGAGGCTCGCCATGGCGCTGCGAGGCCCGGTTTTCTTTGTTCGGGGCTTCGCTCCTCGGCGGGTAAGGCGGCTCTGGAGGGGCCCAGGGCTTGGCTTGCCCCTGCGAGCAGCCCGCCCGTGCCCGCTTCTGGGGCGGCGGCCGGGGGAGCGCAGAGCAAAGCCCGGGGGGCCCGGGGTGCGGGGAGGAGCGCACAGCGAGGACTCGGAGTTCCAGGGCACGGGGAGCGACGACAGGGGTCCCTTGGAGAGAGGAGAGAGGACAAGAGGTGCTGGCTGGGGCGCAAGGAGAGAGGACAGGGAGACCCTAGGTGCAGGAGAGAGGCCCTGGGTCCTGGGGCGCAAGGCAACGCGGGGGAGTAGGAACCGAGGCACTGGGGTTAAGAAGGGGAAAAGTGTGTGTGTGTGTGTGTGTGTGTGTGTAAAGTTTTACATTCCTGGAAGTTTCAAAGTTGTGTGTAAATGGGTAGAAAAAGAGAAGGGTACTTCTTTTTGGGGAGTGAGAGAGAGTGGGGCCGGTAGGGAGCATTGGCCTTATCTGCAGTCCTTTTTTTAATGAAGAAAATTCACTCATGTATGTTGTGCAATTAAACATTAACACAAACATATTCACATAAAAAGAAAAGAAAATAAGAAAGAAACCCCAGCTGTTTAGACTCCACTTCCTAGATGTAATGCCAGTAGGGACGAATCAGGGGCTGGCTTCCACCTCTGTCTCCCCGTATACTTTTGTTCCGTCAACATCTCTCCACTGAACCCATAATGCAAGTAAATTTTGCAAGTGAAGAGGGGAAGAAAGAAAAGAAAGATAAAAAGAAGCAATATTATCCAAGACAACCTCTTCCTCCAACTAAATTTAAAAATCTTAATAAATTAAACTAAACCAAAAAGCGGGTTTCCTTAGCCAAGTGGAAAAACTAATCTGCCCACTGTGAAAAAACTTTTTTCAGTTCGATAAGAATGGGCAGCCATGGTGTTCTTTTTTGAAAAATGTGGACAAATTCCAAATGTGAACACAAGGAAATGGTCTAGTGAGCCAAGTAAGGGAACTTCCTTTTAGAAAGTGAGGTTAGTTCAAGGCTAGGGTTTTTGTTGATACTATTTTCTTTTCCTGTAAAGATTTAGGTTATAGGTCTTTGTAAAAGAAGTGTATATTTTCTCATCCCTTCTCGAAGAACTTTCTCATTTGAATCCTGCAACAGCTCTGTCAGGCAGAAAAGTCTTCAGAAATTTTTTTTAACACAAATCATTACAATTGTGGGGCCGGCCCTGTGGCTTGGTGGTTAAGTGCGCGCGCTGCGATGCTGGTGGCCCGGGTTCGGATCCCGGGTGCGCATCGAGGCACCACTTCTCCGTTCATCCTGAGGCCGAGTCCCACGTACAGCAACTGGAAGGACGTGCAGCTACGACACACAACTATCCACTGGGGCTTTGGGGGGAAAAATAAAATAAATAAAATCTTTAAAAAAAAAAAAAAAAATCATTACAATTGTGGTAAAAAGGTCCACAGAGCCTATCCCAGCTCTTATACTATTAGACGATACAGTTTGAGAGGGAGAAAGGGAACTCATTTAAAAATTAATTGTCTGACAATTTTGCATTCCTTTGCTTAAGAAAAATGGAAGTTTTGAGGATCAGAGTTTGGAGGCAAGAGAGGCCCTAGTTAATGTGGTCTGTTGCCTTCCTGGCAGATGCAGGCTTGAGTTTGAATTCCTGGCAGAAGAGAAGTCTGCACATCTGTGAAGTGGGAGGTTGTTCCAGGGAACAGCATGTTTTTGTGTGCAAATACAAGTTGTTACAATTAAAACCCCTAATTGGAATATTTTTGTTACCAAGAACGAAGAGAAATGTTTCATTTGTCATACATCCTATTTATGAAGTGCTGTATTAAACTGTGCTGTTACTTACTAGGTTCAACACAACAAACGTTTATTCAGAACTGGTTCTGTGCCTGGCCCGAGTGCCTGGCACTGGGGATGCAAATATTAAAAAATAGGAACACTGCTCTCAAGTTGCTCTCAGTTCTACTGGGAATGAGACCTTTGTGTGACCCACTGGGAGCAGGGGCGAGAGTGGAGGCAAATGGTCAAACCTGGTAATCCTCTCTCCCAGTGAGAGGCCATGGCAGCCTCAACTGGGGAATGGCAGTGTATGCAGAGAGACTTGAAGTCGATGGTATTTAGGAGGTAAATTGACAGACCTTGGTGATTGGTTGGTGGTGGGGGGCCCAATAGAAGATTGGGCCATGCTGAGGAGATGATATGGCACCATCACAATTGTGAGCTGGATAGTGATATCATCAGATCAGAATTGAGATGAGGAGACCAGAAGTCCAAACAAAAGTGCTGCGAGTCTGAACTAAGGGCAGCGTTGGAGCTATTTAGGACTACAATGAACCGGACTTAGTGGTTTGGATTTGCGGTGTGAGATGAAGCCCAGGTTTCTATCTTTGGCCTCTGAGCTAATAGAAATGCTACTCTCTGAGAGAGGGCATTTATGAGGGGGGGCTGGAGGGACGAGGGGGTTAAGTGATGTCTTGAACATGTTAAATGGCCACTGGAATTTCTAAACTGGTATATAGATACTTTGATTAAGTTACAGAGGTGGAGGTGAAAATGTGAATTCTGTCTGGGAGTATTAGGGAAGGCATGGAAATCTCAGAGCTGGCTTTGAGTGATGAATGTTGGGTGATGGTGGGGATCAATTTGTCTAAAGATAGGAAAGTAGGAGACAGTTTGTGTTTGGGGAATCCTGAGTATTTTGTTTTCCTGAGTGTCAATTTCAAGAGGGGAAAGCAGAGGGAGATGAGGCTGGAGAGATGGACAAGAGCCAGGGCATGAGGACTTGGTGTGCTATGTGACCCTAAGGAATCTGGACTTCCTGCAGCTGCTGGGAGCCATTGGAGGACCCTAAGGAGAGAAGTACTTTGAGCAGGTTTGCAGTACTCTTGGGGCAGCATTGCAGATGGGTTGCGTTGAGGGACTGGAGGCTGGAGACCAGATAAGAGATGACGTAGCGTAGGCCCTCAGTATTTGTGCATGACAGGAGAAATGGGCCTTTGAAGTCAGGCAGTGGGTGGAGGGGAAAGATACTGGGGAGGTAAAATGCATGGGATATGGGGATGGAAGGGATGTATTAGGTGATGGGATGTATTAGGTGAAGAGAAAGAGGAAGTGAAAGAGTCACTAGAGGGAATCACGTGGATGAATGGTAGCCTTGTAGCTCAGATATGCATGTGAAGAAATGTCAAAACAAACTCCCTCCCGAAACTATAAAGCTAACTTTGCAATATTAAAAAAATTTAGATCTCGGGGCTGGCCTGGTGGCGTGGTGAAGTTCACGCACTCTGCTTTGGCGGCCCGGGGTTCATGGCTTTGGATCCCTGGTGTGGACCTACACACCACTCGGCAGGTCACGCTGTCGCGGCATCCCATGTGCCAAATAGGGGAAGATGGCCACAGATGTTAGTTTAGGGACAATCTTCCTTGGCAAAAAGAGGAGGATTGGCAACAGATGTTAGCTCAGAGCCAGTCTTCGTCACACACACAAAAAAAGAAAAAATCTAGATCTCAGATTATTTCCCAGGTCATTATAAAACACATCAAAAGAGGAGGGGAGTTCTCAAGTTAGCCAAGGGTTCCTACAGCTCATATTAGAAGGCATTCCATTGATGTTTGGCAGCCCTTAGTTTTTAAAGAAAATGCCAGGTGGAAGATCATCAGCAGTCTCAGCTGTCCTACGTTTTTCCCTTCCTAAGGTGATGACTCACTCAGATCAGGAGTGGCTGGGTGAAGATAGTTAAGAGTCAAGAGACAACTGTTCTTTGATCCCTTCCAGTCTGGGGAAACTCCCACACTGCATTGCATCACAAAAGCCATGATAGAACTGTAGGCTCTCACAGTCCTTGAAATGATGTTGCCATTTACCTTTAGCCCCAATTTATTCTCTATGCTTCAAAATCGTATTTCCAACTGCAGATTAGATATCTCCGCCTGAATATTCCACAGGTATTCCAGGTACGGCATTTCTAATACAGAACTCCTTATCTTCAGTTCTCCAACTTAGGTCTTCTCATGTCAACCCAGTCATTTCAGTCATAGCATCACTCCCCTCGAAGCTATTTAAACTAGAAAACTCAGTCATCTTTAGCTTTCCCCTTCTACCTCTTCCAGCTGGTTGGCTTCTGAATTCAGGCCAATTCACGTGTTAAATGCATGTGGCAAGTGTTGTCTCGTCTTGAGTTCTGCTGTTCTCCTTGTTTCTCCCCTAAACTAAGGCCTTCTGTCTGACGGTGTCGCTCTCCTTCTAGCTCACAGTTAGACCTTACTCCTAAAACAAAAAGGCAATGCAAACGGTAACACAGATACTGAGGTGAAGGTAAGAGAGGTGCAAAAGGCTCTCTCAGCCAACTGGCCTTATCTTTTCAGTAAAGTGAAAGACCTCTTTTCAGCTTTTAGGGAAATAGGTCAAGGTGTGCTGAGGTTGGGCTTTGAGGCTAGAGGAAATAATTGGACCAGGCAATATTAGGTCTGGTGATAATTCATTACATTCTCATTTTCTGGATCCCATCTGCAAGTAATTTTATTTGCTGACTTCCCTCCCCTCCTGATGCTGGCATCAGCATCCAAGCCGTCGTCATCTCCTGCCTGGCTTGCTACAAAAGCATCATACCTAGTCTGCCTGCTTCCAGCCTTGCCTCCTACGTTCCATTCTCAGCTTAGCAGCCAGAAGGATCCTCTAAAAACTTGAGGCAGATCATGTTAATCCTCTGCTCAAAACTTTGGAGATGTTTCTCACCGGACTCAGAGTAGAAGCCTAAGTCCACATAGTGGTTGACTCAGCCTGCACGGTCCAGTCCCTTTAACCTCATTGACCTCACCTGCTGCCCCTCTTTCCCTCCTTCCTTCTTTTCCAGTGGCACTGGCTTTCTCACTCTTCCTCAGTGTGCTGGGCACACTTCCTTCTCAGGGCCTTTGCTCTCACTCTTCCCTCTGCCTGAAAGAACCATGTGACTCATTCCCTCAGCTCCTTTAGGGCTTGGCTCAAGTGTCACCTCAGTGAGACCTTCGCTGACCACTCTATTTAAAATACAACAGTCTACTATTCTAGGCCTTATTTTTTCCCACAGGACATATTGGCTTTTAGTATACTATGTATTTCACTTCGTTTATTTATCCCCCTCCCTCAAAGATAATCTCTCTTAGGGTAGAATATTGCATCTGTTTTGCTGGCTGCTGTATTGCCATTGCCTGGAACAGCGCCCGAGGCATAGTAGATGCTCAGTAAAAACTTGCTAAAAACAAATGTGTTAACTGTATCCTAATCCTAATACCACGTTTATCTCCAATACTTTTTCGTATAAGCAAATTCCCAAATCAAAACAAACCCTTTTCAAGAGCAGAGGTTCTATTTCTTGGTTCAAAAAAGATAGTAGTTCGTTTTGGCTAACATGATAGGGATCAACAAGAGGTGACTCGAATGAGAGGCAAGCAGGACTAAAGATCTCAGTTGAAAATCTCAGATTGCGTGCTAATTTATCTCTTTGATTTCATCTCCCTTTATTGTGTAGTAATGAGGAAGCAGCTGTTTGGTCCACATCTGACTGCAGACAAATAAGAACTTAATAAAAATGAGAAGTACACCCTGTAGCACAGAGCAACTACTTTTTCAAGAACTCATGTTCATCGCTATAAGATGTATCATTACTCAAAAGTGTAATTTCTGTCTTGCTCCTGGCAACAACTGCGTAATTCAGCCTAGCCCCTGGAGCTTGGAGTCCAGCTAGCTTTCTTTTATATTTGCTCAGCCTTACCTTCAAGTTGCTGTGGCAACAAGATCTGTGTTCTGCGGGAGCTTAGACTATCAGTGGCCTCTGCAGTGCCCTGTTTAAGTGAAGGAGCAGGCAGAGGTGCTCAAGCAATCCACACAGGCACAGAGAATGAGCGTCACGTGACCTGTGGCAAGCCGTGGGGGTGGGTAGAGTTTGGGCTCTTCAATTCTTTTCAAGTTTGTAGGGTCACTATTGGCGTTAGTGGATGGGACAGTTCTTCATTCTGCAGGACTATCCTTTTCTGCACTGCAGCGTCAAGTAGCATGTCCATCTAGCTATCACTGTCATCCTTTGAAAAATAAGATTGTCTGGTCTTTACCAAGCTTACATTTTTATACAACAGTTAAGGCCCAGTTTGCAAAGCACTTATTATGTGCATTTGATTTGGGGTAAATTTGATTTAAAAAAATATTCATTCTGACCTAAACCAACAGATACTTAGAAACTCCAAAAAAATAGATATGGTAATATTTCATTGTCATTATAAATATAGCTCATGTTTAAGTGTGGAATATAGAAAACTTACACTTCAAATAAGGCATACATGCTTATCATGACACTGATTCTGTGCTACTTTTCTTCTTTCTGTAACTTTATATCCTTCATATATTGTATGCTTGCATATATGATTTGATTTTGTGTTAACTATTTTTAATGAGAAATTAACTTATGAACATGTCCAATAATTGTCAGTACAAAAGTGTGTGTGGTAGCAATTCACTAAGTCCCTCTCCCAAGAGGTTACTGCTATGGATAGTTCCTTATGGATCCTTCCAACAGTTTTTGTGCATGTGCAAAAACACACACAAATGGGAGCATATTATATGTATTTTCTCTACCTTGGCTTTTTCCCTTAACACATAATGCCTCACGTTGGCATTCAGCAAATATTTGTTGAGTGGTTGAATAAACAATATGTATGTAGCAGTGTTTACATTCAGCATATAAGTTCCAGCTTCTTTTGCTAGACACAGAGGATTTTGTGATGTGGAAGTGCCCTAATTGATTGGGTATGTTACCTAAGCAGATAGGTTGTGTTCTAGTCTTTTCTATCACAAACATTGCCTTAATAAATATGTTTGCCTGTTCTGAGTCCCTTGCATTTGAGTCCCTAAAAATGAATTTTATGATAAGCTTGTCAACTTGTGCAACGACTAAGTAGAATTTTGGTAAGGATGGCTTCGAATCTGGAGATCAATTTGGAGAGTATTGCCATCTTAACAAAATTAAGTTTTCCAATCCATGAACACAGGATGTCTTTCCATTTATTTAGGTATTCTTTAACTTCTTAGTTTTTGTTTTTTGCCGGGAAAGAGTTGCCCTGAGCTAACATCTGTTGTCAATCTTCCTCTTTTTTTTTTCTTCTCCCCCAAGCCCCAGTGCATGGTTGTATATCCTACTTCTGAGTCCTTCCAGGTCTTCTATGTGAGCCACCACCACAGCATGGCAACTGACAGATGGGTGGTGTGGTTCTGTGCCTGGGAAACGAATCCGGGCTGCTGAGGCGGAGAGCTTGGAATTTTAACCACTAGGCCATCAGGGCTGTCTCTAGGTCTTCTTTAATTTCTTAATGATGTTTTGTAGTTTTCAGTTTATAAGTCTTACACTTCTTAAATTTTTTAGTATTTTGTTCTTTTCGATGTGATTATACATAGAATTTCTTAATTTCATTTTTGTCTTAATACATATCTTCAAACATAGCTTCTCCCCACCCCTCAAATGCGTGAGTATACCTGTTGGATAAATTCCTAAATGTGGAGTTGCTGGGTCAAAGTGTGTTCATAGTTAGCATTTTGATGAATGTTGCCAAAGTGGCCTTCCAAGTTGTCCCAATTCATGTCAACACGTTGTAAGAGTGTAATTTTAATAAGCTATTTCTTGTATTATGTGTTATAAAATTTGAATCTTATCAATCTAGTGAGAGAAAAATGATATCTCCCTTTGTTTATATGATTATTAAGTAATAAATATGGTTGTATGTATTTTTCTTTATGTGGACTACCTTTTTAAACCCTTTGCCCGGTTTTTCTATTTGCAAATGACTTGTTAATACTCATATATCAATAGATTTGGATTTTCTTTTCTTGGATGTTAACTAATTTTTAAGATTTAGTCATTGGAAATGACTATTTTAACTGGTTAAAACAAGTGACAGAGAGCTGCATTTGTATCATATATCTGCCAAAAACTACATGTCTGCACCCACACACTTTCGAAGGGCTTTGAAACCTGGCCAATCAGTGTTACATCCAATAAAACAAGCATTTACTGAATGCCTAATTAGTACCAGAAACCCTATTACAGTGATGAATGGGGACTGTTCTGCCTTCCTGGATACTCATAGTGTAGTGTGGAAGACTGCATCTTAATGGAGGGAGGGATTCATTCCGCCTGTTTTTAACAGAGGCACCTGTTAAAAAGTGTTAACTGGTTTTGACACTTGTACTTGGTTTTGAAGGCTGATTCTGCTAGGTTGAGAAAGCAAGTGAGTAGTTCAGGCTGGAGAGAGAAAGCAGGAGCAAAGACCAGAAGGTGCAAGTGCTTGGCAAGTGTCCGGAGGGCTGAGGGTGGCGAGCACAGAGCACACACCTCCGTGGTGGAACTGGTGGGAGGTGGGCTAGGAAGGTAGGCTGAGGCCATATCGTCCAATGGCTTGAATGCCATGCCCGAGTTTAATTTTTGTGTTTCTGACCCTGGAGGATATCAATGTTTTTGAGGGATGGGATTTTAATATGGAGGCCCAATCAATAGTAATGATGACAATGATGGTGAAATAGGTAAGCTAAGAGTTATTTAAATATTAACTTGTTTGGCTCCACAACTTCCATATGAGGTTATTATATTTTTACAGATTTGAAACTGGATTTTCTTAATAACATACCTAGCACACTAAGCAATTAGTTTTACAGAAATTTGTTTTACAGGAAACTTCAGAAAATTTTCCATGGTATAAAAAAATACTATTTTTTCCCTTTTCTGTATTGATTTCTTGGTTTTTTTTTAAACTAGGAGTCACACACTCAAATGCCTCAGATCCCTGAAGGCCCTGTGGATGGAAGAGGCCGCCCAGTGAACAGGGCTCGCTTTGCTTGTATAAGTGGGCGCTGGGCGGTGCTCAGTCCTTGGCTCAGCCGGGCATGAACTCAGCCTTGGAGGAAGGTGGACTGAACTGTTGATGGAGCTCCTGATTTTTATCTACATTCTCCCAGTATCTAAATATTGGCTCAGATTTTTTAAAACATTGGGCAGGCCTAACAAAATGTATTTGGCCTAGGATCACCAATGTGCTTCTATTTTAGATGTTTAGTCTAGACATTTTATTTTATTTTATTTTTTTATTTTATTTTGTTTTATTTTTTGTGAGGAAGATCAGCCCTGAGCTAACATCCATGCTAATCCTCCTCTTTTTGCTGAGGAAGACTGGCTCTGAGCTAACATCTATTGCCAATCCTCCTCCTTTTTTTTTCCCCCAAAGCCCCAGTAGATAGTTGTATGACATAGCTGCACAGCCTTCTAGTTGCTGTATGTGGGACGCAGCCTCAGCATGGCCGGAGAAGCTGTGCATTGGTGCGCGTCTGGGATCCAAACTCCGGGCCGCCAGTAGCGGAGCACGTGCACTTAACCACTAAGCCATGGGGCTGGCCCTATTCTAGACATTTTAGACTAGCCAAATTACTTAAGTAATTTAGGTATAAATCTCATTGATATACAGTCCTCATCCTCTAGGGAAGGGACAGTCAAGACTCTTTCAGGATTGCCATTTTGAGGATTAGAAGTACTATCACTTTTCATTAGTTTAGATGCTAAAATTTAGGAACACGTGAAGAAGGAAGATATTGTTTATATGATGTGGGAGAGTGATGAGTATGGAAGGGGAGGCAGATGGTAGCTGGTTTTCTTTCTGGGAGATTTTAGAACTTCTAATGCTAAAAAATAAATCTGTATTGCCAAAATTGGAAGACTTGAGAGAGTTTTAAAAATTTTAGAAATTTTAAAGATCTCCAGAAAAATCAATTTTGATATGAAAGGTGTTATTTCCATTTTCAAAAAATAACTTATTTCTAGAAAAACCACAGAGTAAGATTTGAAAATCTTTAAAAGCCCATTTTGTATCCACTTTTTATGACTCAGAAAGAAACAGCCAAAATGCTATTTCAGGTTATTCGGGATCCTTCTTTGTAGAAATAGGAGTCTGAATATAGTATGATCCTGTGAGGTCTGTTTATCTCTGTGGGTCTTAATGTTGAGATGAACAACTTGCTGTTAGGCAAACAGATGGTTTGAATTTATATTCAACAGCATATATGCTGTGAATTATCAGAAGGTCATGTGAATTGAAATAGCACATCAGTTTCTTCACTTTTGGTTTGATGGGGAAGGGGAGCCGTAAGATCAGTATTGATCAGATCAAATAAGATACAACAGGTGAGCCTGTGCTATGTAGAAACCTGATACGTCATAGACACATTAGGAATTATTGTCAAATGTGATTACTTTTATGTTTGTATTCCTTCCTCCACCAGTTAGGAAGTTGACAAAATGTTTTAAGATAAATAAAAAAAGACATTTTGCATGCAAATATCTTGCTTCATTTATCTTTCATAAAGCACCACATCAAATCCCCTATACAAATCAACAGTAAATAAATAAAAATTCATCGCAGAGCCTTTGGAAAATTAGAACACATTTTTTCATTACTACTAGGTAATGACAAACTCATCAGCCTACTCATGCAAATTTCCTGATTCATCATCTTAATATAATAGTTCTAGAGGCAGTGGCAGCTTTAAGTGGAACTGCCATTTATGTAGAGAAAGATTATTGTAGGTTGCTTGGATTACCATGCCCTGGCAAAAGGATACAAAGCTAAAAGGAAATATAATAACCAGCATGGAGCATAACTAGATTTGCAAATTTATCTTCACTGTTTATTTTATAGAGGTTTTCAAATTTTGTCTTGCAATAACTTTTTTCCTGATTATAATATCAAATCATACTTATTGAATAGAAAAATAACTAAAAAAGAATCAAATAAGCAGAATAAATAATGAAACATGATCCCATCCCCTGGAGATGATGAACTGTATAAGGTAACGGCCGGCCAGCCTGGTGGCCTGGTGGTGAAGATTCGGTGCTTGCACCCCATGGCCTACCTTCATTCCCTGGTCAGGGAACCACACCGCTCATCTGTCCATTGTCACACTGTGGTGGCTGTGATGCTGACAGCTCTGCCACCGGGATTTCAAATACCAGCAGGGTCACCCATGGTGGACGGGTTTCAGCAGAGCTTCCAGACTAGACAGACTAGGAAGAAGGACCTCGTCACCCACTTCTGAAAAATTGGCCATGAAAACCCTGTGAATAGTAGGGGAGCATTGTCTGATATGGCACCAGAAGGTGAGAGGATGGTGCAAAAAATGGGGCAAGGTTCCACTCTGCTGTATACAGGGTGGCTAGGGGTTGGAATGGACTTGGTAATGGATGGACTCTGAAGTCACACATCTTGGATTTGAGTCAAGTCTTCGCTACTTATTATTATTTGTCTTTAAAAGTTAGTTACTTGACCTTTCTGTGCTTCAGTTTCCTCATCTATAAAATGGGAGCATATATTTTTATTTATACTTATGAACATTTCTTTTTTCACTTACCATCATATCATAAGCACTTTCCTGTGCAATTTCCAGTTGATAAACATCCTTATTCTAAATCATTGACCACACTTCTGATTATTTCCTTAGGATAAATTTCTAGATATCCCACATCAACAGGTGGCGGCCCATTTAGCTTACAGGAACACTCCAGCAGGAAATGATAGATTCTGAAGTTTTAATCTTGCAGCCATGACCTGATTACCTCACTGGTGTGATCAGTCAGCTCAGCAGGAGCTCAGTGAGTGCAGAGAGGCAATATACAGGGTGGTCATGGTCTTGGTTCCGCTACTTGCACAATATGTATGTTTAACTTCTCTGGGCCCCTGCTGTACAATGGGGTAAACATAATACCTATTTCATGGGGTGGTGAAGACTAGTTAGTTTGATATCTAATCCTGACACATTTAATGAATATTAGCTCTTTATTGTTTGTTTTTATGTTCAACACTTAAAAGTTTGTTTTCATAATTAAGTGTGAGAGAAAGGCAGTGATTTTCACAAGTAATGTGAGAATATAAGCTGTAAACTATAGCATAAGATAGAGAAATACAAATGTGTTTTAGTTCAAAATGGTTTGATTTTCTCCCATTTTACATATAACATAAATATTTTATCTGTTCTAAATCCAGAAGACAGCGTAGGAAGAGGCATTTGATTTAATAAATCTTATAAAGAACTTTTTATCATTTTCTTCAGTGATTCAAAGATGGAATGTGATTTTTATCCAAATTATTCTCGTTAAAAGATAAAAATACTTTATGTAAGTTTTTTTTAAGTTAAATTTAAGCAAAACACCTGCAATAATGATGCTAGTTTTTATAGAGTGCTTACTGTGTGCTACACAATTTTCTGGGTATTTTACTTATAGTAACTCATGTTAATATAATACCACGTCCTATGAAGAAGGTTCTATTATTATCTCCAGTTACAGAAGGAACTGAGGCAAAAAGAGGTTAAATAACTCGCTGAAAATTATACAGCTAGGGAGAAAATTCTATCCTATGTAGTCTAGTTCCAAAGCCCATGGTTTTTTTTTTTGGTGAGGGAGACTGGCTCTGAGCTAACGTCCATTGCCAATACTCCTCTTTTTCGCTGAGGAAGATTAGCTCTGAGCTAACATCTGTGCCCATCTTCCTCTATTTTGTATATGGGATGCTACCACAGCTATGACTTGCTGAGTGGTGCATTGGTCCGCACCTGGGATTCGAACCTGTGAACCCCGGGCCACTGAAGTGGAGTGCACGAACTTCACCACTACGCCACTGGGCAGGCCCTAAGCCCATGCTTTTAACCATTCCGCTATGTTACTTAACATTCCAATAGAAAAAGAGTAATAATTGATTAAATACAATACCAGTATGTTTACAGTGAGTTTGTTAGTCCAAGAATTTGATTACTATTGAAGTTTTTAAAAATTCATCTCTTCTGTGGGAAAACATGTATGCAACTTTCAATTCATTTTTTTTTCTGTTTAGTTTTTCAGTTATGGAATGAAAATATTATATCAAAACATTGAAGCTTTTCAGTCCAAATTCTTTCCACCCCTTCAAAACGCGATGCTACCACCTAATAGTTTTCAAGGAAAAGTGGTGTTCATTACCGGGGGAGGTACTGGCCTTGGTAAAGGAATGACAACTCTTCTGTCCAGCCTAGGGGCTCACTGTGTGATAGCCAGCCGGTAAGTCAGTCTCAGCAGTTGCCTGGTGAGAGTCTATTGATGAAAACGTTTTGTGCTGCCATATTGAAAACACTGTTTGCCAGAGTTGTTTGATTTGCATCTTGATCTCTGAATATCCTTTAGATTATTTAAATAAATCTCCTTGGAAAAAGTCAGTTACAATTTGTGATAATAGAAATGGTTGATTATGGAACTGATGATTTATACATTTCGTATACATTTTGTACATTCAGTAATAGAACTTTTTTTCTGTGTGAAGATGAGGTTAAAAAGTAGTACAATGAGGCTGCTTTGTTTTCAGTGGGAGTGATTATAATTACTGCTTCAATAGGTAACATTGTACCGGGATAATGGATATAATCCTTCCATTTTCTATAAGGTGGGCAGATATTTCAAAATATCTATTGTTGTGATGAATGTAGGAAGAGTAAGACCATGTGGAAGAAATTTCTTCTTATTTAGGTATATCCTGGTACCCTATAACTGTGCAAGTCTAGAGCTTTAGAGACTAGTAAAAAAATCTACCCTTCCTCCAGTTTTGAATAGTGTAAAATTTTTAGATAGGCCAGTAGTAATCTGAATGACAAGTCACTATGTAATTTACAAAGGGCCAAAGGAATTTCTTTCAGATGTTCCCTTTAATGCAAATTGGCCAGAACATTTTTGTTTTTATGTTGTAATGTTTTTAAGAGTGTTAACATGTTATTTTCTTTGTAACACTACATGATTTACATGGTTTATTTTTTGTGTTTCTTTCAAGAGGATAAGATTCTGAATGCATATAAGTTGTCCAAACCCATCAATTTGGTCTAAAATCTACTAAAATAGATTTTATATATAACATAGATTTTATATATAATATAAGCCTACGTTATATCATGAGTGTGTTTTCTTTCTAAAGCAGGCTTGGGCAAGGAAGCAGATAGAAACCATTGTAATTAAGGAAATAATATTAAATCTATGAGTAGATATAAATTAACTAGTTTAAAGGTAAATAATTCAATAAATTAGAATCAGATGCTGTATAAAAATTGTTTGAATTTAACTTTTAGAAAATGAATTCATTCAAACTGATTTGTTTGTAAATATAGCTTTCATATTTTCTCAAAAATACATCTCTTTAAGCTCTTTAAGCAAAAGTATAATATGAAGTTATTTCAGAACTTATGCAAAATATCATGTGTTTATTTCTAGAAAGATTGATGTTTTGAAAGCTACTGCAGATCAGATTTCTTCTCAAACTGGAAATAAGGTACATCAAAAACAGTTATTTAAATCAGATTTAGGAATTATGCATAAATAATTTACTCATGTTTTTGGTTTAGGGAGTCTGAACAATGTGGGATTCTTTTTTCTTTTTGTTATTTTGCAGGTTCATGCAATTCAGTGTGATGTGAGGGATCCTGAGATGGTGCAAAACACTGTGTCGGAACTGATCAAAGTCGTGGGACATCCTGATGTAAGTATGATGGTGATGCAGCCGAAGCAAGAGCTGTTTGATGTTGATAACTCCCACCAAGATGCACTAAGGAAATAAAATACTGATGTGAGCAGGTGCTGTGTTGAGATGCACCTATTTTCTCTCCCTAGCAAAAAGCCAGCTCTGCTTAAAGCAGGGAACAGATCAGAACAGGTTGCTATACCATTTCCTTTCAGGAATACTTAAAACATGCATTTACAATCATATAGAACAAATTTGATTTCACTTTATTTAATAAGATTATGAAATAAGAAGAGCAGTTATCCAAGACCACAATATCTAGTTTAAATGATTCATGCTCTTTGCTTTTCTTAATAACTTTTGATTATCTCTGTCAGTGGAGGAGCCTGATACAAACAAGGAAACCTACAAGAAACTCCAGATTTCGCCTTTTAAGACCTGAGATATGCATGAGTAGTTAGCTGTTGTTTGGTTCACATATCGGAAAGAAGCCATTTCCTCCAGTAGTCTCAAAGAGAGCACTTTTTTATGTTAAAGATAGTTTCAAACAGACCAATAATACAGAATCTGTTATAGAACTAAGTGGAATCTTTATTGATAGGGAAGGAACAGGTCATCAACCAAGAGCTTCATTGGGTAAGTTAAGCCAGAATGACACCAGAAATTAAAGGCATTTTAATTGAGATTCCTTGAAATAAAGTGTAGTCACATGGTAGATAAGCTTAACTTGTATTTATATTCTTAATAATAGACTCTACCCTAATTTTGAGACAGGGATTAGGATTCTGAAACTTGGTAAATAGCAAAGGAGATTTTCACAGGCTCAAAAAAAGTAAAATCAAACCAAATCTCATGGTATTGTTTCCTAACAGACTATGAACATGAGCTTTATTGTATTATTTGGATTAATAAGTTTCAGAAATAAAAGCCCTTGAGGGAAAATGTTCTTCCTCATCTAAAAGTTTTTATCACTTGTCTTATTCATTTATTAGATTGTGATAAACAATGCAGCAGGGAATTTTATTTCTCCCACTGAAAGACTCTCTCCTAATGCTTGGAAGACCATAATCGACATAGTTCTAAATGGTACAGCCTTTGTGACACTAGAAATTGGAAAACAACTAATTAAAGCACAGAAAGGTATGTTTACTTATTCTTCACGTAGTTGTTGAGTCCCTCTTCTGCACAGGCTCTGTGCTAAGCCCTGGGATACTTACAAAAGTTACTGAGACTGTATCTGCATTTGCACAACTCATAATTAATGGAGAAGAAAGATACTTAAATCATTGCCATACGCTATGATATGAGCTATAATACATATATTTTTCATGTGCATTGGAAATTGGAGACAAGAGTGACTAACTCTCCCTAGGGATGATTATCAGGTTAAGGAACAAGATGTAATTTGAACTGAGTTGTCAAAGATCTAGATGTGGAAAAGGGAAAGGAAAGTAAATGTGAATGTCTATGGGAAGAGGCCTGGTGGAGGGGAAAAACAGAAGGGTTTAGGGACTGATGAGCAATTTCATGTGGTTAGAGATAGGGAGAGAAAGTGGTGGGAAATGATTATGAGGAGGTAGTTGGGTATAACTGGGAAAGTTCTCAGTACCAAAATAGGAAATTTGATGTTAATTCTGAAGGATTGTAGAGTTATTTCCTTATGGATTTCTCTTGAAGATGTCTCATGAAGAATATGACTTGATTAGAAAGGTTACTGGCAACAATGTGGGGGATGGAAAAGCTTAGGGATGCCATTCAGGAGGGTTTGATTTTTCTTTTGACATGTGAATGGACGACATGGGGGATAAATTAGGAGAGGTTTAAAAGATAAGATCAACAGGCTTTACTGATTAGATGAGAGAGTTTGTAGATGGGGTTTGTAGTAATTTAGGTGATGATGACATCAATGAGGTTGAGAACCCTGGAGGCAGAACAGATTTAGAGGAAAGTTACTAGGAGAACATTTTTGTTTAGTGCTGTGCTATGAACAAACTTCTTTATAAAAGTTCATGCGATATGAATTGTAAATATGTCTATATATGTATGTGCGTATATACATATATGTGTAGAACCAGCATATATTTGTTCAATTAACACTTACTGATGACTTTTGTGTCACAGGCTCTATGCTGCATGCTCAATGACAGAGGTGGACAAGACTCTGTCCCTGAACAAGTTGGGGTTGGGACTTGAAGGATGGGTTATTTTCTCAGAGAGGGTGGAGAGTATTCTGAGCAAGGACAAGAAGGAAAAGTCCTTGCGCTCCTCGAAGGATGTTCTTTGGGGCTTGGGGCGGGGAGGAAGGCATAGAGCTGTCCAGGTTCCTTCCCGTGGTTCAGAAGTCTTCGCCTCATTAGATTCAATTTCTTCTGTGCAATGTGGATAATTCTCAAACCAACTTGAGAAAGGATGTAGGAGCAGAAAGTGGGATGCTAGAGAGGCACTGGCTTTTTGTGAGTGTGTGTGTGCTACTAACGTCCATCCTTTCTCCACGCACTCATTGAAATTGAAACCCCAGGTCACCATTCCCAATACAGCCAAGTAGATATGAGTTAGATTTGGAGCTTGTGTAGTTTTTTTTGTTTTTGATTATGTCTTTTTTCAGAAGGGATGATGATCAGAGGGGGAGACAGAGAAGAGTGGCCTGGCTCCTCTCTCTTCCTTTTTCTGTCCGAGGATCCTTCATCTCTCTGTCTCTTCTGCCTCCCTCTGCCTCTGTCTGATTTTCTCTCTCCACATTTCTTCCTCATTTCTCTATTTTTTCCTCTCTCTGTCAGCTCTTCCCTTGTGTTTCTCTATTTCTCTCATCGTCTCGGTCTCTCTCCTCACTTTGTGTTTCTCTGCCTCCTTGTCTCTTTTATTTCTTCCCCTGCCTGTCTCTGTTACTCTTCATTTCTGACTCTCCTTTCTTTTCTCATTATTGTCTTTCATTTTAACATAGACTTTGATCTATTTTTATTCATTACATTGGATTAAAATTCGATGGGCTTCATTAAAAATATATTAGCTGAGACTTCTTAAAAGATGGAAGCCAGTTTTTATTCTTCCAATATTCCTGTCAGTTATTGATGCTGTAACCTGACAGAGCTTTAAGGACTTGTACCACTGGGCAGTGGAGAGTACAGTGCACAGGGTCTCTTCTGGTATTGAAATGACAGTGACAGTCAAGGAACTCAGGTGCTAATGATCTCCAAAGTGTGTCAAAGTGGGTAAATGGGTTCAGGGGGCAGGCAGTCATAGTAAACTGTGATCAGAAGTATGTTAGGTGGTCTGGCATCTAGGAAGTCAGGCAAGGTAAGATATCCGGGAAGTCAGACTAGAGTAATAAGGGCACCAGCAACTGAAAGACAGCTGCTGGCTTGCTGGGGGCAGGAACTGGTGGTGACGTACACTCAGAGAGGGGCTAGCAGATGACTGCAGATCAAGAGACCTGTGGCCTTAATGGGGCAGAGGAGCTAGAATTAGAGGGACATTATTAAAGTATGTTCCTAAGCAGCATAGATGCAAAATTAACAATTATGAACAAATAAAAGATTTAGGAAACTCCTAAAGACATCAGCCCAATGTGCTCTTATAGCCACAAAGGTCGGTAAATACATGGTTGATCCTTATTGGGAAGGATGTTGAAAATATCATGCTGAAGCCCATTCATCACTAAGATATTATGTATAAATGTAAAAATAGTGTGGAACAGAATACCTAATTTTATTAAAGAACTGAGAGAACTTGAAGAAAGAATGAAGCAGACTAATAGGGTTTCTTTTTTTTTTGTGAGGAAGTTAACATCCGATGCCAATCCTCCTCCTTTTTTTTTGCTAAGGAAGATTGGCCCTGGGCTAACATTCCTGCCCATCTTCCTCTATGTTGTATGGGATGCTGCCACAGCATGGCTTGACAAGGGCTGTGTCGGTGCGCGCCTGGGATCCGAACCTGCGAACCCCGGGCCACCGAAGCAGAGCACAAGCACTTAACCGCTTGCACCACCGGGCCAGCCCCAATAGGGGTATTTTTTTGGGAGTATTGTCACAAAGGACATGGATAGGATAAATAATGAATTTTTCCATTAAACCTTAGATCACTAGAAACAAGAGACACCTCTTGAAACTCACAAGAGGTGATTTTAGGACACGTAAGAAGTATTTTATTGAAGTAGCATTCATACTACTTTATACCACTATAGTACTTTATACTTTACAAAGTTCTTTCATATACCAGTATGGAAACAGAATGAAACCAAGATTATTATAAGCTGAAATGCAGGTAGATTAAATAAAAGAGTAAATCAAGGCATAGTATAACTCTAATGTATAATTTTAGTTTGCTAAAATTGAGGCATAATTTACATATAGTGAAATCCACAGATTTTATGTGAACAAATTGATGTTTTGATAAATTTAAATGCTTAGGTAACCATTACCCCAACCCCAAGATATAGAACATTTCCCCCACCCCCTAAAAGTTCCCTCTTGCCATCTTCCACTTAGTCCTCACTATCTGAGTTTTTAACCCATTTTTATTGGATTGCTTGTCTTTTTATTATTGACTTGTAGAAATTCTTTGTATAATCTGGATTGAGTACTTTGTCAGATATAGTATGTATTTGGAAAATTTCCTCCTAGTCTATGGCTTGTCTTTTCATTTCCTTAACAGTGGCTTTTGACGAGCAGAAGAAACTAAATTTTGATGCATCTGTTTTCCAAATTGACTCTACCACGTTGTGTTCCCAACAGTTATTTATAAGTTGCAGTTGAGCTACATTCTTGCTAACACTGGCTTGGCTCTGTTTCATTTTAGCCATTCTAGGGTTGTGTAGTGGTTCCTCATTTGCAGCGTTAACTTACATTTCCCTAATGACTAATGAAGTTGAGCATCTTTTCATGTGTGTATTCATCATTTGTACATATTCTTTGATAAAGCATCTGTTCTCATCTTTTGTCCATTTTTTATTAGGTTATTTGTCTTCTTGGTATTGAATTGAACAAGTTATTTTTATGTATTCTGAATACAAATCCTTTATCAGACACATGTTTTGAAATATTTTTTCCCAGTCTGTAACTTGTCTTTTCATGTTATTTTATTTATTTTTTTTGTGAGGGAGATCAGCCGCGAGCTAACATCCGTGCTAATCCTCCTCTTTTTGCTGAGGGAGACCGGCTCTAAGCTAACATCTATTGCCAATCCTCCTCCTTTTTTTCTTCCCCGAAGCCCCAGTAGATAGTTGTATGTCATAGTTGCACGTCTTTGTAGTTGCTGTTTGTGGGATGCGGCCTCAGCATGGCCGGAGAAGCGGTGCGTCGGTGCGCGCCTGGGATCCGAACCCGGGCCGCCAGTAGCGGAGAGCGTGCCTTAACTGCTAAGCCACCGGGCGGCCCCTTCATGTTCTTAATAATGACTTCCGAAGAGGAAAGGTTTTTAACTTTGATGTTGTTCAACTTATGAAATTTTTCTTCTTTAACTCATGCTTTTTGAGTCCTATCTAAGAGATCGTTGTCTAACACAGGGTCACAAGTGATTTCTCCGTTGTTTTCTTTTGGAAATTTGATAGTTTTCGCGCTTACATTTAGGCCCGTGATCCATTTTGAGTTAATGTTTTGCATATGGTATGAGATAACGTTGGAGGTTAAGGTTTTACATATGTCTATCCATTCTCTCTACATTGAAATAACTTTGGTACGTTTCTCAAAAATCAATTGATGATATATATGTGGGTCAATTTCTGAGGTCTCTATTCTGTTCATTTGATTTATATGTCTATCATTATTTTGATTACCTAGCTTTATAATATATACACATATGTTATATATATTATATGTATTGATTACTTTAGCTTTATATTAACTTGACATCAGGTAGTGTGGGTCCTCCAACTTTATTCTTCTTTTTCAAAATTGCTTTCACTATTCTATGTCTTTAGCATTTTCATATAAATTTTAGAATTAATTCAACAATTTTTACAAAAGAGTCTACTGGAATTTTGACCAGGATTGTGTTAAATCTATAGACTATTTTGGAGAGAGTTGACTTAACAATATCAAGTCTTTCAATCTATCTGCATGATATGTCTTTCCATTTATTTAGGTCTTCCTTAATTAAAGCAGTGTTTTGCTGTTTTCAGTGTGTAGGTCTTTGTATACAAATTTTGTTACATTTCTGCTAAAGTATTTTATATTTTTGGTGTTATTTTTTTTAAATTTTATTTTCTAATTGTATGCTTGTGGTATTTAGACATACAATGGATTCGTTTCTGTATATTTACCTTTTTTCTGCAAGCTTGCTAAACTCATTAGTTCTTACAGCTTTTTTGGTAGATTCCTTAAGATTTTCTATGCTGTTGACAATGTTTGTGAAAAAAGACAATTTTTACATCTTCCTTTACACTCTTTATTTCTTTTTCTTGCCTTATTTTACTGTACAGTACAATGTTGAATAGCAGTGATGAAAGCAAGCATCCCTTTTTGTTCCTGATAGCAGGAGACAAATCAAATACATTTCCTTCTGATATCGGGAGGAAAGCACTCAGACAGTCACCATTAATTACGAGTTTATTTGGAGGTTTTCATAAATGCCCCTTATCAATTGATGAAATTCACTTCTGTATCTAGTTTGCTGGCAATTTTCTTCTTTTTCAAAAACCATGAATAGGTGTTAAATTTGTCAAGTCAAGCCTTCTTTCTATATTTATTGAGATGGTCCTTTTTTTTTTAAGCCTGTTAATATGGTGAATTCCATTGATTAATTTTTGAATTTTTAAACCAACATTGCATTCCTGGGCTAAACCCCTCTCGGTTATCATGTATTATCCTATTTGTATAGTGATGGACTTGTTTTGCTAAAATTTTCTTAAGGCTCACTTTTTCAGCTTCTGGGTATTACTATTCATGGAGTCTCTTAGACCATTCCAGTGCTTGCTTAGTTCAGGGATCTCTGAATATTTGAGGGGAATTTATATCCCGATATTGCTTCCTCCTTTCCAGCTGCTCTGGCAGTCTTCAGCTCTGGTCTTTGCAAACAAGTGATGTGTTGGCTACAGCCCTGCCTTTTGAAATTAACGTTCTGTTTAACCTAAATCCAAAAAATGCCTCTTAGGACACTGTCAAAGACACATTAGATAAGTGCTCAACACAGTATGATATATTTCATATTTGGCTGTTTTTCAAATCTTAAATTACTTAACATTTAAGTAAAAATATTGGCCACATATCCATTATTGTCTTTTAAGAATATATTTTTTTGGATTCCATCTGAAGAAAACTGATTTTTCTTAAATTTTTTTTATTGATGTTTTGA
This sequence comes from Ceratotherium simum simum, assembly GCF_057802395.1. NCBI lineage: Eukaryota > Metazoa > Chordata > Mammalia > Perissodactyla > Rhinocerotidae > Ceratotherium > Ceratotherium simum. The sequence goes on along the minus strand of NC_141922.1, from coordinate 47,695,841 downwards.
TAGTTTTTAACATTGTGAAATTTTGGGTTGTACATTTTTGTTTGTCCATCACCATATATATGTCTCCTTTCACCCCTTGTGCCCACCCCCCACCCCCATTGCCCCTGGTAACCACAATACAGTTTTCTCTGTCCATGTGTTGGTTTATATTCCACATATGAGTGAGATCCTACAGTGTTTGTCTTTCTCTTTCTGGCTTATTTCACTTAACGTAATACCCTCCAGGCCCATCCATGTTGTTGCAAATGGGACGATTTTGTCTTTTTTTTTTGGCTGAGTAGTGTTCCATTGTATATATATACCACATTTTCTTGATCCAATCGTCAGTTGAGGGACACTTAGGTTGCTTCCACTTAGCTATAGTGAATAATGCTGCAGTGAACATAGGGGTGCATAAGCCTCTTTGGATTGTTGATTTCAGGTTCGTTGGATAGATTCCCAGTAGTGGCATGGCTGGATCATAGGGCATCTCTATTTTTAATTCTTTGAGGAATCTCCATACCATTTTCCATAGAGGCTGCAGCAGTTTGCATTCCCACCAGCTGTGTATGAGGGTCCCTGTTTCTCCACATCCTCTCCAACATTTGTTGTTTTTTGTCTTGGTGATTATAGCCATTCTAACGGGCGCAAGGTGATATCTTAGTGTTGTTTTGATTTGCATTTCCCTGATGATTAGTGATATTGAACCTCTTTTCATGTGCCTATTGGCCATCTGTATATCTTCTTTGGAGAAGTGTCTGTTCATTTCCTCTGCCCATTTTTTGATCAGGTTGTTTGTTTTTTTGTTATTCAGTTGTGTGAGTTCTTTATATATTATGGAGATCAACCCCTTGTCAGATGTATGTTTTGCAAATATTCTCTTGCAGCTGGTGGGTTGTCTGTTCATCTTGATTCTGATTTTGTTTGTCTTGTAGAAGCTCTTTAATCTGATAAAGTCCCACTTGTTTATTTTTTCTTTAGTTTCCCTAGTCTGGGTAGGCATGTCATCCGAAAAGATTCCTTTATGACCAATGTCAAATAGCATGTTGCCTGTATTTTCTTCTATGAGTTTTATAGTTTCAGGTCTCACCTTCAGGTCTTTGATCCATTTTCAGTTAATTTTTGTGAATGGCGATAGCAGATGGTCCACTTTCATTCTTTTGCATGTGGCTGTCCAGTTTTCCCAACACCATTTATTGAAGAGACTTTCCTTTTTCCATTGTATGTTGTTAGCTCCTTTGTCGAAAATTAGCTGTCTGTATATGTTTGGTTTTATTTCTGGGCTTTCAATTTTGTTCCATTGATCTGTGTGTCTGTTTTTGTACCAGTACCATGCTGTTTTGATTACTATTGCTTTGTAGAATGTTTTGAAGTCAGGGATTGTGATGCCTCCTGCTTTGTTCTTTTTTCTTAGGATTGCTTTAGCTATTCGTGGTCTTTTGTTGCTCCATATGAATTTTAGTATTCTTTTTTCTATTTCTGTGAAGAATGTCATTAGGATTCTGATTGGGATTGCATTGAATCTGTAGGTAATATGGACATTTTATCTACCTTTATTCTTCCAATCCACATGCATGGGATATCTTTCCATTTCTTTATGTCATCATCGATTTCTTTCAATAATGTCTTGTAGTTCTCATTGTATAGGTCTTTCACCTCCTTGGTAAGATTTATTCCTAGGTATTTTATTCTTTTTGATGCAATTAAATGGTATTATCTTTTTGAGCTCTGTTTCTGTTAGTTCGTTATTAGCATACAGAAACGCAACTGATTTTTGTAGATTGATTTTGTACCCTGCAACTTTGCTGTAGTTGTTGATTATTTCTAATAGTTTTCCAACGGATTCTTTAGGGTTTTCTATATATAAAATCATTTCATCTGCAAATAGTGAGAGTTTCACTTCTTTGTTACCTATTTGGATTCCTTTTATTCCTTTTTCTTGCCTAATTGCTCTGGCCAAAATCTCCAGTACTCTGTTGAACAGGAGTGGTGATAGTGGGCAGCCCTGCCTCATTCCTGTTCTCAGAGGAATGGCTTTCAGTCTTTCCTTGTTGAGTATGATGTTGGCTGTGGGTTTGTCATAAATAGCCTTTATTATGTTGAGGTACTTTCCTTCTATTCCCATTTTGTTGAGAGTTTTTATCATAAATGGATGTTGTATCTTGTCAAATGCCTTCTCTGTGTCTATTGAGATGACCATGTGGTTTGTATTCTTTGTTTTGTTGATGTGATGTATCACGTTGATTGATTTGTGGATGTTGAACCATCCCTGCGTCCCTGGTATAAATCCCACTTGATCATGGTGTATGTATGATCTTGTTAACGTATTGTTGTATTCGGTTTGCCAATATTTTGTTGAGGATTTTTGCATGTATGTTCATCAGTGATATTGGCCTGTAATTTTCCTTCTTTGTATTGTCTTTGTCTGACTTTGGTATCAGGGTGATGTTGGCCTCGTAGAATGATTTAGGAAGTGTTCCATCTTCCTCTATGTTTTGGAATAGTTTGAGAAGGATGGGTATTAAATCTTCTTTGAATGTTTAGTAAAATTCACTGGAGAAGCCATCTGGTCCTGGACTTTTATTTTTTGATTACTATTTCAATCTCTTTACTTATGATCGGGCTATTCAGATTCTCCATTTCTTCTTGGTTCAGTTTTGGGAGGTTGTGTGAGTCTAAGAATTTATCCATTTCTTCTAGATTGTCCAATATGTGGGCATATAATTTCTCATAGTATTCTCTTATAATCCTCTGTATTTCCGTGATATCCATTGTAATTTCTCCTCTTTCATTTCTAATTGTATTTACTTGAGCCTTTTCTCTTTTTTTTTAGTAAGCCTGGCTAAGGGTTTGTCAATTTTGTTTATCTTTTCAAAGAACCAACTCTTTGTTTCATTAATCCTTTCTACTGTTTTTTTGGTCTCAATTTAATTTATTTCTGCTCTGATTTTTATTATTTCTCTCCTTCTGCTGACTTTGGGCTTTGTTTGTTCTTCTTTTTCTAGTTCTGTAGGTGTAATTTAAGGTTGCTTATTTGGGCTTTTTCTTGTTTGTTAAGGTGGGCTTGTATCGCTATGAGTTTCCCTCTCATGACCACTTTTGCTGCATCCCGTATGGTTTGGTATGGCATATTTTCATTTTCATTTGTTTCCAGATAGTTTTTGATTTCTCCTTTAATTTCATCAATGATCCAAAGGTTGTTCAGTAGCATGTTGTTTAATCTCCACATTTTTTGTCACTTTCCCAGTTTTTTTTTCATGGTTCATTTCTAGTTTCATAGCATTATGGTCTGAAAAGATGCTTGTTATGATTTCAATCTTAAATTTATTGAGGCTTGCTTTGTTTCCCAACATATGGTCTATCCTTGAGAATGTTGTATGCGTGCTTGAGAAGAATGTGTAGTCAGCTGTTTTTGGATGGAGTGCTCTGTATATGTCTACTAGGTCCATCTCATCCATTTTTTCATTTAAGTCTACTATTTCTTTATTGACTTTTTGTCTGGATGATCTATCCATTGATGTAAGTGGGGTATTAAGATCCCCTACTATTATTGTGTTGTTGTTAATGTCTCCTTTTAGGTTTGTTAATAGTTGCTTTATGTACATTGGTGCTCCTATGTTGGGTGCATATATATTTAAAAGTGGTATGTCTTCTTGGTGGAGTGTCCCTTTTATCATTATATATTTCCCTTCTGTGTGTCTCTTGACCGGTTTTATCTTGAAGTCTACTTTGTCTGATATAAGTATGGCAAGACCTGCTTTCTTTTGTTTGCCATTAGCTTGGAGTATTGTCTTCTGTCCTTTCACTCTGAGCCTGTGCTTGTCTTTAGAGCTGAGATGTGTTTCCTGGAGGCAGCATATTGTTGGGTCTTGCTTTTTAATCCATCCTGCCACTCTGTATCTTTTGATTGGAGAGTTCAATCCATTTACATTTAGGGTAATTATTGCTATATGAGGGCTTAACGTTGCTATTTTGTCACTTTATTTTCTGGTTCTTTTGTGTTTCCTTTGTTTCTTGTCCCATTTGTTTCAGACTGCCAATTCAGTTTGGTTGTACTGTCTTATGACTCTTCTAGTTTGTTCTTTGTTTATCATATGTGATTTTGTTCTGATTATTTGTTTAGTGGTTACCTTGAAGTTTGTGTCAACAATCTTGTGTATGAGATATTCCATTATCTGATGGCCTCCTATTTCCTTATACTAAGTCAATTCAATCACTTTCCTCTTCCCCTTCTAAGTCGTTCTTGTTATACCTTATTCTATCTTGTGTTGTGGATGTGTGTTTACAGTGATGAGGTTAAATTTATTTTTGGTGAATTCCTTCCTTTGATCTTTGATTTTGATATTTAAGTGGTTGCTAACCTATTCCGGTAAAGATCTACTATTTTTCTGAGTTTGTCTACCTATTTTTCTCCTTGCTCCAAGCTTTGTATTCCCTTTGTCTTCTTTTTTTTCAGGCCTGAGGGCCTTCTTGAGTATTTCTTGTAGTGGGGGTCTCGTGGCCATGAACTCCCTTAGCTTTTGTTTATTTGGGAAAGTTATTATTTCTCCATCATATTTGAAGGATATTTTTGCTGGATAGAGTATTCTTGGCTGAAAATTTTTGTCTTTCAGTATTTTGAATATATCATTCCAGTCTCTCCTAGCCTGTAAAGTTTCTGTTGAGAAATCCGCTGAAAGCCTGATAGAAGTTCCTTTGTACGTTATTTTTTGTTTTTTCTAGCTGCCCTTAATGTTGTTTCTTTGTCATTGACTTTGGCTAGCCTTACCACTAGGTGTCGTGGAGTGGGCCTTTGCCTGTTGATGTATTTAGGTGATCTGTTGGCTTCGCTTACTGGTATTTCCTGCTCCTTCCCCAGATTTGGGAAATTCTCAGCTATTATTTCCTTGAATAGGCTCTCTGTTCCTCTTTCCCTCTCTTCTCCCTCAGGAATACCTACATTTCTTATGTTACATTTCCTAATAGAGTCAGATATTTCTCGGAGTCTTTCTTCCTTTCTTTTTAGTCTTAGTTCTCTCTCCTCTTCCATCTGGAACATATCTGTATTCCTATCCTCTATAATGCTAATTCTTTCCTCCATAGTGTCAGCTCTGTTCTTTAAAGATTCCAGATTCTCCTTTATCTCTTCCATTGTGTTCTTCATCTCCATCAGCACTGATTGGTTTTTCTTTATGATTTCAATCTCTTTTGTGAAGAAACTCCTAATCTCATTGAATTATTTGTCTGTGTTGTCTCATATTTCGTTGAGTGTTTTTATGATAGCTATTTTGAAATCTCTGTTGTTTAGGTTATGGATTTCTGTGTCTTCAGAGTTGGTTTCTGGGTGCTTGTCATTTTCCTTCTGGACTGGTGATTTCATGTGCCTTTGCATTGTGGTTCCTGTGTTGGCTTTGTTTTTCCTCATCCTGGAAATATCTGGTTGCAGTTTCCCCCTACCGCCACTGTGTGGGGGTAAAGGGCTGTGTAATCTGAGCCCCCTGCGCTCTGCCGCGGCTGTTCGCTGTGATCCGCTGGTCACTTGGTCTGATCTGGTCGGCTGAGCTGCAGGGTCTGGTTTGCGGGGAGGGGGGGTGCTCTCTCTTTTGCCTGCTGTCTCCCTGGCGTGGGAGGCTTCTCATTCGCCCCTTGTTATCTGCTCTCTGGGGTGCTCAGATGTTGATGGTACCTGGTAGCAGTTCTGAGTCCTCTGTGTGGGAGTTTCCCACTGGCTGAGAAAGCCCAAAGACCTATGGTTTCCCCGAACAGGGCTGCCCCTTCCCCCTCTCCGGGAGCCATGCAGACGGGATCGCTGATCTGATGGGGAGGGAGAGGAGTTCTCCTTACCTCTCCCCACTTCCTCCGGGGGCCCAGCACATTCCACTCTCAGATGTGCGGCAGTGTGGATCTTTCCAATCTTGCTTTTCACTGTCTAGGATTCTGTTGTTGGTCTGTCACTGTTCCTTTTGTTGTATCTTATCGGGGGAAGAGTTTACAGGAAAGCTCACTCCACCATGATGCTGACGACCTGATTTTTCTTAAATTTTATTTTTCCTTCTTTTACATGTATTAATTAACAAAATGTACAGCAGCCTATCCAGATAGTATACTTGGTTTTGGACTAGCTTTGCTAATTGAGTCACATGGATTACTTTATACCAGGACGCTAGACTTCCTTCCACATAAGACCGTATGACAATTATGTAGTGATTACTGCAAGTTCTTTAGTTATCAAATACAGATATGACCCAAAAGGTGTTAGAATAGTGAATAAGCAAAAAGTGAAGCATTATTTATAGGAAATGCCTTAATTTTAACCACTCTTTCTTCCTTTCTCTCTCCATCTCTTCCTCTCTCCCTTCTCCTCCCTCCTTCCTTCTTTCCACCTTTTTTTGAACACTTAACATTTATTGAGTGCTTATTCTGTATCAGGTTTTGTTCTAGGTGCTAAACATTTCTTAACTCATTTAATACCTGCAATGACTCTGTAAGATGTGTTATTTTATTCCCATTTATAGTTATGGGTGGAAACTGAGGCATAGAGTTAGTCTTTTTAAATATATGGCATAGATGTTTTTAATTCTCACTTTTACAAATGAGAAACTATGGTTTATTAAATACCTTATAAGTGCTCTCTATCACTGTTTAAATTGACGTTTTACATAATTTTTTGTTGTTGTTTTAAGTGGTCTAGTGGGAAAACAGAAGGAGCTCTAGTTTAGTTGAAGTCCTGGTCACCTAGTGTAATACTTGGACAATTAGTGAGTCAGGATATTTTTACCACTACTCAGCTTTCTCCTCTGTAAAACAGATTGGATAATTATTACTCCAATATTTAGTAACAAAACAAGGTGTTAGATACAAAAGCTTCATGAAAAATATAAATTGCTTTACAAACGTACATGTTCTTTTTCATGCACATGAATGAACATATGATAGCCCAGATCATTTAAAGAATTTGGTGGAAATAATTTTCAGTTATTCAAGGAATCTGAGAGTAAGGGATAGTCAGAAGCAGCCCAAGGAAGCTTGAACCATATGGAGCCTGAGTCAGGGAAAGGGAGGAAGTGAAAGGTCACTGTTTAGGTAGAGTAATTATGGAAAATGAAGGGAAAAAAGAAAATAATTAAGAAATGTCTGTAGAGGGAATTGTGGATAGATGGGTGTCATTGGAAGTATGCCTAAGGTAATCTCACCAGCAGCCTCATTGCTCGAGGAAGAAAAGAAGAAATATGAATAATTCACCAACTGACGAAAGATAAAAGAAGAAAAGATCCTTTTGGTCAATAGACATGAAGAAACAGTTGATAAGTTTGAACTAAGTAGAAAAAAAAAAGCTGCAGTGTTCGTGCAGCTAAGTTATAATAAATTATCTGAAAACGTAAGGTTCTTAATGATCTTGCTGTCCTAGACTACATAATGTGTGAACTGAAAACAACAACAGTAAATTTTAAAACATTTTTATTTCCAGTCCTTTGATATTGTACTTGGCCAGTTACTGTCACCTCATCCTTCATCATCCAGTGTCCTTGGCCTGTCCAATCTCACTTCCTTCCATAACCACCGCTTGTTGACTGTTCTTTTACATATACTCTGACTAGGATCTCTTTTCCCGAAGCCATACAGAATCTTCATGCCCAACTCTAGTTCCACACCTCAATGAAGGATGCCCTGCTCAGAGGCTTTAATGCACACAGTAGCATTTAAAAACAGGCTGGATGTTGTTATTTTGCCATACACAATAAGGAGACTTTGTAAGTCTCCTTTTCCCGTCCGTCAAGATTGGAAATGCTTTCACCACCGGGATACATTACTTCTGCCACACCTGCAAACCCTTTCTACCCTTTCTCGACTCCTCTCCCCACCAGTACCTAACTTTTCACTGAGCACAAAGGTGATGCTTTGTTTATGGAATGAAACATTTTTGAGACCCACAAAAACAAGGTGAGTTGAGGGCATATTTAATACTTCTTTCAATTATGTCTGTCAGCTTTACTATTAGGGGGAAAAGAAGATGACCCATCATTTGACAAAATCAACTGGTATGGAAGCAAATGCACCTTTTTTCAGACGTGGGGAGGGTAGAGCAGGAGTAGAATGAGGCTTTCTTACTTGTCACTAGTGTGAGTAAAAGTTATATGCTGTTTAGATTTTAAAGTATATAAGAACCATATGGGTACATTTCTGTGTATTGTGTCCAGTCCTTCCTTAGAACAGTGGATGCATTTAAAGAATGTTTAAAAACACATTTCTAGTCATCAGTTGGAATTTATTAGGGCAGTGTTAGTATTTTTTGTTTTTTTTTTGCTGAGGAAGATTCACCCTGAGTTAACATCTGTTGCCAATCTTCCTATTTTGCTTGAGGGAGATTCGCCCTGAGCTAACATCTGTGCCAGTCTTCCTCTGTTCTGTATGTGGGTCGCCACCACAGCATGTCTGATGGGTGGTATAGGTCCATGCCCAGGATCCGAACCTGTGAACCTGGGACACCAAAGCAGAGTGTGCCAAACTTAACCATTAGGCCATGGAGCCGGCCCCCATTAGTATCCTTTTAAAACCACTTCTTGCTAGACTTATCTTGCTAGTTTTATGGAAGATTTCAACTTCATTTGTTAAAATTTCTTGTAGCAATCTTGTACTTTACTTTGGTGTTTTGTGAAGATAATATAAAGGTAACATGATTTGGAAATTTTGGAAAGCAATCTTTTTTTTCTTTTATTTATTTATTTATTTATTAAAATTTTTTGTTTATTGCAGTAACATTGGTTTATAACGTAAAAATTTCAGGTGTACATCATTGTACTTCTATTTCTGCATAGATTACATCATGTTCACCACCAAAATACAAATTACAACCCATCACCACACACATGTACCGAATTAACCCTTTCACACTCCTCCCTCCCCCCCTCCCCTCTGGTAACCACCAATCCAATCTCTGTCCCTATGTGTTTGTTTATTGTTGTTATTATCTACTACTTAATGAAGGAAATCATACAGTATTTGACCTTCTCCCTCTGACTTATTTCACTTTGCATTATACCCTCAATGTCCATCCACGTTGTCACAAATGGCTGGATTTCATCGTTTCTTATGGCTGAGTAGTATTCCACTGTGTATAGATACCACATCTTCTTTATCTATTCGTCCCTTGATAGGCACTTAGGTTGCTTCCAAGTCTTGGCTGTTGTGAATAACGCTGCAATGAACACAGGGGTGCATGTACCTTTACAAATTGGTGTTTTCAAGTTCTTTGGATAAATACCCAACAGTGGAATAGCTGGATCATATGGTAGTTCTATCCTTGATTTTTTGAGGAATCTCCATACTGTTTTCCATAGTGGCTGCACCAGTTTGCACTCCCACCAGCAGTGTATGAGACTTCCCTTCTCTCCACATCCTCTCCAACACATGTTGTTTCCTGTCTTGTTAATTATAGCCATTCTGACGGGCGTGAGGTGATATCTCATTGTAGTTTTGATTTGCATTTCCTTGATAGTTAGTGACTTTGAACAACTTTTCATGTGTCTGTTGGCCATCTGTATATCTTCTTTGGAGCAATGTCTGTTCAGGTCCTTTGCCCATTTTTTAATCGGGTTGTTAGTTTTTTTGTTGTTGAGATGCATGAGTTCTTTATATATTTTGGAGATTAAGCCCTTATCAGAAGTATGGTTTGCAAATATCTTCTCCCAATTGTTAGGTTGTCTTTTCGTTTTGTTGATGGTTTCCTTTGCTGTGCAGAAGCTTTTTAGTTTGATGTAGTCCCATTTGTTTATTTTTTCTATTGTTTCCCTTGCCCGGTCAGACGTGGTGTTTGAAAAGATGTTGCTAAGACCAATGTCGAAGAGCGTACTGCCTATGTTTTCTTCTAGAAGTTTCACAGTTTCAGGTCTTACATTCAAGTGTTTAATCCATTTGGAGTTAATTTTTGTGTATGGTGTAAGGTGAGGGTCTACTTTCATTTTTTTGCATGTGGCTATCCAGTTTTCCCAACACCATTTGTTGAAGAGACTTTCTTTTCCCCATTGTATGTTCTTGGCTCCTTTGTCAAAGATTAGCTGTCCATAGATGTGTGGGTTTATTTCTGGGCTTTCGATTCTATTCCATTGATCTGTATGTCTGTTTTTGTGCCAGTACCATGCTGTTTTGGTTACTATAGCTTTGTAGTATATTTTGAAATCAGGGAGTGTGATACCTCCAGCTTTGTTCTTTTTTCTCAGGATTCCTTTAGCTATTCGGGGTCTTTTGTTGTTCCATATGAATTTTAGGATTCTTTGTTCTATTTCTGTGAAAAATGTTCTTGGAACTTTGATAGGGATTGCATTGAATCTATAGATGGCTTTAGGAAGTATGGACATCTTAACTATGTTAATTCTTCCAGTCCAAGAGCACGGAATATCTTTCCATTTCTTTGTGTCTTCTTCAATTTCTTTCAGCAATGTTTTATAGTTTTTGGTGTACAGATCTTTCACCTCTTTGGTTAAGTTTATTCCTAGGTGTTTTATTCTTTTTGTTGCAATTGTAAATGGGATGGTATTCTTAATTTCTCTTTCTGCTACTTCATTGTTAGTGTACAGAAATGCAACTGATTTTTGTATGTTGATTTTGTATCCTGTAACTTCACCGTATTCGTTTATTACTTCTAAAAGTTTTCTGGTGGATTCTTTAGGGTTTTCTATATATAAAATCATGTCATCTGCAAATAGTGACAGTTTCACTTTTTCCTTTCCAATTTGGATCCCTTTTATTTCTTTCTCTTGCATGATTGCTCTGGCTAGGACTTCCAATACTATGTTAAATAGGAGTGGTGCCAGTGGGCATCCTTGTCTGGTTCCTGTTCTTAGAGGGATAGCTTTCAGTTTTTCACCATTGAGGATGATATTAGCTGTGGGTTTCTCATATATGATCTTTATTATGTTGAGGTACTTTCCTTCTATCCCCATTTTATTCAGAGTTTTTATCATAAGTGGATGCTGTATCTTGTCAAATGCTTTCTCTGCATCTATTGAGATGATCATGTGATTTTTATTCTTCATTTTATTAATGTGGTGTATTATGTTGATTGATTTGTGAATGTTAAACCATCCCTGCATCCGTGGAATAAATCCTGCTTGATCGTGGTGTATAATCTTTTTAACGTATTGTTGTATGCAATTTGCTAGTATTTTGTTTAGGATTTTTGCATTGATGTTCTCAGTGATATTGGCCTGTAATTTTCTTTTTTTGTGTTGTCCTTGTCTGGTTTTGGTATCAGGGTAATGTCAGTTTTGTAGAATGAGTTAGGGAGCTTCCCCCACTCCTCAATTTTTTGGAAGAGTTTGAGAAGGATAGGTATTAAGTCTTCTTTGAATGTTTGGTAGAATTCACCAGGGAAGCCGTCTGGTCCTGGACTTTTATTTTTGGGGAGGTTTGTGATTACTGTTTCGATCTCCTTACTGGTGATTGGTCTATTCAAATTCTCTACTTCTTCTTGATCCAGTTTTGGAAGGTTTTATGATTCTAAGAATTTATCCATTTCTTCCAGATTGTCGAATTGGTTGGCATATAGCTTTTCATAGTATTCTCTTATAATCTTTTGTATTTCTGAGGTGTCTGTTGTAACCTCTCCTCTTTCATTTCTGATTTTACTTATTTGTGCCTTCTCTCTTTTTTCTTGGTGAGTCTAGCTAAAGGTTTGTCTATTTTGTTGATCTTTTCAAAGAACCAGCTCTTGGTTTTATTAATTTTTTCTATTGTTTTTGGTCTCTATTTCATTTATTTCTGCTCTGATTTTTATTATTTCCCTTCTTCTACTGATTTTGGGCTTTGTTTGTTCTTCTTTTTCCAGTTCCTTTAGGTGCATTGTTAGATTGTTTATTTGAGATTTTTCTTGTTTGTTGAGATAGGCCTGTATTGCTATAAACTTCCCTCTTAGAACCGCTTTTGCTGTATCCCATAAATTCTGGCATGTCGTATTTTCATTTTCATTTGTCTCCAGGTATTTTTTGATTTCTTCTTTGATTTCTTCGTTAACCCAGTCATTGTTCAGTAGCATTTTGTTTAATCTCCACGTATTTGTGGCTTTTCTGATTTTCTTCCTATAGCTGATTTCTAGTTTCATACCGTTGTGGTCAGAAAAGATGCTTGGTATTATTTCAATCTTCTTAAATTTATGGAGACTTGTTTTATGGCCTAATATGTGATCAGTCCTGGAGAATGTTCCATGTGCATTTGAAAAGAACGTGTATTCTTTGGTTTTTGGATGGAATGCTCTATATATCTCTACTAGGTCTATCTGTTCTAGTGTGTTGTTTAAGGCCAATGTTTTCTTATTGATCTTCTGTTTGGATGATCTATCCGTTGGTGTAAGTGGAGTGTTAAAGTCCCCTACTATTATTGTGTTACTGTCTATTTCTGTTTTTGTGTCTGTTAATAATTGGTTTATATATTTAGGTGCACCTACATTGAGTGCATAGATATTTACAAGTGTTATATCCTCTTGTTGGATTGTTCCCTTGATCATTATGTAATGCCCTTGTCTCTTTTTACAGTTTTTGTTTTAAAGTCTATTTTGTCTGATATGAGTACTGCTACCCCAGCTTTCTTTTCATTGCCATTTGCGTGGAGTATCTTTTTCCATCCCTTCACTTTCAGTTTGTGAGTGTCTTTAGGTCTGAAGTGTGTCTCTTGTATGCAGCATATATATGGGTCTTGTTTTTTTATCCAGTCAGCCACCCTATGCCTTTTACTTGGAGCATTTCGTCCATTGACGTTTAAAGTAGCTATTGATAAGTATGTACTTACTGCCATTTTTTAACTTTTTTTTTTTTCCTCAGTGTTTTAGTCGTCCTTCTCTGTTCCTTTCTTCTTCTATACAGAATTGATGGTCACTTTAGTTTGACCTCTGTCTGAAAGCTGTACTCTTTAACTCCCCTCCTCCCTCATGTTTTTGATATCATATCTAACCTCTTTTTTGTGCATTTGTATCCATTACTTTCTAATCATGGAAATAGATAATTTTTCCTATTTGTGGTCTTCTCTTTTCTCCTTAAATCAGTCCCTTTAACATTTCTTGTAGCACTGGTTTCTTGGTGACAAACTCCTTTAATTTTTGCTTATCTGGGAAAATTTTGATCTCTCCTTCCATTTTGAATGATAACCTTGCTGGGTAGAGTATTCTTGGCTGTAAGTTTTTTCCTTTTAGCACTTTAAATATATCGTGCCATTCTCTTCTAGCCTGTAAGGTTTCTGCTGAGAAGTCAGCTGATAGCCTTATGGGGTTTCCTTTGTATGTAACTTCATATTCACTTGCAGCTTTTAGGATTCTCTCTTTATCTTTAATTCTGGACATTTTGATTATGATGTGTCTTGGTGTGGGCCTCTTTGGGTTTATCTTGTTTGGGGCTCTCTGTGCTTCCTGTACCTGGATGTCTGTTTCCTTCCTTAGGTTAGGGAAGTTTTCATCTATTATTTCTTGAAATAGATTCTCTGACCCCTTGTCTCGTTCTTCTCCTTCTGGGACACCTATAACACGGATGTTAGTGCGCTTGATGTTGTCCCACAGGTCCCTTAGACTGTCCTCACTCTTTTTAATTCTTTTCTCTTTTACCTGTTCAGCTTGGGTAATTTCTTCTAGTCTTTCGTCCAGCTCACAGATCTGTTCTTCTGTATCCTCTACTCTGCTTTTGAGTCCCTCTAATGAATTTTTCATTATTCAGAATTCCAGTATTGTATTCTTCATTTCTGATTGGTTCTTTTTTATATCTTCCATTTCTTTGTTGACATTCTCACTGAGTTCATCTATTCTTCTCCCCAGATCAGTGAGCATCCTTAACACTCTTAGTTTGAACTCTCTGTCAGGTAGGTTGCTCATTTCTGTTTCACTTAGTTCCTTTTCTGGGGTTTTGTCCTGTTCCCTTACTTGGAATGTATTCTTTTGCCTCCTCATTTTGCCTCTTTCCCTGTGCTTGTGTCTACGTATTAGGTAGGTCAGCTACGTCTCCTGCTCTTGGATAGGTGACCTTATGTAAGTGATGGCTTAGGAGGCTTCCAGTGTGCTTCCCTCAGTTCTCAATGTTCCAGGGGTGACCCCTATGTGGGCTACGTGTGTCCTTCTGTTGTGGCCTGTTTGCTCTCCCTGTAGGCACCCAGGGAGGCTGAGTTATGCTCCTGGCCAGCTGTTGTAATGCTCAGCTGCTTGTAGTTGTTGTGGGCCCTTCAGTCTCTTTATCAGGTGTGGGGAGCCCCAGCACAGTTGGCTGCAAGTTCTAATACCACATTTGTGTTGCAGTATTTCTTTTAAGTGAGTAGGCCCCCAGTGTGGCAGGTTGTTAGGCTCAGGGCCTTACAATTGCTGTAAGCCTCTAGCCTATTAGGTCTCTTGTCAGCTCTCTGAGGATTGCAGCTGGGTGGGGCTGGCCTCAGGCACAGGAGCACCCAATTGTTTGAGGCTTTGGAAGGTGGGGCAAACCCCCTATATGGGTCTTTGAGAAGCACAAGTCTTCTGCAGCTGACAAGCCCTGCTGCCCACAGGTCCACACCCACAGTCAACACAGTCCTGCCCCGTGTGAGCACCCCGACCTCCCCAAGCGGATCCAGTCTCTCCACGGCGGCAGCCCCACACACTCCACCACTGCCCCACACTCTCTACCCGCTCCTTGTGCACACCCTGCCCCGCTTAAGTCGGCTCAGTTGCCAGGCTGCAGAGAATCCAGTCACCAATCTATGCAGGCCCACAAGTTGCCTGAGGGCTTGTTGTTGGGTGGGGCCAGTCTCTAGGGTGGGCTGCCTGCCCTGGCTGAGCTGGATTAAATCGGTGCTCTAGCGGGTGGGGCAGACCCTGGGCTAGCAGGCCTCAGGGAGAACTCCAATGGCGTCTGTGTCAGCACGCTCACACCAGGCCACAACAACGGCCGCCGCCAACGTCCCAGTCCCTGGAGAGGTCTCACCCCTCACCGAGATGCACTCAGGGCCTCTTAGGTGAGTCTCTTTTCACCAAAGCACTGTGCACCTTTCTTTCTGGTGATTTTAGGATGCTTTCTGAAACGGGTGAGTTTGCGCGTGGGCCCTTTAAGAGCCGGTTTTAGTTTCTTTGTGAGCCAGCTTTTCTGGGGGTGCTCCCCAATGCTTTAGTAGCAGGCAAAGTCAGATATTATGCCGCTGGTCTCGATTGTGCTGGGTCCACAAAATGCCCACAGCGGGGGCGCTCCCCGGCTCAGGGCCCCGCGCCTCCAGGGAGGCTGCGTACCTGTGAGCTGCTCCCGGTGGCCGTGAAGCTGGCGGCTTGTGAAGGCGGCATTTTTCTCTCCAGAAGGGAGTCTCTGCCTCTTCTACCCCAGTTAGGATTGTCCGTTGTTGCAGGAGTTCCTCTTATCCAGTTTTCAGTTCTGTCTCAGGGGTAATTTTTCCACGAGTAGTTGTAAATTGGCTGTGTCCACGGGAGGAGGTGAGTTCAGAGTCTGCCTACGCCGCCATCTTGACTCCGCCTCTCTTTTTTTTCTTTTAAATTATGCAGTTGGAAATTTCTTGGAGAGGCAATTTTACATAGTGGTTGAGAGTGGTTAAGAGTAGGCTCTAGAACCAAATTGTCTGGTTCTGATCCTGCTTATACCACTACTAGTTGTGTGAACTTGGGTAAGTTACCTCTCTGTGCCTCAGTCTCTTCTGTAATTGAGGATAATAATAGAATCTCCCTCCTAGGATTGCTGTGATGATTAAATGAACTGGTGCCTTAAAGTGTTAAGAACAGTGCCTAGCCCAGACTGGTGCTCAATAAGTGTTAACTATTAAAGAAAATGTTAGGTTCCTCCATAATGTTCTTTTAAGAAGAGTTGTTCTATGCTTTTAAGTCATTTAATCCTCCTTTGAGTAACTTTTTAGTGCATTGATGATTTTTAGATTTAAATTCAATCTGGGCTCTTATCAAAAAGCGGCTGAGAGACAGGGTCCTCTGTGCCCTCATCAAAAAGAGAAGTGCAGAGTTTTCTCTTCTTTCTGTGATTGTTAGTAAGATTAATTGCTGGCAATAATAGTAGAAGAGTTAAAGCTGCAAACAATAGCTCAATTGTGTGTTTAGGAAGTACAAGGAATTCAGTGTTGCTTATATGTGGTGTATAATGCCTGGAGAGGCAAGAGAAGAGGTGGAGGGATGTGGACTTTACCCTCTGGAGATGGGTAAAGTTAAACTGAAAGATCTTAAGAAGAGATATTTTCAGAGTGGAGATTGAAGCATGATTAATGACTGCTGGGAGAGCCCAATGAAGAGAAGCGTTGAAGGAGAAAGAAGAGATGAACCAATGAAGAAATGTTCTAGTCTCAGGAGCTGTGAATCAGAAACACAGGTGGAGAGGCTTACTCTGGATATTGAAAGAGTTGATGAATGATATTGAGTGCCCTGGTGAAATTGTGGATGCATCTTTCTGATGGCGTTCACCCACAGTTTGTAACAGTATTAAAATTCCCTCTATGTAAGACTGGAAAAGGCCATTCTGGAATTGAGGGGTTGCAGGGTGGATATCTTGAGAGAATATGGTGGCTATGAATTGAGTGATTCATTCATGTAGTAGTCTAGGCTGTAAATAGACATGTTAGTCTAGGGGGGAATAATAAGCCTCAAGAATACGGGAGATAAAGCACCCAGAATTTATAGTGAGATCTCAAAGAGCACAGGTAGCATGAGGGGTGAGAGCACTGGAGGGACAGCATCGAGGGTGAGGCAGTGTATTCGGTGTTGTGGAGTGATGACAGAGCTCAGGTTGTGCTCAACTGGGTGACAGTGAAGTTGTTGGGGATGAGATCGTGGAGCTGTAAGATCTATGGACTTTGTCCACCTGGGCGTTGAAATCTACCAGGATGATGGGAGAAGTTGGGTTTGAGATGTGGATACAGACGTTTTTGTAGGTTTAAGACCATGAGTCAGATTTCAGCGAAAGTGCCAGAGTACTAGGCAGCCAGAGATAACATCAGTTGAAGTTATAGATGTGGTTAAAAAACTAGATATTATCAGTTTCAAAATGGGGCTTTTTGCCTGAAGGTAAAAGAGTACTAGGTAGAATCAACAGCAACAGTTAGTTAATAAGTAATCTTTAGACTTTAATGACATTTTCTATACACTCTCTGTTTTCCTGTTTTGCAGATGATAAATCTAGGGCCTAGAGCAGGAAGTGACTTGGTCAAGGTCCCACAGCTACGCAGCTAGTAAATAGTGGAGTCAGTATTTGAGCCCGGGTGTCTTTACACTATTCCACCTCTGTTGGTCATTGGAACTAAAAGTGTTTATTATTTTAATTTTCATAATTTGGATTGAAACCAGCTTTTAGAAATTTTGAGTCTTCTTTTGAAATTGGAACATAATCTTACACATATTTTATCATTTTTAATAGACAGTGATTTTTAGTATTTCTTTGTTACTATTTTTTCCCATTTTGAAATAAGAAAGGATGAACTAGCATAATATTTATTTCATCCCTTGCTGCCTTTCTCCATTTACTTGACCTCACTAAATAACATACATTCATTTCTGTTGTCTGCCCTGGGATGTTAGAAATTTGCCATTTCCAAACCTCCTCTCTAGGTTAAACAATTATTCTAATTTAAATACTTGGCCTTCCTACAAAAAGAAAAATCTGTCTGTGACTAACCTTGGGACTCTAGGAATTGTTTACTTTGAACTTTTAGCACCACTGCGCATCCTTTGAACTCCAGCTGTCTTGTTTCACTGTGCAGCAGTCATCCTGTGGGAACAGTGCCGTTTCAAATTTTTACCTCCTTTTTACACTCAGGGAGAATTAAAAGCAGCAGTATCTCATTATAAGCAGTGGGCTACCCAAAGTTTCTAGGCTGAGAAAATAAAACTTGGAGAAAGAGAAGAAGGTAATATCTTTCATTTTCTGTACCTGAATTATATAATAATGGCTTAACTCCTCCTCTCCCACACTTCGATAAACATTTCTGTCAAATCTGATCAAAAGATAGAGCACTTTCCATTGGAGCTTTTGGTTTGTATAAGTAATTGTCAGTTTTTAAAGTCATTTTTATAATTTTGCTGTGAGAATGATGCAGTTAGCATCCGTTGTCTGTGCTGTAATGGTGTACACTAATGGTCTACAGCCCTGTCTTTCACAGAGTGATTTTGGAAGCAACATAATTTTCAGAGATCTGAAAGGCTGAGTTTGATATATAAAAGGAGTTACCATAAGGACTAACAACCATTCTTATTTCTCGTATCCTCAAAATGGTACTCCTGCCCCCTCTTCCACTCCTATGTTGTCCAGGATGTGCTGAGTTTTGTTTCTGCTCTGGAAAATGCAGAGGGAAAGAGAAACTAAATATATGAGGAGAAAAAAAAATATCTGATAAAATATCTTTATTGTAGTCCTTCAAACTTGTAGTCTTTTAAATTTGTTAAAGTATGTACTATTTTATAAAATATATATTTTGATCCTTTTGCAAATATTAAATTTACAGTATTATCTTATTCAGTGTTATGGCTAAATGAGAAGTAGAAGAATCACTGGTTTCTCAGGAGCTAAAGATTATTATTTTAAACTTGCATTCATTTGGTCAATTGATTGAGAAACTACTATGTCCCAGGCACTACTGATTACATACATTTGTGTCACTTTTTAGTATAGCTTTGTATAGTCAATTATTTTCAAAAGAAATTCAGAAAATAAGAAAAAATGTTATGTATTTACTGACACATTTGCCATTTTTGACATCCATCATTCCATCTGAAGGTCTCAGTTTCTATTAAGTATCATTTTCATTTTGCCTGAAGAACTTTCTTCAGTACTTCTTGTAGTGCAGGTCTCCTAGCAGTGGATTCTTTCAGCTTTTGTTTGTCAAAAAATACCACCTTCGTTTTTGAAGGATATTTCCACTGTGTACAGGATGCAGGGTTGGCAGATTTTTTTTTCTTTCAGCACCTTAAAGATACCATTCCATTGTTCTCTAGCTAACATTGTTTCTGACGATGTCAGTGAATACTTTTATCTTTGTTCCCGTATTTATATTGTTTATTTTTTTCTCTGATCACTATTAAGATTTCTCTTTATCACTGGTTTTGAGTGATTGATTATAATGTCATTATGATATGAAATTTTCTTTGTATTTATCCTGCTTGGCATTTGTTTAGCTCCCTGAATCTATAGATTATAGTTTTTATCAAATATGGAAAATTTTCAATCTTTATTTCTCCAAGTGACTTTTCTGCCCCTTCCTTCTGGGAACCGATTATACATGTGTTAGCACGCTACATATTTGTTCCACAGCTCACTGCGGCTCTGTCCTTCTGTTTTTCCTCAACTGTTTCCCCCCTCTGTCCTTTGTTTTGGATGGTTGATGTTGCTGTGTCTTTAAGACATGCATCTTTTCTTCTGCAACTAAGCTCACACATTTAATTTTTCATTTCGGATGTTGTATGTTTTAGCTTTAGAAATTCTATTTGGTTCTACTTTCGTATTTTTCACTTTTCTCATTTTACTCATTTTCCTTGAAATCTTTCAGCATATTTATACTATCATTTTAAAGGTCTTTGTCTGCCAATTCTATCTTTATCATTTCTGAGACTAACTGATTTTTCTCCTGTTTTTGTTTCTTTTTATGTGTAGTAATTTTTGACTGCATGCCATGAATGTTATGTTGTTGACTGTGTGTGTGTGTGTGTGTGTATGTGTGCACGCATGTGTGTATTTTAATTTTCCCTTGAACTGTGTTGACTTTTATTTTGGCAAACAGTTAAGTTACTTGTGGATCAACTCACTCATTTCAGTGTTCATTTTTAAACTTTATGTGGGCGAATCTAGAGTAGCCTTTACTTTTGGGTTAATTTAACCCTCCTCCTGAGGCATGGCCTTTTTGAACTCTCCACTGAAAGCCCTGGATGTTCAACAAAGCTGCTGAAAGGTCACGTTCTCTCCCAGCTCTGTGTGGCCTCTGGGAATTGTTTGGCTTCCAGCTCCCTGGCGGTTGTTCTTTGTCTGGCCTCATGGAATTTCACCCTGAACACATACACTTGGTATTTGGCTAATACTCAAGGAGATCCTGTGCAGATTTATGGAGCTGTGTCTCTGTATACTTTCCTCCTTGGGGGACCTCTCCTCACAAATTGCAACTTCCTCAGCCTCCCCAAACTCTGATCTCTGTCTCCTCAACTTGGTGAGAATGGCATTTGTGCTTGGATTCCTCCTCCTATGCCACAGTCTATATAGTATATGTGTATAGTGTATAATATATGCTACAGTATGTAGTATGTGTATGTATATAGTACATAGTATAGTAGATGTATAGTACCTTTAGGCAAAACCTAGGGTACTCTTAGGGCTCATTTCATTTGTTTTTTCCCTCAAGGTGGCTGTCCTTCCCTGCCAGCTGTATAGTATCTAAAAATAGTTGTATCATGTATCTTATGCAGTTTTCTTGATGTTTGCAGGAGGAAGGCTTGTCCATCATGGCTGAAGCAGAAGTCCCTGCTAATTTAGTTTTGATTCTGATGTATTCTTAGTTAAGTGGGTGCTTGGTTAATGGGAATCCTGCCCAGCTGTGGTGCAGGGTGTTGGAGGGCCATGCCTCTGAGATTTGGGCTTTGGTGTTGACTCACCTGGTGTAGGATCCCAAGTAAGCACAGGCTGGGCCATCTTGAATGACAGTAACATTACTAGCAAGTTGCAGCAATTTTATTAGATTACTTTCATTAATTTAGGGCTACTGAAGTTTTGAAAAATGGTTCACTTTTTGTTATACCCTCTTGAATCAGATCCCATTCTTATAAATCATGTTTTCCTGATGTGAATTGATTTAGCTGTGTTGTTAATTACTATATCCTTTTAAAATTTTAGGAGCAGCATTTCTTGCTATTACAACTATCTATGCTGAGACTGGGTCAGGTTTTGTAGTACCAAGTGCTTCTGCCAAAGCAGGAGTGGAAGCTATGCACAAGTGAGTACTACCGTGTTAATCTTGTCGCCAAAGGTGAGTAATGTACTTTAGTAACTCATGGACCTAAATTCCTGCATTCTGGTCTCCATCCAGAGAAAAGTAGAACAGAGATTAATTTGGATTCACCTGGAGACAGACATTCTGTCTCCTGGATAAGTCCTATTTGTCTATAGCAACACTGTCCAATAGAAGTTTCTGCAGTGATGGAAATGTTCTATAAATCTGCATTATCCAATAGCCACGTGTGGCCAGTGAACCCTTGAATTGTGGCTACCGTGACTGAGGAACTAACTATTATTGAATTTTAATTACTTTAAAATTAAAATTAAATAGCCGCGTGTGGCTCGTGGCTACCATGTTAGACAGCACAAGACTGTAGCCTTTTCTTCTCTCCCGTGCATCTTGACTAGTGCCACCCCTGACCTCTCTTAAACACACCTTCATCCTTTTATTATACCTACTGTACAGGATTAATAGGGCAAGCGTAGACCAGCGACCACTTGCCAGGTCTCGTGGCCTTTTCTCAGCAGCACGATTGCTTTTTGAATCTGTTCCCCATTGGCCTTTTCCACTGTCTTTGTTGTAATGTAGGTTCTCGTTGTGGCTTACTGTAGCAACTCTATAATGTGTTTCTCTGCTACCAGTCTCTTCCCTCTTTATTTTTTAATCACCTTCCCACCAGAATCATCTTTCTAAAAATACGGATCTTTATAATACTCCCTAGCTGAAAATCATAGATCATTTTTTCATTACTCTTTGGAATAAAAACCGAAATTCAGTATGGCGTTCTAAACAGACTTGTCCCTGACGTCTGTTTATTCATTGATTTATTTGATAAATATTTATTGTGCTAGGGACCAGGGAGAGGACAGTGAGAGAAGCAGGAGAGCCCTCCTCCTCGCCTGAGCCTATGTTCTTATACCATTACTCCTGTCTCTCGTTGCCCTTGGACTGCTCCACATTTCCTTAAAGGTGCCATGCATTTTCCTATCTCTATGGCTGGGTTATGCTGCTGTTGGAAATTGCTGCGATATTTTGCCTGCTTTCAAGCCTCTTGTCATATCACCTCCTCTGGGATATTTTCTCTCATTTGTCTAGAACAGAATTAATCATTCTCTACTCTGTGTGCCCTTAAAACGTGGTTTATTCTAGTCTAGTGAGAAGACTCATACACTAATAAATAAATGCCATCCTGTGTTATAGAGTCTAAAATGAAGGTCGTGTACCAATATATAGTAGGGGTATGATAGACTGCTTTTTAACATGTCATTAAAGCTATCTTACTTCCTCACTAGAATGTGAGTTCTGTGAGGAAAGGGACCAAAGCTTATGTATCTTTGTATACTCACTGCTTAGTGGGATCTGGTCCATAGCTGGTGTTCGTTGCTTGCTAAACTGCATAATTATTCTCTTTTTCCAGTAGTTGCAAAGTACTTTTTAACATTTAAATCAGTAATACACATTTGTTTGAGATAAAAAGATTAATATTACTCTACTCAGAAGTTGAGTCTTAGTCTGAATAGAGATAATTACCTTTTTTTAAGGTCAAATGGTATTGGAAATAAGGGATTGGAACTTGACTATTTTGGCCCCATTTGTTCAATATAATACTTGTTTTGTTGGGACCTTTGTATCTTGTTAAAGGTTTCAATTTCATGTCCTTTAAGGACTATGGTTTTGTGCTACTTTTTTTTTGTATTACTGCATAATGTATTGTACATAGTAGATGTTCAATAAATGTACCTTCCTCTCCAGCCTGAGTCCCCATCAGCTCTCTTCTCATACTTGATAGTAAACAGTTGTACCGGATAAGGCCCTGTAGGTCCCCAGATACTGCGTGTTGTTTGTGCCTGTGTCCTTTACTCATACTGGCCCATATGCCTGGGCTGTCTTCTTTCTCTTTCTTACCCTCTATTATTTTCCATCCTCTTCTCCTTCCCCCTTGCCTCCCACAATAAAGCCCTAATGCTTCTTCAAGTGTCAACTGAAATATCACCTGTTCAAGGAAGCCTTCCCTCTCACTTCCAGTAGACTTAGGTACTTCTTCCTTTAAGCAGCCGTGACACACATTACACAACTCCCAGTACAGTAACTAGTTCGTTATACAGCTAAACTGACCTCTCAAGAGAGAGGGACTGCTCTTGAGAGCAAGGACTACCTTTCTTTATTTGAAGGTAAACAACACTTATGGAGTTTTTTTTTTTTTTTTTTTTTTTTTAAAGATTTTATTTATTTTATTTTTTCCCCCCAAAGCCCCAGTAGATAGTTGTATGTCATAGCTGCACATCCTTCTAGTTGCTGTATGTGGGACTCGGCCTCAGGATGGACAGAGAAGTGGTGCCTCAATGCGCACCCGGGATCCGAACCCGGGCCACCAGCATTGCAGCGCACGCACTTAACCACCAAGCCACAGGGCCGGCCCACTTATGGAGTCTTGACACCTAGTAAGTACACAGTAAACATCTGTTGATAGAGCAACAATGATGGCTAACATATATGGAATGTATTGTGTTCAGCATCTTAACATGCCCAGTGAGCTGATGAGGCGGATTCCTTATCATGTTGCAATAGTTCTTCAGAATGTAAGCTAGTTTAATGAGAGCTAGCACTGGAACACATTTATCTGGCACACCTCTGAGCAGAGATAGGACGGCTTTTCCTCTAGGTAGGTTTCCTTAATAGATTGCTCAGTTTTTCAGAGGATGCTACTATATACTCTGTTCAGCTCAGTACTTCTGATAAGACGCAAAGTTACTACTCACCTAGCAGTATGGAGTAGGTGCACTACAAATACGTGCCCAGGGTAGGTGTGGTCATGTACTCTGCCAAAAGCATCACTCAAAGAGGCAATTTTTATGTCTGATTTGCCTGAAAGAGATGCAGCCCACCCATTTCTCTAAAATGCACTTGTGGATTAAGTCAGATTTACAGACTGCTTGGAGCACATGCCCCCTATCCTATAGAATTGGTTTTACTGAATTGGCCTTTGAAGTGATGCTGTCAGCCATGTTAATGGATATCACATTAAACTTATCCCTTTGTATCTATTGCAAGGATACAGTATCTTAAGGACATTATTATATTACATAATTTTGCTTTTATAAGTCTTCTTGGAAGAAATTTTTTCTGATTTTTTTATCAGAATCAATTGTGCTTCTTCTGAGAAATTAGCTTGCTTTTTTCCTTACGGGCACTGCGCGTTGTATAACTGATTAGGCTTACCTTTTTTGCATACTGTCATGGAAAGAGTAGATACAAATTTTTGGACTGCTTATTGTAATTATATGAAATGTCGCAATACATTTAGGTATTGGCTTCATTCTTGGCTCCTTTGTATTTCCTTAACCTTGTTTCTTTTTTTTCCCTCTCTTTCTCTCTTTCTCCCTTTCTCCCCCTCCCCCTTCTTCCTCATTTATGTGATATGTATTTTTTTAAGTTACCGTTAAGTCATTTTTAATACTAGATTAGGTATATATACACACAAATATAAATTCCTAAAATAAGTTTAGATAATAAAAGTTACACCTATCTGTCAAGTAGGCTTTTAAAACAAGTTGCTTCAAGTTTCCATGTTTGCTATTAGTGTCATATTTTCCTTTAGGGCATTTGGTAAGATTTTGTTAGGTTCCTATTTCCTCTCGAGCTCAGTTCAACAATTCTATTAAAATCTAGTTAAACATGGATGTGGTTCATGTTTTAACTCTCTATGTAATCCATCTCTTACTGAATTAGACCACTTGTGATGTTGCAAAATTGTAATCCAATGTACTGTAAATAAAGTTATATTGAACTTCATAAATGTGCGATTGAACTCCAGAAAACGTCGGGGAGGGGCATGAGTCTCTCACTTTTTTATGCTAAGTAATGAAACCTACTCTAAAAATATATATTGATATTGGATTTGGTTCTAAAATGTGAATGATGAGATGTGAATGTAAAATGTGAATCCCATAGTGATTAAGGACACTGAAAGGTAAATGGAGGATAGTGTAGCAGAGTGATTAAGGGCACAAATTCTGGAGCTGGACCACTTAGGATTGACTCACTAGCCATATGACCCAGAGCAAATCATTTAACCTCTCTGTGACTCAGTTTCCTTGTCTGTAACATGGGGAATAATAATAGTACCTACTTGTTGGATTGTAGTCTCTGGCATGGAGTAAGCATGCAGTGAGTCTTGGTTGTTATTTTTAACATGTAGTATAATATTTTAGCATCTGTGTTGTTTATTTTAATTTTTAGGTCTCTTGCAGCTGAATGGAGTAAATATGGAATGCGATTCAACGTGATTCAACCGGGGCCTATAAAAACCAAAGTAAGTTTTAGTTTGCTTGTGATCACCTTGTGAATGATTAAGGCACGAAACAGTGATAGGTATATTCTGATTGTTGTGCAGGACTTTCCAGGGACGCCTGAGTTTGGAGCCCTGGTGGTGGGGAGAGGGTTCTTCCATTAGCCAACAGAAGACGTGAGGAGGTGGGCGGGAATGCGCAGCTTCACAACTTCTTGACAAGCTCTAATTCGGTGTCTAAATCTTCTGGGATCTTTTATGCCATCAGTTTTTTTATTTTGTCCCATTTGCTTCAATGATCTGTTATTGTCTTATATTCTTAGTTTTTACCATATTTTAAAGATTCTTACTTCGATTGACATCCTTTTTTTAAAATCATGGAAATATAACTATATTTTTAGTTTAAGAGATGCTCTAAAAATTTATCATACAGGCTTGCTGTTGCTATAGGTAGCATTTTCTTTGACTCATATCTGTGCCTTTTCCCTTTCCAATGCTCAATTATGCATGTCATCTAACTCCCACGTCCCTCTCATTAAAAATCCTTCTGATGGCATGCATTTCACTTATAATCAATAATCCTTACAGATACTCAATGCAACTCATAATTATCCCTAATGCTGTTATAGATGTTGCCCACAAGGTCCACAGGTTCTCTCTTCTCTCACATTACCCCAAATAACTTCACTTGCATACTTTTTGTTTTCGTGTAAAGCAAGAATTCACAATCCCAATAGAGATGTAGTTTTGAAGGCCCAGGTGAAGTCTGATAACTTGTTTCAGTTGTATAAACACATTGGAAAATAATGCTAAGGAGCATTTGGGTCGTAGGTAGTTCTTGGGTTTTAAATATTAACATGAAAATGGCTGTATTAGTTTATTTATCAATTTAAAGAGAGGAAAATGGAAAGAAACACTACCTTAGTGTGTGAAACTTGATTGAATATCTTATTTGATTGACACTGCAATAATAAAGAGTGTAATAAAATTAATGGAAAAATAACTCAAAAGCATTTATTAAAACACATGATTCAGGATGGTGCTATGCTGAGCACTATCTGGAAAGGAGTCTCTAGTCACAGAAGCTTCTTTCTAGGATGTTAATATCAAGGAAAAATCACCCTCATGTTATTTATTTGTTTAGCATGTATTTACTGAGTGCCTACTGTGTGCAGAAGTACTGAGAAAGGTACAAAACATTTGTGACAAAGTGCTTTCCGTCAAGGAGCTTATAGTCTAGTAGTAGACATATAAAAACTAGATAAGCTATATAACAGGCATATGGTTTACAGGGACTGAGAGAAGATCGCAGTACAGAAACTCCCCAGCGAGCACTCGTGGAACCGGGATTGGAGGCAGTTGCTCCCTTGTCTCTGCTGCTTCCTCCCTGCCCGGGGAGAGCTGCAGGGCTCAACGGAGTGAGTGCTGCTCTGTCTCATACCTGTGTTATTGAAGAAAACTGGCACCTAGACTGCCAGGCAGTAGTGTAGAAAAATTCAGTCGTTTTTATTAAGCAGTGCACATACATACTTCATCTTGTCTGCTCCTTCACATCATTAACAGAAGACAGGAATTGTTTGGCAGATTTAGTTATGGTTTTTCTCTCTGTGGGATCTCCTTGAATTTAATATTCCTACATATTTGTTTTCTTCCTTTCCTATTATTTTGAGAAGAAGGGAGAAGAGGAATTTCCTCTTACATACTTCCTACTTGAGTCATTTTTCTGTGTTTACCAAGTCAATGACAGTAGCACCCCTACCTCCACCACAAACAGGCTTGTCCATATTTCAGAGTACTTTTGTACACCGTCACCTGTCGCTTAGTGAAGTGATACGTTCTGAGAAACGTGTCAGGAGGCGATTTCGTCCTTGTGCAAAGGTCATCAAGTGTACTGAAGGGGAGCAAAATTTGCCACCCTAAAATGTGTCTCTTTAACCTGAGGATTATTTTAGGCTGATGATTTTTTAAGAAACAACAGACTTAGAAAGTTTTTCTTGTTACCTCCCCCATGACTGCCTAAAAGAATTCAGATAAAAAGACTGATCTCAGGGAGCGAGCTATCACCTTAGCATAGCATGAATTAGGTGGTAGTCAGGGAGGAACCTAGAAAAGCCTGTTTGTTGGGCTCCTCTCTATGATCTTCTGATCTGTATAGCCAAACACTTGTTTTCCAAATATTTGCTCCTTTTCACCTACCTGTGAATTGCCCTCCTTCCCTTTGAAGTCCCTGACTCTCCACACTGCCAACGTCTTCTTTTGTCTTTAGTTGAGGATGGTATTTAAGGTGAGGGCTTCAGCTATTTTGGCAAGTTACTTGGTTTTCCTGGGTTTCTCCCATGTGTACATGTTATTAAACTTTTGTTTGTTTTTCTCTTGTTAATCTGTCTCATATCAATTTAATTCTTAGACCAGATAGAAGAACCTAGAAGGGTAGAGGAAAATTTCTTCTTCCCCTGCAGTACCTACACAAACCTAGATGGAATACCCTACTACACACTGGGCTCCATGGTACTAATCTTGTGGGACAACTGTTGTGTATGCAGTCTGTCGTTGACCAAAACGTCATTGTACAGTGCATGGCTGTAGATTTTCTCATTTCTCATACATGGCAACAATTTTTTGAGGTAGTTAAGACAAATTCTCATTTCACAAATGAAGAAACTAAGGTGAAAAGGTTGCATTTTCTAGTGATTTTTTAAGGTCAATATTAGGTAAAATGACCTGTTTGGAGCTAAAGTGAATGTGGAAGAATTTGGCAAAGTTCTCTGTTGCTTACAAGGCCTAAGGTATGAATAGGCTACCATAGTAACATTCTATTTTATGCAAATTTGTGTCTTAAATAGGAAAGAGATTGCATTAAAAAAAATGCAACTGAACTGTTTTCTTAATTTCTAAGGGTGCCTTTAGCCGTCTTGACCCAACTGGAGCATTTGAGAAAGACATGATCAACAGAATTCCCTGTGGTCGGCTAGGAACTGTGGAAGAACTTGCAAATCTTGCTGCTTTCCTTTGTAGTGATTATGCTTCTTGGATTAATGGAGCAGTAAGCATTCTTGTTTCTCTTGACTTTTGGGAGGTGGATTTAGGGTGGGGAGGCATATTGTGGAGCTAGTCTTGACAATATTGAATGTAAATATGATTTAAAATATTTAGCTGTAAATAATATAAAAATAATTATTAATATATACTGTTTAGCTTATGAAATGTATTCATTGATAAATTAATTTTATTAAGTACAAATTGCTCTGGTTAGCCATGCCTTTAAGATGATCTTTAAGATTGGGTACAGTTTGAAATTGTGAAGATGATGGAAAGAGGATTCTAAAGAGAGTAAGTCAATTTAGGTTTAATCATCAATTTTGTCTTTAAAATTTGGGCTTTGATGGAAGGTGCCAAGGAGGTATTCCATCCAATTAGGATGGGAAAATGGCTAATGGTTATGAAAGTTTTTAACAGGAGTTAGTTTCAGAAGTTTTTAATATTTTTTTTCAGGTCATTAGATTTGATGGTGGAGAGGAAGTACTTATTTCAGGGGAATTCAACAGTCTGAGTAAGGTAATGCCATTTTGGGTATATAATATAATATGAGCAGCTAAGATACTAAGCTTTAAAAATATGCAAGAACCACATTAAATTGACTTTTTCTTTTTGTGTTAGGTCACCAAGGAGCAGTGGGAGACAATAGAAGGACTCATCAGAAAGACTAAAGGTTCCTAAGACCACTCTGGCCTCTGTCTTGGTTACAGAAAAAGTCAAGGAATAGAAATGATACAAACTGTCTGTAATCTTTCAAGTATTTTCAAGTCTAATAAATTGTTAAGTAACCAGCAGTCATTGAGTGGCTGTGGTGTGCCAGGCCAGTGGTGGGTGGACATGGTGTATTCAAGGATAAATAAGATGAGATATTGTCCCTTCAAAAAATTAAAAAAAAATAAGAGCGAGTGAGGCTTAGAGAGGTAAAAAGTGCTTGAAAGTGCAGAGAAAGGAACAGATATTTTTAACCTGGAAAAATCAGGAGAAACTTAATGGTGAAAGTAGCGTTTGATTTACATATTAAACCATGCCCGTGGTGATGGGGCCTATAAGAAAGTAAAGGGTCTACAGTAAAGTTAATGGACTCTGTCTTCCTACTGTTTTTCCTTTTCATTGGACTTGTGAATTATCTCCTTTAGATAGCTCAATATTAATTCAAACAAATTTTATGAGGACTTGTTTTGTAGCCAGGCTTTTTACTTGGTACTGAGGATAAAACAGCAATAATCTACAGCCTTGGCCCTCTTGAACCTCATTATCTAGCAGGATAGACAGACCTATAAATAATTATTTATGATGCATCATGATAAATATGATTCCAGCAGTGTTAAAGTGTGGAGGTGGAAGTAATCCATTCTGTCTTCAGAGTTTAGAGGAATTGACACCTAGGAGATAGCATTCCATCTTAACTCTAAAAGAAGAAGAGATTTCTCTGGGTAGGGAAGATAAATAAAGCTTATAAAATATTTTTGTGTATAATTTTATTTTATTTCATATTTGATTTGATTAATTTGTTATCTTGAGAAGCAAGTAATAAGAAAACCACAGTTTCAAGGCTATATAGCTGTAACTTTGAGCTTATATTTTAAAAAAGGTCTATTTTGCTTTCATAGGAATCACTCGTAACATACTCACTAGACTGACTATGCCCATTACCCAGATTACTAAGCGAGGGGGCCTGCTTCCATCATAACTTCCTCTGAATAGATTTGCAAAGGAATCTACTTTCCTATTTGAATTTATGTGCTATAAGCCACATATGAAAACCCTTATTACATTGACAGTTAATTGTGAACATAAATTACATTTAAATTGTGTACATAAATGGCTAATGTTACAGGTTTGCAATAAGTGGCCTTTACAGTCCTAATTGTAGTGGCTTTCACTGGGCTTTTTTAGGATGGTACACTTTTTCTTTACACTCTGGCAATGCAGGTACACAGTCTGCATTTTACCTTAACACTAATCCTTGTTTTCCTCTCATCTATCTACATAGGTCTCCTTCCTGTTTAAGTTATCAATACCTCTTGTGGTATAGGAAAAAAAAGTGCCAGTGGTTATAAGTGACCTTGTGTAACTTTCATCACTTCTTATTTTCTTCATGATAAAATTCAGGATTATAGTATCTGCTTCACAGGTTGTTATGAGGATTAAGTGAGATGCAAGAAGTAAAAACATCATATAAAATGTAAAACATACATGGGGCCCTGCTGTCTTTCTCCCTTTTCATCCTTATAACATGCTTATCACAGAAAAGGTGAGAATACAAGAGAATAGAAAAAATAAAAAACTAACTTCCTACAGACAACTTCTGTTAGTATTTTGGGTTTTGGCATATTTATTTTCAGCCTTTTGCTTTTTTATTTAATTTTTATTTTTTATGAAAGTAATTTGTTTATATAACTTACACAGGAAAGAGTATGACTGTAGTCCCCGCTCCACAGCTCTCTTTTCATAGTAACCATCTTCAGCTCTTTTAACTATTCTTTTTCTTCTGCAATATACACTCTTCCCCTCCACTAATTCTAGCAATATAACATATTCCAATTTCTGGTTTAGTTAATATTCAGTGTTTACCTTTTTATAACTTTATAAATATTGTTTTTTTCCCCAGTATTTTCTCAACCTCTCTCCTTTTTGTTAACAGTTGAGATTGTATGATAAATCAGATTCTGGTTTTTTTCATAAATATGATTTTTTGTATTTCATTGTTTACATGTATCATACTTTAATTCTTTATTCTTGGAATTAGGTTATTTTTATTTTTCAGTATTATATATAAAACTGTGACGAACATCTTTGTGCATAAAACATTTTCAGAATTTGGAATTTTTTCCTCATGATAGATTCCTAGAAATAATATTAGTAATCAAAGGTTATAAAGCTTTTAAAGACCTTTCAGACATGTTTCCAAATTGTTATTCCTAAGGTTTGTATGGGTTTAGAACACCCTGAGCTGTGTATGATAATGCCATTTTCAACAAATACCTACAAATATGGGGTATTCCCACTTTCAAACTATTTACCAATTTCATAAGTAAAAAGTGATAGCTCCTTCAAACGTGTTTATTTAATTATTAGTGATATTGAATACTTTTCTACACTTATGAATGTCTTGTTTGTCTTTTTACCTATTGATGTCTTAATTGGGTATTGTAAAAATTTTGATTTGTCTGAATTTGTATACAAATTTTTCTCCTATTAATCATCTCTTAGAGTTTGCTTCATTAATATATGTTATTACAAATGATGAATGAGGAAGCAAAGCTTACAAACATGGCAGAGAGGACCAAAAAAGAGAAATCATGAGAATATCAGTTAATTAAAGGTTTTCCTAAGAAAGAAATTTCTTAGGAAGTCTGAAAGAGAAACAAACATTGATGGATAATCACTATATTTTATGACATACCACCTTTGGGCTGTAACCATATCAATGTTTCACCTTAAGAATTACCATTTGTCACTCTACTTAGTAACTTCTCTACGAATCCTGCTGCTAATGCACTAATGGAAGAGTTAATACTCAGCAAATTCAAGTGAGGATTATTGGTGACAATATCCCTCATTTTATGATTAATAGATGAAAACATCTCCAGGAAATGTTTCAGGTATGGAGTAACAGCTCTTGTTTCTTTATTGTTCTTGTGGAAAAACTAAAGCAGCAAGAATTTAAGTGACTTTGAATAATAGAATTTAGGGCTGGAAAAGTCTTAGAAGATACTGTTCTCAGCCCCTTCATTTTATAGTTGAAGGAGCTGAGGCACAAGTAAGTTATGACTTGCCCAAGGTCACACAGTTAGTCAAGCTCATGTCTCCTGCCCAACGGGACCAGTTTCTTGGGATCATAATTTAAACCAAGAGACAATAACAGAGTCTCTATGAGATACAGTTCTATTGCAAAAGCCTTCAAGGGGAAAATGCCCATTAATTTTTTTTTTTTGATCAATTTTATTATTTTGTTCATTGAACATAAAAATATGTATTAGACTTTCACAAATTCATTTTCAACCTTAATCCCTTTAACTTTAATTTTCTGATAAGAGCTTACATTTCTCAGCTGCAAGGTAAAGTAATCCTTGGGTTTGGAGACTGAATATATGGTGCTTTGTATAAAATCTCAACTCCTTCCTTACCCTGGCAGAGGAAATCTTGCCTGCTCTGCCTTGTGCTCCCTCTCTGCTCCCATCCCAGGCTCTGCCACAGCAGCTTTCTTTCACTTCCTTAGGGTTGTTCACCCTGGAGCCTTTGCACTAGCTGCTTCTTTGTCCTAGGAATGTACTTTTCCTGATCTTTATGTGGCTGGCTTCTTCAGAGAGGCTTCCCTAAATCCCTGCTTGCACACAATTAATATTTTTAACTTTTTAGTTGACATATGATTTCTCTAAAAGTACACAAGTCATGAATTATCACAAAACAAATATATTTGTGTAACCACTACCCAGATAAGAAACAACATCACCAGGAATCCAGAAGCCTTGCTTGTGTACCCCATCATGATTCCCTTTCTCTCCCTAAAACTAACCGCTGTCTTGACTTCTAGCACCATAGCTAAACTGCTTTGTAAGTTTATGTGAATAGAAACACACAATACATATTCTTGTGTTTCTGACTTTTTTTTGTAGCAATGTCTCTTGATTACTAATAAAGTTGCTTACTTTTATTGTTTTTAGATATTTAGATATCCTTTTATTTGTGAAATGCCAGTTCAACTTTCTTACACATTTTTCTATTGGGTTATATTTTTTTAAAATTTATTTTTAGGAGTAATGCTTATATATTTTGGATATGTAACTTTGTCAGTTATATGGGTTACAAATTGTTGGAGGAAGTCATTGAGAGGATGTGACTGCTAGTTGACTTGCAAGCTGGTTATGGGCTTTCCCCCTCCCCTGTCCTTGGAATGTACCTTCTGCCTGCCATTCCCACAAGCCGGAGCCATTTCAAGGATGCACCCTCGAGAGAGTAAGGTTTTGTTGAGACCATCTGGACTAAATGTGTGACTGAACCCAGTTAAGGCCTCTATATAAACTTGTAAGATTCTGGTGGGTAGGAGCAGAGATATCATCTTGTGGCTGCCCAAAACAAGCCTGGGATGTAAGTCCCCTTGCTTATTAAAACTGCCACCTACCCACCGGCCTCTGTCTTCGGTCTCTCCCTGCCCTCTGTGTATGGGGGCCGGTTTCAGATTTTACCCGGGAACTCCTGAGGGTGCGAGCCAACACAAATATATCCTCACACTTAGACATTTGAGTTTTCACTCTCTTAATATTGTCTTTTTGGGAACAGAGTTCTTAGTTTTAATAGAGTCCAGTTTTTCAATCTGTTTTTTCATAGTTGGTTGTTAAGAAATCTTTCCAGGCATGAGGTAGTGAAGACAGTCTCTTATGTTGTCTGCACGCCTTTCACATTTAGATTGATGATGTACCTATAATGAATTTTGTTTGTGATGTCGAGTAGCTGTTGTGTAAACTACCTCACATTTGCCCTTTCAGATTCATTTTCCACTCTTCACTCTGTTCTCTGCTCCTGGAGCCTGGCCTGTCCCTCATGTGTAAGTGTGACTGACTGAGCTGAGTTATAAGGATTTCTTTCCCTGAAAGTGCTCCGGAGTTCAAGTCCACTATGACAGGCTGAGTGCTGGATTCATGACTGTTATTACTATCAGCACCTAGGAAGTCCCTCAGATCTACTCCTATCAGAATTGTTGTTGTTCTTTCTTTTTCCATGCTATTATTGTAACAGTGCCAAGCCTGGTCTAGTTTTGGTGTATACTTTGTAATGAGTAGCTATTTTCCTACAGATGAAATTTAGGGAAATTCTGTATATTTCTCCTATTCTTTTGGAGAAGATCTTTCATGAAGAAATATTTGATTATGTCAGTTGGGTAAAAACCCCAAATCTTTGGATTTTTTGAGAGTTCTTTAGTTGTAAATCTTAATGTCAGCAGTACCTTTTAATTCAATTTGACATCTAATAATTTACTGAGGCAGGCAGGTTTACATTTACTTAGATTTCTTAGGCTGTAGTGATTTGAGCATCCTGCACCCACCTGGATTGATCATGGGTTACATGTTCACTGACTTTTTGAGGAAGAAACAAAAATACAAGAGATTAGTGTTGTTTTCCTCTTCCTTTATTCTTAGTGGTTAAATTCAGCCTAAAGTCAGTGCTTCCATTTACACACCAGAAGCAAAGCCAATCTACCACTCACTTACATCAATCATTTGATAAATTTTATTTTTTGGCAGATCTCTTTTCTGTTCATTCTTGGGAGAAAGAGATACTTCACTTTTTTTTTGTTATTTCTATGACTTGAGAAAATCAGTGCTGAATTTATAGAATGGGAACATTCAAACTGATTCAGAACTATTAACTCTTTGGCAGTAACTTTATAAATTTCACACAGACACATCTGTCTCATAGCTCCCTGCTTCACAATCAAAAAATCAGAAATCATCAACCATTACATGTCAACTATAACCAGTATAGGATATTCTAGCTACAAATATATGAAACTGTGACTTGGATATGGGTCAAATGAATGTTTTAGAATCTCCCTTGTTAAATAAGATAAATGATTACATTAGCATTCCTCTTCAGATATTATTTTTAACTTATTTGAAACTATTTGCAGATCGAAATAGAACTATTTTGAATGCTTATCTCAATATGAAATATAGAATTCACAGAATACACAAAATTATCAATGATATAACATTCAACAATCAGGGTGCTATGAGTTTTACATTAAAATTCAATTATGTAGTAAAAAATAGTTGTTATAGCTAGAAAAAAATATTTTCAGAGGCAGCAGATACCCTTGGTGGAAATGAACAGTTCTGCATTGAAAGAAAATCCAGGAAATATGCAAACTAGACACCAGGATCCTCGGTATATATAATTTAATCAGAGATTACACAGAATATGACAGAAAAACAGCAGTTTACTAGAATACTTATAATCTGCAATACGTGAAAACAGTTTAGGAAATGGAGTAAGGTCATACTCTCTCACAGAAGGCTTGTTGGAAATACAGAGATAGAATCAGACAGGTGTGCGTGTTGTCTGGTGCTGCTTTCTTTCTTATCAAATCAGTTTGAACCAGGAGCTTCATATGGATTCAAGCATTGACGTGTTGTTGATTAATAAACTAAATCTTGTCTAGTGAGACTGTTAACTTCTTAGAGCCACAATTAACTATTGATTGACATTTTGGTATTTTAGATGCAAAAGCTCATTCCTCCTAATAACTGGAAATACGACTTCGAACTATTTCATGGGACACACCTATGATTGTCAGAAATATTCTCCTATTCAGTGACAAATGTGCATTTACACGTCAGAGACTAGAATTTTAGAGATTAATCCTAGTGGAATTTTTAGGGAAATCTTGTCCAACCAAATTTATGAAAGCAGGAATATGTGAGATTATTATTTTTTTTAATTGGATGTATTGTCTGGCCTAAGCATAGACGTTCTCCTTTTCAGTCATGTGGTTACAAAACTGTACATTACAAACAGTATAGAAACAAGCTGAAAAGAAAGTGCCACACATCCTGGATAATTATCTATATGCAGTTAAATTTACAGATACAAAAGAAAAAACAGCCTACTCCCTTATAGTGCACAGTTATTTTTTAGATACAATGTATCGCTAGCAAATAGTGTCGTGGTCACCAACTCTAGTTGTCTCCAGCACAGAGAATAAGAGCAAGATCCGTTCGGTACAGCTTCCCTCCATCCGATAAAGCCATTATGCTTTTCTTGTATGTTGGAATATTATTAATATCCAGATCCTGTATAGAACATAGATGGCATTGTAATTCAGTTAAATATGGAAGTTAGTTAACCACTGTCAACTGATAAAAATGTAAGATGAAAACTGCTCGTCACATCAATCCATTAAGAAAAGAGCTGGATTAAATTCTTATACAAATGTGAATAATCACAAGGTTGTTTTTAAGATATATTTATCACAGTTAAACTGATTTAGGCCAGTACCAAATCAGGTTAAGCACTCAAATCTACTTCTGCTCCTCTATAAATTTTTAAAATAGATTTCCAAAAATGGATGTGTGGTTGCTTCTGGATTGATCTGTAAAGTCTGCTTAAGAAGTAAGTGGAATGGTAACTAAATTACCTGTTTATTCTTCTCACACAGATCCTTCAGTAAAGCATCCAGTTCATTTTCATCTATGTATCCATTGCCATCCTGAGGGAGGAGAAATAAAACAGTACACAACTAACTCCATCCACAATAAGGGGGAATGTAGTAAAACGGAAATAATTGAAATCCTTAGAAAATCTCCCTACTGCATACTTGGCAGATATTCTAACCTCTTATGTCAGACACTCAAAATTTTAACTGCTCTAAAGTTCCAAAATAGATGTGAATTGCCTGTCATTCAACACCCTACATTTGTAAAATGCTTTGAACTTTTCAAAGTACTTTCACATTTAATATTTCACTTTGTGTTAATAATATCACCTCCTGTTGAAGTAAGTAAGTAGTCATAAATAGTGTTCACATGAGTGAGGACACTGAGGCCTGGGGAAGCTATGTGACTGCCCTGATGTCACCCCAGGTGGTGGCAGAGCTGTGCTAGAGCCCACAAGGACTAGTTTGGTCAAGGAGTAGAGAAATTATGAGAAATAAAAAATGTTAACTAGTGACATCACAACCTTTCCTCGCACACATTGCTGTTACCATCTACTGCACAGAGGGATTCTGCTGGATGTTTTCATCTAGCTTAATCCTCATTCCACCCTGTAAAGTGGGTATTATTATCTCTTATTCCTCTTAAATGAGGAAATTGAAGTTCAGAGGAGTTTGGTATCTTATTTAAAGCCTCACAGCAGGTAAAACTGTAGCGTGGGATTTGAATCAAGATTTGTTGAATTTGGGACAAACCATAATACATTTCCTATGACAAGAATGAATTGGCTTAGTAATTTATTTATTTATTTATTTTTGGTGAGGAAGATTGGCCCTGAGCTAACATCTGTGCCAATCTTCCTCTATTTTGTATGTGGAACGCCGCCACAGCGTGGCTGATGACCGGGGTAGGTCTGCGCCGGGATCCGAACCCACGAACCCCAGGCCGCCGAAGCAGAGCATGCAAACTTAACCACCATGCCACCTGGCTGGCCTGTGGCTTAGTAATTTTAATAGCTCATGTTTCTTTTAATATGAAGCTTGAGTTGAAGTTTTTTTCCCTTGGTGAGTATTTTCCAAATTCTTCTAAAGAATCAGATTATAGATAAGAATGAACTTTTACCTGATCATACAACTCAAAAGCTTTATTGAACTCTTTCCCACACATTTTGACTCCCTAGATGATAGAGAAGAGAGCAAAGGTTAAAATGCTACTATTACATTTCATTGTGTTTCTCTCAGCAAATTTCCCACATTCTAACTTTTCGAGGAAAATATTATTTATGATAGAGAAAAGAGAGAAATACCTGAAATTTAAGAAGAAAATTCTCCTGCACTGGTAGTAACCTTTTGAGAGAAAAACATTATATTAATAGATAAGATTTTTAGACAAGGGTCAGCTTATTATAATAATATTTGCATAGTTCCTAAACTCACCTGGCCATCTCAGTTAATTCCAGCTTCCCATCATTATTTGAATCAAATAGTTTCAGCTGAAAGACAGAATGTCATTATTGTTGCCAATGAAGAATGATTTATTGCATGAAGGAGAAGAAAATTCAAAATAAAGCAGTTTATCAATTATATAGACAGCAAAATTCTAGAAACTAGCATTTCTTAAAATTTCAGTGCAAATTTTCAATTCTATAACTTGTGTTAATTGCCAAAGTTTATCAGAACAATATAGAATAGTCAAATAGAGGCATATTGATCTTAGCTAGGCTTCTAGAATACTGTCATTTATTTTTCTTGCAAATATGTGTATATATATGTGTACCAAGGTGTGGAAGAGATGGTGTCTGGCAGTATATAGCACATCCTGAAACTCTCCAAACAATGGTATGAAAATAAATATTTAATTTGTTTCCCACTTTTAGCGCATAAAAGAGTACAAACAGAAGCAATAGGCAGATAATATTAATAAATACTTGGAGAATAGGATTTTTGAGTAATTTTGAATTGTTTTACTTTCCGTTGGATACTAGATAGTAAAGCTTCCTACCTCCCCATTGCACTACATACACATCATACACCAAGACACGCCCAGATGTAAACACACTCATACTCGTAACCAGGAAGCATTCACGTTGTTAGAAAGTAGCAACTATTGCTGTACAATATTATATAGAAGGACTATATATGAAATATATCAAATATGTATACTAAATATGTGAAAAGTAGCATTATTTTGCTTTTTAAAGAAAGGAATGTGATCAGGGTGGTACGGATATAGGTTTAGCGAGGTCTCTTTAGTGAGAAGAAGGGCATTCTGTGGTTTGAGATGTTCTAGGAATCCTTTGTAGGAGGCAGATTTTTTCAGGATCTGATACTGACACAGCATTTTGTAATTCATTAACCGTAAGTACTAATATTGGCACACTGTCTACCAAGATACTGGACACCAGATCACACAGTTTAGTGCCCACAGGGAAATACTTCCCCACATATATATTTAAATGTTAATTAGTTCTTGATTAATTTGCTTCCCGGATTTGAACTGGTTTATGGCATTTAGTCAGATAGGTCAGGCCATCCAACAGGGGGAAAACTCCCATCTGAGTGGTTTTAAAAAGGCTGCTTCAAACTTCTACCTGGAAAGGAGTTTTTACTTTAAATAGACATCCCTTAAGATTGGCACAAAACAGAAAATTGCTAAATGTAGGTTATTGTCTACTTCTCAAAAGTTATTCAGAGCTTAGATCTGCCCACTGTGACACATTTGTATGCTAATCCTCTGATAAGTGAAAATGTAATGAGGAATTAAAGAGGACACTTTCTTACAATGAAAACTTTTTTTGATTGTTTTGAAACTAAAGATTAGTCCTACTTTATAATAAATATCACTGTATAGTGAAAAAGGCGGTGGTTAAGTTCTAGTGTTTTTTTTTTTACCCACATAAAAGTAGGCTGACAGGCTGAAAGTAAACCTCAGTTACATTAAATATAAGCAAATTCTTTATAAGATTATTTCTTAGGGTAACTAAAAAGTCTAACTCCTTTATCAATCTAACATAATTTTTATAATATGCACCTATGTTTTATGGGTTATTTGTTTAAATCCATGAGGTAAGAATTCACTGTACCTTTACAGTACTTAAAGCATGTAAAAATATATGTGCTGATCTGGATAATTTAAAACTTCATCTGAATTTCAAAAATTAAAATAATGTCACCAAAATATTGTCCTATGGCTTAATCAATTTGGCAAAGACTTTTTTCTCAAAGTCCTAATGCTGTAATGAGTCAAAATTAGCAAATTTTACCCACTTGAAATTAATTAAATTTATGGGCATTGGATTATTTTATCTAGAACTTCCTAAATTTATTCATTCATTCATTCCTGAAACATTAAGTGCCTATGCATAAAGCAATTTCCTTGGTTCTGTTATCAATATGCTACAATAGATCTTGGTTATCCTATTTACCATAGCATCAGGCTCAGGCTATATTTATATTTCTTCACCCAAAGCACCAAGACAATATTGCACAATAAGAATCTAAAGAAGGAAGGAGGAGGGGCTGGCTCGGTGGTGCAAGCTGTTAAGTGCTTGTGCTCTGCTGCAGTGGCCTGGGGTTCACCAGTTCGGATCCCGGGTGCACACCGACGCACCGCTTGTCAAGCCATGCTGTGGCGGTGTCCCATATAAAGTAGAGGAAGATGGGTATGGATGTTAGCCCAGAGCCAGTCTTCCTCAACAAAAAAAAGAGAGGAGGATTGGCAGATGTTAGCTTAGGGCTGATCTTCCTCACAAAAAAAAAGGAGGAAATAGCCATTTTTAGTTGCTCAATGAAGAAGGTAGATAAAAGTTCTCTTTAAATTCTAACAAAGTCTATGATTTCCTAAGTCATGATAAAAATTGATTCAAAACCTCTACAATAAATGAGTTTTAGTGATATAAATTATTTATCTATAATGTAACTTACATATGTATAAATTATATAATTTAATAATATAATTATACTGGCTTTATAAGAAAAAAATCTTTTGACAGATAAAAATTACCTAGCTCCACAAGAAAGGAAATGCTCATAAAGCCAATGCCTACTGCACTCAGCTTACGAGGTGTAAGCATTCTTAAGTATTTCACTTTTCAAGTGAAATGATACCTATGTGCATGTGATGTCCATATCATGGTTTATTTATTTCATCCTGTGTAGCCTTGGAAATTAGCAAGAACACAGTAATATTTTATAGTCTTTTGGGCACAATCTTGTCAAGATCAGTCTTACCATTAGGTCTGTATACTCGGCTAGTTTTGTATCATCAACAGTCTTGTTTGCTTTTTCCAGCAGATCCTTTAGAAAGTTCTGTTAATCAAAGAACACTCAGATAAATTTTGTCAATAACATATAGTCTGCTTCCATTTCAGCATGCCTTGAAACGTAACATCCTGGGAATGCAAAAAAAGTCCCATTTTGAGGGTAGAACTGGGTGAGGAGAGGAGCTCAGAGGGAGACTAAACCATGTGGTCCTCCTCACATTGCAGCAATGATACTGCCTTTGACAGGTACAATATCTGCCTTTTACTGAGACCTGATCTGTTGTAGTCTGGGCAACATTATGCTTTTATGATTTCAATTAAAGGAGTATCTGGATTGCGCACTGCGTAGAAATCAGAGTAAAAACTTGTAAAACCAGCCAGCCCAGTGGATGCATTTCTGCGTAATGATATCTTTACAAATACTCATGTGACTCTTCTGCAAGAAACACAAGGGCCGCTCTCTATATCTTCATAATATGTGATGAAAAACGATCAGTAAACTGGGTGGAGGTCTACCTCTAATTTCAAGGGCATTTTCTGCCCTCACAAGCTCTATTTCCACATCAGTTTATAGCCAGTATGAAGCATGTCTCACCAGAGGGCCAGTTGGTTTAGCTTACAGGCTTGACGCAGTCCAAAGCACCTTGGTTTGAATGCTTCAGCTCTCTGGTCAGACTTAAACAGTTGGCCACAGATGATGCTATCTAATCTCTGAAGGACATGCGAGTCATATTAAATAGAGATTAATGTGGGAAGGATGAAAAAAAGATGATTATTAATTTGACAGTTGGAGTTTAGGAGTGAGTTTAACTTTTGTTTAACAGAGAAGTGAATCAAATAAAAGCTTTACAAAAGCTTGCCATATAAATGACAGTGTAAGTACTTAAGCATATAATATCTTTCATTTGATCTAGTGCTGTTCATTTGCAATTCCTTTATTTTCTCAGAAGATGAATTAATGCAATTATGGAAAACTGAACAAATACTGTGCTCAGACATTATTGAAAGATTGGGTTTCTTTGGTTCTGCAGCAGTGTATCTCCCTCCCAAAGTACCAGTTCTGCTGGGCTGATTCTTTTCATGGAAGGAGACCTTTCTTCTTAGTTTGATAAATTTATTTTCCCTTCAAACATTCCACTTCAAATCCAAAATGAAGCATGGAAAATTCAAAGTTATCTGTTGGGGGTGAATTTTATTTTTGAGCCTTATGAGGCTTTTGTCAGAGATTAATTGGGTTAAAAATCCTCATCGGAAACTAAAATGGTGGTCACAAAAATAGCCTGGGAGAAACCTTGGGGCGCTGAGATTCAAAGTCGTGTCTGAGAGCAAGCGATGTTTTACTCTATTATGGACCTTAAAATTAGCTTTCTTGAAAGATCCATTAAAAAAGAATGCCAACTAATCTTCAAAATTTGCCAGTGAGGAGGACTTCTATTTAGAATCTCTTTCTGAGAATAAAATTTAGAACAAAGAGTGTCAGTATTGGAAATGAGCTAAGGTTTTCATTATGAACTTGAAATGATTTTCTAAAAGAATTTTTTTGGTCCAATAGAATAAAAACACAATAGCTCAACTGTCACCTTGTGTGCTCCAGGTTGCTGAGCTGCAAGTGTGTGAAAGATAATGTTTTCAGAGACTTTACATTAAAAATGTTCTCATTTCCAAGAGACTGAAGTTGAATAGATTTTAGCAATTTTGCAGTGGTACAAATGCCCCAGTTCCATCTCTAAAACTGTTTGAGACTCACACCATGTTAAACCATGACAAGGAAACATGTTTGATCTTCATATCTCCTTATATAGCAGCAAAAGAGCTAGCTCTTGATGACTGAAGCTTAAAAGTGTGTGGTGTTGTGGGGGGAGAAAAACATTATTAGCATTATCCGATAATCTAAGTCCAAATGTAGGTTCTTTTCCTAGGCAGCTGTATAATCTTGAAAAATTATCTAATCTCTCTGAACTTCAATTTCTCTGTTTGTGTAATGGGAATGATAATACCTGCCTTGCAAGTTTTCTATGAGGATTAAATGTTAAAATACATTTCAAGCACCTAGTACTGTGCCTGCCACATAGTAGCTGCTCAATAAATATTAATTTGCTTCCCTTGTAGTAACTCTATATCCTGAAGATAGAGAAAAAAAGATCTTCCAGACTGAGAAGTCTTGGACTTGGCTTAAGGAAATGAGAGAAAGATGCTTCCGCATTTCTGAAAGCCTAGGAAATTGAGTTCACGAATAATATATAATTTTTAATATATATATATAATATATAATTATATAATATATAATTTATTGTGCCTTGTATTTCACAAAATCTTCCATGTGCAACATCTCACTTGAGCTTCACAATAAATCTGAGAGGAAGGTATTATTACCTTCATTTAAGAGATAAAAAAATCAGACAAGGATATAGAGATTTGTACAGAGATAAGACTTGATTTCAGATCTTTGCCTTTTTCTTTAGTATATCCTCCACCTCCCCTGCCACCTCCTCTGTACATCTGTAAATTAAATTTCAAAGTTGTAGGTTTTGATTTGATTATATTTGATTATATTAGGACTTTGTTGGGTTTTTTT
Source organism: Ceratotherium simum simum (assembly GCF_057802395.1). NCBI lineage: Eukaryota > Metazoa > Chordata > Mammalia > Perissodactyla > Rhinocerotidae > Ceratotherium > Ceratotherium simum. The sequence continues at coordinate 47,652,654 of NC_141922.1, read as the reverse complement.
GCTGTTGTTGAGAGGCAGGAGGCTGTATGGAATATCAGGGGCCTTGGAGGAAGACGAGGCTGGGTTTAAACATCACAGCCCTCTGTGTTATTTCTGTGTGACTTTCAGTATATCACTTAACTTCTCTTAAACTTTTTCCACAGTGGGGTAATACTAATTTCATAGAACTCACACCAAGATTAAAGAAGATAATGTGTGTAAAGTACCTGGCATATAGTAGGTGTCCAATAATTGTTTCTTTGTCTTTCTCTTGAAAGAGAAATCTATTTATATAGTTGTTCAATTTATAAAATAAAATGTCAAATTTCAATGAAAAGGAGTGGCTTATTCTGCTTAGTATATCATTATAATATGTCTATTATCTATCGATCTATCTATCTATCTATCTATCTATCTATCTATCTACTTTATATAACAATTTGTGTACACCACAGAAAATGCTAATTTCTTGCGTTGCTGAACAGAATTTCAAGAAGTACTTGAAGTCTCTTTTTTGATCTGGTACTTCATTAACGATGTGGACGAGTGGGTGAAAATGTGCCATTGCTCAACATTAGTTTCTTTTGTGGGAGGTTTTCTAGAAAGCTGCAAAGTTGATAATTGTATTTGAAAGGAAGAAACTTAGGACAAGTTTTTATTTGTTTACCTTAAGCTCCTCAGTTTCGATGAAGCCACTGTGATCAGTATCATATTTTCTCCATGTCTGTAAGTAATTTCGGATAAGGAAAACCAAACACATTAAAAACAAGCCAATAATTTTCCTACTTGAAGCAGCTTTCCGAGGACGCCACTCAGCGACAGAGCTTTCTCATACCTTCATGAATTCCTCACAGGACTTCAGCTGCTGGCATCGGAAGAGCAGCAGGAAGTTCTCCTCTGTGGGTAATACATGAGCCAACTGGAAAAGATTTAAAAAGTTGTAAGGAGCTCGAACGCAAGTCTCTGGCTTTACCTCCTGCTTGTTTTTCTTGAACGTATTCATTAGGAGCTGGTTTATTGCCTAGAAAACGAGGAGAGGAAAAACATTAGAATTGACTTTCCCCTCCTGATACTTTGTCTCCACAAAGTGCCATCATGTCTTCCGATGCTTGGGTGCCCTGGAGCAGCTGGTCCTCTGGTCAGGGGGCGGTTGCCTCATGCAGGCAGAGGGGCTCAGATAGGACTGGCTTGACCACTCCTCATCTGCTGGACAGAGGAGCAAATTCATCCCGGTGGCTTGACCCTACATCTGTTCTGTGCCACAGAGGAGTCTTGCTTCTTTCAGGGTGCATAGAATGGCACACGTTTCATGTAGAAGGAAAGAAACTATGAGAAATATGAATATAGGAGAAAGAAAGGAGGGAAAAAATGCATTCCCAAGCCTGAAGAGAAAGCCTACTAAGAGATGCAAGGGAAGATAAACTGAAGGCAATTGTAAGTCAGTGGAAAGAGAGGTGGAAAGGCAATTCATGATGAACAGTGGAAACTGAACAGTAAGAGGGAAAATCAGTTCTCAAGTTGATGGTTTCTGCTAAAGGGACATCCACTGCTTGAATCCAGGGCTTGGGTTTATTTTATGATCTCCTTTGCGTGACCCTGTGACATTTCTCCTTAGATCTCATTTCATAGCTTCAATGCTTCTTTTTTTTTTGGATGAAGAAAGAGCTCCAGATCCCATTTTAAGATGAATATAATCTATCTTTTGTGTGCAGGGAGGGAGGGAGCTGGATTGATGGCCCCACTGCAGGCATGGGTTTTATTTCTGGCTCAGCTACTAATTAGCTGTGGTCCTCAGCAACTCCCTCAGCCATTTCTGGAACTTAGTAAAATAAGGAGTTGAAATAGAAACCAAGGTCTCTTAAATGTATTGGGTTCAAAATGACTTTGAGAATCTATTAGAATCACTACATCTTAACTATATTTCATCTAATTTCGGTAAGTTTATGAATCCCCTGAAGTGTAGACATAGACCTTCATCCCTGGATGTTAGACCAAGAACTTGTGGTCTAGAGCAACCCTAAGGTCAGTATAAGTTCCGAGAGTTCAACTAAATTATAGGAAAGTCTCTCCTTTTTTTCAATTTCATCCTTTTAATTTTTGAAACAAAGATGGTTAAAATTTCCCTAATTTTACACTTGGTCATTGCTCACCAGCTCATTCTTTTATTTTTTTCTGTTTTCATTTATTTGGTGGGTTTTGATAAGTATAATTTTTTTTAAGAAAAATGATTTTGTTGAAAACAATAAAAAATAATTATTAAAATTCAAGCAATATAGAAAATTGCAATGAAGATAGTAAAAAAACCCCAATATTATAAATCATGTTAAGTAGGTATTTTTAATGAAGTAAAATTATCAACCAATCCACAAGCATTTATATCAGGCACATAACATGCAAAGCACCACACTGGGCACTTAGGGGATGCAGACAAAGAATAGTCTCTGCCCTCCTGAAATGGGTGGTCTATGGGGAGGTCCACCAAAAACTTACAAAGTGGTATCTGACAAGGTACACACCAATAAATACAGGAAGAGTTGGCATTGGCTATTTTCTGTTTCCTAAATGAATGCTTATGTTAACGCACAACCCTACTGGTGACCTTCGTTTCAAAATAAATAATAAAATGTTTTCTGACTGAGTCATACTAAATATTCTAATAAGATGTCTGGCACTCTCCCTTAGTTTCGCCCCCATATGTAGTGCCTACAAACTGGATGGTTCTACTTTGAGACATTATCTTAAGTTAAAGGATATATTATACAGGTATAAACAAGCTGAGACATTGGTGATTTCTTAGTTCTTGGGCTGCTTGCCTGCTCTTTTATGAACTCCCAAAACATTGTTACAGGTTGGAGAAGAGAGTGAAGAATATAAAGGGAATGAGTGGAAGATGGGGTAGCTGTGGCCACAATGAAAATCCCTCAGAGCTTTATTTCTGAGAACTGGTTGCCTGTCACTGAGAGTGGGGAAGCTAACATTTCTTCCTGTTTGCCTGTCTCCCCCACTAGTCTACATATATCTTGAGGAGAGGGTCAGTGTCTTATTCACTTTGCCCAGCACCTGCAAAAATTTCAGTAAAGATTTTCCTGAACCAATGAATGAAGGCAATTGACTATTTGTCTAGGGTCAGCAGAGGCTGCAAATACATGGAAATGAAGTTCCTTTGGGGATAATTCAAATACCTTACCGCTGTGCTGCAGATAGGGATTCGGGTGGACGTTGTGACATTCCACCCAGAGTGTTGGGAGTGTTGCTGTGGCAAGAGCTGTCAGGCCCCTTGGGAGACTCCCTGGGCTGAAGAGAGCTGCATTCCCAAGGAGGCTGCATCCTCTGACTGATCCACACAGAGAGGTAAAGGCCCAGCCCTCTCACTCAAAACTTGGGACACCTCTGGAGGGTCGTCCCAGCTTCAGAGCTCACTGTGGGGTCCGCTGAAGCCTCTGTTGAGACTGTATCCCAGCCCATCATCTCCCTCTGCCCAGTCTTGTTCTTTTCCTTTCCCTTTGACAGGTATTTATCCCCAAGGCACTTCCTAATAAACCTCTCATTTATTGCTACTCTTCAACTCAGATCTGTTTCCCAGGGAGCTCAAACTGTGACAGGGGTCTTCACATCTCTTTTCTATTTCTAGGCATAATGTGGAACGCTTGCCTTATGTTTTGGAGTAGGTTGAAATCCCATGCTATGGCTCACACGGCTGCTATTCAGAACCGACCACATACTGGAGAGGAGTCAGAGTCACCGCAAGTAAGAACCTTACAGGGAGGCAGATCATTTCCACTTTTTTCCCCGACAATTTCAAAGCAGGAGATAGACAGAGTGATAAAGCTAAGCACTATGTGCAATGAGAGCACACATGAAGGACAGCTTTACTAGAAACATAAATGACTGAGCGAGGTGCTTCAAAGCGGACATAAGGCATAATTCCTCACTTCTTAAGACAATCATGGTGCATGTTAACCTCTTTCAACACATATTAGCAGAGTATTCACTTTTTTCATTTGGGAACCAGGAAAATACTTTTCCTAGCCAATGAGAAGTGAGTACAGGAAATTTGGAAGGCAAATATTCTTCTCATATACATTTAAGGCTAGTCGAATTTAATAATTTGAATTTGACAAATTGTATAAGAAGTGGGTAAAAGGCTTGGCATTCAGAAGAATGGTGTAGATTTTCCAGAGTTATTTTTATTTCTAATAATAATAACAAATACATTTATTTACAGTGTATCAGGGTTGATCTATTTGTTTGACGTGTATTATTATGTTTGATGTTGATACTTATATGTCACCACTGTTCACAGCCAAGGAAACAGGGGCTCAGAGAAGATAAGTGGGCTGCTATCACATAGCTTATAGTTTGAGGTAGATTTGACGTCAGACAGTCTGACTTTCTTGATTTTGAGGCCGTGGTCCCTTACCTTCATCACCCTCCATTAAAATCTTTAATCAAAAAAGTTTTTCTAATAAATTATTTAAAAAAATTTATTCAGAGCGAAGTTTAAAATCAGATTTCATTGTCCCTTATTTCCCCATGTTCTGAGGTGGAAAAGTACTCTACCATAAAAAATTACATTCACTGTGGCTAAATTCACATGCTCAAATCCCACTGTGGAAGGAAAGAGGGGAAGTCTGGAGAAGTGCCTGCTTCTCTGGGAGAGTTATTGCAGTTTTATTAAAATAGCTTTTAGATCTATTTTTTTAGTGGATGTGTTGACCTGGACAAATAGACACAATAAGACTAGAGAGGATGGTAGGTACCCACACGTGGCCCAAGGGATCGGGTGAAAAGCTTACAGATTTGACATCCAGCTAAGGGAAATATCTATACCTAATGTAAGCATCAGAGAAGAAATTTCTATTATCTACTAAATTGTTCAGTCTTCCTCTTTAATTATTTTAATCAGCTTTCACTGCAATAGAGCTATTAGTCTGAATAAATTTAGGACATTTTTTGACAGTCAAAGTATTTCTTAAATTATCTCAGAATTTCAATGCTCCTGATTTAGGTTCATATTAACAATCTCTTTATTATTGAACTGTATTTGTGTGAATTTTAAAATCTATTTAAAGACATGAAATTAAAAGGTTCAGAAGAAAGCACATCTGTACATTACCCTTCTTTTTACATGTTTCTAGTAGCAAAGGCATGTTGTTGGAAAATTTTGGTCAACTTCATCAGGAGAAAACTTTGTAAATTAACCACTATATTTTTTGATCTTTTGAACAATATGTTTCAGTTAGAGCCAAATCAATTTGGCCTGTTTCTACCAGGAGACCAGACTACTGCATGAATATAATTTGATTTACTCTGATTAGATTTTGATGGGCCTATGAGTACACCTATTAAGTGGGCAAAACATATAGGCAAATCCAACCTGTTTTTTCTATGAACACCAAAGTTGGGGTGTGCCTGATGTGAGCAGGTAGATAATCATAAATTTTGGAAGACATGGGATTTTCCCATTCCTTCATAGCTGGCTGGATTTGTGTATTTGTGTCCATGTTATACGCAGGATGTCTTTGCAAGTGATATTATGTATCAAATTGGAAAACAGAAAGGATGACCTTCAGTTAACACACCTTCCTAGTGACACTAGAGGGCACACTATAAATTCAGGGTTCCCCCTCTTCCTGTCCCTATTTCTACGTATAATCTGTAGCTTTCAATTTCTTGTTTCCAATGATTCTCAGAACCTCTCCTTTCTCTCTTCTTAACCGCTGTAAACAGGATCAAAGTTCACATGCACTACTGCAGCAATCTCTCTTCCCTGGCCTCCCATTCTCCAATTCTCTTCTCTCCCACTAATCACCCCCTCCACCCCCACCTCCTGCGCCTTGGCTGATAACTCAGATTAATGACATGAAATCTGGAATCAGAGTCAGATTGTGGCCTGTATATGGGTTTTGTCACTTCCTGCCAGTGAGATCTTGGACACATCCCTCGACCTTTCTTGGCTTCTGTTTCTTCATCCTTAAAATGAGAAATTTTGGCTAGTTTTTTCCAAGGGTCTTGTCTATCGAAAGGTTTCATGTCCTGGAATACCTAAACCTTCTAATCAATTCTTATGTTTCTCACTTCTCTCCCTCTAAACTCCTTCTGCTTTAGCTGATCTGAAAGTTTTGCCCAAATCATGTTTTAAGTGTTTTGGCCAGATAACTTCTCTATACTTGTTGTATGCCTGTTCAACCAGGCTCAACATACAGCCTTGCCATAAATAGTAAACCAACTGAAGCTTGAAAATATGTATTTTTTAATGCAGAAAATGTACAGATTATTATAAAAAAAGGCAGAGTAGTTTAGAGGAAGATGGCTGGGTTCTAGTTGTTCCACCATTCGTTTCTTATCTTTTCTTTGACTTTAGGCAAATTCTATTGAAGCCTTAGTTTCCCCAACTATAAAAATAGATTCTCATTTTATATTTAGGCTTATTTCATTTTGTTGTTATGATGATCAAATCAAATACCGTATTTGAAAACACTTTATAAATTATGTAATGTCATACCAACGTAAATTGCTTTTCTTATTGTTATTGCTATAAAAGTTCCTCAATTCTTCATTTCGGCCTTCATTAACTTCTTCTCCTCCTCTGTTAACTATCTTTCCTCACACAGAAAATGTTTCTTTCCTATGACAGTTTCTTATCTCAAACTTTTGGGGAAATTTCTTTCATCAAACATCTAGGACAATGAATCTGCTAGTGACCCCTAGCCTCTCATTCAAAGATGACATCAAATTATAATTAATAAATGAATATATGATATCATATAATGTAAAACCTGGATTCAAAACAGATTCATCACTTTACATGCATTTAAAAATGTAAAATCCATGTGAATTGGATCCATGTTTTTGTTTTTTTTGCTGAGGAAGATTCACCCTGATATAGCATCCATTGCCCATCTTCCTCTTTTTTTCTTTTGCTTGAGGAAGATTAGCCCTGAGCTAACAACTGTGCCAGTCTTCCTCTATTTAGCATGTGGGTTGCCGCCACTGCATGGCTTGATGTGTGGTGTAGGTTTGCACTGGGAATCCAAACCCGCGAACCCGGGCCGCTGAAGCAGAGCGTGATGAATTCTAACCACTCGGCCATGGGGCTGGCCCCCTGACCCACGGTTTTTATACTACCGTTCAACCTAGTGTTGCTGAAAAAATTAAGTAAAATAAATAGCTGAGCCCATTGGAGTCCTTCAAGGTGAAATATGTTAAATATAAGATGACAGTCTTTCCTCTACTAGAATTATGAAGTATGCCAAACTCTGAAATAGCCACATCTATAAGTTAACTCATTTCAGATTTCCCAACTAGTTTTGAATAGATTTACTTCATCTCATTTATGTTCATTTAAAAGTTATTTTCTTATCCTTGATGGTTTCATATCTTGATTAGTTGGCCTCTATGTCAATCTGTAAGTCCCATTACTGTCAGTTTGTCTATTTATATAGTAATGAGTTACACACAGGCAAAGGGGAAAGTGTATACTCCAGGGAAATGTTTTAATTACAGAGATAATAATAGTATGTTCTTCCTCAACTCTGCTTGTAGGAGCTATTTAAAAATAAGTGGATTTCACGTTGACATCACAGGTGTTGTATAAGATCAGTTATTTGAAGACCAGGTTAATTCTCTGAATCAAAGATGAATTATGACTAAATCTTGTTGACAGCCAGAATACTTCACAACCCAATACACTAAGGGCATTATATATAAAGAATGTAATTGTGCTTGTGATTTAACACGCTTAATAATATGACCTTATTAATGTTTCCAGAAAAAGCTATGCACTCAATTTCTCTGATAGGTTGTAGAGATAAGGAAAGTAGTTGAGACATCAGACTTTGGCAAAGTAGAAGTAAGAGAAGCAACAGCTCTTTCACAAATATGAGAATGCCAAAGAATTCATGCATAATCAGAATTTTGCTTCCTTGATTCATAGACAAAAAAAGTTGTCCTCAATAGGAAAAGGCATTGTCAAAAGATAAGATATCACTACAAAATGAAGCTCATTTATTAAAACTACATCAGAAAAATGAATAAGTTCCTTACCTCTACAATTCCTATTTTTCCGTCATCTCTCTGCCCATAGTGATCCACAAAAGTTTTCATCTCAGGTGATAACTCCTAAAATTATATAAAAGCAGGTAAGAATTTTGTAAAAACAAACAAACAAACTCACTTGTGCTTGTGATGGTGTTAATAACTTATTGCAAAGACAAACCTGAATTGGAACCATTTAGGATTATGCATACTGATTAACTATATATTCTCGTGAGAAAGACATAACTGATACACAGTATTTACTGGTTTCAAATAAGAGTTACAATTATGATTATCATTTCTGAATCAATCACTGTTATTTATCTTCTATTATTAGTTTTCAGAAAATGCTATCCTTGGAAAATGTAGTCAGAATTATTCAGTTCATAACCTTTAGTGAATTCAAATATAATGATCACTGTTAATGTACTTTACACATTACTTGCTTCAGGAAAGATTCTTTTAAATTGCTGCACTAATTGTCCCTAAATATTTTCCTTATTCTAATGTGCTTTATCCATGGAAAGTAATAATATGTGTTTTCAGTCTGGATAAGCAAAAAATGTGAGTGTTGAAGAGTGACTCACTTTGTAAGCAAAGAATGTTTCCAGCATGGAAATGGTGTTCATTTATTAAATGTTAAAAAGTTAAATGTCGGAAAAATATGTATCAGATATAAAAATGACGACCAATTTATGCTTTCATTAAAGGCGGACAATATTGATGACCTTATTTTAGGCCACTAGTTATGTATGCTTTGCCTCCAAGAGTAACTTAGGGAGCAGCAGTCCAGTATTTTCTTGTTTCTCTTTTTTTCCAAGATGATTTCTCTCCCCCATGTACTTTAGTACAATAAGACATGTTTAAGAGTGACAAAGTGAATGCTTTCACCTCATTTGACTTATTTTTTTCAATCTATTGTATTGTTTATATAATCTTTCACATGTTGACAGATTGGAGAGCTATGAACTGTAGACTAGTTATCTGAATATGGAACTAGTATTCAGGAAGTTGAATTTATACCCTTGGGTCTCCAACATGGCCCATTTAAAATAGCCCTGTTGCATTAACTGAAGTCTGTTTAAAATAGGTCAGTCTTTACTAATGTCCTGTTCTGTGTCCTTGGGAAAGTAAATTAAGGTCTCAGTTTTATCATAACTAACAAGATGGTGGATTATCTACCACACAGTTTGCTCTAGGGATAGATGTATTAGCCTTAATATAATTTAAGGGTTATATGGAGGCTGTATATCATTACCACTAGTGTTACAAAATCCTTTTTGAACCAAAGTAAATATCTTTAGTAGGACTGAGGTAACAAATTGTAATTAAGCAATTTAATTATAATGTAATCTTTAAAATAAAACTTTTCTACTGTGGATTAATTGCAATTTGCATTTATTAAGTTTTATTAGAGCAGCAATTTAAGAAGATGAAGGAGTCCACCCATGGCAACAGGGGGACTGTGAGTTGGTATGTTTGTTGCACATACCTTAAAGTAAACAGAAAACAAAGCCTTTGTTTTTCAATCTTAAAACCATAAATATCACTGGGTTAGCTAGCAGACAACATTCAGTTTCTGAGCTTTTTGGGTGATAATTATGTCAAAATCTATGTTTTAAATGGTGTAAAAACATAATGATAATGATAATAATAACAAAATAAATTAAAGCTTTATAAAAATGAATGCAAATTTAAAGACTGAATACCATCTTTAGTGTAAAAGGATAGATCTGAAAATATATTGGGTGGTTATATTTCATTAATGTTAATGTTCACTGATAGTTAATATTAGTGAAATTTTTGCAATTTCGTATTATTAATATGACAAGCCAAACAATTCATTCATTATTACAGTGAAATCTGTTATCCTACGGCCAGAAATGCAAAGAAATCTGGTTGATAAGGTCAATCTTTATGTTCTAAAAAAAGAGATGAAATACATAAAAGTAGGTTTACTGCAATGGGGCCAGTAGTATAGTGAAATATTTGTCTAGTACATGAACCTCTCAATCCAGATCTTGATTAGATTTTAACTATCCAAAGCCTATATACCTAATCCAGAAAAATCTTCAATTATCAAAGTACTAAGCAACCGTGCTATAATCCTGTACCTATGCTCAAGTTTGGTATTATTGAATTATAGTCTAATAATTAGAGCTTCAAATATTCTAAAATTTGAGTGTAGGCAGTAGGAAAAAATAAACTCTAAAATCTTTAAAACTCTAACACAAAGTCATTGTTTACAGAAAAGCACAAATGTTAAAATGGGAAAAGGAAAAGAAAAATCTGAAAAAATGTATAGAGCTTCTAAATATTCGAATTTCTAAGATGAAAATCAATCTCAACATTAAAATTACTTCTAGAAAAATTAAAATATCATAATTTAGCTGCTGGAAGCATCTTCCAAGGTTTTAATTCTAAATTTTATGGCAAGTAGGAGTCTTCCAATTAGCTATGTTAATTATATATTTTTAAGTGAGGAAGAGAATTGTTTTTGTTTTATTAGTCAAAGATACATAGAGCTGTAATGATAGTATTGCATGAATTTATTTACATGGCAACATGTAAGGTAGGAGGAGTGTGTGGAGAGAGAGTGTATAAAATATTTTCTATTTTATTTGATTCCATTCTATTATACTTTCAGATTTGTGTAATATTAAATGTGGGTAAAACAATCTCTAGAGCATTATCTGATTTGAAATCAATTTAGTCAATGCTTTTAGCAATGATAGTTATGTAATGCATTATAATACATTTTAGAGTCCTTTGAGATTCTTTTGAATATGTTGTACAGAGCTGTATATCATACAATTTTGAATCTACATAGAACAAAAAGGTGATTCATGAGATATATAGCACTGATATATATTCTTGATATATATGTTACTGACACATATATCAGTGCTAGAGGTGGTGATCTGCTAAAGGATCACACACACCTATATTTTCCTCTAAAGATATATAATCTGTAAAATCTCTTTCAAAAAGGCCAAAGATCCTTATCATCTAACTAACCTAAATCCAATACTGCCTTCTGAAATGCAGTCTTACATAAACTCCAATAGATTAGTAAAATTCTTAGCCTATTTTTCTTTATACAATTATCTCATCTATATATTAAAGCTAAGTGTATTTTACTTTTATGCTGACAACATCTTTTCTTAACAGGTTAATTTATGCCCAAAGGACATCATTCATAATTAGTAAGAAGTGTCATTTGTTTAATTAACTAATGGCTTAAATCACAAATATAGCTTATGTTCAAAACACTATTAATTGCTTCCCATCAGAGTATCACTTTGCTTTTTAAAAATACAGGAAATTCTTAAAATTACTTTACTTTTTACATCTCTAACTTTTGGGTTTTTACTTCTCAACAGAAATAAACCCCTTTCTTGCTAAATTCTTGTTCATTATTATGTTACAAGTTGTCTACCCTTCCCTCAGTGAGGAAGGTCAAGACAAGATATTTTCTCATCTCTCCAACCACATCAACATCACAAATGTAATAACTGGCAGTAGAATACGAGATCCATAGTCTGCAGATCTGTTTGCTGACCACCAAGGGGCAGAAATGTATTTCTACCCCCTTACTTCTCACGCAGTTAAACAGAAGTTAAATATTACCTAACTGAACTCAATCGTGGAGGTAGTGATCTGCTAAGAGATCTCAGGCACCCCAACTTTCTTTTTAAGCACTATTAAAACAAGTTCAAGTATAGAATCTATATTTTAAAAGCTCCGATTTCAGATTGTAAGGTTTTTCCCTTTAGGGAATCTCTCTCTCTTCCTGTCTTTCTCCTTCTGTTTTCCCCTACACAATTTGGAAAGGCGCTCTTTGTCCCCTTTCTCAGTCAATACATGTTTACATTCCCTGGAAACTACTGGATCCCGCTGACTCTTTACAAAAACGCTAGAATATTTTTATTTTAAGGTCAAGGTTTTTTTCCTCTGCAAACTTGAACCTACCAATCCAGCCTTCTTCCGCGCCTGCTGGAGTTCCTGAATCAAGTTCTGCAGCTCCTTTCCTTCCAGGTAACCACTTCCTGCAAAGACAAAGAGGCACCGAGGAGTCAGACATCTCATTCTGAGTTTCTTCCCCGTTCAATTTCCACGATAGCTATCTTTCTGTCAGCCCGAGAGGCTCTCTCTTGCCTCCAAGTTGATTGACCCGCAAAGCATACGGACATGGCAGTGCTCCCCTCCCGGGGTGTCAAACTTTAGACCCACTAAGGGCAAAGGAGTATGGTAGGGATACTGAGAGTAGCCATAGAAACTTTGAGGAGCAGTGTCCCCCAATTCCTGATCTCTCTCACTCCTCCCTTCTACTATTACTATTCTTGGAGAGGAAAAAGTTTAAGGTTTTGAGATAACATAGAAACAATATACAAACTTTCAAGTTGATGGCTCAGCAGCCAGCTGGAGACAGACGATTAGGGAGACGGGGGAAGAAGTAAAGAAAAGAGGGTTAATGGGATCAGGAGCCTCAGGGGAAGGAAAGGGTAGGAGAGGGCATGGACAAGGGTCTTCAAACAGTTAAAAAGAGAGAAGATAATCACCGTCAACGTCGAAATGAAGCCAGATCTCGAAAAACTGTGAGGCTGTGATCAGGGATGATTGCAGGTGGGATTCTGCCATTGTACAGCGAGTGTGTGTCTGCGTGTGAGTACGTGTCTGTGTGTGTGAGTGTGTCTGCGAGTGTGGGGTGAGCGAGAGCCTCGGGGTGTGTGTGCCTGTGTGCGTATGTGTATGTGTAAGAGAGATTCTGGGCTGCCGAGGAAGACCAAGGCGCGGGAGCTGCCGGGCGCTGTCCTCGGTGCTGCTCAGCTCAGGCGTTCCTCCGGAGTTCTCTCTCCGCACCCCGCACCCAGTTCTCAGTATTTATCCTGACTGCCTGAGCCGGGCCACGCCTCCTCCTGCCTCCCATTCCTCGCTCCCGCCTCTTGCTCGCACTAATCTTCTTCCCCTCCCTTCCAGTTTTCTCCTCTCCTCCCAAGAAAGCTAGCTGGAGCAGGAGTTTTGGAGTGTAGGAAGCAGCAGGTGGTGGGAGATCTTTAGCTCAGAGACTGGATGCTGAAAACAGAGACTCATTTACCCCCACATTCTCCTAGTCCATAAAGAATCTTATTCTTGAATATTATAGTAAAATAAGTGGAGAGATTTTGATTTTCAGATGGAAGAGGAAAGCTGATGAAGGGTAGAACTGCATAAATGACGCTTTTGTGGTGTGTGTATGCATAATTTCTCCAAGACATTTTAGTATTTGTTTGAACAAAGTCAGGTGAAAGCTTGGCAAGTATTAATTTTCTTAATGTATACAATGAATCTATTGATATCGGTATCCACTCTATTTTGTGTTTGTGAGGACCATCATATGAATGTTTCTTAAGATGGTTTATATGAAAAAGTCTTGCAATGTGAGAAAGCAGGATTGTATACATTTTTTTCGGCTTGAAGTAGAATTATAATTGGAAAGTGATGGAATTAAATTATAAAATCTTAAAATGTTAGAGAAGGAAGTGATCTTAGAGATACTATGGTTTCCCTCCTTTGAGTTTAGAAAGAGTGAGTAAACTAAAGCAAAGAAAAACTAAGGATGTGGTCCAAGTTCCCTCTTAGGTGAGTTAGGGACCCAGCCAAGGCCCCCTTCTGTGGCCTTAAGACACATCTCTCTCTCCTATTTGCTATGCCAAGCAATCCCTATTGAAGAATTTTTCAGAAATTGGAAGTTACCATCAGAGTTAGAAAAAACTACCTAACTGAATACATGTTGTATATTTTACTGTAATAAATTATGTATTTAGATAATTTATTATTAACATAGATACTTCTAAAATATTTGGTTTTGAATCTTTGGAGACCTTGAGGTCCACTGAAGATATATCTTTTTTTTTTTTTTTTTTTTTTAAAGATTTTATTTATTTTATTTTTCCCCCCAAAGCCCCAGTGGATAGTTGTGTGTCGTAGCTGCACATCCTTCTAGTTGCTGTATGTGGGACTCGGCCTCAGGATGAACGGAGAAGTGGTGCCTCGATGCGCAACCGGGATCCGAACCCGGGCCACCAGCATCGCAGCGCGCGCACTTAACCACCAAGCCACAGGGCCAGCCCTGAAGATATATCTTAAGTGTCTGGTTACAGTGGTATAAACAAAATGAAGCAACAAGATTTCTCAAATACAGCCAAAATAGAATTAAAGTGAATGAAAGTGAATTCACCCAGCTCTGTTTTTTTAGCTGTTTGTAATTGAGCATGAGAACTCCCAATTTTATGTTTCTGAGCCTATAACTCTACCCAGTAGTGGATTTGTAGAACCTTTTATGTGTGTCCTTTTCAGAGACTCATTGTTTCAAAGCTGGCCTATTTGAATAGTCTTTTCAACGGAGTTCTCACTTCCATAGTACTTTGCAGGACACAAATTATGTTCACTTGAGTTACCTTATCTGATTCTCACCTTTAGTCTCCGAGGCTGATATACAGAGCAATACCATTTTTCTTATTTTACACAGGCGGTAAATAACTGTATTCTTGGACTAAACAGGCACTCATTAAATGTTCAGTTATTTATACTTTCATTCATCCAATGAACATTTATTAGTACTTATTATGTCAAGCACTCTGCTAGACAGTGGAAAACAGTAAAATAAAATGCACGGTGCTTGCCTTCTTGAAGCTTAGACTTAGGAGGATACAGTCACATGCATACATATGACAGTATATGTTGATATAATGACAGTATGTACAAGCTACTATATATCCATAAACCTCCTAATTTTTCTGCATGTGCGGGAGTTGAAGCTTAAGGTGTCTAACTTTGCTTAAACAAGCACAGAGAAAACTTTGTTCCATGGTGAGCACTTTTAGTTATAAGGAGAAATGGTCATGGGAGTGAAAGATGGATAGCTTGTGCAAGCTCATCATAACTCCTGGAAAACTAATTCTAAAAAAGGTCCTGTTTGCCACTATATTAGCAGCAGGAACTTTGTATGAAAAATATGGTATGTGACCTTGGAAGCAAATGCTAGAGAATAAACCTTAAAGAGAGGATGAGAAAGCATTGACTATGGAATGATTTGAGGAAACACTCTGACTCGTTCTAGTCCTAACAGTTAACAATGTTTAGACTTCGGGTACAGTTCTGAGACAAAGAAAAATACCAGGAAAAAAAAAAAAAAAAACGAAGAAACATGAATCGAACAAACCAATGAAAAGAGAACTAATATTTCTATTGTTTTTAGTAATTACAACTAATTTCCTTCCTGAACCTCCCTTCCCCCCACCATGCGCGCGCGCGCACACACACACACACATACAGTGGTATAAATTCCTAAATAGTTCCACCACAACTTTTTTTGAGAGTTTCATTTTATTTTATTTTATTTTTTTTTTAATTTTTTGTTTATTGCAGTAACATTGGTTTATAACATTGCAAAAAATTCAGGTGTACATCATTGTACTTCTATTTCTGCATGGACTACATCATGTTCAACACCAAAATACTAATTACAACCCATCACCACACACATGTACCGAATTATCCCTTTCACCCTCCTCCCTCCCCCCTTCCCCTCTGGTAACCACCAATCCAATCTCTGTCTCTATGTGTTTGTTTATTGTTGTTATTATCTACTACTTAATGAAGGAAATCATACGGTATTTGGCCTTCTCCCTCTGACTTATTTCACTTTGCATTATACCCTCAATGTCCATCCATGTTGTCACAAATGGCTGGATTTCATCGTTTCTTATGGCTGAGTAGTATTCCATTGTGTATATATACCACAGCTTGTTTATCCATTCGTCCCTTTATGGGCACTTAGGTTGCTTCCAAGTCTTGGCTATTGTGAATAAGGCTGCAATGAACACAGGGGTGCATGTACCTTTGCAAATTGGTGTTTTCAAGTTCTTTGGATAAATACCCAACAGTGGAATAGCTGGATCATATGGTAGTTCTATCCTTGATTTTTTGAGGAATCTCCATACTGTTTTCCATAGTGGCTGCACCAGTTTGCACTCCCACCAGCAGTGTATGAGAGTTCCCTTCTCTCCACATCCTCTCCAACACATGTTGTTTCCTGTCTTGTTAATTAAAGCCATTCTGACGGGCGTGAGGTGATATCTCATTGTAGTTTTGATTTGCATTTCCCTGATAGTTAGTGATTTTCAACATCTTTTCATGTGTCTGTTGCCATCTGTATATCTTCTTTGGAGAAATGTCTGTTCAGGTGTTTTGCCCATTTTTTAATCGGGTTGGTAGTTTTTTTGTTGTTGAGATGCATGAGTTCTTTATATATTTTGGAGATTAAGCCCTTATCAGATGTATGGTTTGCAAATATCTTCTCCCAATTGTTAGGTTGTCTTTTCATTTTGTTGATGGTTTCCTTTGCTGTGCAGAAGCTTTTTAGTTTGATGTAGTCCCATTTGTTTATTTTTTCTATTGTTTCCCTTGCCCGGTCAGATGTGGTGTTTGAAAAGATGTTGCTAAGACCGATGTCGAAGAGCGTACTGCCTATGTTTTCTTCTAGAACTTTCACAGTTTCAGGTCTTACATTCAAGTGTTTAATCCATTTGGAGTTAATTTTTGTGTATGGTGTAAGGTAAGGATCTACTTTCATTTTTTTGCATATGGCTGTCCAGTTTTCCAAACACCATTTGTTGAAGAGACTTTCTTTTCCCCATTGTATGTTCTTGGCTCCTTTGTCAAAGATTAGCTGTCCATAGATGTGTGGGTTTATTTCTGGGCTTTCGATTCTGTTCCATTGATCTGTGTGTCTGTTTTTGTGCCAGTACCATGCTGTTTTGGTTACTATAGCTTTGTAGTATATTTTGAAATCAGGGAGTGTGATACCTCCAGCTTTGTTCTTTTTTCTCAGGATTCCTTTAGCTATTCGGGGTCTTTTGTTGTTCCATATGAATTTTAGGATTCTTTGTTCTATTTCTGTGAAAAATGTTGTTGGAACTTTGATAGGGATTGCATTGAATCTATAGATGGCTTTAGGAAGTATGAACATCTTAACTATGTTAATTCTTCCAATCCAAGAGCACGGAATATCTTTCCATTTCTTTGTGTCTTCTTCAATTTCTTTCAGCAATGTTTTATAGTTTTTGGTGTACAGATCTTTCACCTCTTTGGTTAAGTTTATTCCTAGGTATTTTATTCTTTTTGTTGCAATTGTAAATGGGATGGTATTCTTAATTTCTCTTTCTGCTACTTCGTTGTTAGTGTACAGAAATGCAACTGATTTTTGTATGTTGATTTTGTATCCTGCAGCTTTACCATATTCGTTTATTACTTCTAAAAGTTTTCTGGTGGATTCTTTAGGGTTTTCTATATATAAAATCATGTCATCTGCAAATAGTGACAGTTTCACTTCTTCCTTTCCAATTTGGATCCCTTTTATTTCTTTCTCTTGCATGATTGCTCTGGCTAGGACTTCCAATACTATGTTAAATAGGAGTGGTGACAGTGGGCATCCTTGTCTGGTTCCTGTTCTTAGAGGGATAGCTTTCAGTTTTTCACCATTGAGGATGATATTAGCTGTGGGTTTCTCATATATGGTCTTTATTATGTTGAGGTACTTTCCTTCTATACCCATTTTATTCAGAGTTTTTATCATAAATGGATGCTGGATCTTGTCAAATGCTTTCTCTGCACCTATTGAGATGATCATGTGATTTTTGTTCTTCATTTTATTAATGTGGTGTATTACGTTGATTGATTTTCGAATGTTAAACCATCCCTGCATACCTGGAATAAATCCCACTTGATCATGGTGTATAATCTTTTTAACGTATTGTTGTATGCGATTTGCTAGTATTTTGTTGAGGATTTTCGCATCGATGTTCATCAGTGATATTGGCCTGTAATTTTCTTTTTTTGTGTTGTCCTTGTCTGGTTTTGGTATCAGGGTAATGTCAGCTTCGTAGAATGAGTTAGGGAGCTTCCCCCCCTCCTCAATTTTTTGGAAGAGTTTGAGAAGGATAGGTATTAAGTCTTCTTTGAATGTTTGGTAGAATTCACCAGGGAAGCCGTCTGGTCCTGGACTTTTATTTTTGGGGAGGTTTGTGATTACTGTTTCGATCTCCTTACTGGTGATTGGTCTATTCAAATTCTCTACTTCTTCTTGATCCAGTTTTGGAAGGTTGTATGATTCTAAGAATTTATCCATTTCTTCCAGATTGTCGAATTGGTTGGCATATAGTTTTTCATAGTATTCTCTTATAATCTTTTGTATTTCTGAGGTTTCTGTTGTAACCTCTCCTCTTTCATTTCTGATTTTACTTATTTGTGCCTTCTCTCTTTTTTTCTTGGTGAGTCGAGAGTTTCATTTTAAATTCCAAAAATATTACATGACTATTTAAAAAATTTTTGAAAAGATGTATATGAAAAAGCCATCTCTTTTCCATTTTACTTCTCCGAAGCTATGACGACTTCAGAATTTCCATGTAGCAATGTTTAGGTGTGGTGATTTCATAGGAGGGAGGTGGGAAAGGAATAGGTGACTTTCTTGGAGCTATTTGCAAATAGCAAGCACACTCTTTTTACTTCTTTTTCTGTTTATGTGGAGTGGTTTTGAGGGAACTAATGTAGTTTGGAGAACTAAAACCTCTTTTTAAATCATCTCTTAGTGCTGTCACTATTCTGAGGTAATCAATAGTAAAAGCTCCATGCATATACAAATGTACAAATGGAGATTTTTGTTATTTGGTTTCACAGAAAAGAGATTATATTCTGTATATTACTCTGTAATTTTTTGTTATTAATTCAAGGGCATCCCTATAATATTAACACCAACATCTAATTCATACTTTTTTATGGTCAAATAATATTTTTTTGTTGATTAAACATAATTATAGACATTCAAGTTATTTCTAGTTGTTTACTGTGACAAATCGTGATACAGCAAACATCTTTATCCATTTATCTTAGGTACATGTGTTTTAGATTACAACAGGACAGAGTTTCCAAAAGTAGTATTGCTATTTAGAAGTATGCATATTTTAAATTTTAATACACACTTCCAGATTATTTTCTCCAATTTGTAGCAACTTATACTCAAATGAATAAAATCTGAGGATAACTTATCTCCAATAGCTATGAATGTTATTGCCTTTTAAACTTTGTGTTAATCTAATGGGTAAAAATAGATTGTTATTCTCCCCTAAATTTGCATTCACTATTAATTCTTAACATTTACCTTTTATTTTTTTAAGGTGGAATTTTTATCCCATATATATTTTTAATGTCGGAAAAATAATTCCGTGGAAAATGTTTTTCCTTGAAACTATTATTGGTCTATTATCCTAGACTGTCACCCCAAAACAATATCTTTTTTCAAACTATTTTCAGACATTTCTAGATAAAATCCTACTTGATAGTGCCAGTAACGAAGTGTATGTTCTATATAGATTTGAGGTAACTTAAGAAATACTTCTCACTACTGTCCCCAAAACTTTTGATTCCTTAATTAAGGTAGGAAGGATCTTAAATGCATGGGAATCATTTCATTTCTAGCATTCTCGAAGAACTACAAAAGCTTTTAATAGTGAAAAAGATTTTCCCATAAGATTGGAGTTTCTAAAAACAGCATTGCAAACAAAGCATTTCTGTGACTTACTTTATAGGCCTCGTTACCCAACATTAAGGTGAAAGGGTTCATCATCCAATATTGTCATAAAAGTAGAAGCAATTTATTGGCAAAAAAAAATCTCCAGGATAATTAAACTGTATTTCCCATTTCATGTTACTGAATTACTACATCTCCATTCATATTCAGGCTACTGCGGTTCCAATTCACTATACAAATTGGAAGACTCTGAACTTCCCAGGTTTAATGAATGCTTACTTAGCCTCCATTCAGAAGACTCCCAGAAATCTTTTACTACGGGTCCAATTGCATGTGGAATATAATGAATCACTCTCTCTTCACATCCTAGCTCCTCAGAGACATGTCCTTAATAGACAAATTACGTTTTTTGGGAGGAGTTCATGGTTTTACCTACATATGTTCTTTGCAAGATACCTCATCAGCGTCATCTTGCCATTTGATGTAGTTTTCCTGGGTATTGAAGGACTTGTGTAGATTTAGTCACAGAGAATTCTGTACTCTGGTCCAGGTAGGCAACCACTGGAAAGAATTACATTTCATTTTGAGTGCCACACGTTTCAGAAAAAGAAATGATCAAATGTAGCTCATATAGGGGACAGTAGAAAGTCTTGGAAACAATGATATACAGCAAATTGTGGAATGAAATAGCTAAGTTTGGCTTGTGGAAGAAGCTTCCTTCACGTACTTGCAAGGCTTACCTGTGGAAAATGGGGCAGACTTTATCAGAAGGCCCCAAAGGTGGCTTTTACTGCAGTTTAAACAGACTCTTCTATTGATTTGAGCTCTTCTACAAAGATGGGCACTGCTGCCTGGGTGCTACAACACTCATTCACTTGCTCAAAAATATTTATTGACCATACTACATTATTTAGGTGACTACAGTGGTGAAGAAGACAGTCTCATCCTCATGGGAGTTATAGTTTAGCAAGAAAGAATGTGGAAGGCTGAATCGCAGGCTGTGAGGAGGGTTGTCGAGGGGAGGCACTCACTGAGGGCATTTTGACTTTATAACTTCTATGATCCTTCCCAACTCTTCAGTTCTATAATTTTGTGACTCTGCTTGATCTGGTGTTTTTGCGGTAGGTAGTATGCATTTGTTAAATAGATATCTAGTAAGGAGTACAGACTATGGCCTTGAGCAAAAATGATCTTCTTGGTGATTTACTGGCCTACTTAGGATAATTCTGAAATCGCTGGCCTCATTAAACCCATTATCTAACCTCCTTAGTTACAAACACCAGCAAATACTGTTACATATATTTTCATTTGTATTAACTGTGTTTTCACTTTTGCAGACATAGAATCACTTGATTTATGAAGAGAAAGGGATATAAAACACAAAAGGCAGATTTTATCAAGTTTTTTTCTTTAGAGTAGTTATCTAAAGTCATCAGCCTTCTTCAACTAACCACAATTTTCATAAATTCTAAACTCCATATATTTTCGTATTTTACTATCTGATATTGTGAGGCATCTTACAATTAGTGTTCTATGATTGGCAAGTTGATACATGATAATCATGTATCTTAAGTCAATGATATTTTAAACTTGATGAAATTGTTAATTCCCTTTAAAAAATTTCAGTGGCTACCCATTTACATGAAGAATAGAATTTAAATCTCTCATCCTAGAATCCAAAGACCTATACAATATGTTTTCAGCCTTATTTCCAACACCATTCCTGTAATATACAGCTCTCTAGTCACAAAAAACCACCTGAATATTTGGAATGTGCATTTGCCCATGTTATTCTCTTTTTGGGATAATTGTCCCTTTTCGCCCAGTATTTCCCTGTTGGAGGGCTGCCCGTCAGCAGCTTCATTCGGGTTTGGATCTTGCCAGGTTGCTCTCTCTCTTGGTCTTTCTCAAAGAGATAATACTTCTGTCTGTAAAGTAACTTTGAGTAGCTTACTGTTCTCTGTCTTCTCTGCCTGGCCTCTCAACTGGATTATGCAGTTATTTATAAAGTGGTTTTAAAAGCCCAGATAAAAGGAACTATATTCAGGAACTTCATCTGGCTAATAACAGGCAGGAAATTTATCACATCTCGATTTTAATCTGAATTAATACTTGACTTGAAGAAAGTCATTATATGGTAATATCTTTGATTTTATTATTGCACTTTTTTTCCCAATAGACTTTTGTTAACATTTAAAAGTACAAAAGGTGGAAAGTTCTCATCAATACATGCAATGAATTAAAAAATTAGCCTTTTAAAAAAATGTAATAGGAAATTGAAAATGGATAACAAGTTAATCAATGAAATGAGTATGTACTGTTCAAGAATTTCAAAGTCATTAACAAAGTCTTGTGTCTGACTTCTTTTTAGAATCATCTCTTTCCAGCACACTTGACCTCTTGTATTCTGTGCTCCGTTCATAGCGAACTTTTTTTGGTTCTTCAAGACTCTCTTTTTTTTTCTCCAGGGCATTCGCACATGTGCTTCCCTCTTCCTGGAGCATCTTCATGTACTCTCTTTGCTGGGCCAACTCCTAATCACCATTTGGGACTAAAATTAAGTATCACTTTTTCAAGAAGTCCTGTTCTAAATTTTCTGTCAGGTTATATAATCCTGCTATATGGCCAGAGAGAACCGTGTATACTACCTCTATCATAACCTCATCACTCTAGCTTTTAACATCTCTTTTTCTCACCAGATTCCAAGTTCTATGAGGACAGGGACCAAGTCTATCTTTTCCTTCATTGTTTCATAAGTGCCTGACACATAGTACATCATCAATAAATATTTTTAAAAGTGATTTAAGTATAAAGATGTATGGATTCTTAATTAAGGATCTGAATCTTCAATACATTATATATTGCTTGTATTCTGCCTGTCTGAGATCTAAATTCAAATGGATAGGGAGGATAGACAAGAAGGGAAGAGGATCATGGGGAAAAAACATACTGAATTATTGAAGGCAAATTTAAAAACTGATTAAATAGCTGTATGGAAGTATGGCTGAAAATACTCAGAGATATTAAATCTGCAGAATTCACACCCAAAATTGAACTCATTATATTCCAACTCTTATCTCAACCAATGTGCTCCCATTCTATATTTCACATTTTGGTTAATGGCTATTCAGTTTCCCAAGCCACAGGTCTATGAGTCTGGACTATCCTGCCCACCACCTCCAATTTGTTTATTCCAAAATAATGATAAAATCCTCTCCTTCACCCCCATGGCCACTCTTTAGTCTGCCCCTTCAGCCCATTCAGTTCCTAGACTATTACAATAGCCTCTTAGATGGTTCCCTGCCTCTCCTCTGGATGCCTTCTCTAATTCATTCTTCCTCTAAAAAATAGCTTTATAGAGGTATAATTACCATACAATAAACTGCACATATTTATAGTGTACAATTTGACGAGTTTTGACAAATGAATAACTCTTGTGAAACCATCACCACAATCAAGATTGTGAACATATCCACCACCTCAAAAATGTCTTCATACTCACTTTTTTGTGCCCTTTCTTACCTCCTACTCCTCCTGATCACCTCTTCCTCATCTCCAGGCAACTCCTGATGGGTTTATGTCACTATAGATCAGTTTGCATTTTCTAGGGTTTTATGTAAATGAGATCATACAATAGACACTTTTTTTGTCTGGCTTTTTAAATTTAGCATAATGTATTTTGAGATTCATTTATGTTGCTATGTATATCAATAGTTCATTTTTTTATTGCTGAATAGTATTCTATTGTATGAATACACCACAATTTGTTTATCCATTCACCTATTGATATTCATTTGGTTTGTTTTCAATTTTGGCCATTACAAATAAAGCTGCTGTGGACATCCATGCACAAGTCTTTGTATAAATATACGTTTTCATTTCTCTTAGAAAAACACCTAGATGTAGAATGGCCGAGTTATGTGGGAGGTATATATCTGAATTTTTAAGAAACTGCTAAATTGCTTTCCAAAGTGGTTGTCCTATTTTTGTATTCCCACCAGCACTGTATTAGATTTCCAGTTCTTTCACATTTTTGCCAACACTTGGTGTAGTCATCTTTTTATTTTAGGTATTATAACAGGTATATAGTGGTATCTTACTGTGATTGTGGTTTTGATTTGCATTTCACTGATGACTAACGATGCTGAGCATCTTTTCACGTGCTTATTTGCCATCTGCGTGTCTTCTTTGCTGAAATGTCTATTAAAGCTTTTTATAAATTGGAGTGCTTGCCTTCTTCTTATTGAATTTTGAGGTTTTATTTTTTAACATATATTCCGAATATAAGTCCTTATTGGATATGTGATTTGCAAATATTTTCCCTCAGTGTGTGGCTTGTCTTTTTATTCTCTTAACACTGTCTTTTGAAGATTGAAACTTTTTAATTTTGATGAAGTCTATTTTTTCAGTATTTTCTTTTATGGCTTATGCTCTTGGTTTGTATCTAAGAAATCTTTGCCTAATGCAAGTTCATAAATTCTTATGCTTCTAAAATTTTTGTAGTTTTAGGTTTTACATTTAAGTCTATGATCCATTTTGAGCTAATTTTTGTGTATGACATGAGGTATGTCTCAAAGCTCATTTTTTTGCATATGAATATCCAAACATTGAAAAGACTATCCTTTCCCAAGTTTTTTTGACAGTAGACTTTTTTTCAGTACTTAAAAATGTTGCTCCACTATCTTCTCACTTGCCTTGTTTTTGATGAGAAATCTGCTTTATCTTCGTTTCTCTATATGTAAAGTGGCTTTTGTTTTCTGGTTGCTTTTAAGATTTGTCATTGGCACTGGTTTTGAGAAGTTTGATTATGATGTGCCTTGGTATAATTTACTTTATGTTTCTTGTGCTTAGTTTTCACTTTCCTTCTTGGATTTGTAGGTTTGATTTTTCTTAAAATTTGGAAAATTTTTCATCTTTCTTTCTGTCTTTTCCTTCGCCCTCCATCCTTTTGAAAACTCCAATTATATGTATATTAGGTCACTAGAAGTTGTTCCACAGTTCACTGATGCTATTTTCAGTTTTTAAAATTATTTTTTTCTGTGTATGTTTCATTTTGGAGTTTCTATTGCTCTGTTTGCGAGTTCACTGATCTTTGCTCTGCAATCTCTAATTCAATGTTAACCTTATCCAGTGTATTTTTCATCTCAAACATTGTAGTTTTCATCTCTACTAGTTCAGTTTAAGTCTTTTTTATATCTTCAATGTCTCTACTTGATTTCTGGAATACATACAGTACGGTTATAACTGTTTTAATGTTCTCATCTGCAAATTCTAATATCTGTGTCGCTTCTTGGTCAGTTTTGATCAATTGACTTATCTCCTCAGTATGGATTATATTTGCATGGTTCTTTGCATGCCTGGTAATTTTTATTGGATTCCAGACATTGTACATTTACCTTGTTGGGTGGGGCATATTTTTGTATTCCTATATATATTCTTGAACACTATTGTGGGACACTTCATATTATGGTATACAGTTTGATCTGTTTGTGTCCTGCTTTGAAGATTTGTTAGGTGAGGCCAGAGCAGTGTTTAGTCTAAGGCTAATTATTCCCTACTACTTAGATAAGATCTTCTTGTTGTACTTTACCCAATACCCCACAAATTATGAGGTTTTCCAGTCTGTCTGGTGGGAAGAGGTATTGTTTTCAGCCATATGTGAGCACTGAGTATTCCTTTTCCTCATCCTTTCTGGTGTGCTTTCTTCCCAGCCTCAGATTAGTCTCCTCACATGCAACTACTGGTCAGTACTTAGCTGAAGATTCTAAAAGGACCCTCTATAGATTTCCAGAGTTCTCTCTCTGTGCAACGTTCTCCTCTCTAATAAAATTGGCCTGTAAACTTGAGCCACCTTGTTCTCCTCAGCCTTTAGGCATTGTCTCCTCAGCTCAGAAGTCTACTATATTCTGTCTGGATTCTTCTTCCCTACACCATGGACTGGAACTTTCTCAAGGCAGTGAGCTAGAGCAATGATTGAGCTTATTTGTTTCCTGTCTCTCAGGGATACCTGTTTTTTGTTGCCTGATCTCTATTGTCTTGAAAACTATTGTTTCATATATAATTTGTACAGTTTTTCTGTTTTTTACAGGTGTGTGTGTTCAAATGTGTGTGTAAATTTGGTTCTTATTGCTCCATTTTGGCCAGAAGTGGAAATCCTCTAATTCATTAGTTACAATGCTGCTAGGGTGCACTTTCTGAAGGACAGATATGACCATGTCACTTTCATTCAGTGGATTCCCATTATGTGGCATATGAAATCCTCTGTAATTTCACTTTGCCCGCCTCCATAGGTTCTCTCAATGTTCCTTTTTCTTTCACTAGTTTTTCAGCTGCAGTGAATTTCTTGCTTTTCCTCCGATACTCTGTGCTTTGTATATTTTTGTCCACCATTTCCTCTCCTTCTAATCTTCCAGGATTAAGAATCACTATCCCTTAAGCTTTTCTTGACTTTTCCTTTTGTCGCTCAGAACTGACCATTCTTTTATTTGTACTTCCACTAACTGTGTACTTACTTTTGTTATAAAATTTATTATACTGCCATAATTATTGAATTGTACCTCTCACCTGTCCATTAGTCCGTGGAGACAGAGATGAGGTCTTCCTTATTTTTTGTCTCCTCAGTGTCAAACACCGTGTCTGGGATATAATGAATGTTGAATAAATTGTTGAATAAATTAATAGAGAGTGGGAATGGTGAGATTAGCATACCATATATTAAGGGCTTCAAGGAAGGACAAACCTTTATTGCAGTGATTCTTGACAATGACTGCATGTTGGAATCACCTAGAAAGCTTTAAAAACTGCCTGATGCCCAGCTCTCAAGAATATTAAATCAGAATATCAGACAATGGGTCCCAGAACTGAGTATATCTTAAAATTACCCAGGTTATTCAAATAAACAACCAAAGTTGAGGAATCCTGTTTATTTAGTACTTTTTAATGGCTTTATTAAAATATATGATAAAGTTCACCCAATGTTAGTGTATAATTCAGTGACATTTAATAGATTTACAGAGTTTGAGACTACCACCACAATACAGTTTAAGAAATTTTCCCTTACCTCTTGAATTTATCTTAAGCCTGTTTGTTGTAAATCTCTACTTACATTCCACTAGTCCCAGGCAATCACTGATCTGCTTCTGTCTCTATAAATTTCACTTTTCTTGATATTTCATATTAATGGAATCATAGAATGTGTAGTCTTTAGCATCTGGCTTCTAACGTTCTTGAGGTTCATTCCTGTTGTGGCATGTGTTAATATTTCCTTCCTTTTTATTGCTGAATAGTATTCCATTGTATGGATATAGCACATTTTGCTTATTCATTTACCGGTTAGTGGACATTTGAATTGTTTCCAGTTATTGGTTATTATGACCAATGCAGGTATGAACCTTCACATACAAGACTCTGTGTAGGCATATGTTCTAATTGCTCTTGGGTAGATTCTTGGGAATGGAATTGCAAAACCATATGATAAATTGAGATTTAACTTTTTAAGAAACTTCCAAACTGTTTTCCAAAGTGGCTGTGTCATTTACATTTACATTCCCATTAGCAATCTTGAGGGTTTTGGTTCTTCCACATTCTCACCAGCAGTTGTTATTGTCTGTCTTTTTGATTATAGCCATTCCAGTTGGTGTATAGTGGTATCTCATTGTGATTTTCATTTGCATTTTCCTTATTATTAATAATTTTGTGCGTCCTTCATGTTCTTATTAGTCAAGCATATGTCTACCTAGGTGAAATGTCTACTCAAGCCTTTGTCCTTTTGTGAGTTGGGTTGTTTGTCTTTCTCTTAAATGTTGAATTCTTTATTTATACTGTATACAAGTCTGTCACCAGATATATGATATGCAAATATTTCATTTCAGTCTGTGGCTTGCCTTTTTATTTTGTTAATGGTGTCTTTTGAAGTGCAAAAGTTTTAAGTTTTAATGAAGTTTAATTTATCATCCTTTTCTCTTATGGCTTATATTTTGGGGTTGTATCTAGGAGATATTTACTTAATTCAAGGTCATAAAAATTTTCTCTGAAGTTATTTTTTAGTTCTTAAATTCTATTTCTTACATTTAGTTCTATAATCCTTTTGAATTAATTTTTTTTATTGAGGTATAATTGACATATAACCTTATATTAGTTTCACTTGTACAGCACAGTGATTTGATATTTGCGTATATTGCAAAATGATCACCACAATAAGTCTAGTTAACATCCATCATCATACCTAGTTACAAAATTTTTTCCTCTTGTGGTGAGAACTTTTTAATTTCACTTTCAGATTATTTATTGGTAGTATGTAGAAATACAGTTGATTTTGGTGTCTTGTTCTTGTATCCTGTGACCCTGCCAGACTCATTCATTAATTCTAGCACTTTTGTGAATTCCATAGGGTTTTCTACATTTTGAATAATTTACCTGTGAACAAAGACATTTTTACTTCTTCATTTCCAATCTGATATTCTTTATTTCTTTTCCTTCTTCCTTTCCTCCTCTTCCTCCCCCTTCTCCCCTTCCCCTCTTTCCCACTCTTCCTCCCTCTGCTCCTCTTCTTCCTCCCCTTCCTCCTACTTCTTCTCTCTCTGGCTTATTGCACTTCTTAGAACCTCCAGAACAATTTGAATATAAGTGGTGAGAGCAGACATCTTTGCCTTGTTTGTCTTCCTAGGTGGAAAGCATTCAGTATTCCTCCATTAATTATGATACTAGCTATAGATTTTTTTCAGAGACATCCTTTGTCAGTTTAAGTGAGTTCCTTTCTATCCCTGCTTTGTTAAGAGTTTTTAAAATCATGAATTTGTTTTGGATTTTTGTCAAATACTTTCTTGTGTGTCAGTTGATATGACAGATATAGACACACAAACTACACATATGGTTCTTAGTTCTTTATTTCTTTATTTCTTTATTTTTTAAGTTGACTTCTTTGTCTTTTTTATTTTATTTTAATTTTTTGTTTATTGCAGTAACATTGGTTTATAACATTGTATAAATTTCAGGTGTACATCATTATACTTCTATTTCTGCATAGATTACATCATGTTCACCACCCAAATATTAATTACAACCCATCACCACACACATGTACCGAATTATCCCTTTCACCCTCCTCCCTCCCCCCTTCCCCTCTGGTAACCACCAATCCAATCTCTGTCTCTATGTGTTTGTTTATTGTTGTTATTATCTACTACTTAATGAAGGAAATCATACGGTATTTGACCTTCTCCCTCTGACTTATTTCACTTTGCATAATACCCTCAATGTCCATCCATGTTGTCACAAATGGCTGGATTTCATCGTTTCTTATGGCTGAGTAGTATTCCATTGTGTATATATACCACATCTTCTTTATCCATTCGTCCCTTGATGGGCACTTAGGTTGCTTCCAAGTCTTGGCTATTGTGAATAACACTGCAATGAACAGAGGGGTGCGTGTATCTTTACACATTGGTGTTTTCAAGTTCTTTGGATAAATACCCAGCAGTGGAATAGCTGGATCACATGGTAGTTCTATCCCTGATCTTTCGAAGAATCTCCATACTGTTTTCCACAGTGGCTGCACCAGTTTGCACTCCCACCAGCAGTGTATGAGAGTTCCCTTCTCTCCACATCCTCTGCAACACATGTTGTTTCCTGTCTTGTTAATTATACCATTCTGACGGGCGTGAGGTGATATCTCATTATAGTTTTGACCTGCATTTCCCTGATAGTCAATGATTTTGAACATCCTTTCATGTGTCTGTTGGCCATCTGTATATCTTCTTGGGAGAAATGTCTGTTCAGGTGTTTTGCCCATCTTTTAATTGGGTTGGTAGTTTTTTTGTTGTTGAGATGCATGAGTTCTTTATATATTTTTAGAGATTAATCCCTTATCAGATGTATGGTTTGCAAATATCTTCTCCCAATTGTTAGGTTGTCTTTTCGTTTTGTTGATGGTTTCCTTTGCTGTGCAGAAGCTTTTTAGTTTGATGTAGTCCCATGTGTTTATTTTTTCTATTGTTTCTCTTGCCCGGTCAGACATGGTGTTTGAAAAGATGTTGTTAAGACCAATGTCGAAGAGCGTACTGCCTATGTTTTCTTCTAGAAGTTTCATAGTTTCAGGTCTTACATTCAAGTCTTTAATCCATTTGGAGTTAATTTTTGTGTATGGTGTAAGGTAATGGTCTACTTTCATTTTTTGCATGTGGCTGTCCAGTTTTCCCAACACCATTTGTTGAGGAGACTTTCTTTTCTCCATTGTATGTTCTTGGCTCCTTTGTCAAAGATTAGCTGTCCATAGATGTGTGGGTTTATTTCTGGGCTTTCGATTCTATTCCATTGATCTGTATGTCTGTTTTTGTGCCAGTACCATGCTGTTTTGGTTACTATAGCTTTGTAGTATATTTTGAAATCAGGGAGTGTGATACCTCCAGCTTTGTTCTTTTTTCTCAGGATTCCTTTAGCTATTCGGGGTCTTTTGTTGTTCCATATGAATTTTAGGATTCTTTGTTCTATTTCTGTGAAAAATGTTGTTGGAACTTTGATAGGGATTGCATTGACTCTATAGATTGCTTTAGGAAGTATGGACATCTTAACTATGTTAATTCTTCCAATCCAAGAGCACGGAATATCTTTCCATTTCTTTGTGTCTTCTTCAATTTTGGTTCTTAGTTCTTTATTCTGTTAATATTGTATATTACATTATTCGATTTTTGGATATTAAACCAACCTTATATTCCTAGGAACAAATCCACTTGGTCATGTTATATAATCTTTTTTTTTTCAGTTATTTTATTGAGGTCATAATTGTTTATAACATTGTGTAATTTCAGGTGTACATTATTATTTATCAGTTTCTGTGTGGATGCATCATGCTCACCCCCAATAGTCTAATTTTAATCCGTCATCTTACATATGTGCCCCATTACCTGTTTCACCCAACTCACAATCCCCTTCCCCTCTGGTAATCACTAATCTGTTCTCTTTATCCATGTGTTTGTTTATCTTCCACATATGAGTGAAATCATGCAGTGTTTGTCCTTCTTATTTTGCTTAACATAATACCCTCAAGGTCCATCCATGTTGCTGCAAATGGGACAATTTTATAATCTTTTAGCATATTGCTGAATTCAATTTTCTAATATTTTGTTAATTTAAAAAAATTTAATATTTATTTATTTGATATTCTTATTAATATTTTTGAATCAATATTCATGACAAATATTGGTCTGTAGTTTTCTTTTCTTATGATGTCTTTGCCTGGTTTAGGTATTAGAGTAATACTAGCCTTATAGGATGTGTTGAGAAGTGTTTTCTCTTCTGTTTTCTGAAAGAGTTTGTGAAGAATTGGTATTATTTTTTATTTAAATATTTGTTGGAATTCACCAGTAAAGCCATCTAAGACTGAAATTTTCTTTTGGGAAGATTTTAAATTACTAATTCAATTTCATTACTTGTTATAAGTCTATTTAGATTTTCTATTTCTTCTTGATCATTTTTTGTAATTTGTGTCTTTCTAGGAATTTGTTCATTTCATCTAAGATGTTTAATTTGTTGGCATAAAATTGTTCACAGTATCCTATTATAATGCTTTTAGTTTAGGTAGGAATGGTAGTAAGGCCTCCTTTTTATTCTTTATTTTTGGTAATTTGGATCTTCTCTCTTATTTTGTGGATTAGTCTGAAGTAAGGGTTGGCCAATTTTGTTGATATTTTCAAAGGACCAGCTTTGGAATTCATTGATTTTTTTCCTGCTGATTTTCCATTTTCTAGTTCATTTGTTTCTAATTTAGACTTTATATTTCCTTATTTCAGCTTGCTTTCAGTTTATGTTGCTCTTCTTTTTCTGGTTGTTATAGTGGAAGTTTAGGTTATTCTTTGAGACTTCTTTTCTTTTCTGATATAGGTGTTTAAAGCTATAAATATCCCTCTAAGTATTGCTTTAGCTGCATCCCAAACCTTTTGATATGTTGTGATTTTGTTTTCATTCAGTTCAAAGTATTTTAAAATTTCCCTTGTGATTCCTTTTTTATCCCTAGCATACTTGGAAGTGTATTGTTTAATTTACAAATATTTTCAGTTTTACCTTATTTCTTTCTGTTTTTGATATCTAATTTAGTTCTGTTATGGACATAAAATATGTAATGTATAATTTCATTCTTTTTACATTTATTGAGACTTGTTTTATGGCTCATCATATTGTCTATCCTGGATAACACTTCATGTGCATTTGAAAAGAATTCATTATTGGCAGTCATTGGATAGTCTGTTTTAATATCGTAAGTTTGGTCAAGTTGGTAGATATTGTTCTTCACATCTTCTATATACTTGTTGAATTTCTATTAGACGTTCCTTCAATTATTCAGTGGGTTATTGAAATATTCAACTATTGTTTAATTATCTATTTCTCCTTTAAATTTTGTCAGTTTTTGCTTCATTTATTTAGACAATATGTTCTTAAGTTGTGTACCTTTATGATTGTTATATATTCCTGGCGTCTTGATGCTTTTATCATTATAAAATATACTTTGTCTCTTACAATATTTCTTATTTTAAAATCTGTTTGTCTGATGTTAATATAGCCTCTCTAGCTCTCTAATGGTTACTGATTGCATTTTATATGTTTTTCTATCCTTTTACTTTCAACCTATTTCTAGTTTTTGAATCTAAGGTATGTCTCATTTGGACAGCATATTATTGGGTTTTTCTTTTTTATCCAGTCTGACAATCTTTCTTGGAGTATATGAGGAGTTTTTTAAAAATTCAACATCTTTTACTGTTATTCTATTATTCGTCAAATGGAAACAGATATCCCTGATTAGGAACCACAGGATATCAGGAAAAGCACAGGCTTTGCAGTTAGGACGACCTGTTTAAAATCCTGACTTTTGTATTTGCTAATTTTGTGACCTTGGTCAAGAGTAGTTCTAAAATGTGTAAAATGTGATGTCTATCTCATGGAATTGTAAGATTAAAAAACATAGGTAAAGTGCCTGGTAAGGTGTTAGCCAGGTCAAGTAGTTAGTGATTAATGCAATTATAATAAGCATTCATTAAGGTTAGCATATTAAAGTACTCAATTAGATTCAAGATTCTTATCTTAAGATGCATCCAGCCCTCATCCATTATAACTGACTGGGGAAACCATTTCCATGCCCTTTATGATAGCAAAATTCCATGGCAATTTTATTGGTGTGTGATTATTGGGTGGTAATTGTTAATTTCAATTCATGGATCGTAATTCATTAACTAGAGGTGCTGTTTTGGATGACCTTCTGACTTCTGCATAGGAAACAATGCCAGCACAAAGTAAAGTGTGAAGGTGAGGTCTGTGGATCATGATGAGAGCTCTTTATGTTTTTGAGGTACTTTGTGATTATTAAAGTTGAGTGCTGGGCCGGCCCCATGGCTTAGCAGTTAAGTGTGTGTGCTCCGCTACTGGCGGCCTAGGTTTGGATCCCGGGCGCGCACCGAGGCACCGCTTTTCCGGCCATGCTGAGGCCGCGTCCCACATACAGCAACTAGAAGGATGGGCAGCTATGACATACAACTATCTACTGGGCTTTGGGGAAAAAAAGGAGGAGGATTCGCAATAGATGTCAGCTCAGAGCCGGTCTTCCTCGGCAAAAAGAGGAGGATTAGCATGGATGTTAGCTCAGGGCTGATCTCCCTCACAAAAAAAATTATGAATAAATAAAGTTGAATGCAGTCTCAGTGACTCAGGATATCTCCTTTCAGTTATCTATGACACAAAATCAAAAAAGCTTTTGGGAAAAAGCTTTCATAGAAGATGAAAAAAGGAATATTTTAAGGCACCCAAAAAATGAATGTAAAAGACGATAATCAGTAACAAATAAAACATAACAAAAGCAAACAAAGAGAATCTACTTGATACATAACAAATTTTAGTCTAGCACCTTTGTGAGTATATCTTCTGGAAACAAAACATTAAGAATGTTCTCTGACATCAGGAAAATTTGAAAGTTGGATCATTTTCTATTTTGTTTCTTGGAATAATAAAGCTTTGGTATAGTTAGGGCTAAATTAGACTGAGACTTTACATTATACTCTTAGTTTCCTCTTGGAAAATGCTATTTTTTTATTTTATTATTTTCCTTAAAACATCATGTATGTGCCAGGGAGGTCATTGATGAATAGTAAACAAACATCTTGATAGATGGATGGAAAGCAATTAGAATGTGCTTAGAGATACCGCAACTAGCACTGTGGTGTTTGGTGCCATGGAAATGCAAATCAACTGAAGCACCGATAGTCATAATGTTAATGATGATGAGCATTATTTAAAAATTATTTGAAGATAAATAGACAGAGCTCTATCTATGAATATGCACTAAGTATATATGCAAGTATATGTAGTTTAAGAGCCATTTTTCACTTTGTGAAATATATTTGTGCGAATGAAGTTGAATTTGAAGTAATTTTGCATAAAACAAATCTTATGTTCCAACCTCTCCCATTCATATAATTGAAAATGTTTTTCCATGGAAGATAATGAACCCGAAAAGCAAATACTGGTCTGAAATTTGTTAATAAAGTTTTTATTCAACAACAATTTTTCAGCAATCACTATGTGCCCTCCTCTGTATAGAAGCTGGGGATGCAATGCTAAATGAGAAGCTCTCTATCTGCAAGGGGTTTATCCTTTAGTTAGAGATACAGAGAAGTAAACAAGAAATTTCCGCACAATGTGATATGTGTTATAAAAAGATAATGCCGAGTACTATGGTAGAATACAGAGAGTACCTAACTCAGTCAACTGGGGCAAGGAAAGGTTCCTGGAAGAGATCATATCTAAGCACAAGAAGGAATTATCTAGGCAAAAGTAGAGTTGAAGGTACATATAAGGGGCTTAGTGATGATGGTGGATGTAGGGAGTTAGGGATGGTGGTGTTGGTGATGGTAGAGGGTGTTCTGGGCAGAAAGAACAACATTTACAAAAGCATAGAGGCAAGAGGGAGCATAGAGTGCTTGGGGAACTGCACATTTTAAGTATTGCTGAAGGGTTTAACGTGGGAGAATGGAGAGATGTTGATGGTGAGAGGCGAGGCTGGAGATGTAGGCAGGGGTCAGAATATGAATAAATCTATAGCCTATGGAAGGAGAATTGCTGTTCTGTGGTGTGCTGGTGAACTAGTCTCTTAATAAAATGTTGTTTTGTAGTGTTTGCCCACTTCTGTGGTGTAGATACTCTTACCAAGGCTAATTTCATGCTACCAAAGGTTTAACAATTGTCTTGCAAAATTCCTCAATATTTAATAATTGGCTCTTGAGGGCCGGCTTGAGCCATCTTCATCCAGCACACAACTGCTAGCAACTAGATCACGATTAGTGATCTGATATTAGGATGGAGCCTGTAGAGAGAGAGGGTGGCAAATGCACTGGTTATTGCAATCCATCAGTAGTTTTAATAGCCTTTCCTTTTGTAGGTTGTAACCAAAACCCACCTCCTCAACCCCAGTGTATACCTCTATACTCACAAAATCAGCAGCTCATTTTACTGTGTGACACTTTTAGTTCTGTGGGGGACAGAACTTAGAATCTTAGAATTTGAGGAGATCTTTGGTATTGTTTGGCACAGCTCTTTTAGAGTTCAGGAAACTGAATCTCAAGTTACAACTAATAGTCGTAGAGCCAGGTGTACAGTCTGTACGTCTTTTTCAGCCTTTCTCGGCTTAGCTATTAGCCATCTTCAGCATCTTCAACCCTATATTTTCTCCACACCATCAGTCACTAAATTTTAGCTCTTTACTCTTTTTCTAAATATTTATGATTCAACCGAACTGCAACGTCATACTTTACTGCTGACTTAGAGTTCTCTTACTTCAACATTTTAGGTTTTTCAAGTTAAGCTGTTTCCTAAGTTTGAATTCTTTCTTTACAACTGGATTTTTTTGTGTGTGCAGATTTCAATAAATATATATGTTCAGTTCGATTAGTAATTGTTAAAACAATGTTAGATGTCTTGTTTTAACTGTCAAACACAATTTAGAAAACTCAAAAGGAGAAAAGTCTGTTATATGTACCCATAATTTTACTTTTGTCATTGTTCTATCTTCCTTCCTGATGTTCCATTTCCTTTCTGTTTCAAAAACTTCATTTAGCTATTCTTTTAGAGTGGGTCTGCAGGTGGCAAATTCTTAAGTTTTCCTTCATCTGGGAATGTCATGATTTCTCTTTCATTCCTTAAGAATGCTTTCACTGGGCATAGAATTTGGGATTGATAGTTCTTTTCTTTCAGTGCTTGAAAGATGTTTTCCTCCTTCTTCTTGTTTCCATGGTTTCCGATGAGAGATGAGTTATCATTCCAATAGCTTTTCCACTATTAGTAATGTGTTGCCTTAGACTGTTTTCCAGTTTTTTTCTGTCTTTAGTTGTCAGAAATTTGAGTATTCTATATCTTGACGTGGATTACTTTGGGTTTATCTTGTTTGTGATGTTTGGTTGGAATAGGGTGGTTATTGTCTAAAATTTTACCGTTTTAATAGACAGTCCCTTCTTTTGATCCTTTGGCTGGAGAGAGCTGGCTTTTCTTGGGGCTTTTTTCTCCTCTCTTTGACTTTTCTAGGTTATTGGCTTCTTCACCACTTAAAATGTCCTACACTATCTGCCTGTCTCTTGCCTTATATTAAAAAGTTACCTTAGAAGGCCAATGGATAGAAAGTTTGGGGATTTTAATTTCAAAATTTGAGAAAAAGACTGAAGGTCAAAACTATCCAGAAATGGAATCTTGGTAGGTGGGATATTCTGTATCATGGGCTGTCAAAGATGAACTTCAAGAACCAGAAAGGGGGTTGGACTAACTGACATTAAGGTCCCCTCCAACTCTGAAGTTCTATGATATTCTGAAACCAGCAGCTTCAAAAAGCTTTCACCAGTACAGAGGACTGTGGCATTGAGGTGCCACAACTTGAACATCCATCCCATGATCCTTCCATATGGAGTTTTCTTATCTACACAGTCCCTCCCCTGTAAGAATAGCAGAGTGAGGATGGAGGGGTGGTTGAGGGATGGGAAGAGAAAACATTCACCATAGACACAGAATGCATATATTTAAGTAGTTTTTAAGAGCCCAAGAGACTGGGCTATGTTTTCGGCATGTTTATATTGTGCACTGAGAGAACTGAGAACTCCATGACCGGCTGTAAATGAAAATATTTCTGATATTTAGCCCAAATTATTTTTGTATATAATGTATAATCCTTCAGAAAAGAGAAGGTATTGGCCTTTATGTAAAATAACTGTGTTTGTTAATTTAAAACAAAAGTATTTGGAGTTCTTTAAGAACATTTGGATCTTAACTAATGAAATACAAATTTTTGCTTACATGTGTTTAATATATTCCGTTATGTACTTGTTGGTATCCAAGAGGTCATAATTATCCCTTGAGAAAATATTCATTTTTAGTAACATATTAGAGCTTGTGGGATTCTTAATAAGTAGTAGCAGCCCTGAAATGAATACGAGAAATTCTGAACTGTGTAATTCCAAATGCTTTTATTATGGAGATAGGTCAATTGCATGTGATTCGAAAGCAAATACATTAAATGACTGGCATCTAAATAAAGTGTTATATGGAAAAAACAGTAACTAAAGTCCACAGCCTGGGAAGGTTACCTAGTTCATCACTTGACCCCTGTGATCTTGAAGCAGGTCTATATTGCCATGGGGGATGATAAAGAAACTAGTTAGCATAATTAGAATTTGCTAGTGCAAACTTGTTACTCAGCTGTGGAATTAGCCCAGGGAGATTTATTTACCATGTCATCATCTATGCATATTGTTGGCTTGCCACTTTGGGGGCTCCAGCAACACTAAAGACAAATTTGGCATTTGTTTCCCAAGTGTCATTTTCATTGACATTAGTGGGTGTGAAGTGTAAATAGTGAAGGAAAAATTACGTCCCTTTGTAGTCATCAAAAATTGCAAAAAGAGAGACATTGCAAAACAACTGAAATATGTTTCTTTAATTTTTATTTGCTGAGCAATATCCCTGGAGGTTTTTTTGTTTCTTTGTCAATGGTTAGAAGACTAGATTTTTCAATATTCCTTTGTATTCAAACTGTGAACCTTATACAATTATTAGTAATGTTTTATGCAGGCAAATATTAAGTGACCAGAAGTCATAGCCCGGTTAGGAACTTTGTTGGTTGTTGAGTGTCCTAATAATATAAAATTTTGGATTCAGTGAGAGGGAATTGATGTGATGAAAATTAGAGTGAACAGGATTTATCTACCTATTTAATCTGTACACACACACACACACACACACACACGCACATAAACTATGTGTATTTGTGTATACAAATCTCTATTTATGTATACATATATAGTCTATGCATATACATATATCCATATGTGCATATATATATGTGTGTGTGTGTGTGTGTGTGTGAACTACTAAAAGATAAACTGAGACATGTTAAAAATTTTAGGAGTTGGCCAGAGCCTTTATAGCCAATTGGGATAGCCTATTGTTTTTTCAAGCTCCCTCTCTGTCTTGAGTCTTTCCCACAGCCCATACCTGTTCCTGGGATTTGTCAGTTTCCCCCAGATCAGCAATGGGTTGCCCAACGTCATAAATGTCTTGTTCTACGACTGGGCTCAGCATGGATATCAGCGTCCCATACCAGGTGCTGGGGGGAGGACTAGACTATCTTGGCTTTCATTCCTGCAGTGAATGTGGCCCAATCAGAGCCTTCAGATAAAGGGGCACAGATAGCCTGTCTCATTCCCAACTCCCTAAGAAGTTGTTGCACCTCCTCTATAGATTTCCAGGGTCCCACGTGCCCAGGGAGATCCCCCTCATTGGGCCAAGCCTCCCTGCAGGCTAGAATAATCCAATCTATAAGGGAATGAGTATCTTGAACCCTCCAGCACCATGCAGAGGCTGCCAGAAGGCAGGGCGTGTGGCGATGTTGTTCCTTTTCTCTGTCTCCTGCCTGGTTAGAGAAATGCCATCATCCCTGTATACCATAGCCACTAACCATGTCTGGATACTTTCCCTGGCCTGTGCTGGAACTTGGCAGCTGCATCAGTAAGTCCAATGGGAGTACATTCTCTCATCATGAAGGTTTCCTGAGTCGGGGGCTGCCCTTCTGGCTGGGGCTGTTGTCACTGTGCTTTCGCTTTGCTTTGCGTTAGAAGTCAGATGGCATGGGGCGTTTCGTCCATTTCACTGTCAATCACCACATCCTCCTCGTGGCTCTCCTCACTTTCCCACGCATTCCACTTCTTAGTGTCCCAACTAGGCTTTGTCACAAGCACTTGAACCTTAATTTGTGGCAGTTTGTGGCCTCCCAGTTTTGCACAATGTCACACTCAGGTCTCCAATTTATTATCCTGCTCTCCTGTCTTATCTGTCAGCCCCAAAGATAGCAGAGTAGTGGACAACTGTATGTCTTTCTCTAAACTCAGCTCTTCTTCCAACTTTCTAATTTGAGCTTTAGCCTCCAGTTGGGCATCAGTGGCCAGCCGAACTGCCCAGGTAGAGGCCAGTCCACTGCAGCAGCCATTTATTTTCCTTCTTTGCTGCAATGTGCTGTGAACAGTTCCTCAAACAAGCACATTAGACCAGTGAGCATTTTCAGGGCATCCTCGTACTCACATGGCAGTCCACAGGCGTCTAACATATGGGCCCCCTCTCCCCACATAGAGGTCGATGGCCAGCTCAGGATTTCTCCCATGGATGCCTCTTTCTCGAGACCCATTTCCCCTGCCTGGCTTGCCAACTGTTGGTTCGAAACCTCAGGTGCTTCCCCGGTGAAATCTGAATCTTGTCCCCATACATGGAGGGCAAGGAGAGACCCAAGAAAGAGGTAGACCACTCCAGATTGGCAGGTGGCAGGTTTAATAAGCAAAGGAACTTACATATGAGGCTTGTCTTTGGTGTCTGCAGATGAGAGGATCTCATCGCTGGAATCTTAAAAGTTTATATAGAGGCCATAACTGGGTTTAGTTATGTATACCGTCCAGCTGATCCCAACAACAAATGGCTCTCTCAAGGCTGCATCCTTGAAAATGGCTTCCACTGTGAGAATGGTGTGCAGAACATGCATTCCAAGGACAGGGGAGAGGGTGAGGAGCCTCCGATTGCCCAGGTCCAGCTTGTGGGTCAACCGGTGGTCACATCCTCTCAATGACTTCCTTCAACAGCCTGCCAATCTGAATTTAGAAAGGAAGGGCCAAAGTGAAATGTTACCTTCCTCTCTTGACCAGGCACCGCACAGACAGAGATCTGGGAGAGCTAACTTTCATAAGAATTCTCACCCTTTGCCGGCTTTTGTCAGTTTTCCAGGATCCTGTCTCCAGACCCTGGTGTGAGTGGAGTGTCCCCAGGGGTCTCATCCTGGTCCCACCATCCTGGTCCATCCAGAAACTGTAGAGGAGGAAAAATAATTTTCCCTCTACCCTTTATAGTAAGTGTCTTGCTGAGACCTTTTTTCTCTACAGTATGTCATAAATGGGTAAGCTTATCCAAGATGGTTATAAGTTCTTCACTGTGGCCACTGTAATTCAAGATTACCTTTGGTAAGATGAACTTGCTTGTTCAGCCTTAGAACAAAATTTTATTCACCCTCACACTGGACCCAATCCAGCTTAATTCAGACCCAGTCCAACTCCGAACCCAGTCTGGTTTCTAAGTTGGACCTAGTCCAACTCTGGTTGTTTTCTGGACCCAATCTGGAAAAAGAAATGCTCAGATGAAGTCTGAAAGCTCATAACACAAAAGCTGCAGAGCTGGGATCCAAGAGGGACTTAACCACGACCTCCAGAGGCAACGAGAAAGCAGTGAGCTCAAGGGGCTCAACAGGTACCTACGTCTGGTTGCTTGTTGCTCCTGGGGGTCTTCAGGGATCTCCCTTGGTCCCTCTTCTGACACCAGAACTGTTAAAAGAGAAACTGAAGCATATTAAAATTTTAAGAGTTTATTTGAGCAAAAATTGATTAGAATCAGGCAGCATCCAACCTAGCAAATAGAAAGGAGCTCTGAGGAGCTGTACACAATGAATGACTTTTATAGGCAGAAGGGAGCAGGAGCAAGGACATTATACTAGATAAAAAAGCAGGTTGGTTATTGTAAGGTTATTTTCATTTAGGGGATGACATGGGTCCATCAGGCAAATGACCAACTAGCACTGATCAAGCGATTCCTAATTGGCTGGTTTAAGATTCCATTTCTGGGAGAGCCGAAACTGTAATTAAGTCTCTGTTGGTGACTTGGGGCTCAGCATAAGCAACTCCATTTTGGGCCCGTTGTCTTGTTTTTAGCAGTATATATATATATATATATATAACTTTATGTATCTATAAAGCTTTGACCCAAAGTTTTCTTCCTGTTAATTTCTCACTTTTGTAGTGAAAGCACTATTTTCTTATCTTGTTGTTGTTATTATTATTATTTTAGTCTTATAT
The DNA here is from genome assembly GCF_057802395.1 of Ceratotherium simum simum. Lineage (NCBI taxonomy): Eukaryota > Metazoa > Chordata > Mammalia > Perissodactyla > Rhinocerotidae > Ceratotherium > Ceratotherium simum. The sequence continues at coordinate 47,611,665 of NC_141922.1, read as the reverse complement.
GTTAAAATACTTTTATGTTTCTCCTTGTAAATTTTTGCCATAAAATAAGTGCATATTTTTAGATTTTTTCTGTATATTTTCCCTCATCAAAACTTGATGAGGTACAAATTTGAAACTTGTACTTCTTTCATATATATTTAAATTTGGAGTTCAAACTTCTTTTTATTTAATACAAACTCCCAAATCCAAGCAAGCTACAGCCCTGGCTATATAATCAGTTCTCTGAAGAATAAAAGTTCATAGAGTGATACAAAAGGAGTAATATATATGTAACGAGAAACGGTAAAAATGGAAATGTAGCTTCAATATTTTCTAGAGTGACATAGCATTGTGATTTGAATTTTCAGCTCTACAACCAATGTTCCCAAAATCACAAGTAACATGTTTTTGTTTATTTTTTGTCAACTATAACTGTGAAAATAAGTTTTCCAAGGTAGAAAAATTTAAGTCTGAGCTATGAATCTAATTTTGGTGATTCCCAAATAGATGGTTTGGTATTGAGCAGTCATTTCATCCCTCTGTGTCTCTGTTTCCTTGTCTATAAATTGAAGAGGTGACAATGGTCCATCTTTTAATGTGTTGTTGCAGACTAAGAGTTTTTAAATTTATAGGAATTGATTGTCCTTGAACCATAACTGAATCTTTCCAGGAGGTGGAAAGTCTATTCTCTAGTTAAAACACATCTTTGTTCTAATTTGACCTTTCTCTATCCTTGTTCTAGCATTTAATGACCTTCATTTAAAATGAAATTTTCCTTATAAGTAGAGCTTTAAATCTTTTTTCCTCCTGTTCTTGCTCTGCAGGGGAAAAGAAATACACAGACTTTAAAATCAGAGTGTCTCACCCCATTGCTTAGAAAAGATTAAGTGGTTAAAGTGTCACTAATACTTGATGATATTTCACTGTCATGGCACAGTTAGAACAAAGGACATTTGTGTAAATAATACAAAGCAAGCAAATGCCAAGAAAAAGTATGTTTAGTGGAATAGTATCTTTGAGTTTTAATCATGTTCGTTTATGTATCTTCTAATCTGCAAAATATGGTAATTTTCAATGGTCCCTATCATTATTAGTGCAATTAGCAAGTGTGTTTCTCCATCCTGTGGTTTCTTATTGATGAGAAAAAGTTAAGATTACATTGCTTAGTGGGAAATAGGGAGAGTACTGCAGCTAATGGGAACCTAGAAAAATACAGGGTACAATACTTTTTACTCAGGGAGTTCAAAGCAAACCAATGTACGAGTAATCAGGGTGATGGGGAAATGGTTCCCTATAACAAGATGCAATAACTCCTTTATGCCACTACGGTATTGATAGTGCCCTGAAAGAGGCAACTGACTGGAATCCAGAAGAGTTGTTAGTTCCAGGAGAGAATCAGGCAGGGTAAACAGTCATTTTACCTTCTCTCCTTTTCTTCCATCAAGTTATGGTTACTTTGGAACAAAACAACAACTATTCTTATTTTTTAAAAAACTTCAAGAGGGAGAGATATTATTTAGGATGTTATATTTCCCCCAGTGTCGGTGTTCCCTCTTGTCTCTTTAGCAAGAATAGAGATAGCAATCAAATGCCCAATATCTTGAATCCTTTCCTGTTGAGGAAACTGAGTCTGAGACAGACAAAGCAATTTTCCCCAGGCTACTGTGAAGTTGAATCAACTCCCTGATACCAGAACTAGGAAGTTTAATTCTCTTAATATTTTGTTATTTTTTTTGTCACTGTAGAGAATTTAAAAGATTATTAGCTAAGTGCATGGGAAAGGTGGGTTATTCTTTCCAGACCTTAGATTCCAGTCTGAGCTCTGTTTCTTGTTTACCAAGGGGTCTTGGTCTCCACCTACTTGTACTAGTCTCTTGAATAGAGTGATTCATATGTAACATTCAAATAGATCTAGATATGAAATAAATCCATATTGCCAAAAATGTCTATGCTGTACTGACTGGTTTGAGCCCCATGGAGGCAGCCTGGTGAAGAGGAAAAGCTCTGGTTTGGGGTCAGAAACTTGGGTTTAAAACTTGAATCCAATATTTATCACTTTTGTGACTTTGGAAAAATTATTCCACTTCTCTTATGCCTGTTTCCTCATTTGTAATATGGGGACAATAACACTTATCTAAGCTGTTGAAAGATTTAACTGGGAAGCTGCCTGTTCTCCTCTTGGTGTTCTCTTGCTTCTCCTCCTTTCTTCTCTGTCATAATCAACTAACTTGTGTTGTGTGCTTCTACCCCTCCACGATACCTCTCAATAATCCAACCTAACAACTTTGTCCTGAGACAATTAGACAGAGTTGACCAATGCCAGAGAAATTTGAAAGTGAAAATTTACTCAACAACCCTATTATTTTGGCTTTTAATATCAAAATTAAATTTAAAATTTAATTTAAATTTTAAAATTAAAATATGTTTAGCTCATTTTTTTTTCCCGTCAAATTGGCTGCTTTTTCCACTATTTAATCAAAATAATATATGGGCATTTTGGTTTTTACATAGACTTAGGTGCTAGGAATATTGCTTATGAAAGTTAAACTGTAAGTTTGGGTTGCATACAAATTAGTTTACTAAATAGAGAGAAATCATCAACCAAGGGTTTGTTTATGGAACTAAATTGTTTATCATGAAAGTTGAATTCAAGCACAGAGTCCCATATCTTCCAGATACAAATATTTCACATGAGGCTGGTCCAGCGGCGGAGCGGTTACGTTTGCTTGTTCCGCTTCGGCAGCCCGGGCTTCACTGGTTCAGATTCTCGGCGCAGACCCACTCACTGCTCATCAGGCCGTGCTGAGGCGGCGTCCCACACAGAAGAGCTACAACTCTACAACTATGACACACAACTATGTACTGGGGCTTTGGGGAGGAAAAAAAAAAAAGGAAGATTGGCAACAGATGTTAGCACAGGGCCAATCTTCCTCAAAAAGATAAAATAAAATATTTCACGCAATATTTCTGCTCTTGAAGAACCTGTTATAAACATGCTGTTTTAAATAGATATTACTTATATTTTTTTCACACAACTTCCTTTTATCGGCCTACCAAGATAAAACCTGAGATTCACTTGAAGGATAATTGTGTAACTATGAATTTTCAAAGACTGTACATATTATTTATGCAGCAGACAGTGCTGTTTTTACAAACTATTGCATTTGAGGGGTTAAATATATATTTGGAACATAAAATGCTTTGACACTGCTAGGTATAGAACATTTATTTAAAAGACTCACTCTGTTGGCTCGTTATGATTTCATAGAATTACATTGTACATAGGCTAACATACACTGTTAGATGTACTCCTTTGTGTATAAAAAACCGTGCATACCTTTTTGTGGTGTTAGTAAAGTTTTAGTATAAATGAAAATGTTACAGTATTTTCATGTTTGTTTGAGCAGACTAACAAAGAAAATATATTCACTTGACACAAACATGTTCTTTCCATTAAAGCTAATGGATGTCTTTGAAAGAAAGAATGTATCTGGCTTATTTTGATCAATCTAATGAAAATTCACATTCCTTTGATCTTGTAAATGACCTCCTTGGGTATCCAGAAAACGTAAATGAGCAAATGAGTTGCTGTGCCCAAACTAGTTGAAAAGCCTAATATTAAAATCAGTCATTCTGTTATCTATAATATATTAAGTCACCAACTGTACTTTATCTTCTCCTGATTTTTATTCAACATTAACCTTCAAAAAAAAAACCCCTTGATTAGTTTTTCCTACTGTATGCAGAGTCTCTTTGGTAAGAATTTCAAATATCTTGGAGCTATAGACATCGCTTTGTTAGTAGAAGTTTTTTCTCAAAACCATCAAAACTCGGCTTTATTGTGGATCTAGTATCAAAAGTGTGCTTTGCTTTAAATCACAACTTTATAAGCTCTATAAAAACCAATCCTCTACTTTACTGCTGCTTGTGGATGACGTAAACTTCTATTTAGACAGTGATGTCATTGGAAGGACATTTAGAAATAAAAATGTGGGGCTGGCCCCGTGGCTTAGTGGTTAAGTGTGCGCGCTCCGCTACTGGCGGCCCGGGTTCGGATCCTGGGCGCACACTGACACACCGCTTGTCCGGCCATGCTGAGGCCACGTCCCACATACAGCAACTAGAAGGATGTGCAACTATGCCATACAACTATCTACTGGGGCTTTGGGGGGGAAAAAAAAAAAAAGAAAAAAAAAAAAAAAAAAGAAATAAAAATGTGAGTCAAAATGGACTCTCCTCAAAATTTAAAAATTTGATGTTTTTTATTCATTTTTTGTTTCAAAATCGAAGATATTTTCCTGGTAATAGAAATCATGGTAAAAATTATGAAACAGAAAATTTTAAAGTTCTTTGGTGATCTCATCTTATAAAGCTATTTGCTGTTAATGTATTACATACTTCCATCCTTTAAAATTATATGTTATGTATATGTATACAAATTCATAATTATTCATGATATATATGTAAGACTGTAAGATGCTTATTTGACTTAAAGGTATTTTGTGGACCCCTTTCCAAGTGAATGCAAAATTGATCTTTTTGAGAACTTATTTAATATTATTTCCACAAAGAACAATCCATTTGTTCTTTGCTATTGTAATGTTTCAATAAACATCTTTGTACATATACTTTTGTCCTATTATTTCTTTGAATATATTCTCAGAAATTAAATTGTTGAATCAAATAGTATATAAGTTTGAACGATATTGAGATGGCTCTCTTGAAAGATGTTTTCAAACTACATTTCCATCAAAAATGCATCAGTGTCTATTGTCTCACATTCTTGCTAGGACCATGCATCTTAAAACGTTTAAACTTTGCCAATCTGATAGGTTAAAAGATGATACAATCCTATTATTTTTATTTGAATGTTTAAAATTATTAACTAAAATGAGCAATTTTTCATATTGTTGCTTTCCTTTCTTTCTTCTTTTTAAAAAATTTTTTTGAGATATAATTGACATATAACATTGTGTAAGTTTAAGGTGTACAATGTGTTGATTTATACATTTGATATATATTTGATTTATATGTTACAATATGATTTACCACCGTAGTGTTAGCTACCATCTCTATCACATCACATAATTATCACTTCTTTTCTGTAGTGGAAAATATTTCAGATCTAGTCTCTTAGCAACTTGGAAGTATATAATAGAATATTGTTGACTGTAATTGCTATGCCGTGCATTAGATCTCCAGAACTTATTCATCTTTTAGTTCCAAGTTTGTACCCTTCAGCAACGTCTCCCCAATTCCCTTGCCCCCGACCGTGGTAACTACTGTTCTACTCTCTGTTTCTACGAGTTCGGCTTTTTTTAGATTCCACATATAAGTGATATTGTTCAGTATTTGTGTGTCTCTGTCTGGCTTAACTCACTTAGCATGATGCCTCAAGTTCCATCCATGCTGCAAATGGCTGGATTTCCTTCTTTCTCATGGCCGAATATATATGTGTGTATATATATATATATATATACACACATATATATATGATGGAATATTAATGTTATATATACATAATTATATGTTATTTTAATATTTAAATTATGTAATTATATAAATTATATAATTTATATTTTTATAATATAATTTTTTCTAATATAATTATTTAATTATATTTTAATTATAAAAGATGTTTTTTATATATACATGTATATAACATCTTTGTCTATTCATCTGTTGAGGGACACTTAGGTTGTTTTCATATCTTGGCTATTTTAAATAATGCTGTAACAAACATCGGGGGCACATGTCTTTTTGAGTTAGTGTTTTTGTTTTCTTCAGATAAATACCCAGAAGTGGGATTACTGGATCATCTGGTAGTTCTATTTTTAATTTTTTGAAGAACCTCCATACTGTTTTCTATAGTGACTGCACCAGTTCACATTCCCACCAACAGGGCACAAGGGTTCACTGTCTCCACACCCTTGCCAATACTTATTTCATGTCTTTTTGATAATAGCCAATGTAATAGGTGTGAAGTGATATCTCATTATGGCTCTGACTTGCATTTCACTGATAATTAGTGACGTTGAGCACCTTTTGAAGCTTTTTAGTTTGATGTGGTCTCACTCATTGATTTTTGCTTTTGTTGATTGTGCTTTTGGTGTCGTGTCCAAAAAATCATTGCCAAGACCAATATAGGAGTGTTTTCCTTGTGTTTTCTTCTAGTTGTGTTAGATTTCAGGTCTTATACGTAAGTCTTTAATCCACTTTGAGTTAATTTTTGTGAGTGATATAAAATAGAGGTCCAATTTCATTTTCTGCATGTGGTTATCCAGTTTTCTCAACACCGTTTATTGAAGAGGCTATCCTTTCCCTATTGAGTATTCTTGGCTCATTATTTATTTTTCTTATTCTGTAAATTGCTTGTGATTAATCGCTGCCTATTTTCCTGTTAGGCAGAGATTTATTCATCCTTTTATACCACAGATTTGAAATGCCACATTTATAATATAAAAGTTCATATATTTAAGGATTTGGATCTTATTTTGTGTTTTTCATCTATTTGTCTACTCCTATGCCAAAGATATATTGTTTTAGTAATTGTAGCTTTTTGTGAATCTTCTTGTCAGTAGAACCAGTTCCTCTTATTTTTCTCTTTCAAGAATTTCTTGGTCATCCTCATGAATATGTTCTTCTTCATAAAATTAACAATTACATTGGTATTTTTCATTTCCATTAGTTCTATAATAAATTTAATTAGAAGCACATTCAATTTATAGATTATGTTGGAGAAAACTAAAATCTTTACAATATTGAGTCCTCCCATCTAAGAATCTGGCATATTATACACTTTATTCAGAATGTCTTTTTATGCTCACCTGTAAAGTTTTATAGTTTTCTTCACTGAGGTTTTATATAGTTCTTTTTAGTTTCATATCTAGGAATAATATAGCTTTTATTTCGATAGAAGTGTGAATGGGACTGTTCCATTCAAACATCTAAATGATTATTACTAATGCTTAGAATTTACTGATTCTTGTTTATTAATACTGTAATTTAGTCACCTACTACATTTTTTTTTTTTTTGTGAGGAAGATCAGCCCTGAGCTAACATCCATGCTAATCCTCCTCTTTTTGCCGAGGAAGACCGGCTCTGAGCTAACATCCACTGCCAATCCTCCTCCTTTTTCTCCCAAAAGCCCCAGTAGATAGTTGTAATGTCATACTTGCACATCCTTCTAGTTGCTGTACATGGGACGCCGTCTCAACATGGCCGGAGAAGCGGTGCGTCAGTGCACGCCTAGGATCCAAACCCTGGGCTGCCAGCAGCAGAGCGCGCGCACTTAACCGCTAAGGCACCGGGCTGGCCCCTCACCTACTACATTTTGTAATGGCTCTCAAAATTTTTTATTTGATTCTCTTGTCTTTTTTAGGGTAGATAATTATATCATTTGCAAATCATGATAATTTGCTTGCTTGCTTTCCTATGTGTACCCATCTTTTTCTTGTCTCATTGTATTGACTAGAAATTTCAGAGCAATGTCAATGGAAGTGACAGCAAACATCCTTGTTTTATCTCTGACTTTAATAGTAATGCGTCTAATTTTTTCACCATTAAAGATGATGATGCTAATTTTTTTCTTTTAGGCTGAATCATATTAAGGAAGTTTTATTCATTATGTAGGAATAGATAAGTTACATTTAATACCTTTTGTATCATCATTTATTTCTAAGAATAAATATATGGCTTTAATCTATGGATCTATCAACAGAATGAACTATAGAATTGAACTTCCAAAGTTGAGTTATCCTTGTTCTCCTAGAATAAAGTCAACTTGGTCATGCTGCAATATACTTTTGATATAATGCTCAATTTGATTTGCTGATATTTTAATTAGATTTTTTTCAGTATGCTCCCAAATGAGATTGCTTTGTAGTTAGTGAATGTGTGGGTGTGTGTGTACTCACAGGTGGGCATACAGTCAATTAGTTTTTAGAATTAAAGTTATACTAGTTTCATAAAATTAACAGTGAAAACCTCTTTATTCTCTGTAGTAATTTAAATGACAGAAATTATCTGTTCTTTGAATTTGTCTGAGAAATCCTCTTTGTCTGGTGCTGTATGAGAAGGTAGATCTTTGATAATATTCTCATCTGTATAACTCATTATATCAAATCTGCTATTTGTTACTCAAGTCTGCTAGTTTGTTATTTTATGCCTACTTGTATCAAGTTCTAAGGGAGTTTTCAATTTCCAATTACGTTTGTGGTCTACTTTTGTGCATTTACAATAGTGTTCCTTATAAATTTTGACTAATTATTTGGAGCAGAAGTGTTATTTTAGCTCAGATTCTAGGGCAAGTAGTTTCTAGGAAGTATAACTAAGGGATTAGGGAATTGGGACAATTTACCATTGTGAGCAACTGGAGCTTAATCCTTCTGGGAAATTCCTGGAAGCCAGAGTAGAAGACATACATCAGAGTTATCCTTGCCAAGTGGGTGAGAGAGCTGGGATATTTATACTCTCCCATCAGTTATTGGTTGAGGGCTACTCCAGGGGTAAGAGGCATTAATTCTCCAGCATTTCTGGTCTGCTTCATCTGCAGTCAGAGTGTGCTTAGGCAGCTGGAGAAAACCAGTATTTTTTTTTTTAATTTCAGGTCCTGGCAGATGGAAGTCAGGCCTGCATAAAAATGAAGAGAAACAGCCTCTGCTGTAAAGGTTCATAATTGTTATAGGTTTGTGATACTTTGTTCCTATAATTCATTCATTCATTTATTATTATAGTCATTCTTCAACAAATGTTTGTTTTTACACAAGAGTGATAGTTTACTGGAAAAGGGTCATAATCCTGTTTCTGGAAGAATTTCTCAAGTTCTGATTCACAGACTTGGCTACCAGAGCAATACTCTTCCTGAAAATCATTTTTCTATTGATATATCTATGTTGTCAATCATTTTTTTTCATTACTAAAAAGTCTGCTCTTCTCTTGTGCTCTTTTTTAAAATAGATGTTTACTTAAAAAAATCCCACAGTGCATTATTATCTTCTCACATCTCATTGAGAATTCTACTTAGAATTTAACAAAAGTTCTCTCCTGTTTCCAGAACTGGACAGTCACTGGGGTTATTTGTTCTGACGACACAGCTTGATCGCCTTCTTTTTTGGCTTTTGATTTTTCTTTCCACTTCTGAGAATTTTCTGTTGTCTAGTCATATTAATAATGATTAAAATGATTAACTTAGATTATTTGATAGTTAATGTTAGCAGGTATGATATCCCTTAGCAATTATGTAGATTAGTAGTTCTACACCTTTTCGCAGAGAATAAAATTTATAAAAATTGGAGAAAGACATAGTATTGTTAATTTTTAGATTCCCTCTACAAGTTAAGTGAAAAGCTACTATCTGCTATTATCACAGACTTACAAAAGAAAGAACATTTTAATCCTCTGAAGTAGGAAAAATTCACAGTCTCTTAAATAGTGCAAATTTGGCTGTGTACATACTTACAACATTGATCTTTATTTTCTCACTGTACAGATGAATGGAAACTTCCTCTCTGGTAAGCACTGGGAGCTACTGTGGTCATAGTTTTGCCCTCAGGCCTCACCTTACACATGTCCACTCCATGAGTCATAGTGGATATTTTCAGGCAGCACAGCTCCATTTCATTTTGTGTGCTACATAAACCAAGTGAAACCTGGGCGCAAATGCTGTGGTTACATTCTTTACCTAACGGGCTCTGGTGGGTTTCCCAAAATCTTTAAGTTTACTCTCTCTAGTTGCTCCTCAAGCTAATTTTGGTCAGAAAAGACCAATACTCTCTTGACTTCATGATTTTTTCCCGGTCTCACCAACCAGCTAGGGGAAATTAGTACAACCCTTCAGAATGTTCTCCATTTACCTCTGTGGCTCAGCCCTGTGCTTGTGAACTGGATTTTACTCCCTAGGTTTGGTCAAATTTTTCTTGTTCTTTGCTGATATTTTTTAAAGTTGTCATATGAAATTGGGGCCTTCTTGGCTTAAGCATGGTGGAAAGTATATTCTGTTCCTTTTGTTCATTTTGGTGTATATTGTTGCAGTGTTTTTGTATCCTATGGATATTTTTACAAGTTACCCACCTCTGGTCTTCACAGTTACCAGGAATAAATGGTCTGCATATTTTAGGCAATTATGAAGAGCATTTATTCAATAGGAGAGAGAAGAGGAGGGAAACTTATTGTTACTGAGTTCCTACTAGGTATTAGAAAGTGCTAGATTCTTTGAGTTTCCCTAAATTTTTCTCTGTAGGGTAGTCATTTTGAGGTAGAAATTATTATTACCTTTGACAGAAGGAACAGGGGTTCAGAGAGTTTAAGTGCCTTGTTCTTTGTCACGTAGCTAATTAGTGGCAGAACTTGGGTAGAACATAGGTCTGTCTGGCCCCTCAATCCATATTATTTTTCAATATTCCACTACTTTTTCTAATGAATTTATTGAATAGCCATAAATCTTTACTGCATATTTAATGAGGACCTAGCCAAATAATTACTAATGACTTACTTGAAAGTTATTTTTTTTAAAAGTAGAGTTTGGTTATCTTAGATTCTTAATCAGAAATATTGATCAAATTCTTCTTTGATTCCAGCTCCTACCATAACAAAAATGTAAAACTAATTGGTGTTATTATTTTAAACATTTTATGGGAACTATAAGCTCTTTCCTTAGAAAAATTTACATATACACAAAACTTTGTATGTAATTTTAGGGGCTTTATGAATCTCTCTGTTGTCGGTCCATGGACCCCAAGATAACGTCTTATCTTGGAAGGGATTATCACATTGATCAGTTCTTTTTTTTGTATGACACTATGTCTTCCTTGAGACTAAACATTTAATGATACATGAGACTCTCTCTGAATTTAAGAGATGATATTCTTGGATCCTGGTAGTTAATGGGAAATATAACTTTTCAAGACATATTTTTTATATACTACCTAATATGCTCTGTCTTTCTGAGACAGTTAATATGTGTATGTAATATATATTATCAACTATTTTTTTACTCCTTACCTTTTAGTTCTCCAAGCTCAGTTGCCTGGCCCTTCCTTAAGATTTTCTCTCCTGGGGCCACACTGGTCCTAGATGTTTACATGTTAAATTACAGTTGAGTTTGATGACATTACACATAATCCATTATGATTCAATAATTTATTTGCTAGTTTGGCTTTCTATTTGGCAAAGAATTTCAGGTGGACAAATCCTTGCACACTGATTTCTCATGGGATACAAAAGTCTGATATTCTTTGTGCCTGTATCTGGATTTGTAAGAACTACTGGGCAGGACTTGTCATGACAACTCTCTTGAAGCTGTTTTTGACTCCATGTGATTTAAAAAATTATGTTTACCATTGGTTTTAATAAGGGAAGAATAATTTGTTTTTCTTTATTCTATCCACTTGTGAAGCAGTTTATATAGGCTATGATTGAAATACTGTTCTTTATTAAAATTCCTTTACATATTGAAATATTTGTGTCTATTAATGATGGTGTGTTAATGTAATGTAGATAAGTTATTGGATGGATCCATTGTTTCACTATTTCTTTGAATGCCAAGCAGTGCTTTTGATGGAAAATGGCTGTGCATAATTGATTTGCTTAAGAATTAATGAGATCAGGCTCTGTAGCCAAATCTGAGGTTAGGAAGATGGAGGGTAGTTGGACAAAGGTCTGAATTCGTGCAATGTGAAGACTTGACTCACCAGAGACCACAAAACAACCATGGGCTGAATGCAGCCCCAGCTTACTTTGTTTGGACTGAACAATATTTTAAACATATTTTGAGTTAGTTCTCAACATGTAAAAATTGCGCAGTTTTTACAGAAAAGTCCCATTTTAGCCTTCCATTGAAAAATCAGAAGATCTGACATCACTGGCCCGAATTCTCGAGCTAAGTATCAGCAGCAGAGTGAAACAGTTTCTTTTTTGCATCCCTGATTAGTTCGCGATATATCATTACATTTCTATTACTATTTTCTTTTGGAGAGAAGAATATAAATGATTTCTTGTAGTTGCATCTTTATCAAAAGAGGGAAAACAAATGATAGGCTGAGAGGGTAAGCTTATGGGAGAAAGCATATTTCCTTCATTAAGTGAAGATTATTCCTACGTGTTTAATATGAAAAATGTGTTTTTTTTTTTTGTGAGGATGACCAGCCATGAGCTAACATCCGTTGCCAATCCTCCTCTTTTTTACTGAGGAAGACTGGCCCTGGGCTAACATCCGTGCCCATCTTCCTCTACTTTATATGGGACGCCGCCACAGCATGGCCCAACAAGCGATGCGTTGGTGCGCGCCCGGGATCTGAACCGGCGAACCCCAGGCCGCCGCAGTGGAGCGCGCGCACCTAACCGCTTGCGCCACCAGGCTGGCCCCTGAAAAATATGTTTTTGTTAAAAAAATACAACTTCAAACATCATTATGTAAGCAACCATGATAAGAAATGTGATTGATATATGGAAAACTAGTTTGATGAGATACTGAATGATCCGAGAAAATGTTCTAAATTTTTTACCAGACTTGTTTTTGAATTAAAAAAAATCTGAGTAGTACTGCCATAAAATCCAGTTAAGTATTAACTACAAAAACTGCCTTGGCATCAGGCACTTTTTTTATAGATGGTGAGTATAAGAGAGTATATATTAAAGACAGAAGAAATTAGGTGTCCTAAATAGTCATTTAAATTGGCCACAGGATTTAATTCCAACAAGATATGTGAGCTCAGAGTGTCAAAGACATGACTGATAACCTAAAGGATAAGTTGGAGGAAGAAGTTAAAATATTTATGTCATGCTCTATTGCAGCTGATGAAAGCCCAGACATAACAAATACTATGCAGTTAGCTAGATTTGTATTTTATAAATGAGAATATAAATGAGACTGAAGACATTTTGGACATAAAGCCCATGACAGGCACAGCATCAGAAAACAAACTGTGTTAAGGAAAGTCTTGAAATGCTTAATGAATACTGGCCAAGAAATATTAGGGCGTGACTCTAACATTAGATGGCGCCTCTGTGGAAGTCTATGTTAACATCAAACTCTTTCTGAGACAAAAATCTCTGGGGGTAAAATCTGGAGGGACACATTGTGATTTGGCAGGAATTACTTTGTACTAAAAGTTTAAACAAGCGGAGCCTGTCTGAGTTGGAGTAAGTGATACTGCAAATTGGAAGTGTTGCTGCGGCTTGAAACGTAGATAAGTCAGGTTTGACTTGATGCACTGGAAGCACAGTTGAATAAGTTGTATATTGTAGTATGCAGAGGCTAGGTGACTTAGTTGTGCCATTTTGGCTGTATTAAAAAGTTTCTTATTTTTAAAAGTTGAAAGAAATTGACTTTCTCGTGTCATCTTGGGAAAATTTCTGCTTTAGCTCTCCAGAGACTAAGGGATAAATTTTGGCCTTTTTGGTTGATGTTACAACTCATCTAAACACCTTGAAAGGACCTTCACAAGTGGTTACCAGTGGTTTTATGTGCCCATTGCAAGCAAAATTGTATATGTGGGAAACTCATCTGACAAGGAATATTGTGGTTTACATTCCTCTAATGAAAGTGGCATGAGAAATGACAGGGCTTAAACTACATTCCCCAAAGATGATTTCAAAGTTTATAAAGATGTGCTAACATTCTTTAATCAAATTAAGCTCTCTCAATTAACTTTAATCATATGAACAAAGAACTTCAAATGGAAGTTTTTGAATTGCATAAATGTTTCTGAAGACTAAATAGAAGTTCTAGAATTTTACAAATACCTCTGTGCGGTAGTTTTCTTAATTGTAAAAAATATTGTGCAAAGATTTTACACATGTCCACCAGACACACTTATGTTTGTGAACAGCTATTTTCTTTTCTGAATAAAACTCCTCATTAAAGGATTCAAGGCTGAATTCCGTACTGCACGTAGCAATGTAAAATACACAACTAGATGTGGCCATCTCGGTGTAGAAGAAAAGAGGTGAATTTTCCAGTTCTAAATCAAAGGCGGAATGAATTAGGAAAGAGAAATTTAATACTTAATGTCTTCTTTTTTTTTTTTTTTGAGGGAGATTAGCCCTGAGCTAACATCCGTTGCCAATCCTCCTCTTTTTGCTGAGGAATATTGGCCCTGGGCTAACATCCGTGTCCATCTTGCTCTGCTTTATATGGGACGCCACTACAGCATGGCTTGACAAGTGATGCATTGGTCTGCACCCAGGATCCCAACCTGTGAAACCCGGGCCACCGAAGCGGAGTGAGCGAACTTAACCACTACGCCACCGAGTCAGCCACGGCTTCCGTTTTTCAATGTGTATATTTAAGACGCAATTTAAAATATAACCTCCACTGTAATACATGTTTGCATTATTATATATTCAAACAAAATTTGATAAAAATAAAAAATAGTTCTTTTTTAGCTGTTGATGCTTTTCTTTAAAAAAAAAAAGCGTTTGGTTTACTGTATTCTTTTATTACCTTTCTGAAACCAAAGGCACTTGAATTTGAGACCCTTGGCTCACTGTTTTATCTTAGCAAATGACACAAAGAAATCTGGCTTTGCCCTCTAAATGTCTTTCAAATAATGACTGGAGTCTGATGATGACTGATTTCTCTCAATGGGCCCAGCCTGATCACTCTATTCGGCATAACTAAGGCCTTTGTCTAGGTAGTAGACTGCTTACTTCTTCATTCACCTTTCCTCAAAACTGGTGAATTATCATTATTCCTTTCAAAATGCTGCGCATTTTAAGTAATTTGAAGCAAGTCTTGAATCAAATGTAAATAAATTATGTATTATGTTCTCAGCTGAGGTATTCTAATTTTGTGGTATAGAAAAAAACTCATATATAAATAGTAATGTCCTTAATATTCTTGCGACAGTATCTCCTGTATGTGTCAGTGTTCTTTATACTTAATGGTCACGATTGTTGACAGTGATTGTGATTTCCTTGATTGGAATATACACTCCACAAGGACAGCATTTTAAAAATGTTAACTGATATATTCTAAGTAGAGTGTCTGGCACGTAGTAGATACTCAATAAATGTCTGTTGAAATATTATTCAAGGATAGGTAAAAAAATGCAATATTTGAGTAAACATGTATTAGCCAGAATAGGCTAAGTAGCACTGTTGGTAATAACAACCTCCAAATCTCAGTGATTTAATACAAAAATTTATTTTTTGCTCCTGCAACATGTCATTGTGGTTGGCAGACGGCTCTGCACCTTGGCAGGCTCCACAATCTCGTAGCAGCACCATTAGAATAGAGGTCTCCATTCAGACATGATGGCAGGGGAGTAGAGGGACTGGAGAATTATTCACAGGTTTTTCTCTACTCATCTCTTTGGCCTCAAGTAGTTATATATCTTCACCGGGGTGCAAAGAGGCTGGGTATTGTTGGGGAGCAGATCGAATATCTGACAAGTGTTGCTGTCTGCCACAACATGGTAAGTAAATCCGTGACTAATTGTCACCTGAAGTTGCTGCAGGTAGCTTAGGACTGTTGTTAGACCCTTTGGTACAAGTTTCCAGAAATGAAAAGAACTTCATCCCCTAGGGGGACCATAAAGCAAGCTGCTATATCACTCATTAGGGTCTCCTGGAAATTAACAGTTGTGTCACATTGTTCAGAGTGCTCTTTGAACCACGTTTGATTGACAGTACCACATGGGCGGATTGACCCAGGGTAGTGGATCCTGTTGGAAGCTAGAAGGGTGGGTCTCCAAAGTGGATCCAGAAGTGAATTTTGGTGGATTGTCTCCCCTTTTGCAAGGAAGGCTCCTCTTTCTTCCCTGAAACAGGGATCTCAGAAGTAAACTCTCTAGAAACCATTTCCAGCTTTGGATCATTTTGCTGGTTCTGCCAAGGATGCTAGGGTTACCCTCAACTCTGATGATAATCTTGGGGCCCTGGTTTGTCTTTTTCCAGAGGTAGTCTGATCTCATTCCTGGAACTGATATATCTTGCATTGACTTATCAAGAGATTTTTTTTTTTCTCTAAACAGAAATCTGGTGCTAGCCACTAAGAGAATATTGTCACCTCTTTACATGTTTACATGAAGGCATGTAAAGTTCTAAAACATATTTCAGATCTCTATTTCTGAGTAAAATCTGTTCAATGTGTACAATATAAGTTATTTTTAGGCTATTCTTTCCATAACTATGTGCAGGCTCTGCAAAATTATTCATAACCCTTTGCATATAAGTTAGGAACAGAATAATTCACCCAATAAATGTTTATTGAGAAGCAACCCTGCGTCAAGAATGAGAATAACTGATAATAACTACTGGATACACGAAGATGAATGCGACACAGTGACTACCTTTGAGATGTTCAAATGCTGGCTAGAGAAAGACATGTCAATGGATAATTCTGGCCCATTGAGATTACTACTGTAATTTATGAACAAAGTAAATGAGGGAAAGGAGAGATTGTTCCTTCTGTATATTTTTCAGGAAAGGCTTCTCAGACATTGCAGCTGACTTTTGAAAGTAGATACTTTCTATTTGAGGCAGAGAATATTCCAAGGCAGAAGGGAGCACTGTGAAGTATAAAAGGAGAAGCATGGTGAAAGTTAAGAAGGCATAAAAGTTTATTACATGTCTTGGAACCTACGAGAAAAACAGTGAGCTAGAATAAGGGGTTCTTGTAAAGGAAGTGGTGTAAAATAAGTATAGAGATGTGTGGTTGCTACAATAATGGCTTTGAAGAAATCGTGCCTCCAGGAAGACTCATCTTATATAATCTTTTCTCAGATTGACTAGGCTTGCCCATGTGATATATACAGAAGCTTCATAAGTACTTGTGCCTGGGACTTGCCTGCTTGGAGCCCTGACACTGTCATGGCTGAAGAAGCCCAGATTATTCTCTTTAAGGATGAGAGATCTAAAGGAGGAGTAACAACATGGAGAGAGATCCCAAAGAAAGAGAGAGAGACCAAGTGGAGAGAGATCCCTTGGAGAAAAAGACCACATGGAGGGAGATTCATGGAGAGAGACCACATGTAGAGAGATTCCAGAGAGAGAGAAAAAGAGAGAAATACACACACACACCCCTCACGAAGAGGGCCCATGAAAAGAAGAGAGAGACCATGTGAAGATATGAGTCTCTGGGAGGAATCCATCCCCAGTTGACAAGCAGACTGAATGCAGTGATATCAGTGAACCCAGACAAGATCAGCAGAAGCACCACTCAGCCAACCCACAGAATTGGAAGAAGTAATAAACATTGTAGTTTTATGCTACTAAGTTTTGGGATGGTTTCTTATGAAGCAATAGATTACAGATACAGAGGGTAACTTTATTCATTCAACAAACATTTATTGAGTTTATTGAATATCTACTATGTGCCAGGAACTCAGCTAGATTGAGACCATATTTTGCAGGGCCTTACAGTTCCTGGCAAGGAGTCACCGTCTCTCTGCCCTAACTCCAGCAATTACAAATGCCATTGGTATTGTTTTAATTGAGGGCTTCAGCATATCTTATCTATTGTAATAATGTTCCAGTTGTTCTCTCTCTCATTCCACTATTTTTTTTAAAACACAAACTGATTTATGTTATTCTCCTGTTTAATCTCTTGAATGGCTTATAATAACCTTCAGGTCAAATTTTAGACTCCTTTGTGTGCATTCATCTAATACCATTTATACCCTCTTACCCAATGTCCATTAACTTGTGGTTCCCTAAATAAGCAATGCTTACTCAGGTATTGGAAACTTTGTACATGTTGTCTTGGCTTGGAAGGCCTTCTCTCATTTATTTGCCTGAAAAAAGCTTATATATACTTCAAGACACAGTCAAATATATGCATTCTTCTTCAATACCCCCAGGTGGAATTAATCACTCTCTTGCATTTTACACTACCACTGACCATTGCACATTACTCTAATATCACAGCACTTGTCACACTATGTTGATATGCTCTTTTCCCTTCTAGACTGTGAGATACTTGAGGGCAAGGGATTCTATCTTTCTTGCCTTTGTATAGTCAGCACTTAATGCCTAGTATATAGTAGTTGCTGTATAAATACTTCTTGAGTAATGCCTTTATCTTATAGGCTGTTGATAAATCACTGACTATTTTATGGGAAGAAATTTTAGAAAATTAATTCAGGCATCAGTGTGAAAGAGTTAAAAACAAGGGCAAGGTTACTCATTACTTAAACCGTTTAACTATTTAGCTATTTCCATGGTCAAGGTGAGACGTGAGGATCGTCGAACCTTCAGTAGGAATATGGTGGAGGGGATCTACTTAAAAGACTTATCAGAGGTAGCATGGACATGACATGGAAGAAATCTCCTAAAAGTGGAGGAAGAGGAAGAGTGAGTAATTGGAAAAGATTTTGTGATGTCTAGTTTGGACATCTGGGTAGATGGTGATGCCATTAACTGAGATAAAAAATACCGGAAGAGGAGCAGGTTTAGAGAGGAGGAAGGAGTGATAAGTAGATAATTATCAGCATACTGCCCGTTCAGAGTGAATTTCAAGGATTTGGCCGCTCTGTCTGGTAACGGAACTGTTAATTGTAATGAGGCTGGCTCTATTAGCAGAAGGCTGGAGATCACTGTGGCACTAGAATACCCTCGTGAAAGATGATCCAGTTGGACTAGTCCTCAGGAACTCACAGTAAAGGAAAATGAACCTAGATCAGTAAGTTATATGATGAATCATCTTTAAATTTCCCCCAGGCTGAATTTGATACACAGCCAAATAAAGAGTTGGGTTTTGTGGCACAGCCACAATCGCAATTTAAGAAAATTTATTCTTTAAGAAAATTTATTGTCTATTTATGCTTAGACAGTATTCGTCCTATTTTAGTGATGCTATGACAAGGTAACCTTTATCACACAGAATATCAGTGGTGACTGACTTAGATAGGAGTTGGTAGCTCCTACCACAGCAATGGCATGCTAGAAATGATTCTCCAGAGATTTTATCCTGTGTCACAAGATTGCAACATAGTCTTCCATTTGATTCTTCTTCAATCGTTTATTGTCCAACAGCTGGGATACAAAACTGGTACCCTTTTCCTCTGACTAGAAGTCTTAACCTTCCTGATAAGAACTCAGTTCTGTGTTTCTTACATCATCAGGGTCATAGATGAAGAGTTTCAAATACCATGTTGCCTATGACAGCACCCTCCCATCATGCTAGTTGCTCTGGGCAAGCTGGTCTTCCTTTTTTGATTTTTCTTAGAGATAAATTTAGGTAATAATGAATTCGTGAGACATGCTTACTACAGAAGGGAGTTGAGAAATGAAACCATACATTATTTTTTTAGAGTATTCCTTAATGTAAAGAAGAGACAAAATCAAACCAAATCAGGGTTTGTGGGATATCAAAATATAACATGAAACCAATACTTCAAAGCCTTGAATTTTGTGATAATTAGTGCAGCAAAGAAACACTTGATGTATTTGCAAAGCAAAAATTAAATAGGGCAAATAGAGGGAATCAAAACAACAATTTAAAAGGCTGAAGACCAAACTTGGAGTCTAGATTTTACCAAGACTCCCAACTGTTTTGCTGTATGAACAAAAAAGGGAGCAGAGGTAGACTGTCGTGATACATATATCAAGAAGGAGTAATATGTTGGTAACTATTAATTGTAGTCTCTTTCTCTTCTCTCACTGTTTTGCTTAAAGTGTAAGAAGTCAAGCGACAGTAGCTTGACTACAGAGCCTCACGATAGATTTATTCCCCCTCTTCTAGTCACTACTCCAGAAAGACAGCTCATGACATTCTTCTGATTCCTACAATGAGCTAATGCTCCAGTGAACTCTGTAGGCCAAGCGAGTTAGCTCTTGGAGGACACAAATGTCATCACCCAAATAAAGCACTTACCCAGCACCAACATACAATCCTGATATAGCCAGAAGCTTGTGCCTTACCTAGGAGAATGCATCTGCCCCCACTCTCCTGCAGAGACTGCACTCGGGATATTGTACACCACAATCTCCCTGTATTGTATCAGCAAGATGGAGCAGATCCTGTAACAAGAGCCTCAGCTGATGCTTGTGGTAACTCAAGCGTATATAACATCCACTCTCTTTGTAATTTGGGTAGCACTATCTTGGAGGCTAGTGGTAAGTTAGGTGATAGTAAAATTAAGTCCTTTAGGCAGTACATGTGCTGTGTCAGTTTCTTGTGAAGTTCAGTTTAGTTGCAAAGTGAGTAGTCCTGCCTGTGCAATTGCCAGTAAGTTAAATCAAGACAGAAACATTCCTTAAAAGAGTTGCTTTTGTTAAGGGGAGCTGTGATGAATATAGACACTATATTTCCAGAAAATGGCAAAGAGCACAAAGCCCTTAACATAGTCAATGCTTGTGAAATATTTTTTATTTGATTTTAGCCACTAACATAACTTCACATTTTTGCTGTTATAATTTTGTTTTTAAAACATAGTTGACGAAGTTTAAAAATATGTTTTCTAAGAGTAGCCATGAATTGATCATTAGAATAGTTTGATGATGGGTTCATTTTTCTATTCTTTCTACTTTTGTGAATGATTTTGTGTGTGAATAAAATATGGAAAACAAATTATGTCCTTTAGTCAGATTTTTCAACAACCAATGGCCTTATGCTGTTGCAGATTCAAATTTGCTAATTTGAAACTACAACTTTTATGTATAATGAAATCTCTGGTTGGGTACACACTTTTCATGGTCTTTCCACTTGCCTATCGATTCGTCACTGATTTGGTCCTTTACATAATTGTCTTTAATATGTTTAAGGAAGAAA
Organism: Ceratotherium simum simum; assembly: GCF_057802395.1. Classification (NCBI taxonomy): domain Eukaryota; kingdom Metazoa; phylum Chordata; class Mammalia; order Perissodactyla; family Rhinocerotidae; genus Ceratotherium; species Ceratotherium simum. Next base: position 47,590,972 of record NC_141922.1, on the reverse strand, counting down.
GGAGAATACATTTAATGACTACATGGTACTAACTTGGATATTTAAGATCAAAATAAGTAAAATGTACTTCTTTCTTCTTCTTCTTTTTTTTTGTAAGGAAGATCGGCCCTGAGCTAACATCCACCAATCCTCCTCTTTTTGCTGAGGAAGACTGGCCCTGGGCCAACATCCATGCCCATCTTCCTCTACTGTATATGGTATGCCACCACAGCATGGCTTGCCAAGCGGTGCGTCCGTGCGCGCCCGGGATCCAAACCGGCAAACTCCGGGCTGCCGCAGCTGAGCGCACGCACTTAACCACTTGCGCTACCGGGTCAGCCCCTACTTCTTTCTTTTTTAAACATGCATATATCATTTTTTATTATGTTTCTACATACAAGTTCCAAGATTACATATCTTACAAATAAAACTGAAAATTACAAATCAATTTAAAGAAAATTAATACCATGACCTAAGTATTGTCTTAAAAGATTTGTGAGATGTTATTTGATATTCTCCATCTTGATAGATAAGAATTAGAAGCAAATGACAAATTTAAAAAAATTGCTCAACAAAGAATAATAAATAATGAATAGTGCTCAACAAAGCATAATCTGAATATAAACAACAGAAAATATGTTTTCCCCAAATTCTCCTGGACCTTTATGAACAGTGAACACGGCCATCCTGTATGCAAGTAGCAGAATCAGGAATTCCACTGTACCTCCAGGAGGCTACATGCTTGTTGGCATGTTTGTTTCACTATTTGATTCACCAAATATTACAATTATAGTAGTAATTAGAACTATCTTTTTTTATTATGATAACATTGGTTTATAACATTATATAAATTTCAAGTGTACATCATTATATTTCTTTTTTTTTTTTAGACGAGCTTTTAATAATTTTATTTATTTATTTTTCCCTGAAAGCCCCAGTAGATAGTTGTGTGTCATAGTTGCACATCCTTCTAGTTGCTGTATGTGGGACACAGCCTCAGCATGGCCGGAGAAGTGGTGCGTAGGTGCATGCCTGGGATCCGAACCCAGGCCACCAGCATCGGAGTGCGCGCACTTAACCGCTAAGCCACAGGGCCGGCCCACATCATTATATTTCGATTTCTGTATAGATTTCATCATGTTCACCACCCAAAGACTAATTACAGTCCATCACCACACACATGTGCCTAATCATCCCTTTCACCCTCCTCCCTTCCCCTGTCCCCTCTGGTAACCACCAATCCAATCTCTGTCACTATGTGACTGTTTGTTGTTGTTTTTATCTTCTACTTGTGAGTGAGATCATACGGTGTTTGACTTTCTCCCTCTGACCTATTTAACTTTGCGTAATACCCTCAAGGTCCATCCATGTTGTCACAAATGGCCGGATTTCATTGTTTTTTTTATGGCTGAGTAGTATTCCATTGTGTATATATACCACATCTTCTTCATCCATTCATCCCTTCATGGGCACCTAGACTGCTTCCAAGTCTTGGCTATTGTGAATAAGGCTGCAATGAACATAGGGGTGCATGTATATTTATGCATTTGCGTTTTCGTGTTCTTTGGATAAATACCCAGCAGTGGAATAGCTGGATTGTATGGTAGTTCTATTCTGTATTTTTGGAGGAATCTCCACACTGTTTTCCATAGTGGCTGCACCAGTTTGCACTCCCACCAGCAGTGTATGAGAGTTCCCTTCTCTCCAACACTTGTTGTTTCCTGTCTTGTTAATTATAGCCATTCTGACGGGAGTGAGGTGATATCTCATTGTAGTTTTGATTTGCATTTCCTTGATAGTTAATGATGTTGAACAGCTTTTCATGTGTCTGGTGGCTATCTGTATATCTTCTTTGGAGAAATGTCTGTTCAGGTCTTTTGCCCATTTTTTAATTGGGTTGTTAGTTTTTTTGTTTTTGAATGTATGAATTCTTTATATATTTTGGAGATTAACTCTTTATCAGATATATGATTTGCAAATATCTTCTCCCAATTGTTATGTTGTCTTTTCATTTTGTTGATGGTTTCCTTTGCTGTGCAGAAGCTTTTTAGTTTGATGTAGTCCCATTTGTTTATTTTTTCTACTGTTTCCCTTGCCTGGTCAGACACGGTACTTGAAATATGTCACTAAGACTGATGTCAAAGAGTGTACTGCCCATGTTTTCTTCTAGAAGTTTCATGGTTTCAGGTCTTACATTCAAGTCTTTAATCCATTTTGAGTTAATTTTTGTGTATCTTGTAAGATAATGGTCTACTTTCATTTTTTTGCATGTGGCTGTCCAGTTTTCCCAAACTATTTGTTGAAGAGACTTTCCTTTCTCCATTGTATGTTCTTGACTCCCCTGTCAAAAATCAGCTGTGTGTAGATGTGTGGGTTTACTTCTGGGCTCTTGATTCTGTTCCATTCATCTGTGTGTCTGTTTTTGTGCCAGTACATGCTGTTTTGGTTACTATAGCTTTGTAGTATATTTTGAAATCAGGGAGTGTGATACCTCCAGCTTTGTTCTTTTTTCTCAGGATTCCTTTGGCAATTTGGGGTCTTTTGTTGTTCCATTTAAATTTAGGATTCTTTGTTGTATTTTTGTGAAAAATGTCATTGGAACTTTGATAGGGATTGCATTGAATCTGTAGATTGCTTTAGGAAGAATGGACATTTTAAGTATGTTAATTCTTCCAATACAAGAGCATGGAATATCTTTCCATTTCTTTGTATCTTCTCCAATTCTTTCAACAATGTTTTATAGTTTTTAGTGTACAGAACTTTCACCTCTTTGGTTAAGTTTATTCGTAGGTGTTTTATTCTTTTTGTTGTAATTGTAAATGGGATTTTATTCTTAATTTCTCTTTCTACTACTTCGTTGTTAGTGTATAGAAATGCAATTGATTTTTCTATGTTGATTTTGTACCCTGCCACTTTACCATATTCATTTATTATTTCTAAAATTTTTCTGGTGGAATCTTTAGGGTTTTCTATATATATAATCACATCATCTGCAAATAATGACAGTTTTACTTCTTCCTTTCCAAATCGGATCCCTTTTGTTTCTTTTTCTTGCCTGATTGCTCTTGCTGGTACTTCTGGTTAAACAAGAGTGGTAAAAGTGTGCATCCTTGTCTGGTTCCTGTTCATAAAGGGATAACTTTCAGTTTTTCTCCATTGAGAATGATATTAGCTGTGGGTTTTTCATATATGGCCTTTATTATGTTGAGGTACTTTCCTTCTGTACCCATTTTATTCAGAATTTTTATCATAAATGGATGCTGTGTCTTGTCAAATGGTTTCTCCACATTAATTGAGAGGATATGTGATTTTTATTCTTCATTTTGTTGATGTGGTGTATCACGTTGATTGGATTGTGGATGTTGAGCCATTCCTGCATCCCTGGAACAAATTCCACTTGATCATGGTGTGTGATCTTTTAAATGTATTGTTGTATTCGATTTGCTAGTATTTTGTTAAGGATTTTTGCATTGATGTTCATCAGTGATATTGGCCTGTAATTTTCTTTTTTTGTGTTGTCCTTTTCTGGTTTTGGTATCAGAGTAATGTTGACTTCATAGAATGAGTTAGGAAGCTTCCGCTCCTCTTTAAATTTTTGGAAGAATTTGAGAAGGATAGGTATTTAGTCTTCTCTGAATGTTTGATAGAATACACCAAGGAAGCCATCTGGTCCTGAACTTATTTTGGGGGAGGTTTTTGATTACTGTTTCAATCTCCTTACTGGTGATTGGTCTATTAAAATTTTCTATTTCTTCTTGATTCAGCTTGGAAGGTTGTATGGTTCTAAGAATTTATCCATTTCTTCTAGATTATCCAATTTGTTGGCGAATAGCTTTTCGTAGTATTCTCTTGTCATCTTTTGTATTTCTGAGGAGACTGTTGTAATTTCTCCTCTTTCCTTTCTGATTTTATTTATTTGAGCCTTCTCTCTTTTTTTTCCTGGTGAGTCTAGCTAAGGTCTGTCAATTTTGTTTATCTTTTCAAAGAACAAGCTCTTGGTTTCATTGATTTTTTCTATTTTTTTTTAGTCTCTATTTCATTTATTTCTGTTCTGATTTTTATTATTTCCTTCCTTCCACTGATTTGGCGCTTGGTTCTTTTTTTCCCAGTTCCGTTGGGTTCACTGTTAGATTGTTTATTTGAAATTTTTCTTTGTTTGTTTAGGTAGGCCTATATTGCTATAAGCTTCCCTCTTAGAGCCACTTTTGCTGTGTCCCATAAATTTTGGCATGTCATGTTTTCATTTTCATTTGTCTCCAGGTATTTTTTGATTTCTCCTTTGATTTCCTCATTGACCCAATCTTTGTTCAGTAGCATTTTGTTCGATCTCCACATATTTATGGCTTTTCTGATTTTGTTCTTGTAGTTGATTTCCAGTTTCATACTGTTCTGGTCAGAAGAGATGCTTGGTATTACTTCAATCTTCTTAAATTTATTGAGGCTTGTTTTGTGGCCTAATATGTGATCAGTCCTGGAGAATGTTCCATGTGCATTTGAAAAGAATATGTATTCTATGGGTTTTGGATGGAATGTTCTGTATGTATCTACAAAGTCTATCTGGTCTAATGTGTCACTTAAGGCCAATGTTTCCTTATTGATCTTCTGTTTGGATGATCTATCCATTGGTGTATGTGGAATTTTAAACTCCCCTGCCTTTATTGGGTCGCTGTCTATTTCTCCTTTTATGTCTGTTAATAATTGCTTTATGTATTTAGGTGCCCCTATGTTGGGTGTGTAGATATTTACACGTGTTATATCCTCTTGTTGGATTGTTCTCTTGATCATTATGAAGGCACCCTATGCCTTCTTTGTCTCTTGTTACAGATTTTGTTTTAAAGTCTCTTTTGTCTAATATGAGTGTTGCTACCCCAGCTTTCTTTTCATTGCCATTTGCATGGAGTATCTTTTTCCATCCCTTCACTTTCAGTTTGTGAGTGTCTTTAGGTCTGAAATGTGTCTCTTGTCTGCAGCATATAAATGGGTCTTGTTCTCTTATCCAATCAGCCACCCTTTGCCTTTTGATTGGAACATTTAGTCCATTGACGTATAAAGTAGCTATTGACAAGTATGTAGTTATTGCCATTTTGTAACTTTTTTCTGGGTCTTTTAGTAGTTCTTTGTTCTTTTCTTCTTCTCTTGCTCTCTTCCCTTGTGATTTGATGGCTTTCTTTAGTATTATGTTTGGGTTACTTTCTCTTAGTTTTTTGTGTATGTATTGTAGGTTTCTGGTTTGTGATTACCATGAGGTTCACATAGAGTAATCTACGTATACAGCAATCTATATTAAGTTGATGGTCTCTCAGGTATATTCCTAAAAGCTCTACTCCTTTACTTCTCTCATCCAATGTTTTATGTTTTTGGTATCATATCTACCCATTTTTTGTGTGTGTGTCTCTGTTACCCTCTTATCATGGAAATAGGTAATTTTAGTACTTTTATCTTTTGACCTTCATATTATCTGCATAGGTAGTTGATCTGCTACTACTCTTATTCTATTTTTGCTTTTACCAGTGATTTTATTGTTGTTGTTGTTGTTTTTGAGAATCTCCTTATTCCTATTTGTGGTCTTCTCTTTCCCCCTTAAATAAATACCTTTAGCATTTCTTATAAGATTGATTTCTTGGTGATAAACTCCTTTAATTTTTGCTTGTCTTGGAAACTCTTTATTTTTCCTTCCATTCTGAATGATAACCTTCCCAAGTAGAGTATTCTTGGCTGTAGGTTTTTTTCCTTTCATTACTTTAAATATATGGTGCCACTCTCTTCTAGCCTGTAAGGTTTCTGTGGAGAAGTCAGCTGATAGCTTTATTGGGTTTCCTTTGTGTGTAACCTGTTGCCTTTCTCTTGCAGCTTTTAGGATTCTCTCTTTATCATTAATTCTTGGCATTTTAATTATGATATGTCTTGGTGTAGGCCTCTTTTGGTTTATCTTGTTTGGTGCTCTCTGTGCTTCCTGTCCCTGGATGTGTGTTTCCTTCCTTAGGTTAGGGAAGTTTTCAGATATTATTTCTTCAAATAGATTCTCTGCTCCTTTATCTCTCTCCTCTCTTTCTGGGACACCTATAACATGGCAGTTAGTGCACTTGATGTTGTCCCAGAGGTCCCTTAGACTGTCCTCACTCTTTTTAATTCTTTTTTCTTTTTTTTAAGTTAAAAAAAAATTTTTTTTCCTTAGGAAGATCAGCCCTGAGCTAACATCCTCTTTTTTTTGCTGAGGAAGACTGGCCCTGAGATAAAATCCATGCCCATCTTCCTCCACTTTATGTGGGAGGCTGCCGCAGCATGGCCTGATAAGCAGTGTGATGGTGTGCACCTGGGATCCGAACCTGGGTGGCCGGCAGCGGAGCATGCACCCTTAACTGCTATGCCACAGGGCCTGCCCCAATTCTTTTTTCTCTTATCTGTTCAGCTTGGGTGATTTCCTCTAGTCTTTCATCCAACCTGCTGATCTGTTCTTCTGTATCATCTCCTGAGCTTTTGAGTCCCTCTAGTGAATTTTTCATTTCCAGTATTGTATTCTTCATTTCTGATCGATTCTTTTTTATATTTTCTGATTCTTTGTTGATGTTCTCATGAGTTCATCCATTCTTCTCCCACAATCAGTGAACATCCTTATGACTTTTTGTTTGAACTCCTTGTCAGGTAGATTGCTCATTTCTGTTTCATTTAGTTCTTTTTCTGGGTTTTTTCCCTGTTCCCTTGCTTTTCCTCCTCATTTGCCTCTTTCTCTGTGCTTATATCTACGTATTAGGTAAGTCAGCTACGTTTCCTGATCTCGGAGATGTGGCTTTATGTAAGAGATGCCTTATGAGGCCCAGCAGTGTGCTTCCCTTTCATCACCAGTTCCAAATGTTCCAGGAGTGACCCCTGAGTGGGCTATGTGTGACCTTCTGTTGTGGCAGGGTTGCTCTTGCTCTAGGTGCCCAGGGAGGCTGAGCTCTCCCCCTGGCCAGCTGGTTGTAATACTCAGCTGAGTGTGAATGCTATGGACCCTTCAGTCACTTTGTCAGGTGTGGGGGGGCTCCAGCACAGTTCATTGAAAGGTCTAATAGCACATTCCTGTTCCAGTTTTTCTGTTAAGTGAGTGAGTAGGCCCCCAGTGTGGCTGGTTGCGAGGCTCAGGGGCTTACAATTGCTGTAGACCTCTGGCCTGCAAGGCTCTTGTCAACTCTCTCAGGATTGCAGCTGAGTGGGGCCTGCCCCAGGCATGGGATCACCCAATTGTTTCAGGCTTTGGAAGGTGGGGCTGATCCCCTATGTGGCTGTTTGAGAAGCACAAGTCTTCTGCAGTGGACAAGGCCCACTGCCCACAGGGCCACACACACAGTCCACACAGTCTTGTCTCATGCATGTGTCCTGATCCCCTGAAGTGGACCAGTCACCTCACTGCAGAGGCCCCACACTCTTCACCAATGCCGGCCCACCCATCACACACAACTTGCCCCGCAGAGGCATACCCACTTGCCTGGCTGCAAAGGTTCCTTGCACCCTGCGTATGTGGGCCCACAAGTTGCCTGAGGGCTTGCTTTTCTGTTGGCCACTCCCTAGGGCAGCCTGCCTGCCTTGGCTGAGCTGGATTAAATTATTGCTCTAGTTGTGGGGCAGATCCTGTGCTAGCAAGCCAGGGGAAGAACTCCAATGGTGTCTGCCAGCGTCTGTGTCAGCACACCTGTCCTAGGTCACAACAATAGCTGCCGCCAATGTCTCAGTCCTGGAGAGGTCTCACCTCTCACCAAGATGCACTCAGAGCCTATCAGGTGAGTCTCTTTTCACCAAAGGACCATACACCTTTCTTCCTGATGATTTTAGGTTGCTTTCCAAAATGGGTGAATTTGTGTGTGGGCCCTTAAAGAGCTGGATTTTTTTTCCCTTATGGCCAATAGCTTTTCTGGGGGTGGGGTGGTGGTATTCCTCATTGTAGTTAATAGCCAGCAAAGCCAGATATTATGACACTTGTCTCAGTTGTCCTGAGTCCAAAGGATGCTTATAGTGGTAATGCTCCCCTGCTCAGGTCCCCCACTCCTCCAGGGAAGGCTGTATACCTTTGGATTGCTCCTGGGCTGCCATGAAATGCTACAGCTTGCAAGCTTGGCTTTTTTTCTCTCCAGAAAGGAATTTCTGCCTCTTCCACCTCACTCGGGACTATCTCTGGTTGCAGGGACTCTCCTTATCCAGTTTTCAGTTCTCTCTCAAGGGTAATTATTCCAAGAGTAGTTGTAAATTTGTTGTGTCCACGGGAGGTGATGAGTTCAGAGTCCACTTATGCTGCCATCTTGACCTCACTCTAAAATGTTGTTCTTACATTCAAGGGGTTTATAGTCTATTTTTGAATACAGATATATTCCACAAATCCGACTTTGATAAGTATTTTAGTAAAAGATTGCTCTGTGATGGTTAATTCCAGTAGGCCTGGAATCAGCCTGAGGTGTTCTGCTTGTCTCTGTACGGCACTGACTCCTAGTCAGTAAGCGTGTTGGTCTGTAACCAAGACACCAAAGAGTTTTGGGTGGTTTGTATCATTGTTTATTGATAACAGCAAGATTGATAATTTGTGCCTGGACTTGGTGAGACCCCTGGAGGAATCCGCTGTTTGGGCTGATTACATAGAAAGAAATACCGCATGACCAACAAAATACAAAAAAAAAAAACCCTAGTGATGACTTCGCTTTGGGATCTTTGGAACCAGAGTATTCTGTGTCCTGTTGGTGGTTCCTGATTCAAGAGAGAAGGTGCATCCTGCCATGGCCCTTACAGAGGGAAAGCAATAGGATTTTGCACTTATCCTCTCCAGATCCCCTGCTGTGAGATAGTCTTTGGCTGTGATGCATATTCTTACTTTAATACTGTGACTATGTTGTACACTTTTCCAGTAATAAATTGTAGATTTGTAAGCATTGTCATTTTGAGTCCTTAAGTCTTTGGCTGTGATGCATATTCTTACTTTAATACTGTGACTATGTTGTACACTTTTCCTGTAATAAATTGTAGATTTGTAAGCATTGTCATTTTGAGTCCTTAAGCCTTCTTGAGCAATTAAGCCCTGTATAACTTCCACCAATAGTGAGAAGGCCCAATGTGGGTGGGGCTAATGGAAAAGAAAGTGATTTTGTGTGTGCATGCTCTGTGTGTGTGTGTGTGTGTGTGTGTTGGCCCATAAGTGCTTCACTTAGAAGGTAGGATCTGGGGAAATTAATACATTTTTTAAAGTAAAATAGTGGAGATAGATAGAAGGGTGCAACAGGCTAGAAGGAGCTTGGGTAAAGGCATAGCACATTCCTGGAATAAGTCAATGTGAACAGTATAAAATCTGGAGCTCAGGTCTCAGCTCTAGCCTAGAGATAGCACTGGGGTCACTAGCTGAGGGAGTGGATGATATTGTCCAAAGAAAGACTGTGGTATGAGACAATAGCTGAAAACAAAATCTCATTGATGATCTATATTTATCTGTTGGTAGAGAAATATCAAAGAAAATAGAGGTTCAGAAACTGAGGAAAAGGTAGTTTATCAAAATATTAAATCTAGTAGAGACTTCAAGAAGAATGAATATGGTGAGAAAATTTTTGAATCTTTTAAATCAGAAGGTTGGAAGCAACCTTCTGAAGAGAGGTTTCAGTTCAGAAGGGAATGGGATATAAATTTGGTGGTGAAAGAGAATGGGAGATATAAGGTTATAGCTTGAAGAGGAAGAAGGTTGATGGAAAATTTGTTCAGGGCTGGTTTAGGAAAATTTGTTTAGAACTGAAATGCCTGCAGGCTGAGGGGAAGGATCTAGAGGAGGGGACAAGGTGAGACATAAGAGGTGGGAAAAATCGATGGGCAATGCCTTGGAGTAGGAGATGAGGATGAAATCAAAAGGGTGTTGCTTCTTTTATGAGAGAAGAGAAAGAAGAAAATGTTAGTCATATAAAAAATAAAGTGGGGGCTGGCCTGGTGGCATAGTGGTTAAGTTCATGTGCTCCACTTGGGTGGCCTGGGGTTTGCGGGTTTCGATCCCAGGTGCAGACCTACACACAGATCATCAAGCCATGCTGTGGCGGAGTCCCATGTACAAAAAATAGAGGAAGAGTGGCATGGATATTAGCTTAGGGACAATCTTCCTCAAGCAAAAAAAGGAAGATTGCAACAGATGTTAGCTCAGGGCCAATCTTCCTCACCAAAAATAAATAAAATAAATAAAGTGAAAAGTGTATTTTATGGGGCAGCCTGTTTGTGACCTTTAGATAGGTGTTTTGCCATTTTAAATAGCAGATAGCATGTAGGTGTACTGTATCAAAGCATAATATGTGAGAGGGGCTATGGGTTGTCCTGGAGTTTAAAAGTCTCACCAATCCTTACTAATCTATATTTACACTTTCACAAGTAATAAGCATTTTCTCCTGGGCTCAGACTGTACTTTGGCCATCTTGCTTTACTCTCAAGTTTTTTCTAGCAATAGCTTTTCAGGCCCTTGATACCTTCTGTATCCATACATAAATGTACTGAGATAAAATATTAGGGTGGGGAGAGGCATATGTTTCACAAATATTTCTGTCAAAGTTGATAGGTCTCCAAACTGACTTAGTCTGTATTACAATATTTTCTTTAACTTTCTCCTCAAATTAATTCATTGATTCTTCTGAAATTAATCTGCACTATTACATTTATTGATTTTCCATTTTTAACTTAGACCCTATTATTTTGCACATAGAGTTTTAATTAGCTTTACATAAATGGAGTACTTATGCTTTTAGCCAAAATGGAGTAATAGGGACTAGTTTTGCCATCTTTCCTAAAACAACCAAGAATGGGAAAATTGTAAGGAACAATAAATTTCAAGACCTTGGACAAAAGAAAATGAAGGATAGTAATCCATGAAACATGAAAAAAATGAGATGAATCCTATGATTGCCCCAGTTTTTTGCCTGGAAAGGGTTTCTGGGCCATGGTACAGGAAGGAGAAACCCAGGCAGAGCATGGCAGACTTCCTGTGCTAAAGATCCAGAACTGAGAGTCCAGGGAGATCAAGCAGGCTAGAATTCACAGGACAGACTACATAAAGGAGATATCTGCACGAAAGAGAACTCTGAACCTATTCGGATGGTCTTCCTTGAGTAGTCAGATGAATACTGACAGCACATGTGTGTTGGGAAACTACCTGAGTCTGGGGAAAGAACTGCCAGAAAATATTAGAGATAACAGTGCTCAGTGTTTACACAAGCCAGCATGAAAAACCTTATTATTCATGAGACATTGGGTAGACTACACAGAGGAACCTTGCTAATGAGGAATCATTAGCCCCAGATTGAGCTCCAGTCTTGCCTAACAAATCACAAATGCAAGATGTGAAAGGATCAAATTGTTTACAACAATTTACATATTGTGTCCTAGGAAAAAGCTCAAGAATACATATAAGAATATAAAAATATCCAGGACCTAACCAAGGTAAAATTTACAATGTCTGGTATCCAAGAAAAAATCACCAGTCATGAAAGGAAGCAAGAAAATATCAGCCATAATGAGGAAACAATCAATCAAAACCAACCTGGAACTGACACAGATACTAGGATTAACAGAGACGTTAAAACATTTGTTATACCTGTATTCCATTTGTTCAAAAAGTTAAGTTGAGACTTGGAAAATATAGAAAGACCCAAAAGAAACTTCTAGAGATCAAAATTATAATGTGTGACGTGAAAAATACACTGGATAAGATTAATAATGAATTAGACATTGCACAAGAAAAGATTATTGAACTTGAAGGCAGAGCAACAGAAACTGTCCAAAATAAAGAACACAGAGGAAAGAGGATTAAATAAATATTAAGAGAGCAATAATGAGGTGTGGAACAACTTCACGTGGCCTAATATATGTGTAATTTGAGTCCCTGAAGGAAAGGCAGAAGTGGAGACAGAAAAATATTTGAAAAAATAATGGCCCAAAATTTTCCAACTGTAATGAAAAGTATAAGCACACAGATTTAAGAAGCTCAAAAAATCCCAAGTTCAACAAGCATGAAAAATCTCTACCAAAGCACATCATAATCAAATTGCTTAAAACCAGCCATAAAAAGAAAATCCTAATAGGATCCAGAAACAAAAATGGCATGTTATATACAGTGGAACAAATTTAAAGATGGCAGCATATTTCTCATCAGAAACAGTGCAAGTGAGAAGGCAGTGGAGTAGTATCTTTAAAGCATTGAAAAAATAAAGGACCAAACTAGGTTACTATAACCAGTGAAAAAATATCTTGGGTTTTCAGCAGTTTGATCTGGACATTGTTTTCTTGGCATTTATCCTTCTAAGGGTTCAGTGAGCTTCTCGTATTTATAAATTTATGTTTTTCCTCAAATTTGTGGAGTATGTGGCCATTATTTCTTCAAATATGTTTTAGCCCCATTTCCTCTCTTTTCTCCTTCTAGAACTTCAATTACACTATGTTTGACTATTTTCTATTGTCCCACAGATTTCTGAGGCTCTTCTTTCCCCTCCAGCTCTTCTCTCTCTCTCTCTCTTTTTTCCTTCTAGTTTGGATAATTGTATTGATCTATTTAAGTTTAGTGATTCTTTCTCTTCTATTTCCAATGTAATGTTATGCCCATCCAGTATATATTTCATTTCATGAACTGTACTTTTCAATTTTAACATTTCCATTCAGTTCTTTTTTTATAGTTTCCATTTCTTTTTTGAGATTCTCCATGTGTTTTTTCATTATGACCATCTTTTCATTTAAATCCTTGACCATATTTATTCTAGATAATTTAAAGTCCTTATCTAGAAATTCAACATCTGGGTCATCTCAAGTTTGACTTATATTGACTATTCTTTTTTTCCCCCTAGGTCAAGCATCATAATTTCTAGCATCTTTACACATGGCTAGTAATTGACTAATGGATATAGTGACAGCTACATTGTTTAGAGTCTGGGTTTTTCATTGGTTTGTCTTTCTTTAATGAATGGTGCTTTTTGTTCTGGCGTGCAGTAAGTTTACTGGCAGATCTGCCAGGTCCTTTTGAGGGTTATTTTTAAGCCCAGTTCAGGCAACTTTAAAGCACTCTCTACACTAGGAATAGAGTAGCCATGCTCTTAAGGCATGCTCTTTCTGTATCCTACATATCCTAGCACTGGGAGACCGCAAGACTCTCCATTCAACTCATAGCTCACCAGTATACCTTGAGAGTCTCATCTTAACAGCTTAATAATCAAAGGCTGAAGGACACCTCATGCAGATTTCTAGAGCCCCTTCTCATGCCGTTCTCTTCTCTCTAGTACTCTGCTCTTCAAGATTCTGCCACCTCAGCAACCCCAAACTCTTATCTTTCCTTCCTTAGGACTGTTTGGACTCCATCTCTTCATTTTATTTAGAAAGTGTTCTTAGGCAGAAAGTTTGGTTGATTTTGGGGCTTGCCTTATGTTTTTCCTTCGCTCAGGGATCTTAGTCCTTTACTATCTGTTGTTCAAAGGGTAAAGAGAGAAAGAGAAGAGAGGGACAGAGAGAGAGGGAGGGAAGGAGGGAGGGAGGCAGGGGAGGAGAGAGAGAGACAGAAAGAGAGATAGAGGAGAGGGGAGATGTGTGGCCTGACTAGTCCCAAAATGTTGCAGGCATATCAAGTGGAGTGCCAGATATGTGAGTGAAGGAGGTGTATTGAACATCTGGCCCAGCTGAACCTTCAGCCCCAGCCACCATCTGGCTGCAACTGCTGAAGAAACATATCTAAGCCGCTTCAACTCATGGACTCATGAGATATAATAAAAAATTGTTTTAAGTTACTAAGTTTATGGGTAATTTGTTGAGCAACCATAGATAACTAGATAATTACAGTAATGACTGCTGCAATTGAAATAAGCTGTTTATGTCTAAATGATTGTTGCTTGCAATGAGCTTTTGTCTTCTCTAAAATGACAGACTCTATCAATTATTCAACTACTAAAGAGTTATCATTATTTAAAAATTTTAAAATGACATTTAATTGTGTGCAATGCTTATCAAGATGCATTCAATTTGGGGGTTGAAATGACCTGCTGTTTCAGTTAAAATGGTTGAATCAATTTTCCATGATTTTATTGTAGAACTTAGAGACTTGCTTTATTGGACAGGTGTAAAACAAATTCTATGGGTTGACTTGAAGACTCAGATGATCGTTCTTTCTTTTTGATGATTTTATTTCTACTTATATACAGATGGTTTTAATCAAAATATGTTGCTATCCATGCTTGCTTTTGCCAGAAAAGATCAACGAAAGTGTTAATGTTTTTCTAATTTTACCCATGAATACTGTTGAGTTGTGGCTATGGCTACCATTTTTAGGAATCTGTTTCAACTTGTTTACCCCATGCTTCATTGATAGAACTACTCTGTTCAAGTGGGACCCTATTCTATTGATTTTTGTGTAGAAACTTTGTCTGCCTGCTGAGGGTGAGTGTAAGAACCTATCAGTAGTTATGTCTCCTATTATGAAGTTTTGATTTAGTGTGTTCTTACCAGTGTTTCCTACACTTTCTGCCTTACTCTTCCATGTTGTTATCAGATAAGAACTGCTTAGGTATTCTTTGGTTACTCATGTGCCAGATATGTTCTGAACAGCTGAGCAGAATTATTTCTTTTATGCTGGAAAAAATGGCTTTTTTATATAAGATTGCTACTGGTGATTATGGTATTAAAAAATGTTTGTTTCAGTTATCAACTCAACTCTAAAAAAATTGAAAAAGTGATTAAAAATGTAAATTTTCAGGGCTGGTCCTGTGGCCTGGTGGTTGAGTTCAGTGTGCCTCTGCTTTGGTGGCCCAGGTTTGCGGGTTCGGATCCTGGGCGTGGACCTACACCACTCATCAGGCATGATGTGGCAGCAACCCACACACAAAATAGAGGAAGATTGGCACAGATGTTAGCTCGGTGAATCTTCCTCAAGCAAAAAGAGGAAGATTGGCAACAGATGTTAGCTCAGAGTGAATTTTCCTCAGCAAAAAAATAAAAAAGTAAATTTTCCTTTGAGTAATAAATGTTCTTAGTAGATATAATTGTAAAAGTAGTATAAAATAACATATGAAACTAAATAAAGTTTTCACTTATGTCATTTGTAATTTCCGCCATCTACTTTTAAATTATGGCAGACACTAGTTTAGCAAGCAAACTAGAGATTAGAGTCCGGGTAACAGATACACACTATTAATGTCAATTGAGTAGGTTGTTGTTTACACAGTATGAACTCCCGGGCTGGATTTCATTTGGGGTCATATGTAATCAGAAACCTAAAGACACTACATTTACTTAGAAGCCTAAAGTGCTATTCTGTAGCTGAGCAAGTGATCAATCATCCAATGAACAAGCATCTTAAAAACTTTAAAGAGAAAAAAGGAGGCAGTTGACAACACTCTCATCTATTTTGTGGTGGGAAACGCTCTCCTTCATTTGATACAGGATATGATCAAAAAGCCATGCAGGCTTCAGGTGAGATGAGAAAGGAAAGAGAACCCTGGGAGACTTTTCAAATGTATTTCTAAAACAACGTTCTTGTTGTGGATCAGATACTAGACTGCGGTTTATCACTGCCTCCTCTGCTCAGACTTGAATTTATAGAGAGTCGCTCACCCAGAAAGTTTTATGAATATTAACTTGACATCCTCTTCATTACATCCACCTGAGACAAATGGGATTTATTATTCTCCTCATTGTATAGGTGAAGAAGGGGGAAGCAGGGAGGGAGGGTCACTTCTCATAATCACACGACAGTAAAATAGCCAACAAAGTTCACTAAATCTGTTGATTCAAACCCTCAGCATCAATAAATTTAACTTAATGTTTAGGGAACACTTAATAAATACAATTATGCATCACTTAACAACGAAGACACGTTCTGAGAAATGCATCGTCAGGTGGTTTCGTCGTTGTGCGAACATCATAGAGTGCACTTACACAAAGCTAGGTGTATAGCCTACTACACACCTGGGCCATATGGTACTAATCTTATGGGACCACTGCTGTATATTTGGTCCATCATTGACTAAAATGTCTTTATGCTGTGCATGACAGTACTTGGAAGTCAATCAGTGAACATCCCCAGTGAATACAGCAATCCGTTTGCTCTCTACTTTTACTTCTCCATTTTTGGTTGCTAACTAGAGTCCCTCAAACTGTATCTTTTGTTGTTTGCTGAGGGATTCCAGGAAGAAGACTGAGATGGCTCAAAGTCTCCATGTTCAACTCATGCCTGTGTATGTGTCCTTGTACACTTGTGTACATAAAGTCTTCCTATGCCTTCCTCTTTCTTATTATACAAAATGGAGTTTTATTATCTCCCACTTCCAGGATTCAGAAGGCATAGGGAAGCATCACTTCCTCTTAACTCCTTACCCTCAGAGCTTCTAAGGCCTTTGTTAAAAATTATTATGCTTCTTTTCTGGTAAACCATAAGATTTTTTAGTGGTTTTATCTTTTTGTGTTTACTCAGATTTCCAACAAAGTAAAACATTACTAGGTGCAATGCTCTTATGCTGCTGCCAATAGGTAATATGAGCCAGGAGGCAGAGTCCTTCCTGGAGGCACTCAGTGGAATGCATATCTTGTAAATTGGCTGATACCGATCAATGAAACTTTAGTTTCAATATGACACAGTTGCAGAATTCACCTTGGGTTTAATGTTCCTGGAGCTTTATCCAGAAGACCAAATTGCCTACATAATGAATTCAAGTATCTGAAATGTTGTCTAGGTACTTACACAGGTAGACATATTTAAAAAAAATAAAAGAGCTACTAGATTGTTTTAGAAAATTGAAGGGGAAATATGCCTCGTTCTAGTTCTGTATATTTGGTTAATGAAGTTGCTTTGTTTTAAGAGAAATATATCCTTTTGGGTTAAAAGAAAATGCCGAAAGGAACCCCAAGGTATTTAATGAACTACAACAACCTTAGTGTAGGAAGCAGTGTTTCAGGCGGAGGACAGCTCTACCTGATGTAGCAGGGGCATTTGGACTTTTGAGTGGGTCGTCGTGAGTAAGCAGTATGAGAAATATGACAGAGAAAATAAAAATTCTTAATTGAAATATTTTAGTGATGTAAAATCCCTTAGTCTGCAATGTTAAAGAGTTAAGATTTATGTAAAGGATTTTATGAAGCACTTATATTCATTGTGATATTTAAAATAGCTTAAATGATAATTTGTAGTTTTCATGTATTTGGTGCAGACTTCTTAGTGAGAAGGGAAACATTAAATGGCTTTTTTATGGTTTGTGCTCTGGTTCCTAAACTTCTGGCAGTTATCTGACTCTGAATAGCCCACAGGTCGGACTTTTAACCCCTGAATTATTTACTCCAAATGACCGGCTTAGAGTTGCTCATGGATTTTTCTTTCATTAGCATGGGGTTCTAGTGTCCTTGAAAAGAACAAGAAGAATAAGAAGAACAAAACAAGAGGGAAAGTTTCTTGAAATGGGATCTTGGCTTTCTGTAATAGACTCATTTTAGCTTAGTTTCTAAATGTGGATTGATTAGCAATAGAAGGGTATTTTATTCATGTGCCTATTTATGATGAGAAATTTCTAAGTGGTGTGTCCTAGATGTCTTGCAGGAAGGAGTGAGTTCTAATACCACCCCCTTCTCTTGCAGTGTGTCTGATGATCCATTTAGATGGCTTTGGGGATTGGCAAGATGGCCGAGCAGTGACCAATTCCTCTATCCATTGCTATGTTGTGGTGGCCAGAGTGGTGGACATGTATGCTGTAGAGCCACGACATATGGGGCTGCCAGGTTATCCTTCTTAAAACATCGCTTTTGCCCTCTCATTCTCTTTCTTTTACAGCTATAATGGCCCTTCAGTGCCTGCGGGATGAAGTGAAAATTCCATAACCTGGCATTGAGACAATGTATTACTGTTAAACGAGAGTATATCTCTTTGAAGTTCTCATGGTGGTCATATCAGTGGTTTGATCACATCTAAGTGACCTTGGGTAATTGCTTCAACCTCTGCATCTCATTTTTCTCATGATTAAAATGGAAACTGTAATATAAACTGATAGGATTGTCATGAAGATTAAATGAGACAATATGTGCCAAGTATATATCATACTGTCTGGTATATAATAGGTCTTTAATAAATGGTAGCTATTTTATTTGGCATTATCATTGCTATTACTATTAATGCTGTAACAGGGGTGTTGAACAAGGAAAGCTCATGAGATTTAATCAGAAAATATCTTTATTCTTGCTTTCCATTGTCCCTTTAAAATTTATTTAGTGGCGGAAGTTCTCCAGCCCCTTTTGAAAACTTAGTACCATGAGCTTTTCTGGTCACTCACTCTAAGTAAATACAAGGTATTAGGTTCACTTCAAGTCACAAAACACGGTATAAGTTTGGTATTTAGAAATGTATAGGTCCATGAAGTAATCAAATTTTGAACTTGATTTAAAGTTAAATATTTTCTCCTCCCAGGTAGGATGTGCTGCAGGAGAAAAGTCTTTGGTTTGAGAAGGGGGCGAATGGAAGAACACTTCACTTAGAAATTTTACACCTAATATTTTTTGTTAGTGTCATTGAATTGATTCTGACTCCTAGCGCCCCTGTGGACAGCAGAGCGGAGCCCTGCCCAGTCTCTTTGCTCCACCCTCTCCCCTTCCGGCGCTCTATCAGACAACGCTTGCTGCTGTTCACAGGGTTTTCATGGCCAATTTTTTCAGAAGTGGGTGGCCGGGTCCTTCTTCCTAGTCTGTCTAGTCTGGAAGCTCCACTGAAACCCGTCCACCATGGGTGACCCTGCTGGTATTTGAAATCCCAGTGGCATAGCTTTCAGCATCACAGCAACGCGCAGCCGCCACAGTGTGACAACCGACAGACTGGTGGTGTGGTTCCCTGACCAGCAAATGAACCTGTCGTGGTGAGAGAGCCAAATCTTAGCCGCTAGACCACCAGGGCTAGCTGACATCAAATATAGGCATATGAAAAATATTTTTTATTACTAATCAATCCACCTTTAGAATCTAAGAAAGAATCTATTACAGAAAACTGTGAGTCCATTCTTCTGCCTCTCCTCCCCTATCTTTGCAGTCAAGGGTTTTTATCCTTCCGGATTGAAGGTGGCAAAAGAGCAGGGAAGGCCTTATATGCTGTGACTATTGTCAGGTGACTTTCTACATACCACGTGAACAATGTCTAACCTGACTCTTTCCTTCTTGTGTGGTTTTTCAAAGGCTCTCACTGAGAACATTTGAGTTTACATCCAGGGATAAGAGTAATATATTTTTCTCCAGCTGCTTCTCCCCACAGTGCTCTTGTTTTTTATTCTATTTTCCAGGGGGTCTTCTAGGGAAGAATTTACAAAAGCTTCAGGCTATTTCTCTTGTGTTAAATACTAATAGTCTTTGCCTTGAAGCAGTTTGGGACTATAGGTTGATCTCAATGAAGATGTTACTTGTATGCTTTTCTGGTACCCAAGCAGCCAGTGGGCCCATCTCTGCCTCTTAGAATTTCCGGGCAGGAGTCAAATGCCAAATGCCCCAGAATTCTAGAGACATGTGAGATCCTGAGGGTTCCTGCTGAAGTTCTTCACGCGAGGGCTGCAGTGGGGGGTCTGCACCTCACCTCTCCCAGCACACCATGGGCTCTCTCCAAAAATAGCCCCCTCATAAATCCTCTCTTCTTGATGCTCTGGACTCTGCTATATCCTCTGTGCGGCTGAGGGACCTTTAGAATTATGAAACAAGTTCTTGGTGATTTCTTTGAAAATTTGCATTTTGATGGGATTCTTGTTTTACGTTTCTTTTCTATAGTAATTTGCTGCTTCAGTGAAAACATCCAATATTATGTAATTTTTCAGACCTATATTTACCTACTCTTTAAAATCTTCTGCTTTAGTCAGTTTCCTGTATTTCCCTTTACCATACTTTGTGATTTCCTTCCCCCTGTCTATGTTTAGGCTGACCCTTTTGTTCTGAGTTTCTGAACATTTCCTTATCTCTGCCCTGTTCCCTGCCCCCCAATTTTTACCCTTCTTTGTCCAAGCCATATTTTCTCAGGTAATTTAGAAAACTAGTTTATAACAGAGTGTTATATTTCCTAGATAACATTTGCATTTTAACTGAAAAGAGTAAATAATATGGGAACTACAGGTGCCTTGGAAGAAACAGCAGAAGATACTTCAAACCACACTAGTCAGCTGCCTCCTCAGCTTATGCCAAAGGCTGGCTTTGCCAATTCCCCACCTACATGGGGCTGCATCAAGAATAACTATTCCTTCCCTGTAACCTTAGCTATAACATCCCAAGAGGAACCACAATTAGGAGAAATGCTAGTTGGTCTTCTATCAATCATTCTTGTATTTGTTGAAATAATTCCCATCTACCTGGATGTCACAATCTTAACAGAGTTAGAATTGGGTTCAAGGTTGAATTACATATGATTTTACAATTACTTTTGCTTGGAGGCTGAGAAAGGAGACTTGGTAAATTGATTGTCCTTAATCAGTAGTAGAAGATGGAAATCTGCCTCCTTTACTTAGAAGTGAGAGAGGGAGAGAGAGCATTTTACGCCTTTGAACAAGAAAGTAAGTGAAAGGAAACTACACATCTGTGTTGTAATGAGAGATGAGAGCTGCAATAAACTTGAATTCAAAGGTATTTTTTTAACTTTGAAATAATTTGAATAATAAAAATGATTTCATTTTAATTTATTTTTGTTGACATGTTGTAAGCAAAGGAAATCAAAGTACAGAGGTGATGCATAATAATTTTTAGTACTTATTTTGATAGGATACAATTAGGTTTTGGACATAAGTACAATTGTTCTATAAGTAAAAAGGTTGCATTTATTTCTTAATATATAGAAGCAAAATCATTGGGAAATTAAATTGTACAGTGACCTTAATACATTTGAAGAAAGTCAACTTTCGTGCATACCCTGAATTTCAGTAAGGTTGAAGTATTAAAAGCTATCAAAAGAAGTTAGTTGCATTCAAATTCTGTCTACTTAATAACAAACAACTGTTTTTGGAAGGTTGTTAGTGTTACTTTGGACATAAGAGTAAAGAAAAGTAGTTAATATTTATCAAATGCCTAGAGAGAGACAACCACTTTCCAATTTCGATCTTCTTTTGCTTTCATTTCAATCTTTTCTTCCCGTGACAAGAGTCTTCCCCCCTCAAGCCTTCTTGACTGAACCCTAGTGGTTAAGATAGTCTGTTGTATGATTAATTTCTGTTGTTCCAACATGTAATACTACAAACTAATCACTAGCTTTGTCAGGAGCAAGAAAAAAAAATCAAATATAAAATAAACGATTTCCTGTTATGTTAGCAAATTTATTGTCCAGGATATTAATTTTATATCTGGAAATGAATCTAGATCACTGCTATGAAATTCAGAACTGTCAATTTCAAACATAGATGTAAAATGAAAAATTGTACCTTTTAATCTGTTTAGCTCAGATAGCAATAATTTAGAAAGGACGAAAAAATAGAAATTGAATTATGACTTTTTTGTTAGAAAAGGAAAATAAAAAATAAAAAGAACAAGAACAAAGTGAATCTCAGTGGTATATAAACCGGTACAATGAGTAACTAAGGAAAGCTTAGAAAGTTACCAGTAAGTCATCCAATCATAGACTTTAGGAGAAAGAAGGGCTCTCAAGAGGTCATATAATCTAGTTCTTTGCCTTAGAGAAATAGTATATCTCAGCCTCTTTCAATTCTGGGCCTCTGGCTGCTCTTAAAGACTTCAAAATGGATTACCCAGTTTTTCAGGTCAACAACAGTTTATCGTGTGAGACAGTGTTTAACATTTATTTATTTATTTCTAAATGGATAACCTTGATGAAGCATCATTTATTTTTCAGACTCTGTTTCATTGCAGTAGTAATTTTGCCTTAAATTAGATGATTATGTATGGATGGATCTAAATTAGACACTTTCTTCTGTTCCACTGGTATCGTTGCCTATCTTGTACCTATACCACATTGTTTTGATTATTGTAGCATCATAATTAGTTTTGACATTTAGTAGTACACATCCTTTAACTTAGTTCTTCTTTAATTACCTTTGCTATTCTTGGTCCTTTGAATTTCCACACATATTTTAGAATCAGCTTGTCAATTTCCATAAAAACCCTAGTGGGATTTCAATTAGAATTGCATTGAATCTAGAGATCATTTTGGGAAGAAATGACATCCTTACAATATTGAGTCTTCCAGTCCATGAATGTGGTACATCTCATTTATTTTTTGATATTATTTTAAATGGTATTTATTTATTTATTGGTGAGAAAGATTGGCCCTGAGCTAACATATGTGCCAATCTTCCTCTATTTTTTGTATATGGGACACCGCCACAGCATGGCTTGATGAGCAGTCTGTAGGTCCACGCCCAGGATCCGAACCTGTAAATCCTGGGCCACCGAAGTGGAGCGTGTGAACTTAACCACTATGCCACTGGGCTGGCCCCTATAAATGGTATTTAAAAATGACTTTTCAACTACTGGTACATAGAAATATATCTTTATATATTTACTGGCCTTGTTTAAGGGACCTTCCTAAATTCACTTAGCTCTAATTGTTTATCAGTAGATTTTACTGTATCTTCTAGGTACATAATTGTGTCATTCACAAATAATGAAGGTTTTCTTTATTCCTTTTTTATTGTTAAAATTTTTTTTACCTTTCCTTCCTTTATTTACCTGGCTAGGTCCTCTAGTGTAATGTTGAAGAGAAGTGGTGCTAGCTGCCATTCTTGTTTAATCTCAGCAGAAAATTTTTCACTGTTATACAATTAAGGTTGATATTTGCTGTTGATTTTTTTTGGTAGGTACTTTTTTATATAAAAGTTTAGAAATTGCCTTCTATTTCTACCTTGCTTAGTGTTTTAAACATGAATGGATGTTGAATTTATTAAATTTTGTCTGCACCTATAGGTTGGTTTTAAGTTTCTTCCCTTCATTCTGCTAATGTTATGAATAGTATTGATTTTTAATATTAAACCAACTTTGTATTCCTGGGATAAATCAAACTTAGTTGTGATATATTATCTTTTTAAATATATTATTGGATTCACTTACCTAATATTTTATATAAAGTTTTGTGTTTATATGAGAGCTATTGGTGTCTAATTTTACTTTCTTATATGTTTATCATGTTATGCTATGAAGTTTATACCAGCTTCTTAAAACACGCAGAGAAGTCTTTCCTCTTCTTCTATTCTTTTGAGTCAGTGTTTGCTAGAGTGATATTATTTCTTTCTTAAGTATTTGAAAGAATTTATTAGTGAAGCCATCTGGGTCTAAAGTTTTCTTTTGGGGGAAGTTTTTTAAATTACCAATATAATTTGGTCAATAGATACAGTAGTCATTGTATTTCCTATTTCTTATTGAGTTAGCTGTGTTTTTCAAGGATTTATTCTTTAGTCTAAGTTAAAAATTATCAGAGCTGTTCTAATTCAATGAAGATTTTCATTTTGAAAGAAATTTTCATGAGTCCTGGTCAAAAGAAAATGGGCCAGAATTGTTCAGAGAATTTATGGTGACTTCACGGAGTATGCCAAAGAAAGGCATTTTTTTTTTTTTCCTTTCTGGAATAAAGCAGCATGAATAAGAACAGAATCAACTCGTTAAAGTGTGTGTAATAGTTAGCTGTTGCTGCATACAAAACCAGCAGCATTGCTGGCCTCCATCTACTCCATGCTAATAGCAGCCTCAGTGGTGACAACTAAAACGGTCTCTGAGCACTGCAACTGTCCCCTAGGAGGTGAAATCCTCCCTGGTGAGAACCACTGGCTTATGGGAAAACAAAACTCAATCAAGGTACATTTATTAAGTAGTATTATTTTCCTATTTTTATTAATCCAAATAGATATAACTGATAACCAGATCATGAAGCAAGCAGGACTCCTTCACTCCACAGCCATCAGCTGCACACACTTTAGAGTCAGAACGTCTGGGTTTCAATCCTGGCTCTGTAATACGTTTGACCACCAGCAAAGTTAGTGATTCTTTAAAGCTTCAGTTTTATCCACCAAAAAATAAGGATAAAATACTTACTACTCAAAGATTAAATGTAATAAAGTACTCAGCACAAAACAAAGTAACTAGAAATGTCCATTATATCACACAGCCTTGCTATAGATAAAGATATAATTCCCATTGCATTTCTTGAAATAGTTGAAATAGCTAAGTACTCCCATCACTATCTCCACAAAATTCCAGGTGTCCATGGACTCCATAATGGAGCACCAAACTAGATGCTCTTTAAAATCTCTTCTAGGTTCGACATTTTCCGGTCCTATTTACAGCTAAATCTAAGATTTCAGATTTTTTTGTTTAAGGATTCCTCTATGATCTCATGAAAACCATAGATGCTTTCATTTGAAAAGTGCACATATCCACATATATGTAGCATTTTTCCAGGCTCTTGTGTTTCTAGAGCCCTTGAAACTTATTTATAAGTGTTAGTTCAAAATTCCCTGATAAGCATGTCATCAGTCTGGAATATATTTACAACCAGGGGGGTGGGCAGGTAGGGCTGACAAGATCTATGGGAAAGACAGAATTAGGGTTGACATGGGGAAAGTAAAAGATGCCACTCTTCTAACCCTGAAGTAGTAAAGGCTGGTATGAACATATAACACTAGTTTGGTGTGGCAATAAAGGAGAGAGACTGTGACAAAATCCTGTTAGAACAGCAAGAAATGGAAAACATGTCAAGAGGGACAACTGGGAGGAGGTGAGCCTTGTTTAGCTGAGGACAAGCAAAGATAAAAGTGGGTGATAGTGGACTTGGGGCATAAAAATAAATTTGAAATGCACGTGGGGAGACAGGGAGGCAATTAGCTCTGAGAATGTACTAGAGGAGAGATGTTTTGCAAACAATTGTATAGGCAATGTGTGCTCGTTGGGATAGTGAGACAATTGCTTCTTAACCAGTTGTTGTTGGTGACGATGAGCGGAGATGTTTACAAAATTATTTCAAAAGTTATAGCAGATTCAGAAATGAGGGGAAGGTATATGCATTGGTGCCAGGGTTACAGTCCAGAAAGGGAAGGTTTCCTAACAGATATCGCAATCCAAGGACTGAGCAGAATTAAAGTGAATGTAGGGGTGGAGCCAGATATGCGCTCTCACCGCAGCAGCCTGGGTTCATTTCCTGGTCAGGGAACCACATCACCCACCTATCAGTTGTCATACTGTGGCGGCTCTGTGTTGCTGGGATGCTGAAAGCTGTGCCACCAGTATTTCAAATACCAGCAGGGTCATCCATGGTGGACGGGTTCCAGCAAAGCTTCTAGACTAGATGGACTAGGAAGAAGGACCTGGTCACCCACTTCCCCCCAAAATTGGCCATGAAAACCCTATGAATAGTAGTGGAGCATTGTCTGATATAGGGCCAGAAGGTGGGAGGATGGCGCAAAAAGACTAGGCAGGGTTCTGCTCTGCTGTCCACAGGGTCACTAGGAATCAGAATCGACTGGATGGCACTAACAAATAAAAGAGGTGGAGGCTTGTCCGCGGCTGTGAACACCTCTGCCGAACTCGCTAATGACCATTGAGCATCCTAAGCAAACTTTAACTATTTAATTTCCCCTAATACTGTAAGACAAAGTGAGATGGCCCACAGAATGGATCAAGTGATGTTAAGTATATTTTAAAAAGGGAACCAGGAAAGATTTAAAGCTTAGAAATTCTACCATTATCAACACTGGTCACTAGATATGTATGCATAGAAATTCTATGTAAAACTGAATTTGAAAGCAGACCATGGTATTAGATGTGTAGAACATAGTCAACTGGATGGAGAAAGGGTGACCAAAGAGGAAAAATCATGAGCTGGTTAAATATATGAGCTTGGAATCAGACAGAAATGAATTCAAATCATTGTTTGATGTGCCTTTACAAAGTACTTAACTTTTTAAGCTTTATATTTCTCATCCATAAAATGGGTGTAAGAATACATATCTCTAAGGACTGTCATGAACATCAGGTAACTTGTGAAAGATAATGTACTGAAAATACCTGGCGCATAGAAAATCCTTAATATATGGTGGTTATTGTTATTAGTCAATGTTTACTATGTTCTAGGCACTTTTTGTGTATTTATTGGCTTAATCCTGACAACTATACTGTGAGGT
The DNA here is from genome assembly GCF_057802395.1 of Ceratotherium simum simum. Classification (NCBI taxonomy): domain Eukaryota; kingdom Metazoa; phylum Chordata; class Mammalia; order Perissodactyla; family Rhinocerotidae; genus Ceratotherium; species Ceratotherium simum. Next base: position 47,564,921 of record NC_141922.1, on the reverse strand, counting down.
AGATATGATTATATGCACACACACTATCTTAATCTTTTTATAAAGTTTATGATGATATAAAGAGGTAATGGTTGAAATGTTAGAACCACAGTAATAATTTTATAACTTTAGTATTCCCACAGTTCTTAAGATAAAGCAACTCTTTGGGGACTTGGGGCATAGTTTGTTTTGTGTCGTCCATCTCATAGGGTCCCTTGCAACCTGTGTGGATTTATGTCTATGTGTGAGTTAAAACGACATGTCATAGAATCATACATTTAAAGTAGGAAAAGCCTTGGCGATCATGTAATTCCTCCCCTTACACAGACAATGGAATTTTAGAAAAAATGAATTTCTAAAGGTCACATGCTAATTAGTTGAAGAGTATATGCTAGAACGTAGGTTGTCTGATTCAGTTTCTAGAGTATGTTGAAAGCTCTTGTTTTGTATGAAAGCCTATTAGTTCCTAGACAGGGTGGTGGGGCCTTGAGGATATATAAATATACCTGTAGAAGGATTACCATAGGTTCCCAGCACCATTGTCCTCACGTCATAGAAACCTGCTCTGTGGGCAAGAACTTGGCAGAAGGTCCATGTTTGGCAGCTGTTTCAGTAATTGTTCACAGTAAGACTAGCTTTTAAATTCCTTTGATGGAAATGATGAAGATAATCGCTTCCTGCAATTTAGTGCCTGAAATGTGCCTGCTATAAGAGGAGGGAGAATTGAGCCTTTGCCCAGTATACGTTTAATGTGCACTGGTCCTGGAATTTCTCAGGTGAAAGATTAACTTGAATTTCAAGCTTCTTCAGAGTTTATGTGAAAGTTATGTGTGTGTGTATTGGGGTTGGAAGAAGAGTCTGGAAGGCTATAATAGGACGTGTGTAGGTTCTCTCACCAAAATCCCCCCAAAAGATATAATTTTATTGAGCCCCTCCCCCTCCCATCTTCTTGCACTCTCTTATTCAATGTTCCCTTTTTATTTCTTCCTTAGGAAATTTTCTGGAATTAGTCATTTCCACCTAATCTTGACTCATGCCAGTTGGAGCTGGTTACTGTGAAGTTGAATAGTCTTGCATTTGCATCCTGACTCCGGCTGTGAGACTCAGGGAAGTCCCTCCGCCTCTCTGAGCCTCTGTTTGGTTTCCCCATCCGTCAAGGGGGAGAATGTCAGTGCCTATTTCTTATCGTTGTGGGGATTAAATGAATGATAACATAGCGCCTGCCATGGAGTAGACCCTTGTTTTGTATATTTTTTTACTTGTACTCTCAGGGGGGCTTATATTTAAATTTTCTATCTCTAATTGTGTGCTGTAGGATACAATTAGGGTTTCATGTTGTGAAATCAGGCTGGAGAGGTTTAGTGGAAATAACGGCCCTCTGAATTTATTCTTGGAGAGACTTCTACTCTGCCAAAGCATACTGTTAGCCTGCACAGGGACAGCCATGAAGCTGACATAGAGAATGCTCATCCTGTAAGTATGTATGTGTGGAATACAATATTATAGCATCTGTGAAGACTGTCTTTCATTTCAGGACCATTTACGATTATAGGTGTCATCTTTCCAGCTGTTGGTGAATACAGGGCTCTGTGGCAAAATGTGGCTGCTATTTTAACCATGTGCTTTAGATCTCTGCTATCATATAGAGCAAGACACCCAGAACCCCTCAAGTTACTGTAAATGCCACTTTCCTGTGCTGACGGAGCACCTCTGATGCTCTGTATCATCATTGAGGCTGTTCTGTGAACACTATGTGATATATAATGATCTCTATCACTAGTCAGACAACTCCTGGGCATAAAGCTTGCTTATTTTTCTAGCCCCTAAACCTAGCATAGTGCATGGCCCCACAGTTTTCAATATTTGTTAAACTGGGTCCAAATGTCTGACCTGTTATTTGGATATTTGGTGGGACAATCTCTGTAATTGTGAAAAGAATGCAGAGCTGGCTGTCATGGTGAGACCTGATTATATCTTTCATTTATCAATATGAAAGTTTCTCATTGTTTAGTGTGTCTAAAGAGGTACTGGTAAATCCTGGTGGTGATAATGGCAGGTTAGGTGGCATTAAGCCAAGCACAGTTGAGAGGACTGAGACAGGGTAAGAAACGTGTAATCAGAGGAATTTGATAAGAGTCACTGAAAACCAAAGTTTGGTGTCAGAAGCCGAGCTTGAGAATAATTATACCTCTTTACAAGAAAATCAAGAGCAATAAAGGGTTGACAAGGACTCGTCTTTCCCAATGTCGGAATCCCACCTGTCTCGGGTATATTTGTTTGAAAATGTCTGGGCCCATTAACAGACCATTGGTTACCTTAATCAATGGTGGCACACCATCATCCCATCACTGGGATAAAGAAAAACATGGAAATTAGGTAGCAATTACTATCCTCACAGCATAATTATCATCTTATCTTTTCCTGGTAATAAATCAGCACCCAACCCAAGCCACCTATGTATTCTGTGTCCCTTGAATGGAGAGAGTTTGATATGATTGTCTTTAGGTTATAGAATGGGCCTCAAGGGGATAGTATTGTGTAACGATTAGGAGCGTTAGATATGGAATCAGACAGATCTAGGTGAAAATTCCAGTTCTCATACTTCCTGGCCTTGGGCTACTTACCTAACCTCTTTAAACCATAGTATCCCTTTAGAGTTATGGATAGAGTTAGATAGAGTTAGAGTTAGTTAGTAGTGAGAATAAAATAAAATAACCTATATAAAGGTCTTAAAACAGTGCCTAGCATCAGTGCTCAGTAAATGATAGTAGCTATTATTATCACTAGTAGTAGTTGCAGTAACACGACAAGTAATAGTAGTGACACAGGAATGGTGGTAGGGTCCATCCTCAATAGGGGGAAGTTATGTCAATCATTGGAAGGGAGGCAAGACCCTCCGATGGGAAGCCAGAATTCAGGAGACCTGGGTCTTAGGCAGGAAAAGTCACTCCTGCCTCTCTTGGGGATCTGGACTTAGAAGCATTTGGATGAGATTTCAGGTGGGAAGGAAAAGCTAGTTGGGAAGCCATACAGAAATGTAGACTGAGAGGTTGCCCTGTAGGGACTCTACCTGAAGATATATAGTATGAAATATGGCTAGTAAATCAGATTATCAAATTACAGGTCACTTCCCTTTTGTTTCTCCAGTCTTTTTTCAGTCTAGTTTAATTTTTCATCTCATCTCAGATTTGCCATGAGTCACGAAGGAAATTGGGATTTTCCCGATTTAAACTTGATCTTTATTGGGATTATGCACCACTTAAACCCCCTACTTAGACCCTTCTCCCTCCCAATATGTCATCAGCAATAAGTTCCAAAGAGAAGGTAAAGTCGGAAACATAAGGTCTCCATAAGGAGATTCTCCTTTCATTTGCAATCTTGAGGTTCTCTCTGTTAATTTTATCAGAAATGCTTTCAGGTGTCCCAACTGGCACTTAATATTAGGCTATGATGTACTCTTCAATGATTGGTATGTTTAATATAATTTTATATTTTCTATTAGATTATAAACTCCCTGAAGATAGTGATTTGGTTGCACATTATAAAAATAATGTATAGGGGCTGGCCCCATGGTGTGGTGGTTATGTTCAATGTGCTCTGCTTTGGTGGCTCGCATTCACAGGTTTGGATCCTGGACCTACACCACTTGTCAGCCAAGCTGTGGCAGCGACCCACATATAAAGTGGAGGAAGATTGGCACAGATGTTAGCCTAGGGCTAATCTTCCTCAGCAAAAAAACAAACAAACAAACAAAAAGTGTAGTATTTGGCACATGATCTGTAAGAGAATATTCAGTAAATATATGTTTACTCTTTTTCTAAAATGTTATGTTAATTTAGGCAACCGCATTTTACTTGCCTACTCTATCAGATCTTTGGAACTGCAGATATTTCTGTATGCTATCAATATTGTCACTAAATTTGTTGTTAACAAAACAAGAGAGTGCCTTAGAGGATAATTAAATGCTTGGGTTCTCAATTCCCCAACAACATCCAGCTTGGGGCTGTCTCTAGTACTCACCACTCAAAAATTTTGGAGAATCTGTTATAAAAGCTGGATGTGGGAAATTAGAAGGGCCTCTAAAGGAGATGAGGGGATCAAAGCAAATGCACCATAAAAATCCAAGAAGTGGCACTGACACAGTCAGTTCTCAGTTGACATCCTAGTACCTGAGAGCAGGGGCACAGAAAATCCAAAATGTGATCCCAAGCTTACTTCCTGATGAATAGTAACGGCACCAGGGTAGCATTTCCTTCCCTATCAGGTCGTAAATTAGTGTTAAAATGTGCTTTCATTTCCTGACCCTGATGAGGCGGTCTTGGTCCTTATTAACACTTGAGAAGATGATATTTCTGTTGGATAAATAAGAACCTCCACTAAGCACATAAAGAGTCCTCTGTCCTCAGGGTTCAGAACACATTTCTTCCCTTGTGAGGTGGAGACCAGCCATTCTGACCTGGCACGGAAGCAGGGGGTGCAGACCCGGAGCAACTTCCAGCACCCGAGCAGGGTGTTCTAACTTCAAGGAACATTACGAACAAACCGAAACAAAACAAAGCCACTCTGTAGTTGTTAGAAGGTGCCTGCACTAGTATTACTTGAAAAAATGTGACTCATTAATTGAATTAATATTAACATGTTAAGTATTGTGGCTATTTGCCTTTATATGCATGATTTCATTTTGTCCTTTCAACCATCTTCTATTTAGTAACATGAGGTGAGCAGGGTTCTACAGTGAGTAGGTAGAGAATCACAGGCTGACCTAGGTTTGTCTCACTCCAAGCCTATACTCTTCAGTCTCATGCTCGTGGCCTGACATTTTGGAAGGTGCTCAAAAGCAGGGGTATTCTTAGCACCTCAAACAACCTTAGACCCTCTGTTGTGGATGCTATTGTGACATTGCACCAGCTGAAAGTTCAGCCAGACTATTACGGTCCTGATTTTGTCACAAGAAGGGAAATTCACTCACCAAACTATTTCAAAATGTAATGAGTAGTGGAGTGTGCATCTGAGTGCCCATGGCTATTTGTTGACCCAGTGTCTGTAGATAAGGGGGTGGGCACCACTTCACCTGCGCCTCAACACAGCTGCTGTGCACTTCTGCCTTTCAGAGGCAGCTCTTTCTATGCTTGATAAAGGTGTATCCCCCTTTTTTGTTGTCAGATGATTATAAGGCATAGAGGGGAGGTTTTCAGGACATTATGACGCCTTGATCTCACCTTTTTAATCACACCTCCTCCATATGGGGTTTCAAAATCTTACAAATAAGGAATCTAGTAGCAAATGAAGCAAAGTTCCACTTTACTAATAGTTGGGCATGAACCTCATAACTCATGCTGAAGCTCTGACAAAAGACTGACTTGGAGCTGCAAGTTTAGAACTGAGGCTTAAGCAAGGCTTTATCATCTATTCCCCTCCTCTCAAAATGGAAAATTTGAGATCAACAGGCCACGATATACTTGCAAAAAAATAGAGATGGCTGGGGTCCACTTGGAGTCCACTTACATAAACACATTTTCACAGAAGCCACCATTATCTCACCCGTACCCTCCCAGCACTCACTGTCTTAGCATCTGCTGAAAGCATCCTACAGCATGCACCCAGGACCCTCCATCTTAGGGTGTACTCCCAGCTGGGCAGGCTGGAAGTTAATGCCCTCGGAACCGCCCTTCAACTTGATGGGAGTTGAAGGATAAATACCCCAGCTTCTTCACTGCTCAGGTGGGACAAGTCTGGGGCATATTCTACACTTTCTTCCAGAGTTCCCCAGCAGAGTTGAGACTCAGTTGCCTCCTGTGGTAACTTACTTAATAATTGTAGTAGATAGAATGATGGTCCTCGTGATGTCACAGCCTAATCCTTGGCACCTGCAAAATTCTTATGGTACATAGCAAAAGAGACTTTGCAGTTGTAATTAAGGTTATAGATCTTAAAATAGGGAGATTATCCCAGACTATCCAGGTGGGACCAATCCAGTCACATGTGCCCTAAAAGCAGAGAATTTTCTCCCACTGGAGACAGAAGGGATACAGCAGAAGAAGACAGAGAGATTTGAAGCATGAGAGGGAGTTGATGCATTGTCGCTGGCTCTGAGACATAAGCACCAATGTTCAAGGACCAGAGAGAGGCCTCAGGAGCCAAGGGTGGCCCCCAGCAGGCAGCCAGCAAGGAAACAGGACAAGCAACCACAAAGAACTGGATTCTGCCAGCAACCTGAATGATCCTAGAAGCAAAGTCTCCCCCAGAGCCTCTAGATAAAAGCCCAGACGTGCCAACACCTTGGTGTCAGTCCTGGGAGATCCTCAGCAGAGAATTAGCTCAAGCCCACTGTGCCAGGACTTCTGACCTATGGAAACAGGAAGATGCTAAATTAGTGCTGATGAAAGCCGTTGTTTGTGGTCATTTATGACAGCAATAGAAAACGAAACCAATAAGGCACATTTTCTTGGTCTGATCCATTTCCCAATTTCACCTTCTCATTGTCCTGTTGTTTCCTGGGATTCCCTCCCAAATAAACCATTTGCACTAAAATCCCAATTTGAACTCCAGTGATGCCATCATGGAGGCACCCCACTCAGTTCTCCCTTTAAGAGGGAAGCTGCCTTGATGAGTGCAGGCAGCTGACAAGTCTCCAGCCTCAGGCCTTTGTAATCTGCCGTGTTGGAGCTGAGGACATGCTCTCTGGGGAGCTCCTGGCCAACAACTGGGCACAGTGGAGCAGGACACTTCCACAGGCAGCCTTTGCGCTGGCATCCCATTGTGCTGTCTGAGATTCGTTAGAGCTGCACCACAGTGTGAGGCTTTTCCTACCCTCTCATCCTTCCTTTCCCTTCTCTCTTCACAGGTGTCAGGCCTCTATTGCTGTCTGAAGCCTGTCTTTGTCTGTTCCAGCTCCCCTTTATTTTTCACAGGCCCATAAATCTCTTGCAATTTTAAGTCCATCTTGGCATCTGCTACTTCAAGGGCCAAACTGACAAACCAACCAAAAACACATGCTGGGGTTTGTCCAAGAAGGCAGAACTCATCTAGATCAACTTACTACATTGAAATAAAATCAGGTATGTAAGAGAGGAAGTGGAGACATAGCTACATGTCTGTGAAAGCATAATAACATGACCCATTAAAAACTATGGTCCAAAGAATGTTTTGGAATCTAACAACTCTGAACAATTCCACAAGAAGTAGGAAGGGATAAGCTTGTGGTTGAGGGCACTCAGCTGGGGAATCAAGAAACAAAAGTAAAATCTTCTGCTTTTTTGACTGTTTCTTCAGGGGCCTGAGTTCCTACATGGTTTAGCTGTGGGATCATGTAGGGCTGGAAAAAACATGAAAGTTCAGGAAAAAGGGAAGGAGGCTGTAGCAGGATGATATTCTATTCCAGTGTCCACACAAAGATGATGCATGGCTGGGCAAGAAATTCCTCCCAGGAAAATTAGCCTGCTTCATGGCTTCATGGCTCATGCGGGCATGAAGACTCAGCGGAAGTCCATATTCAAAGGGTGAGTCTGAGCCGAAAGCTGATACTGCAAAAGGCGGAATCTTAAGTCAGGCAAATGTAAATCCAGATATGAGAATTCGAGTTGCAAAGGCACTCTGTTATTTGAAAGCCAGTTATATTATGTGCATCAATGCTGGTGATAAAATTTATATTATAGCAAAACCAGCAGCTGCCTTAGTTAAAAAGAGGCAAATGTCAATCTAAGCTGTAACTGAAGAGTGGTTTAAAGGAATTACTTATACGTGTATCCACGTAATGGCACATCCACTGACGAGGGCACTGATTTTACCAAGTTCAGTAAATTCAAATATTATTCTTAATAGCCTGAATTCTAAGAGCAATATACAAGGACACTCAAATGCAGACCACAGTTAATGCCCCATTCAGTGTCCTTGTATCCAGTGATTTATACTCAGATCATTCTCTAAAGAGTGTCAAAAAATGCAATATTTGCTGAAGGAATTACTGTTTATGAAAATACCTTCCACAATAGAGGTCAAGTTTGGAAATGTCTAACCCCGACTTATGTTGCAGGTTATCTAGTCTCTATAATCACTTTCCACTGGAAATCTTTAAGACAAAGAAAACCGCCCCTTCTACTTGCTTCCTGTATGTACCTATGTGTGTTATCTCCCTTCAAGGCCAGGATCTGCACCATTGACCTCTTCTGTATCCCCAAGTCCTGCATCTAGTTTCCTGATGTGCAGAGGCTAGGACACAGGGCCTGTTGATTGGTGGGGCTTCATAGCATACAAGTGAGTATGAAAGTGTTCCGTGGGGCTTGACAACTTGTCCTAGAGAGATAGAACATCATTTTCAGTCATGTTGAAACATACCTGTTAGAAGTCACACTAGTGTACAAATCAGAGTCTTTTGCACAAAGGTAATTCCTTTGACATCAGTTCTTGATGTATCAATTGCATTTGGAGGTGTTCCTTTTCCAGTACTATGAATATAGTATCTGTCCAAGGCAGTATTGCCTAGTGGTTAGTCCCATGGACCTTGTGTGATTTATGTTTGGTTCCTGCTCCAATACTTAATAGCTGTGACCTTAGGCCAATTTCTTAACTTCTTCAAGCCTCATTTTTCTCATCTGTAAAATGGGAAAAACAGTAGTACCTCTTTCATAGAGCTATTGTGAGAATAAATGACATAATAAACATAAAATGCTTAGCAGTACCTGACACATTAGGACTCAATAAATACTAGATTGAAAATATAGTATTTAATAATGTCTTAGAAAGTGCATAGGAATAGCTCTCTAACATACTGCCTAGCAGAGAGCAGGCATTCAATAAATACTACTCATGTTAATTAGGATAGGCTAAAGTGCTGTTACAAATTGATTCAAAATATAATGGCTCAAATACGACAGAAGTTCATTTTTCCCTTACGTAATAGTTCAAGGTGGATGTTCCAAATTAGCAAAGGAGACTGCTCCACACAATCATTGAGGGGGCCAAGGTGAACATGGCGGTGCCATCTTCAGCTTGTGACACTCTGGGTGTCACTTTTCCTGCCAACGGGAGTGGAGTACAGGAAACAGCATGAAGGCATCCTCCTGGGAGGATTTTTATGGGCCAGGTCTGAAAGTGACACTACTTTCTCTCCATTCCAGCAGAGAGAACTTAGTTGCATGGCCATACTCAACTGCAATGGAGATTGGGAAATGTAAGTATTTTGGGGAGGGCAGATTTTGGTAGACAGCTAATAATTTCCACTAATAATATCCTTTTTGGAGCAACAAGCTCAATGTTGATTCATTTACAAGATGATTAAATTTTTCTTTAATTTTAAAACCTTAAAACTTAACAAGTGTCAAAATGTTCCTATAAATCTTTGGTAAGCCTATACAGATCACATAATGTTTTTAGTTTTATTTTTTATTTTATAAATACCAGAAATTCCAATAGGAAACAGAGAAGGCACGTACACTATATGCCACAGTTTTAGGAATTTATTCAGACCTTTATTAAAACACCAATATTTATAGAATATTTAGTTTTCTCCAGGCCACTGTGTTTTTCTGTGGGTGATACAATAAAACAGATCTTATTCTCAAGGAAATTGCAATCTGGTAGCAAAGAGATGGTACGTCTACCACAAGTTATCATGAAGTTGGAAAAGGAAGGTATTATAGAAGAATGCTGGAAACAGATGAAAAACCAGCTTCAATTAGGTCAGTGCTGGCTTTCTGTTTCCTTGGCACTTGGACGTTTTCTACATGGAGCACCCGCGATGTCCAGCTGTAAGTGTCTCTCCCAGTCTTCAGGCGGTCACGCTGCATGGAAGGCCGCAGCCCTTCCTCGTCCTCCACACTCACACACACTTCCAATTTTTAGTTTCGAGAGGGACTCTTACTTTAAGGGAAATTTTTTTTGAACCCAAATGAAAGTTAGATCTCTTTGGGGGTAATTCTTGGAATCACTTCTTGGAAATCACTTCCAAGCAAATTACCAGAATTGCAAAAACAACTTATATCATAGGCTTTACCATCCTATCTTTTATGCTGTTTTTTAAAATTTTTTATTTTATTCTATTATTTTTTTTTTTGCTTTAGAGAGATTATAAAAGTCTATCTATTTACATAATAATTTACTTTTCAAAAATATTCTGGCAAGAAGATTTTGAGAATACCTATTTCAGGAATATCTATTTAAAGATAGAGCTGAAAATAAAGACAATTTAAAATTAATTACAAGGGTATCTCATTAAATCCTTTTTAAAAACTGAGGACAAAGTAATTTTCTTTTTACAAAAGTGAAATATAAGCTTACTTTGATTATAACTATGCTGTAACTGATTAGTAAAAGGATATCACTAGTACCCAAATTAAACTTTCTGGCAAATATCACTTCCTATTTCGAATTAAAAAGAAGTTTGAATGCATTGTCTTTTTTATGAGATGTTTTGTGTCCTGGAATTCTTTAAGCACAGAAAGTATGTTTTCCACTTTTAACAAGTCGGGGATGACTTTCTAGATGTTGTGGGTGCATCAGGTGCTCTTTGACAGTCTCTTCTACTACACCACAATGCTGAATGACTTTCCATTGCAGCTCATTTCTATTTTCTCGATTACAGGCAATGATGCAACGTACAGCTTTGGATATTTGGTCTTTTTTTCTTTTGAAATACTTCCTTCCATTTTCTCATGATAAAAGGATGCTTTTTAACTAGCATCCAAATTGTATTGCATAGTTGAAACATGATCAAAATAGGTCATACTCAGCATTGCATCTGATAATGTGCCACTTCCGTTCTTGCTAATGTTTGGGCTGCAGCACCTACATGTGAAGAACACAGGATTCCTGGTAAATGCTGCTATTGCTAAGCTTACTCCCTTAGACAAGTCATTTTCTCTCCCTAAGTGTGAGTTCCTGGTCTCTCAGCTGGATCTTCTCAGCTCCAACAATAGTCTCCTTCACACAGTCATATCATAGACCAGTATTGTTAATTACCCACTTCCAAAAATCTCTCAGCCAGTCACCTCTCTTATTCTTCTAGTTCCCTCACTGTATTAATTTTATTCTACTATTTCTCCAACTTCACTGAGACTGACAAATTTCTCATTGTTGAGCTCTCCGATGATCTATACTTAACCAATGTCAATGGTCACATCTCTGCCTTCATTTTCCTGATCTCTCAGATGTATTTGACACAGATGTTCTCTAGTCTTTGAAATGATGTATTCTCTAGGCTTCTGTGACATGCTTCTGCCCCTTCTTCTCAGTCTCCCTTTCCAATTCCTCCTCTCCCTTGATCATACCCTAAATGCTGGAGATCCTCAGCACTCAGTTCTTGGCCCTCTTTCTTTCATCTATTGATGTTCTCTTCTTAGTTGTTTCCATCTAATCCCATAGCTTAAAAAACTCCACATTTATCCCTCTCTCCTGGGGTTTAGATTTGTGTGTGCATCTCCACTTGGATAGACGCTTCCAGCCAGCAGAACCATTGGTCTCCTCATCTTGCTATGCTCCCAGGCTTCAGAGCACCACCATCCACATTGTTCTCAGAAAAAACAACAGTGCGATGGGAGCCAAACTGAACTCTCTCTTACGCCACACTTTCTCTCTGTTACTAAGCCCTGTGAGCAAAATATTCAAAATAGATCCAGAATTCAACTACGTCTCCACTCCTACAACCCTAATGTAAGCGTCTGTCATTTGTCACCTAGAAAATTGCAACAATCTCCTGACTGGCTTCTCTGTTTTCACTTTAGCCCATCACAGCCCATTCTCCAAAGAGCAGTTAGAATAATTTCTCTAAATATAATAATGATAATTAACATTTATTGAGAACTTATCTTTACCAGGTCCTGTTCTGAGCTGTTTAAATGTATTTGTTCCTTTAAACCCTTTGAGATGGGTATTATATCTGTTTCTGTTTTACAGATGAGGAAACTGAGGCACAGGGAAGGTAAGAAACTTGTCCAAGAATATATTGCTAATGATTGACAGAAGCAGGATTTGACTGTGGTCAACCTAGCTATATTACTTGAGCTCTTAAATAGTGTACTTTATTATTTTCATGTCACTCATCTGATTAAGATGTTCTAAAGGCTTCTCATTGCAACTAGACTAAATCTAACTCCTTGCCAGGGCTGCAAGGCTCTGTTTGGTCTGGCCTCTGCCTACCTCTTTGATTTAATCATCCAAGGTCTTCCCTCTTTCCTCTGCTCTTCATTCACAACACCCCAGCCACACTGGCCTCCAATCTATTGCTCAGACCTGTCAAGATCATTCCTGTCTTAGGCCTTTGAATTTGCTGTTTCTCTTTGCAATGCACCTTACCAGATCTTTCTATGATTACCTCCTTCTCATCATTTAAATCTCACTTCAATTGTCACCACCTCCGAGAGACCTCCCAATCCTTTATCCCCCAGTTATTCTCTTTGTAGCACCTATAACTACCTGACTGTATCTCATTTATTCATTTGCATTTGTCATCTCTTTCTCTCCATTAAAATGTAAACTTCTTTAGGGCTTTTCAGTCTTAGTCCTCTCTGCAACCCCAATGCTTTGAAGAATGTGGCTGGCACGTGGCAAACGTCATGTCTGAAATGGGGATGGCACCTCCCCTACAGAGTTACTGTGAAGGGTAAGTAAAATTGTATCCAGGAAGTCCCTTTGTACAGTATAAAGTTCTTAACATAAAGGGTATATTATTGCTTGAAGCTGGAAATCCTGATGCAGCAGTGATTATGACCAATGCTAAGGCCTCTTCAGCTGCTAAGGCAAGGGTCTATTCCTTAAAATTAAACAAAAACAAACTCAGTGAGAAAGGAGGGTAACTCATACACACACACAATTTGGTACTGAAACAAGGAACAGGGTATTTATGAAAGATTTCTGTCGAATCAAGGAACAGTGAAATCAAATCCCTGGAGAGAAGCAGTGTCTTGCTGTCTTGAGGGTGTGTATGTGTGCCTCTATTTCCTGGTACTTATACATTATATTTTATTTGTCAGAGTTTGCCTTTTAACCAGAGAATATAGTGTCTCTGGACAGGGCTATTAAAGCCAATTATTTTCTAGAGTCCCTGCTGCATAGTCAGCAGGAATATTTTTACAGTTCTACTTTATGAGCTCCTGGAGCCATAAACATCTCCACGGTTTCAGAGCTCCATTCTGGGGCAATTAGCAGCTGGTCATGGGAGGTACTGTAAGGAGTGACTGTACTGACAAATTTGATTACATAGAGACAATATGTTTCTGGTGGCTTTTTTGGGGCATCACTGAATGCAAGTAATCTCAAAAACGTTGATTCACCTAGTACCCAGAGGTTCAAATTTTAGGCAAAATGCAAAATTAAATGCATTTTCTGTTCTCAGTGTTCCCATAAACTTCTTTTGTCATTATCTATAGATTTTTCCATGGCTTTTATTTATTTATTTTTTAATTTTTATTTGTTTTTTGAGGAAGACCAGCCCTGAGCTAACATCCATTGCCAATCCTCCTCTTTTTGTTGAGGAAGATTGGCCCTGGGCTAACATCCGTGCCCATCTTCCTCCACTTTATATGGGACGCCCCCACAGCATGGCTTGACAAGCGGTGCGTATGTCCGCGCCCGGGATCCAAACCTGTGAACCCCGGGCAACTGAAGTGGAGCACGCAAACTTAACCACTACACCACCGGGCCGGCCTCCATGGCTTTTATTTTAAATGCTTAGATTTAAAATCATTCCCAGTCCGCAAAATGTGTGGGGTGGCCATGTGCCAAAGAGATGAGGAAGGAGTCAAGAGAGGAAGCGTAGTACATTTCCAAGGGCCAACAATGCCTCTCTTTTCTCTTCCCGCAGCACCAAGTCTGTGAGACCAAAGCCCCAGGGCAGCCCCTCCTGGACGCAGGAATAGATTGAACGGAGGAGGAGTCAGCTTGCTCAGAGACTTTCCTTTTTCTGATCTCCAGCATTTACGATTGCCTGAGGCCCTGCGTTTCCAGATAGGGAACTTGGACAGTCCTAGACAAGGAGGCTTGTTTTTCATGGTGTTATTGAACGTACTGTGTGTGCTTAGTGAGGGTGAGTCATGAAGAAGCCAGATCTCAGTCTCTTGTGCTCGTAGTTCACTTACTAAACTTTGTTACTTTTCATTTTTTCCTCTGAAGAAAAACAAAAAAATAAAAATTAAATTCCACAGAAGCCAATTAAAATGTTAAGTTATCACTGCGCCCTTTTGAAACCTTTCCCTCTTGGGATCATCTCTTCAAATCCAGGCGGTGGTGCCTGCAGGTATGACTGTCTAATGAGAGATGAAATTGATAGGACAATCCTGATATAAATGTCTGCGTTACAAATGCAGACAGCAGCATCTTTTGAAAAGGAAACTGAACCAGATAATCAGGGGACCTAATTTCTTGCACCCACATACCTGCCGTTGTCTGAACTTTCACATGGCCTCCCTATCCTTCCTGTGAATTGGTGCTGATCATAGGAGAACTATTTCTTCCAGAATACTGGGGTCAAACTGATGTGAGCAAGTCGACTTAGTGTTCTGGAGGAAAATGCACATGTTCTTATCCTTCAAAAGAGCTGGCCACGTGGGAGGTTTAATAGATGTCTTGTGTTGTAATGAGCTACTGTGCTGCTGAACCACTCGAGTTCTACACACAAGTCAAGCCCCGTTTCAGGCTCAGGTTCAGCTTTGACCTTACAAATAAGGGATTTAGAGTGTTATGGATGCATGCTCTTGAGATCAGCATCATCTCCCTGAGGTCCAGTCTGGCTCTGACTTTGCCCGTAAATTATAACTGGATTTCTTTTCCACTCCTGAGCCCTGCCATTCTCCATAGTTCTGATAACTGGATCCTTACCTTGCTCCTGTGTCTGAATCAGAATCTATGGAAATGCTCAGTTCCCAGACCTTCCTGATCCTCTTTGCCTGCCTGGAGCTCTTAGCTATCTTCTCTGTCCTTGGCTGCCTTGCAATGAATTTCCCTGATGGTGACTGCTTCAGTGGGCAGTAGGATTCCTCACTAGAATCTGCAGCAGGGTCTATCCCCTTGTTGGTGTTGGAGGATCTAGTTCTAAGTCTGGATTCTTCACCATCTGTCTCACATTGTAGTTAGTCATTTAGAGGTAACGCTCTGATGTAGGAAAAAGTAGTAAAGAACAGATGGAGGAACTGAGCAGACACCCTGCTCCTGCAGACGAAGTGTACTAACACCACCATATTTACTGGGCACCTATTGTGTGCCAAGCCCTGTTCTGGGCATGGAGGATACAACAATCTGGAGACTGATATAGTCAGTGCCCTCATGGAGTAGGCATCTTAGTGAGGGGAAAGTAAAGCATGTGTAAACTGACAACTAAATGAAATGTTTATAAAACCTGATAAAGTGACGTGAAGAAAGCTAGCAAGGGGCTTTAATAGAAGCTGAGAGAACTGAAAAATAAAAAACTATTTTTGTGTGCTCATGATATAGCTGTCTTAAGAACAGAGGAAAGTATTCACCTCCCCTCTTCTCTGTGAATATTTCTCACCAGAACTAAAATTACTTCCAAAGAGATGACCATAAACATTAAAAATTATCCTGTGAAAACAGGATACACTGTTCTGTCTCTTATGCTCTGGAACTCTAAAAAACAACTTAATTTTCTGAACAAACTTAACAACCTGAACTTGTGGCTTGCCACATGCTTTTTATTAGAATAGAATGTTAATAGAAGCAGATTTCTATGTGGATTTATCCAGACTCAGAAAAATAATGCATGCAAAAAAAAAAATGGATGAGCCCTGCGCAGGACTTTTTTCACAATTAAAAGAATTTCAGAGCAGAATGGTTGCAATGGAGGCACACACAGAACTGGGTCCATCTGTTTGCAGCCAGAAATAGAAAGTTTGTCACAATCAAGATAATATTAGTTAATCTTCGCCCAGGAAACGATGAAGTGGTAAGTATTGGTAGCATACCTTCAAAAGTAGAAAGATGCTTACTTGTGGCAGGAAAATTGTATGAAGAAATAAAATAGACCTCCTCGAAATATGGTCTGTAAGGACCTCATGAATTAAATTCTCCTTGACCCTATTGGTCAATTTTATATGATCTCAGACGTAGGCAGAATTGTGAAGAGGTGGAATGAAGTTATTTTACTGATCTTTTTAAACACCCCCTCTTTCTCCCAATGATAGACTAGCGGAGAGACAGCTCTGGATTTGGCAGTATGATCAATGGAACAAGGAGGCGGTGGCGAGCTAAGATAGAATCTGCATCCAGTTCTCAGCAGCTTGTTTCACAGTTACAGCTATCGGGTGTGTGCAGCTGAACGTGCAGTGAAACGACAGCAGCCGACATGAAGTGTTCTCTTTTCTGATGGGGCATTCCACGCCCTGTCTCATACTTGCAAACTCATCTTGTTTCAAAGACCTGTTCTGTCCCAAAGATAACCTGGAAACGGGGAAGTCGGGTACTTTGTTATTTATATCCCTTCTATTGCAATTGGTTGAGGGAGGGCTTAGACTAGATAACAGCTAATGTCCATTTTAGCTCTAATTCTGGAGAGGGAGGCAATTAGTTGGTTTATAGAAAAGAACAAGTGGTGGGCTGGAGTCAGCTGATACTGGCTTGAAATTTCACATTAGTGACATCTTGTTGGCAGCTTGGCCACAGTGGGAGTATTTACACCAAGGAAATTGGCAAATGCTACAAATCAGGGCTTTTTACTTTTCTTCCCCCCGGAGAACAGTTTTACCTGCATACCACTGGATAAATCTCAAATGTCTTGTAATATTCACAGTAGAGACTGGCTTTCATCTCACTTTGCTCATGTGAATGTGTGAAAAATCTTGCTAAACTGATAAAGTGAGGACACTTGTTTATGCACTTCTAGTATTTTGCTCCTGAGAATAGCAGCAAATGCAATATTTGCTCTAAGTGACAGCAGCCCTTGTCACTATAAACCTTCAGAGGAGATTTGGACAAAGACTTGGCATCAAGAGTGTAATCTGGGTAAGAAAATTGCTGGTGGCAGCTATCTTTTTAGTGTCCTGTAAACCAAAGCTTTCCTCTGGATTGTTCACTTGTGTGGTTAGTGGAAACTTTTCCAGGCGTCTACATCTTCCCTCTCATTTTGAATAATTGGCTCTAAGTGTCATAGTTCTTTTCTTTAAAGCTCTTGCCTTAATTAATACAGCTCTTATGTTTAATGATTTCTTAAACATCTTTGTTCAAAGGGACTTCCTCAGGTTTGGAATCAAAAGAACCTTCTTCAGTGTACGTGTACCAAACTGCATTCGTCAGAAAAACAAAAAAGGAGTGGGTGGTATTTTACTTGGAATTATGGTATTTTGTGGAAAAAAGAGAAGGCAATAGTGAAAAAGGGAAGATGTGGAATTAAGATGTTTCTTCCTCTGTCAATTTTCTTCACCATCAAACACTCTCTGGATGGAATTTTGACATTTTATTGGTAAATTATTCTAATGTCTCTCCTTCGTCTAGGTGGATATTTGATTCAACTTGACAGCTAGCAAAAATTCTGTTATAAATGGCCAGGTTTAGAAAAGCTGGAATGTTAACAAGGGGATGGGAGGCAGAGCTGCAAGTCCATGCCAAGCCAAATTGTTCTTGCGTTTCTATCTCTGTGGTTATTTTTTTTCCGTGATGTCCCCCCACGAGACACTCAGGGCCTTCATTACTCCCTTTGAGTAGCCCAGCTCTCCATGAAATATACTACTTTACCTGGTCCTGTTCAACTCAATTCAACAAACATATATGGAGTACATTCTGCATGCCAGGAACCGTCATAGGCCCAGGGAATTAAACACTGAATAAAGCACAATTCACACTTAAAAGGAGTCTCCATAATTTAGTGGGACACACATACACACACATCACTCCAAAACCATTCAGAATGGGTATATACTATTCTACTGATATGAATATCGGGGAGAAAAAGGAAGTCTTTACAGGTTGAGAAGGAGGGAGGAGGGGAAGTATATACATCATTTATACAAAGAGCTAACATTTATTGAACACTTATGGGTTAGTTGCTTTTTTAAGGGCTTTGTATATTTTAAACTCATCTCATCCTTGCAACAACTGTATTATTCTTAGTAATATTATTGCCAGTTTACTAACGTATCCATTGGGGCGTGGTGAGGTTAAGTTGTCAAACACTCACAATCAATAAGTGGTCAAGAGGTTTGAAGCTAGCAGGGCTGTCAGGGTTACCGCTCTGCTGTGTGCAAAGAGAGATTTTATCCATCATCCATGTGTGTCAATCTATCAGTATTATGTATATTAATCAAGTAAAAGAAAATTCGTGTTCTTGCATTGTACTAGTTCTAGTGATATAAAGAAAAATTGAAAACTGTCTGTGCCCTCAAGCATTTCAAAATCTAATGGAATAGACATCTCAGCAAACAGAACGTGACAAATTCCATTTAAGCATCCATAAGGGTTGCTGAAAGAACATATGGGGGCCTCCTACCTGTAGATAGGAGTCTTGTGCGATGAATATTAGTTTTATTAATTTTCTATGCTATGCCCACTTATAAAAAAGATTCATTTAAGAGAACTTGCAAAGATGCAGGGAATATAGCATCTTTGAAATGCCAACAATCTTTTAATTGGAAAATTTAATTGATTTATTTTACCATCTTTTCATTGTCCCCCATCTCCCCTGCTGAATTCCTAAACCAGGTTGAACCCAACCCTCTGTCTACTCTGCATCTGGACCTGCACACTGGAAGATGGCCAGAGAGAAACACACAGCTCACATGCGTGGTCACTAAGATGAAATGAACCCTGATGCTGCTCGGCGCGTGTCCTGCATTTCCCTGCTCTGCTCATTCTCCCTCTTTCTACACCAACTATTTCATACCTTCGCCACTCTTCTCAAACCTCCCAGACTTCCATGCACCTAGATTCTCACTTGCAACTCAAAACTGCTTCCTATTTTGTGAAGAAAATAGAAGCAGACAAGAAAGAATTTCCACAAGCTCTCAACATGCGCAGTCCTCCCACCTGCGTCAGTCCCTGGTGCTCTGCCTTTTCTCCTGGGTTACTTTGTGGAATCTGTCTCTGCTTCTGGCGAAAGCCGTCATGTACGCTTCTGTACTAGATCCACCCCTTCTTGCATCACCCATTTTTCCCTCTCCACAGGGTCAAATTTGCTCCTATTTCTCCTCTCTTAAAGGCACGATCTCTTTTCCCTCCAGCTATTTATCTTCTCCCTGTTAGGGCAAAACTCCTCAAAAGAGTTATCTATACTCATTGTTCCCAAATCTATGTCTCCCATTCTCTCTTTTGCAGTTGAGATTTTGCTCCTATGTCTTTACTAAAACGACACTTATCAAAGATAACAATAAATCTCTATCTTAATGAACCAAATGATCTGCTTTTCAATTTCGATCTTTCTTGACCCCATTCATTCATTCATTCATTTATCCATCATTCAACATACACTTTTTCAGTACCTACTACTCCCTGGGTCCTCAATGCTTCAAGTCCATGGACCTCTTCTCTTTTCTATCTATGCTTACTTGCTTGGTAATTTCTCAGAGTTTTTAATAATAATTATAATAAATATATCCATCCTAGACCTCTTCTCTGAAGTATATTTAATTGCCTTTGACATCTTCACTTGGATACATAGCAAATGTTCAAGCTTAATATGAGCAAAATCGAACTCCTATTATCTCTAAAGCCCCACAATCTGCTTCTTTTACAGTTAATGGCAATTCCATTTTTCCAGTTTTCACACCGAAAACCTTAACATCATTCTTGATTCCTCTCTTTATCTGATGGCCGACAATCAATCCATCAGAAAATAACGTAGGCTGTACTTTGAAAATGTGTCCAAAATTTGGTGATTTCACTTCCACTGCTACCTTCCTAGTGTAAGCCACTACGTTCTTCTGCCTGGATTACACAATTAACTCTTAATGGGTCACTTGCTGGCATCCTTATGTCCTAAGGTCTATTTCAACAGAGAAGCCAAAGTGATCCTGTTAAAACAAGAGTTTGGGGCTGGCCTGGTTGTGTGGCAGTTAAGTTCACGCCCACTGCTCTGGCAGCGGTGTTCAGGTGTTCACAGCTTCGGATCCCGGGCGCAGACCTACACACCGCTCATCAAGCCATGCTGTGGCTGCGTCCCAGATAAAGTAGAGGCAGATGGGCACAGATGTTAGCCCAGGGCCAATCTTCCTCAGCAAAAAAAGAGGAGGATTGGCAACAGACGTTAGCTCAGGGCTATGCTTCCTCAAAAAAAAAAAAAATCACATTAGTTTTCTGCTCAAAAATTTTCAGTGGCTTTCCATCCCCCTCAGAGTAGAAGCCAACATTCTTAAAATCATCTTGATGGCTCTGCACACTCTGGCTTCCATTAGCTCTCTGAATTTTCATTCACCAGAAATCCTCATGGATCACTGTCTCACCCGCTTCAAATCTTTACTCAAATCTTACTTTCCTGATGAGTCCTTCCCTTTGTAATATCCCTGCTCCTCACCCTTGCAGCCCCTCCAGCACCCTAGCTTCTCTTTTAGTATAACTTTTCTGCTTCACAATTATTACTAGCTAGCATACTTAGTATTGTAATTACTTACCTTATTTGTTGTCTTCCTCCCCAACTAGGATATAATCCTCACAGGGCTTTTATAGTTCAGTTTTTTGTTGTTACTGTTCACTTCTGTATTATTCCCAAAACCTAGAA
The DNA here is from genome assembly GCF_057802395.1 of Ceratotherium simum simum. Classification (NCBI taxonomy): domain Eukaryota; kingdom Metazoa; phylum Chordata; class Mammalia; order Perissodactyla; family Rhinocerotidae; genus Ceratotherium; species Ceratotherium simum. The sequence goes on along the minus strand of NC_141922.1, from coordinate 47,544,295 downwards.
CAGTCCTTGGTACAGAATATGGAATCTACAATTACGTGTTGAATGAATGAACAACAACAACAAAAAGCTTTACAAGAGTGCTTCAGGCACGTTATGTAGTCTTATTCAAGATTTGTTGAATAATAAATACATGGCACAAGAATATATTTGAGAAAAATTAGGCAAATCGAAAACAAAGAGACAGTAATAAAATTTTAAAGTCAAGATTTAGGCCACCACAGAAATGATGCACCATGAACTTCAATACTTTTGCTTAGAGTAGATCCACGATTTGACTCCAAGCCTTTGGGCAGACAATGCAAAAAGAAAAAGACAGTGGTGCCATCATTTACAGATCCAAAATTAACGCACAACAATTTCTCAGGCAAAGAAAAATTACTTCAGGAAGCCATTGCTCCCAAGAATTCTAAAAAGAAAAAGCACAGTGAAACGCAGTAGAGTGTCTTCACTAACTCTTTAGTGTCTCTCTGCAGACCAATGGCGTCACCCCACAGCATAATTCTATATTAGCGATTCTCAGAGGATCTAATATGCTACTTGGTACCTAGTGCTCTCCCAGTGTTGCTTAGCTTGGTATATTTTAAGAATCTAGAGGAAAGGGTAGACTGCAGATTTTTCAGAGAATTGATCTTCCACTTATTCACTCCAGAAATATTTATTATCTACAATGAACCATTAACTGGTCTCAGCACTTGATATACTGTAGTGTATTAAAAAGATATTACCCCTTACGTCATGAACATCACATTTCCAAAATACTTCTTCTTTCAGCCAAACTTTGAGAACTACGAGGGCAGTGGTGAGTTTGAATTGTACTTCCTTTCCAGAACCTAGAGTGCAGCTATATTGAGTTTGAGTTTACATGTTTAATATTTTTTTTATGTATAGCCATCATTGTGTCATGGTTGTTAACAGCCTACATTTTGGGCTCAAGAGATCTGAGTTTGAGGTTTAGCTTTACCACTTACCACCAACTTGGACAAGTTACTTAACCACTGAAAGCTTCAGTTTCCTCACACACACACACACACACACACACACACACACGGTATACAGGTATGTTACAAGGATGCATGTATGGGTTTGGGGAGAGTTAAATGAGATAATGTAGCTATTTAAAGCACTTAGGTCAAAGTGTGGAATTTTGTAAGGGATCAGAAATTTTTAGTTATTAATATGGTCAGCTGAGCTGTAAAAACCTGAAAAGCCTAATAAGGATTTTAGTGGAAGACCATCCTCTTTACTTGGAAATGGTTAACAAAATACCTGGGTAGTTGTGGGCGAGTAGGAGATGTGACTTGAAAAGTAGCCAAGAAATTGGCCATTTCATTTACGTGCTCAGGAGTTTGAACTTTGGCTTTAGGGGCGGAGAACTACAGATGGATTTTCAGTATGAGAATGACACGATCAGATTTACGTTTTACATTTATCACTCTGTTGGCGGTCGAAGGATGTATCGGAAGTTTGGAAATTTGAAGAGACTAGAGCCAGGGAGCTAATTAATAATCGAGATAAAAGATGATAAAAGCTTAAGCCAGGACAGTGGGACTGGGACTAGAACAGGAGAGGGACCATTTGTAATTGTTCCTCCTCCTCCTACATGACCCTGTTTTGTACCTCATTCTTTGACAGTACTGCTGCATGACTGTTAGCTTTTATGATGTTTTAATTTGACCCAAAGTTTCTTTTGCTTATGATGCTTTATTGTAATGTCCTCACAAAAGACCATAAGTATATTAGCAGCATCTTCGGTGCCTAAACCCAAGGCTTCATTAATAAGAGCATGTCAAGCAGCATAGCATAGCATGGACCATGGAAATGATATCCTGGGGAAGGAGAATCTTCCCTATTTTTCTTACACACAAGTAAAGCCCTGAATAATTCTGTTTACAGCTGATTTTGGCACCTGCTTTGATTCCATAGCCCACATTTAAAAAAAACATTGTGACCCATTCTATGTTGTCAGAATAAAGGGAAGTTCTTTTATTAAAACAATGCCAATGTTACTGCAGAGGGTATTAGATATTTTTGTCGAACTCTATTTCTGATGTTTTAACCAGAGTATTCCAAAGTCGAGCGGAAAGCTTTAAAAAAAAAAAAGTCATATTTAAAAAACGAAGATAAGATTTAACCAAAGGCGTATCCTGCCAGTTCATGACAGCAAAGGAGAGGGAGGCAGCATGCGAGTCACAAGCCTGGCTTTATCAGATGGTAAAACCAAGCCCTCCGTTGGTGCTATTTCCCAAAGCGGTATCCACAGGACCTTTGCCATCAGTGGATCCACTCGTGGTGGATCTTTTTTTTTTTTTTTTTTTGCACGAGAGAAGAGAACCTGTTGGTTTTTAAAGGTCAAAGGCAGGGAAACTTGTGCCCCCACCCTGGGGAGCACCCCATGTGCTGGCAAGACACCAGCAAGAACTCCATCGGGTCACACACTCAGGAGACTCCTGCTGTTTCTTTTCTCTTTTCAACTTCCCGGTAAATTCCTGTTGCAGAGATGAGACCATGCCACCAGGGGAGTGATGAAGATGCTAGTTCATGCAGGACTGTGTGAGGGGGAGGCCCACCAACAGCAGCATCGGGAGGGCCCTCCCACTCCCCACCGGCTTGGGCTCCCCTCTCCCTGCGCGTGGTGACGGCTGGCAGCCTGCAAGCCTGGCCCAGGTGTGCAGCGGAAAGATGAACAGGAATGCGCCTCTAGGGGAGGAGCTCGCCTTCCTCACGTCGATGCCAGCTCGCTCCTCGTCCCCTGTGCCGCGCTTCCTCTCTGTCGCTCCTCGTCCCCTGTGCCGCGCTTCCTCTCTGTCCCGGCTCCTCCGCTAACCTCTGTCCTTCCCAGTCTGCGTCTTCTCTTCTTCTCCCTCTGCACCTTCCTCTGCTGAGTGGAGCTCCTTCACCAGGGATGACATGGTGTTGGTGATGGAGTCAGCGGCCACCAGCAGGTCATTGCGGAGGTTTCTCCTCGTACCTTGCGCAAAGGCCTCCTGCATGTCTCCCCCGACTCCGCTGAGTGGGTCCTGTGGACAGTGGGTGGGCGCGGAGCCTGCAGATGCTGAGCGGATGGGCATGGGCATCGAGCGGCCGCCTCCGTGAGTGGGCGATGTATGTGGCGACCCTGTGGCCTGGGCCTTCAGTAGCTTCACTAGCCCTTGCAGCTGAACCATCAGCTCCCGCCTGCTCTCCTGCAGCGCTGACCTTCTCTGCTCCAGCTCGTCTTGCCCTTGCCTCAGCAGCCGCAGCTCCGCCGGCAATGTGGGGTTCTGCTGGGCCTTCTCAGGGGTGGGCTGGGAGGCCTGCTCATGCTCCGATGGAGACGCTGAATCTCTTGCAGGATCTCTCTGTTTTTGTTTTCCAGTTCTGCAATAAGCTGTCTTTGCTGTTTGTTGGCATCAAAGTTAAAGCTCAAGTCAGTGGGAGGTCGGTTCATGTTTCCCGCCTCTGCAGCCAGCCGGGCAGCATAGCGAGCTATAAGCCGGTGTTCCTCATCCAGTCCGCTAGGACTGCCCGGGACACTCTTGGTGGGAGTGGGCACCCCGGAGGACATGTGGCTCACCATGGTGTCATTCATATTGGTCAGAGGGCGAGGAGGAACTATATTTGCAAGGTCAAGTGGTTTCTCTGGTTGATCAGGAAAAACAGGATGCGGGGGTTCTCTGGTGGATACGCACCCCAAAGATTTACTAATGGCATGGCTCAGCTTCTTTGCAGGGGATTTCCAAGAGGAATGCTCCTTCATCTGGTGTTGGTTGCTTTGCGGGCCACTGGCATGGCCACGCCAAAAGCAATTCTGGCAGAGCTGGTAGTTGTGGCACTGCTGGCACCGGTGCCGGAAACCCATCATACTCTCACACCGGCAATACGAGCACTCCACGGGGTGGAAGACATTCTCAACATGGGCAAGCCTATGCATGAGAGGTAGCCAGACAAGGCACCGGGGAAAAGAGAGTATGGCAGACAGTGGGAAGGAAGCAAAAACCATCTTTCCTGCTATTTCCTCATTAGGTTCTTGTGATGGAGAAGAAAGCTGATAGAAGCTTGAAGGAGCCAGGACGCTTTTATTTTACCTTGAGTCTTCCACATATATACTAACTGGTTCACTATGCATATGTAATTTAACTCTTGTTTTCTAAACTATTTTCATTAAACACTTATTCAACATATATGTAATGAATGCCAACTGTGTGCTTAGTCCAGTTCTCATTAAGCATGGGCGTGTAACAATGTATAAAACAGACAAACCCTCAGGGAGTTTAATTCTAATGGGATAGGCAAATATTAAACAATTAAAATGCAAACATGTGGTATTGATTTACAATGCATTATTGTTTATGTATAATAAATGTGTACTTTATATATTTGTATTATATTTGATATATGTTAATGCATAATCTAAGTAATTATAAGATATATAAAGCTGTTATATAAGTGATATATTGCAGATAATAAATATATAATGAAATGAGAAAAATAAAGTCTTTTTTCTAAACATCACAAATGGCATATGAATCAAAATTTCTAAAAGCCTTTTGAAAAATACAACGTGCTCTGTAAATGCAAACCACATTTACTCATTCACAAGGTTATAAGGGTAGTGCTGGATTTAATTTCAAGGTTCTCTGGGTCCATTATTTTATGCCCTGGCTTGAGAATGGTACTGACTTCTTAGACTGACGCTTAGATCCATATCCTCAAAAGGATCTGGAAGACCACCCATACAACTGAGTTTGAAGATACAGGCTGGGGTCGCCCGTAGACTGGGGGTTCTGTCTGGCATAAGCATTGTGGTCTTTGCTGGCTTCGTATGTGTTATGGTGTTAGGCAATGACTGCCCTAGCAGCTGGTATGTGTTTTACAGCACTTATTATACTTCCTGTGATTGTTTATGTCTCCATGAGGGCTGGAGAGATGCTGGATGTATCTTTGTATATCTTCTGCCTGGGACAACGTGTGACCCTTGGTAGGTGCTCAGTAACTCTGTTGAAACAATGATTGGCCACATGGTAACCCTTGGGGGGATTGTCACATATTGTAGGACTTCTGGAAGTGACTGGGAAGTGTTTATGCTTCTGGATGAGCTCCATGCTATCTGCTGCCTTCAGTGCAGACCTGTTTTTCCTTTTCAAAGTAATTCATGGAGAAAAGAAACAAGTCAAAAGGGAATTGGGCACCGCTGGAGGATGTGTTCTCCTTATCGGTTAATTTCTTTTCTATTCTTTCTTGAGACACGTTGCATCATTCAAAAGGTCTATTTATATTTTCTTTTTTGCATGACAGTGAAGCTAATGATATACTTATTTATTTTACAATAGTTTGAAAAATTCTTTTTATTCTTCATGGAGCTATTACTCCGTGGCTCCTAAATTCATAAAAAGGTTGGCATTATTTTAGCTTATGAAGTATAATCTTTTTTTAGAATAGATGAATCAGGAGATATTGTCTACTCTAGTTTTTAGAATTCCAAGATAATGTTACCAAAATGAAAACTGTCTTAATTGAGACTGAAAAGTTAACAGACTGTGTTGACACCAAATTTATTCCCATAGTTTGATAACCTACTTCTTCCTCCTAGGAAGTTTGGATTTTCAGGCAAAGCTTATGCTGCTCTGGCTTAGTGTGTAATTGTACTTTTGTTTTTAAAGAATTGTTACTATGGGTCATCTATGGGCGAGTGCCAATTACTCCAGAATTATACTTTTGCTATTTCTGTGGGATTGCATAAAATTCAGCTGACATCAGCTGTGCAAATGCACATAACTGCCTGTCTTCCAAGAATATGACTCATTAACGTGAGTAACTAAGATAAGTAAGATTATCTTGTCAAATTCCTGGTGAATTTACCCCCACCCTCTACTCCCATAGACATCTGAAGAAACAGCAGAGAAATAATCTAAACTTAATGGTGATACTGACTGACTTGCCCCATAGATATTTTAGGAAGCAAAATGGTGGCCTTTAGAGATGCATTATAAGGGAACAAAAAAAATACTAAAGATTTGTGTAAAATGAGTTCATATGTAATATAGCCTCTAATTTTCCAGTAAATAAATAAAAAAAGAAGATGGACTGATAAGCCTCAAAGTTGATGGTTGCTTGAATTCCTACTATTTTTGGTCAGGCCAGTTTTATCTAATTTTGGTGTAGGCTAAGAGGCGGTGGAGTGGAAATGCAACTAGGGGTCATTACCTTCACTTTTGTTTATAGAAGCAGAAGGCTATCAGGAAATAAATGGGAAATGACCTAGAGACTGAGGTCATGGGTATTAATGATCCAAACGTAGAAAGAATGAACTTGTTGACGTAAATGTAGAAGCGAGAGAGTCAGGGGATCCATAATTCAAGCTGCATTTCAAGTACTCCAGCTGTCCTATTGTCTGAGAATACTTGACAGAAAGGAGTTTTGAAATTTGAAGGAAACAACATAAAAAGAATGATTTTCTTGGGAAAGAACAGGCAATTCTGAAATTTGGATCCACAGAAGGTTCATAGATGGGTTTTATGTTGTCTTTGAGCCCCCAATATTATAGGCAAAAATTTGGGTGGTTTTTAGACATACATTTTTTGTGGGAGAGAGAGGAAATGCTGCACAACTTTTACAAAATTCACAGAAGGTCTATGACCCAACAAAGTTTATGAACCACAGTCATAAGGGAACTAGCACCATTCAGCTCTAACACTCTGTGCGTGACCTTGGCCAGTCACTTAACCCCTTTCCAATATGTGTGAAGTTAACTCTGTCCTCCATCTCAACCAGTGCAGTTATGGGGATCAAATGAGATAATGTGTGAGAAAATATTAATAGCTAATGCTACTACAGAGAGCACTTAGTATGTGTCAGGTACGTTTTTAAGAACTTCATGCACTTTACCTCATTTAATATTTACAACTCTATGAAATGAGAATTAGTACTTTCTCTATCTTATGTATAAGGAAACTGAGGTACAGAGAGTTCAAGCAATTTGTTTAAAGTCACACAGCGAGTAAGTAATACCAATGGGACTTGAAAGTATGCAGCCTGATTCCTGAGTGTAGGCTCTTTGCTGCAATACTATATTGCCTCTCTAAAGGCATTATAAATGCCTTGTAAAATGTCATTCAAACCTGAACTAGTTTATGCGTAATAGTTGATGGAGATATTCTGAAGATGGAGAAGTTAAAATTTGCCGTTGGTTTTTTTAAGGTGATGATTATAATGGGTGCTTGGGAACACCAGCTTGGGGGATCTTAGGTAGCATTAGAGGAGGCATAAAATTTAAGCAGAAAGTCTGATAGTTTCACTTGTTCTCAGACTTAATGCTCCATACACAATCATTAAGGCAAATTGGTCTCAAGCTAAATCATAACTGAAAAACCACTTTAGCCAGGTCAACCTTAATGTGCTTGGCTCAGCTGGTTTAGGAAGGCCTAATGGCCTTCTCCCTAGTGCTGAAGTGTTTGTTCAGGGTGACAGCTCTGGCTGATTTCTGGTGAAGGGCACATGGAGTGTGGGTGTGGCCATGGTTCCCTGCTTTCCCAAGAGTGGGCCTTGAGGCTTGGAACATCAGAGAGCTGGGGAAGCTGTTTGCTGAAACAGTAAAGATCTATATTTGCTTTAACAAGAGTTTACTTTTGCCCACCTGTTTCCTGCTCAAGTAGTATGCTCCATTTCAGCTGTGGACTTCTGTTGTCTAGATAAGATGTGGAGCAGGAAGAATGACAGCTTAGGGATTCCAGCCTGATGCCAGAAGTCAGAGAAAATAGTGTGATACTCAGGACACAGAGAGCACATTGCTCACAAGCATCTCAGAGCACCCTGCTGAAGACAGCTGGAAGGAATCTCAGGTGTCATCCTATCCAGGGGTTCTTAAAGAGCTTCAGGATCTGTGTGAACATATGCATAATTCTGAGGTGATCTGTAGCTTTCATAAGATTCTCTAAGTGGTCTATGACCCTTGCAAAAAATCAGACCTGCTAATTTAGTCTAAAATCCAGACTTAGAAAGAAATGAAATGAAATACAATCCATCTAGAAGAGATAACTGCTTTAAAAAGCTCTTCAGAAGGAAATACACTGGTAACAACAACTGTTGTCAGCTACTCTTGCTTCTTGGAAAGGTCCTCTATTTGCTTATTTGAAATTTCTAAGGCACTTTAAATTTGCTTACTTCAGTTATGGTCTCTGGTGATGGATGGAAAATAGCTGGTCAGGAGCGCCTTTAAAGTCAGTCTGGAAGACAGCTGCTAAGTTACTAAAGGGTTTTCTTGTTTCTGGACTGTTCTTCCCGGCTCCTTTGATCTCTCCTCTTAGTTCTATTTTTTCAACCCTTTAATCATTTTTGTGGCTCTTCTCCAGGATCTGTCCAATCTTGCTAGATCTCTCTCACATTGTGGAGATGGACTACAGCACTTCCAAGTAATACCAGACCTAGCGGACAGGCTGCTTCTTGCCTCATGAATCTCACCCTTGGCTGTTACATCATCAGCTGTGTGTTGACCATTTAAATCACAGCATTGCACTGTGGACTTCACTAAATGGTGAAGTGAGCCTTTTCCGGAGGGTTCTTCACAACATTTGAGAGACGTGACTTAGGGCATATATTAATGCTATTTTAATGGCTAAAAGACACAGAGAGATTAGGTCACTAAGCAAACTGGCTATAGAACTGAAATTATCTCATAATTCCCTGACTCTCAAGAACTGTATTTACGTAAATTTCTAAAACTCCCAATATAGATCTGGGAGTTCTCTTGGGGAGAACTTCTCATTTGCCTCCTTTGTAAACTAGATTATTATAATATACTTTCCCCAGGATCACATAACTCCTAAAGTCAATATGCTCAGGGAATGGCAAAGAAGACAGATGGTTGTGAGTTCTGGTCTATATTCTACCAGTATTTTTCCTCCATGTGATGCAAAAATATTGAGGTACAAAGGCTCTGGTAAATGCACCCATTTAAAAAATAGACCAAAAATGATAGCAAATTTCAGTCATTATGAGAGCATTCGAACTTGAGACTTGTTGGCCACATTCATACATTTGATTTTGGCTGGCATAGACGTGTACTTGGCAACATTAAAAAGTTGGGAGATTGTAAACAGCAATTCAGAATTTTGGCTTTTGTGCCTTCCTTCCCTTAAGGAAACAATGAGCTAGAGCTGGCAGCACTGACCCCTAACATGGAGGCCTGAGGTCTCCATTTTGCCTCTGTTCCTCACTCATTGAATTCTTGACTCTTGGTATCTAACATTAAGACATCTAGAACCTGGAGGGACTAGTGTACTGCATAATCAAAGTATATATTAATAATTAGCTGAGCAAATTTTCATGCTGTGACTGGAGAGTTTGAAAGTGGTCAGAGAAACCGTGTCTCTTTTTGCTTCTAATTCCTCACATATGAAACAAAGAGTCAAAGAATGATCCCAGCCATGGCTTCAAGGAGGTTGTGGGGAATGGTTAGACTCCTCTTGCATTCTGAATATTGTTAGAGAGCTGCAAGATGAAATAAGGTACAGTTACATACCTAACTGAAAAATCTCTGATCCAGCTTTCCTCCTGTGATTCCACATAGCACATGTACTTCTAGAAATTCTAGAGAAGCACTGGCTGGCCAATAACTCTCTGCTAGATAATTAGGCCCTAAAGCTGGAGCTTCTTTGCCAGATGCCTTATAAAAGTTAAAGAGGCTCTTGACCCCAAGATAGCTGAATGAAGAAGGAAGTAATTCACTGGGGCATGCATGAATGTATTGAAGATCAGTCTGTTTAAACTTGTGGGGTTTAAATGATTTTAATGTCTTCTCTATATTGGCTAAGACAGCCTATTGCCAAACCAGCTGTTTAGCAAACCACATTGAAATGCCACTGAAGTTAAATGTTCTTTTAAGGAAAATAAATATTTACAGTTATTACCCACTGGGAATGACTTAGTACTGCATGATGGTAGAATATCAAGGTTTAATACTGATTCATCTACTTACTAATTTTATGGCTTGGGTCAAGCTACTTGAACCTCTGTGTTTTTCAGTTTTCTCATCTATAAATGGGGATATTAATGGTAGTTATTTAAAAAGATTGGTAAGATGAATAAATGAGTCAATACACATAATGAACTTTGGAACAGTAATTGGCCCATATTAAAGATTCAATAAATATTGGATATTATTGTTTTCCATTATTTTGGAGATTTTCTAAATATTTGAAAGCCAAGCCTTTAATCATCATATTTATTATAAACAACTAGTCTATTTAAGGTCAACGTTTAGAAATATTAGATAAAATTGCAATATAATATTTACTTATGTAATATCTTTTCTTATCCAAGTTTTAATTTTAATTAGTATTTTCTATATTATCATCATGATATATCTATTTACATAATCTATACCAAGTCTCCTAGGCAATATCTTCAGCACTATAAGCATAGAAAGGAAACATATTTCTGAGGAACTCTTTAAAATAGATTACTGAGCGGTTATCCCTGATTGGAAGGGGAAATTCACATAAGAGACGTTGATTCTTGAGACTTTGTTTCACCGGCCTGGTGAAAGACGGACCTTTTACGTGGAAAGAGGCCACTGACACACTAAAGGGTTAGAGACAGAGTAGCCGGGATGAGATTAACTTCTACCTTCCCTGACTTTTAGTTATTCTTCCATTTTTCTTATAAAGTAAAATAATTCTTTAACAAATAGTTGAAAAAGAGGCATTTTGCCCAACGAACCTGCTTCATGGATTTTAAAAATAGCTATACCTTAAATATATAGTTTTCATTATTGTATTTCTTATTTGGAGTACATGGAAGAAAGGAAATGAAATAGTGAACTTACCTGCTTATGTTCAGTGCTTGGGCTCTTTTCACACCAGAAGCTTGGGATTCTGGATTCTGTAAAATTGTCTGAATTTCTACTTGAAACTAGATACCCAAATGTCTTTTAGAGTAAAGGTGATAGCCTTTTACCCTGGTCTTGGTTAAGGAACACTTTGTTCAAGCTATATATTGCAAGAAGATAAGAGCATTCATTACTTGGTGCTCTGAAGTTCTCCTAGTTCAGCAGGATCCCCCAAAGAAGAGCTCTGAGTAAGCATTAAAAATTCAAACTGCCTAAGTGTCTAAGAGCCAAGTTTTCTAGCTCATTAGCTTCTCATTTATAGATCTGTAAAAAGGCCTAAGTAGAACCTCTAAGCCTGTGGGGAAATCCTACCTATGAAGCTGTTTTCCAAATGTGTAGGTATGTATAATAGTCTGTGATTACGCAAAATAGTAGAAGAGTTGGTCCACTCAGAGGCTTTATTAAACTTGTGTAAATGGCAAACAGGCTAACTATATTTGGTTCCTATGGTTTGAGAGATGGACACCTAACTTATAGTAAAGATGTTCCATTGACATGTATTGAGCTTCCTGGAGTTTACACGTATAATAGCATAGAAACCCCAATCTTCACAATTCATCATTGAGACAACTTTTCAAACACATTAAGTTCTACTGATATCTATGAGAAAATCCTATTGTACATACCAGCAAAATGCAGGTTAGTTCCTACCATGAGTGAATCAGGCCCCCACAAAGATTGTATATTCTTCAAAGATGATTACTCAGTTTGTATGCATACATTTCAACCACTCTTATTAAATGTCTGCTTTGTTCAAAAACCTGGTAGTTACTTACTGATCAGCTCATTCAAATGGTTTTGGTGTGTAGATATGGCTGATGGCTGCTGTATCTGTCTCTGGATCTTTAAGTAGATGATTGATTGTCCCAGTCTACTCAGGACTGTCCAAGATTTAGCACTAAAAGTCTTACGTCCTAGGAAGCCCCTTCCTAGAATGTAAAAACTTCCGGTTTTCAGGGATGAAAGACGAAGGATGGGGAAAAAGTACAAAATGCACATGGTGGCTCAAAAACTGGGAGCTGGAAACAACACTCTTTTTCGGTGTCAAATGAATATGGCATAGATTATCTACCTTTTGCGGTCACTGTCAGTTTTTTCTTCCCTCCTTTCCCCTTGATTACTGATGTTGGCAACCATGATTTGGGATTCACAGCAATGGATGCAATTAAAGTGTGTAACTTCAGTGCGTTGCCATTTTGAGTGTGAGTGGTAGTCTGTCTTTGACTTTGCCTGTGTATTAACTGCTGTGCTTTGTATTAAGGTAGTGCTATTTTAACTTTTAAGATTATGAAATGTTATCATTTTTCACAATAACCTGAGTGACCATATTTTCTGAGTTCAGAAAATGAAATCGGGAATGATTACAACACCAACTTCAGCATGACCACAACATCATAAAAAAGTCTAAATGACTGTGTTATTTAATGATAGGTGGAAGGGCACAAGCAATTAGATTAGGAAGCCAAATGCCCAAAACATAACTGCACAATGTACAGAAAAGAATTTGGGAATTGGCGTGGTAGAGGAGGGAAAGTGCAAGATGATATGGGGAATGGATTTCACAAGTTGGGATGAGACAAGCAAATACTACTAAGGCAACCAAAAGCTTTTTTTGTCTCCCAAAAAGAAACCAATGCTCAGCCAAAAATAGGAGCTCCTGAATTAGCTTGGGCATACCACAGGAAAGAATACACATTATTGTATCATTCCCTTGATCACTCTATGAAACTGAATCAAGTTAATTTCTGAGGTTGTAAATAACCTTAGAATGTCCTGTGGGTGAACAAAAAGAGAAATTTTGATAACAAATGTGTTGAGCTGATTCTGTCAGATCTTACCAATGTTCATACTTTCTACAGTATATCAAGTGATGCCTCAAATAACAACAAAATAATATTCCTCCTAGCTCTTAGGTGCTTTATTTGAAACATGGAGTTTCAAAACATCTTCTTGATTTCTCTGGAGATTTCAGTAAAACTTCAGAAAACATAAAACAAAAGATAGTCGCAATCTTGTCCAAATACGAAATAGACTTTGCTCATATATCTTCATATTTCATAGGCAATACAAATATAAATTTTGGAAAGTTCCATTCAGTCTGTAAACGTCTTCCTAAAGATAATGAAAAAGATTTTACCAACTAAATGTGCTGAGGACCTTGTACACAACACTGATAAAAAAAGGGGTATGATATACTTAAATGTGATATTGAAACATTCACAATAAAAGTTTTTGGTCACTTTTCAGTTTCCTCAAAATGTGTAGAAGCACTTACTGAGATATTCAACTTTATATAATGAAAGGACATAGGTTCCTTACACATATGCCTACAAGATGGATATCATTGTTGCTGTCATAGGAAAGATTTTTAAATGCTGGCTTGCTGTGAAATCATATTGTCAAAGAGTGAGACAAGAAGAATGACTTCTCTAATTTGGAAATATGTTGAGGATGGAAATGGGGGAAAGGATTACATTAAAAGAGAAATTGATATGTTTCCAAAACTGTTTGATGATTTTAAAAGAGACCATAAGGAGCCTAGAAAAGGTTGCACTAATTACACTTCAGTTGTTTTATGTTATGTTTAGGTTGCAAGAAATACTATGCAGCAAAAATATGACTAATTTTTGAGAAATAAACTGCTTCAAAACTCAAAAAATGTCACCAGAACAAGAAAACTGACTAGAAAAGGACTTCCTCAATTTTTTTTATTAAAACTAACTTATTTGGAATCCCACTTCAGTTTCTCAAGTACAAATTACCTTTGTGACCTGAGAAAGAGAAGTATAATGTATGATGACATCTAAGGTGCTTTGAAGAGTTTAAAAGTGATGGACATTTTAAACATGGATGATAATTATAATGAGTTTATAGATGCAAAAAGACCTGATTGATGAACAACTGGTCTACCGAAAGAAGCCTGTAGATAACAAAGTGGACAGAAGTTTTTGGAGAGCTGGCAACCAGTTCCTACAAATCTAGTAAGTAAAATCCTAAGTATTCCTTGATCAAACACTTATGTTGCAAGGACATTTAACTTGCTACAATCACACTGGACTAACACCAAGAATCAGTGTAAAGTGTGCTTGAGAAGAGCAGAGCCACAACTCAAAGTGAATTTTATGTTTGACTGTGTTCAGTTTTGCCACTATATAAAAGAAAAGAAGGCTGTCCTAGAGACTGCCATCAGTTCAGAGAAGTATTAACGGAAAAGGAAATGGAAAGAGTAAAAATATCCTAGGACAAAAAGAAACATGTGAATATCATTTTTTAATTAACTATAGGCAATTTATATGTTTAGTTAGTCCTATAGTATTTACATTTTTCTTTTAGTCTTTCATTTATATATCTTAAGAGTACATAGTAATATAGCTTACAAAATTTAAATGTCCAGTAAAGTTTAAAGAAGAGTTAAAATAAATAGCTCTTCAGAAGACAGAAATATAAAAAATATTATTATATTTTTTGCACCTGTGTTATTTAGTCATTCTAATTAAACAGATTAGACAGAGAAAGACAAATACTGCATGATATCACTTATATGTGGAATCTAAAAAAGTCAAACTCATAGAAACAGAGTAGATTGGTTGTTGCCGGGGGCTGGGGGGTAGGGGAAATGGGGAGATGTTAGTCAAAGGGTACAAACTTACGGTTACAAGATGAATAAGTTCTGGGGATCTAATATATAGCATGGTGATAGCTAACAATACTGTACTATATACTTGAAATCTGATGAGAGTAGATCTCAAATGTTCACACCACATACACATAAAAAAGTGGTAATTATGTGAAGTGATAGATGTGTTAATTAACCTGATTGTGGTAATTATCTATCTATCTATCCATCATCTATCTATCTATCTATCATCTATCTATCTATCTATCTATCTACCAAATTGTCATGTTGTATGCTTTAAATTTACACAATGTTGTCATTATATCTCAATAAAGCTGGAAAAAAAAATTTGGTCACCTTACCTTTAAGCCAGGCTGACACACCCCCTCACCACTTTCTCACCTACTAATACAGTTGAGGAGCAGATACCACAAAGCTGTTTCTGGAAACTGCCCTGGAATCTTCTTTTCTTCTCTTACTTGCTTTTACTTTACTATGGAGATTTCCAGACTTCCACCTCTTGCCCTCGATTCTGATGTGGACTTTGGCTCTTTAGATATAATGTTGTCATGTGGTTTCCTGGGCATTTTACTCTCACTGTCTACCTAACTTGACTGGGACTTGTCCTCTTGGCTCCCACATGTTCAGTGACTACAGATGATATGCTGAAAGCTTATGCAGCTGAATATACTGAAGATACTGTCCCTAGGACCTGTATCTTGTTTCCTGTTGAAATCTAATCAAAATACAAACAAATGCTAACCATTCCATTAGGCACAAAAACTTAAAAACAGTCATTTCAGAATTTGTAATTTCTTAGTGTTCAGAATCCACTTTTGCACTGAACTGAAAATCAATAGAGCAACCATAAATGTCTGAGTCAAACGATGAGGCACAACAATATGCTCTAAGTCATGATTTTCCAGATTTGTGCAAACTGAGCATGCCTAAATGTTTACAATGTTGTCAATATACTTGCTTTACTAACAGGGTCTTGCTTACACACGCACGTGCACACACACTCACACACACACAGACACACAGACAACAGGTACTGGGAAAGTAAATTTTTGACTTTTTTAAAGGTCAATCTTTCATCCCAAGATAACTGATTTTACCATGTGAAAATGCTGTTCATATCTGACTTGAAGTCTAATGTAGGCACTGTGGAATTTCAAACATATTTTAATTTACTCCTTACCACTGATATCCCTAATTAAGCCAAAATCTCTGACTTCAGCAAAACAAATTAGTGTTGACAACGGAAGTATAAATAAAAACAGGATTAATGAATTTGCCTATTAACCATTAACAATATTAGGTTTGAAATTCTGTGGATATATTTGACAATGTGTAGATAGTATATTTTATCATATGTGTAGTCTCATAAAGCTTATGGACAGATTTTGTTTTGAATTAACATAAGAATCAAGTACAGCCATACCTCAGAGGTATTGCAGGTCAGTTCCAGACCACTGCAATAAAGCGAATATGGCAAGAATGTGAGTCACACAAATTTTTTGGTTTCCCAGTGCCTATAAAAGTTATGCTTACACTATACTGTAGTCTATTAAATGTGCAATAGCATTTTGTCTAAAATAACAGTGTATATACCTTAATTAAAAAATACTTTATTGCTAAAAAATGCTAACTATTATCTGAGCACTCAGCGAGTCATAATCTTTTTGCTGGGGCGGGGTCTTGCCTCAATGTTAACTGCTGACTGATCAGGGTGGTGGCTGCTGAAGGTTGGGGCGGCTATGGCAATTTCTTAAATTGAAACAATGAAGTTTGCTGCATCAATTGACTCTTCCTTTCATGAACGATTTCTCTGTAGCATGTGATGTTCTTTGATAGCATTACCCACAGTAGAACTTCTTTCAAAATTGGAGTCAATCCTCTCAAACCCTGCCGCTGCTTTATCCACTAAGTTTATGTCACATTCTAAATCCTTTATTGTTATTTCAACAATCTTCAGAGCATCTTCACCAGGAGTAGATCCTATCTCAATAAATCACTTTCTTTGCTCATCCATAAGAAGCAACTCCTCATCAGTTGAAGTTTAATCATGAGATTGCAGCAATTCAGTTACATCCTCTGGCTCCACTTCTGATTCTAGTTCTCTTGCTATTTCCACCACACCTGCAGTTATTTTCTCCACTGAAGTCTTGAATCTCTCAAAGTCATCCATGAGGATTGGAATCAACTTCTTCCAAACTCCTGTTAATTTTGGTATTTTGACCTTTTCCCATGAATCACGAATGTTCTTAATGGCATCTAGAATGGTGAATCCTTTCCAGAAACTTTTCAATTTACTTTGCCCAGATCCATCAGAGGAATCACTATATATAGCAGTTACAGCCGTATGAAATGTATTTCTTAAATAATAAAACTTGAAGATCAAAATTACTCCTTGGTCTATGGGCTGCAGAACAGATTTTGTGTTAGCAGGCATGAAAACAACATTAATCTCATTGCACATCTCCATCAGAGCTCTTGAGTGACAAGTTGCATTGTCAGTGAGCAGTAATATTTTGAAAGGAATCTTTTTTTCTGAGCAGTAGGTCTCACCAGTGGGCTTAAAATAGTCAGTAAACCATGTTGTAAACAGATGTGCTGTCATCCAGTCTCTGTTTTTCCAATTATAGAGCGCAGGCAGAGTAGATTTAGCATAATTCTTAAGGGCCCTAGGATTTTCAGAATTGTAAATGAGCATTGGCTCCAACTTAAAGTCACCAGCTGCATTAGCCCCTAACAAGAGAGTCAGCCTGTCCTTTGAAGCTTTGAAGCCAGGCATTGACTTCTCCTCTCCAGCTATGAAAGTCCTAAGCGGCATCTTCTTCCCATATAAGGCTGTTTCACTTACATTGAAAATCTGTTGTTTAGTGTAGTCTCCTTCATTAATTATCTTAGCCAGATCTTCTGGATAGCTTGCAGCTTCTACATCAGCACTTGCTGCTTTATCTTGCACTTTTATGTTATGGAGACGGCTTCTTTCCTTAAACCTCATGAACGAACCTCTGCTAGCTTCAGACTTTTCTTCTGCAGCTTCCTCACCTCTCTCAGCCTTCATAGAACTGAAGAGACTTAGAGTCTTGATCTGGATTAAGCTTTGGCTTAAGGGAATGTTGTGGTTGGCTTGATCTTCTATCTAGATCACTCAAACTTTCTCCGTATCAGCAATAAGGCTGTTTTGCTTTCTTATGATTCATGTGTTAACTGGGGTAGCACTTTCAATTTCCTTCAAGAACTTTTCCTTTGCAGTCACAATGAGGCTAACTATTTGGTGAAAGAGGCCTAGTTTTTGGCCTATCTCAGCTTTTGACATGCTTTCCTCACTAAGCTTAATCACTAGCTTTTGATTGAAAGTGAGAGACCTGCACCTCTTCTTATCACTTGAACACTTAGAGGCCATTGTAGGGTTATTAATTGGCATAATTTCAATATTGCTGTGTCTCAGTGAATAGGGAGGCCCGAGGAGAGGGAGAGCCCAAGGAGTGGGAGAGAGAGATGGGGGAACAGAGTTGGTGGAGCAGTCAGAACACACACATTTATGGATTAAATTTGCCATCTTATATGGGCGTGGTTCTCAGTGCCCCTTAACAATAACAATAGCAACATCAAAGATCACTGATCACAGATCACCATAATAAATATCATAATAAACAAGTCTGAAATATTACGACCATTACCAACATGTGACACAGAGATACAAAGTGAGCAAATAGCGTTGGAAAAATGACGCCGATAGACTTCCTTGACGCAAGGTTGCCACAAACCTTCAATTTGTAAAAAATGCATTATCTGCCAAGTGCAGTAAAGCAAAGTGCAATACAACAAGGTATGCCTGTAGACACTTTCAGGCAATTTTAAAGAAATAGGAAGAATATACTTGCTAAAAAATGACAGAATTTAAAATAAAATTGCAGTCTCATTAGACCCAAATATGAAGGAAAATGTGAATTGTTATAAAAAGAGTTTTAATTGTACAATCTTTGTGGCAGCTCTTACCCCAGTAGTAGGAGACTGTATTTTCTTTAAAAATAATAAAAATTAGAGGTGAAAAAAATCATTCTAAACAATAAGTATGACTCCAATTAATAGTTCTAAATTGTCACAATAGTCTAAATGTATTGGTATATATCCTCAAGTTGCATCTTTTTTTCCCCCAAGTTTATTGAGAAATAATTGACAAATATAATTGTATATATTTAAAGTGTACAACGTGATGGTTTGATATACACATTCATTGCGGAATGATTGCCAATATCAAGATAAGTAACACATCCGTCGTCTAACATGGATAACTTTATGTGTGGTGAGAACCCTTAAGATCTACTCTCAGTAACATCTTAATTTAATAAATTGTGATCATTTTAGGGCAAGGAGAATGTCTTATTTATCTTTTGATCTCACATAATGCCTAATACTACTTGAACAGAATAAATGCTTATGTTGAAATACTTTTTCAAAATATAATTGACTTATGAAAGTGATCCAAGTAGAAAAGTATAACAAAAAAACATATTTAGGCTTATTTTACACTTCACCTTTAAGTTTGGAGGTAGCACAAAGTCAACTTTTGAGATAAAATTCTTATCAGAGCCTAATATTAATTTTCAGGTAAATCAATTAAATATATATATATGCATGACACATTCACTTTGAGAAATTTTACACATTACTGTATTTTAATTTGTTGTCAATTCTATTCAGTTCTTTCTGTTTCAAACCACTTACACCTTCACATGTTATTCAATCCATTCACTAAATAGGATTGATCCATAGTATTTTGAGTACTGTACTTAGAAATTCTTTGTTAAGAATAGTGTGCTACTAAAGCTTGATATGGAGCAAATTACCCTTGATTTCTCTATTTCCTTCTGCCTTTTAAATGTAGGCTTTCCTTTTGGATGCTGGTGGTCTTCTGGAAGGGGATTTAACACTAATTCCCTAAACAACCTCAGCTAGTTCCTTCAACTACCATCTAAATGTTGATACTCAGGCCAGATCTCTCTCCAAGATCCCAGAATCTTATTTATAACTGCTTAAAGGATATTAGATCTCTCCACTTTGATGTCTCAGAGGGACCTCAAATTCAGCACAAACAAAACTAAACTTATTGCCGTTATTCCTTGGTCTAGGTATTATCTAGCTGCAATCAGCATCCATTTCTATTCCCTTCCCATGTTCCAACAGTTTTCCTTCTTCACATAAGATTAGATGGGCTATTAGTCTAAACACTATATTTTAAAGATTTCTTTGTGGCTAGGGTCCTGGAGGTGATTTAGTTTCTGCTAATGAAATGCACTCATGAACTATTGGGAAGGTGGAGGTCATTCTTTTGTACAGTGGAATGAGCAGGAAAGCATCGCCAGCAGGCACGAGTGCTGGCAGGTGGAGCTCTGTGCTCCACTGTCAGTCTTCCAGATGTGATGTTGGCAGCGGTGTCCTTACCTCGGGGTGGAAACAGCAGTTCCTCATCTGTGAATTCTGTTTTTTGCACCAAATGCTGGCTGATACATTCATCGAATGGCTTCTCGCTGCAGTTTGTATCTTGGAGAACGTCATAACCATCCAGACAACTACCCAAGCCAGCCAGTATGCAGATGGCTCCCAGATCTAATCCTCTACATTTGACCTTTGAACTTTTCTGTTTCTGTATCTCCATTTCCCTATTGGATACATTGACTTATCTGACCTGACACATCTTAAATAATCCTTCTTTTAAAATCAGTTTAAGAAAATAAAATGATACTGTTAACAGAGATAGAGAGTCCTCCCAATTGGATTGTTCTATATGTTAATTGTAGTACTACGTTTCTCCAAGGCACTCAGGCTTGAAATGCTGGACTCATTTTTCACTTTTCCTCTCTCTTCTCTAATTTTCAATCATTCTCTGCTCAGGAACTTATTATTTTTCATTGGATTATTGCAATAGCCTGTTAACTGGTCTGTGTATCTCTAGTCTTCTTCTCTCTAATTCATCCTATTGTTATAATCCACACTGATCTTAAAACTTTATTTTGAGTAATTCCTCTCTTCACAAACCTTCACTGATTTCTTACTGATTATTTGTTTAATAAACTTGAAACATTTTAGCCTGGTATTTAAATTTCTCCATAATCTTCTTATTTGAATTTATTTCTCATTATTCTTCTAAATAGTTCCTCTGTGAAACAGTGAGGGTAGCAGCTTATGCAGTGGTGGTAATAGCAGCTTCTAAGTCTCAGGGGGTTGAAGTAATAAAGGCATGCGACGTCTCCCTGAGGCCCAGCTGACCCTCTGATCCACACTGTCCTTATTGCGGGACCCAGACGGAGAGAGCAACCACTTTCTGGAACTCTGCCAGTCATTGTGGCTGAGGGAAAGGGGGCTCTGGTGGGTCTTGGGCTGGCATTAAATGTGTTGGCCAGAAGTAGTCATGTGGTCAGTCTCATCACTTTCCCTTTCTGTGAAGACAGAGACAGAAATACAATTACTGCACTCTTCTACTCATTGTCTTCTTTAAATATTTTATACTTTTGTCTTCATTCTCTGCTCAAATTATTTTTAACATGCAAGTCTCCCTACCTATCCATGTTGAATTCATTCCTTTATATCCAGCTTTCGTGTCTCTTTTTCCCTTAAGCCTTTTCAGATCAGTCAAATCTACATTAATCTCTTCCTCTCTAAACTATTAAGAACAATTGTCTAATCATTGTGATACCTTTTCTTTGTTGCTTTATATTATCATTTAAACAAAAAAATTTAATGCTTTGCCTCTTTTACTAGAGTGTATGGAACGATTCCTTTCCTTCTGTATGCCATCCACTGTTCTTGTCACCACACTCTTCATTTACAGACTCTCAAGAATTTTTAAAATTTTGATGGATGTATTGGAAATGGATTAACACTGACCAAATTTGTAAAGATAGAAAAGCATATCACTCTAAATTTTGAGGGTTCCCCAAATTGGTACTATAGAGCATATTTTACACTGATATTTATATTAAAATATAAATATATATCCAAGGTAGAACATGTTTTAAAGGGGATAAATTTATTGATAAAAGTCTAACAATTACTCTATCAACACTATGTAAAATACAAAGTTATATTTTAGTAAAAAGGTGCTATTCTCATAGATTATACAATTTTAGGTGAAAGCTTTGTCTATGTTACATGTATTTGTTATTTTAATAGTAATAAAATTATTGTGATAATTTGAATAATTAAAAATACATTTCTTTTTGTGGCCACTTTCTCATTTTCAGGCTCCTATGTCCCAAATCTAAATATTGCTGTGAAAAAACATGGGAGGCACAAAATCTGCCATCAACATGAAAATATGAGACTATTGCAATATTTTCAGGTTATTTTTTAGGGCTATATATTGATTTGAAGATAAGTTGCCCCATTTTACCCATTATGTCCTTGAGCATTTAAGGTAGAGGAAAAAAAGATGAGAAATATGTTTGTACAGAATAAATTACACAAAATAGAAAGATTAGCAAAAGTGAACCAGACAGGCAGGACATTTGGGAATCTACAAACTATTGCTTGTGCATCTTTTTGTTACTTAACAAAGTGGTTAAGTAGCACATTGATCTTCAAAGACAATCAATTCTGCATACTCTGCAGCCGTCTTATCTTTATGCCAACAAATCATGTGTTGTGCAGAACTGAGTTCTTCAGGCACCACCTGTTTTGGAAAAGAAAACCTCAGCCTCAGCTTTCTGACACTGACTTGCAATTATATCACATCACAACAGGGAAAAAATCGATGTCCTTACTTTTGTCATTTGCTGTATTTTTAATTAATTTGTTAAATATAAGAGGAATATTAAGAATACTTAATAAGCAAGATAAAAAGAATAATAATAAAATAAATATCTAGATATCACCAACCAGTTCAAGAAATAGAACATTATCAGTACATTTGAATTTCTCTGTGTGCCTTTCTTCAATTCCATACCTCTATTTTATTTATTTGTATCTCTAAATAATATATTGCTTGACTTGGTATGTTTTTGAAATTTATGTAAATGGAGTCACACTGCATTTATTCTTCTATTTGCCTTTTTTGTACAGCATTATGTCCCTGAAACTGATCTATTTTGATGTATGTGGCTCTAATTCATTTATTTTTACTGCTATAGATTATTTCATGTAGGATTATGTAAAACTTATTTATATGACAGTTAATGACTATCTAGATGAGTTTCATTTTTTTTGTGTTATTACAAAATATATTGCTAAAAATATTCTTTACCTATCTGGGTGCATTTGTTCAGAGTTTCTGTAGGATATGTACCTGGGAGTGGGATTGCTAAGTGGTAAGGTAGGTGCATCTCTAACATGATGACATGACATAAAATTTCACTCCTGCTTGCAATTTACAAATGCTCCATATCATTGCCTACAGTTAATATTCTCTGGCTTTAAATTTCCTGCAGTATAGTGGGTAAAATGATTGGCTTAATTTTAACTTTCCCTGATCAAAATCAGTTTTCTTTTTTTAAATGAATAGATGCTGAATTCCTCTGATGGCTGTTTCTGCATCAATTGAAATAATCATACGATATTTTTCTGCTATAATCCATTCACATGGCGAATTACATTAATCGATTTTCTAATGTTACGTTTCTGGGAGAAAGCCAATTTGATCATGATGTATTATCCTTTTTATATATTGTTGGAATCATTTTGCTAATGCGTTATTTTTGTAACTTCATATCCTTGCCAACACTTGATCAGGACTGTACTTTTTCTTTGTTGTATTCTCTTTGTCAAGTTTTTGTATCAAAGTTATGCTACTTTCATAAGATTCATTTGGTCAGCTTTCTTTTTGTTGTTTTTGTTTCTGTAATGGCTTTATAAGATGAAAATTATATATCGTCATAGGATTTGTCAGTTAAATGATCTCAGGTTGGTGTTTCCTTTATGGGAAGAGTTTTGACATCTGATTCTACTTATTTAATGGTAATATAATTATTCAAATTTTGTATTTATTTTTGTGTCAATTTTTGGTCAGTTATGGGTTTCTAGGAATTTGTCCCATGTCATTTCAGTTTTAAAAATTATTGGTATAAAGTTATTAGTTATCTTATTATATATTTAATCTCTGTAATATCTGAAATTATGTGTACTTTTCATTATGTTTATTTGTGCCTTCCCTTTTAAAAATCTTTCTTAAATTTTGTCAAATGTATAGTGTTATCAAATAATTTTTTTGCTTTACTGATAAATCTATTGTAACTTTGTCTTATAGCTCACTATTTTCTATTTATTATTCTTTTTGGACATTCCTTTTAGCTTTATTCAGTTCTCTTTCTAATTTCTTCAGTTGGCTATTTAGCTTATTTATTTTCAGGACTACTTCTTTATATGGAAGCATTTTTAAGTCTATAAACATCCATCCAAGAAGTGGTTTAACTTCACCACACAAAATTTGATATGTAATATTTTATTTTTTTTAATTTTAGTTTTTTGTGGTAAGAACACTTAACATGAGATCTCCCTCTTAACACAGTGTTAAGGGTACGATACAGTATTGTTGATTATAGGTACAATGTTGTACAGCAGATCCCTAGAATTTATTCATCTTGCTTAACTGAAGCTTTATGCCCCTTGATTAGTAACTCCCTATTCTCCCCTCCCCACAGCCCCTGGAAACCATCCTTCCACTCTTTAATTTATGAATTTGTTTTAGATATTTCATATAAGTGGAGTTATGCAGTATTTGTCTTTATGTAACCAGCTTATTTCACTTAGCATAATGTTTTCAGGGTTCATCCATGATGTCATATATTGCAGAATTTCCTGCTTGTCTAAGGTAGAATAATATTCCATTGTATGTATATATCACAATTTCTTTATCCACTCATCTGTTGATGGACATTTAGGTTGTCTCCATCTCTTGCCTATTGTGAATAGTGCTGCAATGAACATGGGAGTCCTAATATCTCTTCGAGATCCTGATTTCAATACTTTTGGATAAGTACCCAGAAGTGGGATTCCTAGATGATTTGGTAGTTCTATTTTTAATTTTTTGAGGAACCTCCATACTGTTTTTAATAGCAGCTGTACCATTTTGCATTTCCCCATCAATGTGTACAAGGGTTCTGTTTCTCCATATTCTTGCCAACACTTGTTGTCTTTTGTGTTTTTGATAGTAGTCATCCTGACAGGTGTGAGGTGATAGATCATTGTGGGTTTGATTTGCATTTCTCTGATGATTAGTGATGAGCATTTTTTATATACTTGTTGGCTATTTGCATGTCTTTGGAGAAATGTCTATCCAAGTCTTTAGACCATTTAAAAATTGGGTTATTAGTGGATTTTTTTTGCTGCTGAATTGTAGGCATTCTTTATATATTGTGGATATTAATCCCTTATCAGATATATGGTTTGCAAATATTTTCTCCCATTCTGTAGAGTGCCTTTTCACTCTGTTGCTTGTTTCCTTTGCTGTGTAGAGGCCTTTTAGTTTGATGGGGATGTTTTTTGTCTATTTTTGCTTTTGGTGCCATATCCATGAAATCATTGCCAAGACCAATCTTATGAAGATTGTCTCCTACATTTTCTTCTAGGAGTTCTATGGTTTCAAGTCTTATGTTTAAGTCTTACTCCATTTTGAGTTGATTTTTATGTATGGTGTAAATAAGAGTAAAATTTTATTTTTTTACATGTGGATATCCAGTTTTTCCAACACCATTTATTGAAGAGACTGTCCTTTCCCCATTGTGTATTCTCGGCACCCCATTGAAGATCAGCTGACTGTATATGCATGGATTTATTTCTAGGCTCTTTGTTCTGTTCCATTGGTTCCATTCTTTATACTAGTACCAAGCTGTTTTGATTACCATAGCTTTGTAATATATTTTGAAATCAAGAAGTGTGATGTATCCAGCTTTGTTCTTCTTTCTCAAGATTGATTTGGCTATTCAGGAAATTCTGTGGCATGGTATAAATTTTGGAATTGTTTTTTCTATTTCTGTAAAAAATGTCATTTCAATTTTGATAGAGATTAAATTGAATCTGTAGATCTCTTTGGGTAGGATGGACATTTTAACAATATTAAATAATCCATTCTATCATCATGGGATGCTTTTCTATTTGTTTGAATCTCTTTAATATCTTTCATCAATGTTTTGTTTTCAGTACACAAATATTTCACCTCTTTAATTAAGCTTATGACTAAGTATTTTATTCTCTTTCATACTGCTGTAAATGGGATTGTTTTCCCAATTTCCTTTTCAGATAGTTTGTTGTTAGTGTATAGAAATGCAACTGATTTTTAAATGTTGATTTTGTATCCTGAAACTCTACTGAATTTGTTTATTAGTTCTAAAAGGTTTTTTTTTTAATGGAGTCTTTAGGGTTTTCAATATATAAGATCATGTTGTCTGCAAACAGAGCCAATTTTACTAACTCCTTTCTGATTTGGATACCTTTAATTTAGTTTCTTGTCTCATTGCTCTGGCTAGTACTTCTAGAACTATGTTGAATAGAAGTGGCAATAGTAGGTATTCTTGTCCTTAGATCTTAGAGAAAAAACTTTCAGTTTTTCACCATTGAGTATGATGTTAGCTGTGTGCTTTTTCCTATATGGCCCTTATTATGTTGAGGTACTTTCCTTCTATTCTTAGTTTGTTGAGAGTTTTTATCATGAAAGGGTGTTGAATTTTGTCAAATGCTTTTTCTACATCTATTGAGATGATCATGTGATTTTTATTCTTTATTCTGTTAATGTGTTGTATCATATTAATTGGTTTTTGTTTGTTGAACCATCCTTGTATCCCAGAGATAAATCCCACTTGGTCATGGTGTATGATCCTTTTAATATGCTGTTAGATTTGGTTCCATAGTATTTTTTTGAGGACTTGCATCTATATTCATCAGGGATATTGGCCTATAGTTTTCTTTCCTTGTGGTATCTTTGTCTGGCTTTGGTATCAGCATAATTTTGGCCTCATAGAATGAGTTTGGAAACGTTCTCTCATCTTTAATTTTTTGGAGGAGTTTGAGAAAAATTGGCATTAATTCTTTTTTTAAATGTTTGACAGAACTCACCAATGAGGCCATCTGATTCTGGGCTTTTCTTTGTTGGGATATTATTGATTACTGATTCAATCTCCATACTAGTTATACGTCTGTTCATACTTTCTATTTCTTCATGATTTAGTCTTAGTAGTTTGCATGTTTCTAGGAATTTATCTGTTTCTTCCAGGTTATCCAGTTGTAATATCACCTTTTTCGTTTTTGATTTTATTTGTTTGAGTTTTCTCTCTTTTTTTCTCTTAGTTAGTCTAGCTAAGGGTTTGTCAAATTTTTTATCTTTTCAAAAAAGCAACGTTAATTTTGTTAATTTTTTTCTATTTTAAATTTTTTCTAATTTTTTCCCTCTATTTTGTTTATTTCTGCTTTAATCTTTGTTGTTTCCTTCTTATATTAAGCTTGGGCTTAGTTTTTGTTCTTTTTCTAGCTCTTTGATGTGTAAAGTTAGGTTGGTTTTTTGAGATCTTTCTTCTTTAATGTAGGCATTTATTGCAATAAACTTCCCATTAGTACTGCTTTTACTGCATCCCATAAGTTTTCACGTTTTGTTTTGATTTTCATTTGTCTTGAGCTATTTTCTCATTTCCTTTTTGATTTCTTCTTTGACCCAATGGTTGTTCAGAATGTGTTGTTTAATTTCCACATATTTGTGTATTTTCTGGTTTTCCTTCACTATTGTTTTCTAATTTCATTCCATTCTGGTCACAAAAGATATTTGGGGTGATTTCAATCTTCTTAAATTTGTTAAGACTTGTTTGGTGACTTATCCTGTGATATATCCTGAAGGAAGTTCTGTGTACACTTGAGAAGAATGTATATTTTGCTGCTGTTGCATGAAATGTTCTGTACACATCTGGTAGGTCCATGTGGTCCATGGTGTTGTTCAAGTTCTCTGTTTTCTTATTGATCTTTTGTCTAGATGTTCTATCCCTTATCAAAAGTGGGGTATTGAAGACTTCTACAATTATTGTATTGCTGTGTATTTCTTCCTTCAGTTCTTTAATGTTTGCTTCATGTATTTAGGTGCTCTGCTATTTAGTGCATATATATTTATAATTGTTGTGCATTCCTGGTGGATTGACCCTTTTATCATTATATAATGTCCTTCTTTGTCGCTTGTGACAGTCTCTGACTTAAAGTCTATTTTGTCTAGTATAAGCATAGCTACCTTTGCTCTCTTTTGGTTACAATTTGCATGGAAAATCTTTTCCCATCCCTTCACTTTCAGCTTATGTGCATTTTTTTGTGTGTGTGAGGAAGATCAGCCCTGAGCTAAGATCCATGCCAATCCTCCTCTTTTTTTTTTTGCTGAGGAAGACCGGTCCTGAGCTAACATCTATTGCCAATCCTCCACCTTTTTTTCCCCTTCCCTTTTTCTCCCCAAAGCCCCAGTAGAGAGTTGTATGTCATAGTTGCACATCCTTCTAGTTGCTGTATGTGGGACGCCGCCTCAGCATGGCTGGACTAGCGGTGTGTCAGTGTACGCCTGGGATCCGAACCCGGGCCACCAGTAACAGAGTGCATGCACTTAACCACTAAGCCACAGGGCTGGCCCCCTTACATGCATTTTTAAATCTAAAGTGCATTTTTTGTAGACAGCATATAGTTAGGTCTTGTTTTGTTTTGTTTTTCATTTAGCTACTTTATATCTTTTAATTGAGGAATTTAATTCATTTATATTGAAGGTAATTATTAATAGGGAAAGATTTACTATTGCTATTTCATTGTTTTCTGTTAGTCTTGTAGTTCTTTTGTCTGCCTTTTCCTCTTTTGCTATCTTCCTTTGTGTTTTGAGGATTTTTGGTGTTGATATGCTTTGATTCCTTTCTCTTTTTCTTTTGTGTAATTTCTCTAGGTTTTTTTTATGGTTACCTTGAAGCTTACATAAAATGTTTTATAGTTATAGCAATCTGTTTCAAACTGATAACAACTTAAGTTGAATCACATACAACAACTCTACACTTTAAATTCTCCTAACCACATGTTATATTATTGTTGGAACAATTCACATTTATTCATATTGTGTATCTTTTAACATATTTTTTAATTATAGTTGTTTTAAATACTTTCATCTTTTAACTTTTGTACTAGAATTAAAATTGACTTCTCCACCACCATTACAGCAATACAGTAATCTATATTTGTCTATATTTTTCCCTTTACCAATGAGTTTCATACTTTATTATGCTATCGTGTTGCTATTTAGCATCCTTTTGTTTCAATGTTGATCGTTTTGCTATTTAGCATCCTTTTGTTTCAATGTTGAAGAACTCCATTTAACATTTCCTGTTAGGCAGGTCTAGTGGTGATGAACTTTCTCAGCTTTGATTTGTTTGGGAAAGTCTTTATCTCTCCTTCATTTTTAAATGAGATTTTGACAGGTATAGCATTCTTTGTTGGCAGTTTTTTTCAGCACTTTAAATATATCATCCCACTATCTTCTGGCCTGCAAGGTTTCCACTGAAGAATTAACTTATATTCTTATGGGGTTTCCCTTGTACATGACATGTTGCTTTTCCCTTGCTGCTTTCGAAATTCTTTGTCTTTGACTTTTGACTCTTTGATTATAATGTGTCTCTATGTGGATTTCTTTGAGTTCATCTTATTTGATATCTTTTGGGATTCTTAGATCTGGATATCCATTTACTTTCTCAGATTTGGGAAGTTTTCTGCCATTATTTCTTTTAATAAACTTTCTAGTCCTTTCTCTCTTCTCTTCTGGGACTCCCATAATGTGCATATTGGCTCATTTGATGGTGTCTCATAAATCCTTTAAGCTTTCTTCACTCTTTTTCATTCTTTTTTTTTTTGCTCCTCTGAATTAGTTCTAAAAACTCTTTTTTTGAGTTCACTGATCCTTTCTTCTGCTTGATCTAGTTGTTGTTGAAGACTTCTAGTGAACTTTTCAGTTCAATTATTGTGCTCCTCAGTTACATTTCTGTTTGATACTTTTTAATATTTTCTATCTCTTTGTTGAATTCTCACTTTGTTAATGCATTTCTCTCTAGACCTTGGTAAGAATCTTTATGACTGCTATTTTGAACTCTCTATCAGGTAAATCATAGAACTCCATTTCATTATGGTCAGTTTCTGGAGATTTATCTTGTTCCTTTGTTGCAACATCTTTGCATGATTCTTCATTTTATTTGACTCTCTCTGTTGGTGTCTACATATTCAACAAAGTGGTCACCTCTCCTATTCTTCATGGACTGGCTTTGTACAAGAAAGGATCCTCACCAATCAGCCCAGCCAGAGATTCTGGGAGCCTCTTAAACCTTCATGCTAGTACAACCTTTTTTCTTTGTTCTTTATAGACCTCAGCTGTCTAGGATATGCTGGATCCCGTCAGTGCACCAGGACAAATGAGATGGAAGTCAGTTCCTTGGGCTACCCCTAGAAAAGTTGGATTGTTGGATGCTCTGTCCAACTCTTTCTCTCTCTGCTCACTCTGTGCTGGCAATTGCCAGGCCAAAAACCCAATCAGTTCTTCCTTTCTCTCAGGTGGCTAAATAATGCCAGGTCCCATCAGCACTCTGAGACATGAAAGTGAGAAGCCTACTGTTTGTGCAGTGCCTGGAAAAACTGTAGCATTAGATGCCTAGACCAACTTTTTCTCTCCTAAGGGAAAAGCAGGCAGCTGTGGTTATTGTCTGCACATTCTGTGCTGAGTTGTGGAGAGGAGTTATAGTGTCTATCCATACAAACCATTATCTCTATTCTCCTCCATGCAGCTAGACTACACTGGACCCAACAGCACTCCAAGACTGACAGGACAGATGCCATTTCTTTGGGCAGTCCCAGAAAAGTTGGGACCTTGGACACATAGATCAGCTTGATCTCTCCCCATGGGTAAACTGAGAGCTGGGATTTTTCAACCTCTGGTTCTTTGCTGAGCAGGGGGAGGAGTTATGACTTCCACCAGCCCAAGCCACTATCTCTCTGTTCTCCCCCAGGCAGCTAGGCTGTTTCAGGCCTGTGAAACAGCCTTACCAAGATTGGTAAGACTGAAGTCAGTCCTCTGGGAAGTACTTTTGAAAAAGTTGAGGTGCAGGATGGATGAATGAACTATTCCCATCCCTCGGGAGAAGCTGGGAGCTGGGGGATCTCTTTCTGTGCTGTGTTAGAGGTAGGGGTTTTGGTGAGAATGAGTCCTGTATCTCCCTTCTAGCATTGATAAGCCTGGTTCCATGTTTGCCTGGGGTGCAGTAGCCTTTCAATTAGAAATTCTGGTTTTCTTACAAAGGGAATTTGTCTGTGAATTGTTGATAAATTGGTGTGTTTGTGGGGGTAAGGAGGATTCAGGGCTTCCTATTCTGCCATCTTGCTGATGTCACTGCAGTGTTTTAAAACTTTCACTCTGATTTCTTTTTTGACCCACTGGTTGTTTAGATATGAGGTTTGAAAATTTTTAAAGTATGAATTCTTGACTTCTAACTTAATCACAATTTTATCAAAGTTAGTGGAATGGATGATAAGAATTTTTGAAATTTGTTGAGGTTTGCTTTGTGGCCTGGTGCAAAATAAATGCAAACAAAATTTGTCCATGTTTCTTGAAAAGTATGGGTTATTCTTCAATTGTTGATCATACCATTGTGCACTGGAAGGACAAATACAGTTTGAAAATAAGAGGCTTAATTCTCCCATTTGAAATTATGGGAAGAGATTTTCCTCCTGTCCTTTTTTTTAGGTTACTTACCTTAGAAAACTTGTTAATTGTGAGTGCTTTCTCATGTCTTTGAAATGTATAGAAATCTTTTTGAGAACTAGATATGTCTTTTTTCAGCTTTAAAATCTAGCTTAGTACATTTTTAAATTTCCAGAAATAAAAAGAAATATTAAAATAATTTTTTCTACAGGATTTTTATTTTTTCCAGTAGAGTCTATATAGGACAAATCTTCTGAAATTTTTATAGAAGGATTAGCCAGATAGTGCCTTTTCTCATTTATAAGGGTTTTAAACATACTTCTTTACTTCCGATTGATATAGGGATATTGATTCAGCCTTCAGAGTTTCTCTCCCTCTGGATTTACTTTCTTCCCATAAGCTCATATCACTATCTACAGTTCTTATATCCGCTTGCAGATTCTTCTTCTCTAAGCCCTTCTATTTATTTCTCTTAATTCTTTAGGTAGCTCTTTCACCCTTACTTGTGCAGGTTTTCTTTTTCATGACACCTCTCAATCGTGCAAGTCTGAACTCTTACATGAATTGAAGTTAGAGTTGTAGGAAATTTATCCTGCTGCCCTTTCCTCGTGCCTGCATTATCCTTACAACTTCAAAAGATGAGCAAGGTTTGGTAGTTAATAGATAGTTTTAAATGATGTCTATTGTTCAGAATCTGTAGAATACAGTGGTCACTCTTAGAGATCTAAATATCATATAAACTTCTTGGGTTAGTTTATAACTGACAGTAATAGAAAAAGAAATATAGATTTTAATATCAAAGCCAATCTGGTTAGATTCCCAGTTCCACTACTTACAAACGTGTAATCATCGGTAGATGTCTCAATCTCTTTGAACCTCAAATTTTAAAATCTATAAAGTGAGGATAATAATGCCTCACTCGCACTGTTGTTTTTTTGAGAATTCAATAAGCTAATATGTGGATACACATGTTATTAGGCTTTTGGACCCAGAACACCTAAAAGTGAATTCATTGGTAGAACTTCCTTTAAAAAATACCTTTAATACGTAATTTATTCATAATCCTTAACCATTTTCAGTCATTAGTCAATCAAATCTTGATTTTTAGGTTTAGGCTCAAACTTACTACACTTTCTCAACTTGGCAGTAGATGGAGAGATTGTTTACCACAGTGGTTAAGAAAACAAAATTTAGAGCAGATTGCATAGGTTTGAATGCCTGTTTCTATATTTGTAGATTTGTGACCTTCAGGAAAATGTTTAAGCTCTCTATGCCTTGGTTTCCCCATCTGAAAAATGATGGTTGATAGTTCTTATAGATTTGCTTTGAAGATTAAATGAGTTGATCTTTGTAAAGTGTTTAGAATACTTTAGGAGGTTGTGTTGGGAAAAAAAAGATATCTCCAAGGAAGAGTTAGGTTAGTTTGATGTTAGTGACTTTAAATTTTTTTTGACTTTGTGGTCATTTCACACATACTGTAACCTCTGTCTTAAAAACCCTTCTCTTCTGTCTTCTCCTTTTGCTTCTTGTCCTTCAGGTCTGAGCTTAAACATAATTTTCTTCAGCAAATCTGCTTGGCTCTCATAGAGGAGGTTAGGTGATAACAGCATCCTTAAGGATTATCTTCTCTTCTAACTCATTAGCCTCATGAAAGCAAGGATTGGACTGTCTTGTTCACAGATGAAACCTTAGCTCCAAGCAGTGTCTATTGGAGAAGGCATTCCTTCTCCAATTCCTTTTACTCCTCTTACTCAGTGGCACATGGAATATTCAGTGGGAGGCAGATAGATGCAAATAAAATAGAGTTTTGGGTTTCTTTTCTGGCCTTCTCATTTTCCAGGAAGACCTGACATTCCTCTAAATCCCTGCTGATTTCTCCTTGCCATAGACACGCAAAGAGATTGCAGGACTGCTCAATGTCAACAGCATGATCTCCCATGGGAGTCTCTCACCATTATAAGGAGTCATTTTCTCACTCTCAAAGGAGATAGGAATCTTTTCCCAACAGGAAAGTTACAGTTTGCTTCACTTTCTTTGAGATTTGCAGGTAGTTTAAATACAATCTCTTCTCTGTTCAGTTGAGGCCACCTCTGGCAACCAGCTCCCACATCTGAATCAGACTTCTTTTTTCTGATAGGATGTCATTTTGAAGAACTGGAATTCCTTCAGAACAAGGATATTAAATCAGAATTTCAGATGCTTGTTAGATATAGTCCCACAGTGGTTTCCTCACTGAATTCAAATGACCTGATTATTTGTAGATATTATTGGCTTCTCATTCAGAAATGCGGCTCAGCAGGAACTTCTCTCAAACTCTTTCCTGTCAATGAGGGAGGATCCTTGGAGAGGAAAGTGAAATAACATTGATGACATTCAGATGATATGCAGATTAAGCATTCTTACACAGTTGTTTCAATCAACTATTTTATCATCACTGAATAAGAGAGACTAATGGGCACTAAAGTGAGCATCATCACTTCAAAATATAAATGGATATAAATATGATCAAATAAGACTTCATCATTATTACTCATAATGATGAAACATCCAGAGTAAAAGATACAGAAATAGAAAAGAAATGGCCATGATTGTCTTGATTATTAAATATACAAAAGAGAATTATACTTGACCATAGCAATGCATATTCCTCTTCAATAATTGGGCTAAAATGCCCAGGAGAAGATAAAGCCACAGAAATCTTCCACAGAAAGACTCATACAGGAAAGCAGAGGAAGGTGTCTGCAAAAGACTTTATAGGAAGGGTCTGCCTTTGAAATTTGGAAACAAAACATCAAATATTTAACAACATTCAGATCTATCTATCAGGTTTAAATTTAGCCTCATATTATCCAGGTCAATGCAGAGCTTGCTGGCCATGATAAGCTGATAAAAAAATTTTTCTTTTTAAGTTCTATAACAAAGTCAGAATGTTATTTGGGATTTGTGGAGCCACTCTAAAGACAGAAATTTTACTTCACCTGTGAAGGGTGCAGGGTGGGTATCAGCAATGCAAAATGTCAGTTTTATGTCTCCTTAATCCTTTTCTTTAGAGATGGTGTCAATTATTTTTGTTCTGTGTTTGTGTGGTGTCAGATAGCCAGTCAGTCAACAACATTTAATGAGAGTCCACTGTGTTCTCCAGGGAGCTATGAAAGAAAACAGCTCCTGTCCTTGAGGAATTTGCAGTGAAATGAGAGAGATAAGGCCAACACATGAAAAAGTACACAATAATTGTCATAGAGTCTAAGGCTAGCTTTCTAATTAAAAAACAAAAAACAAACAAAACCCAAAAGACATTTAGGTTTTTCAATTTCTTTTGTTTGAAAGTCCAGAGGAAAATGTCACTTATTTTCAGGGCTTTCTAGAGGACTACCTGAACAAATACGAGGATTTATTTTAAGCATTTTAGGAAAATTCCTTGGATTTGTAAGTCAATATGAGTTTAGTACTGTTGAATTCTTCAGCAGGGTATCTTTAATACCCACTCATAGATAGGAAATCTTGGCTTAGGTTCTTGAAGTTGGACCTGGATGTAGGGACAATATCCCTACTTTAAATGTGTTGATATTTCTGTTTTCACAATTTTGATGTTAGCAGTTAGCTATTGACTAAATAGCATATTAGAAGTTATGAGTGGTAGGAAAGTGATGCTTTTCTGATATTTTTTCCTCTGCATCTCTCAGAGAGGTGAGACAAAAGTTCCTAGTTTCCTTGAAGCCTGATGTCTGGGCTATTACCAACAAGGGCCACCAGTAAGAGCTATATGACTGCTTGGTATATGAGTAGTTCCTGCCGAAGTTGTGCTTCTGACTTTATGGAAGACCACTTTTTTCATGCAAGCATTTGAGGTTTGTCCTCAATGCTTTTCTGTTTGCCATCTGGCCCATCTTCTTCTGCCCCAGGTGTCTCCTTGCCCCAGTACCAATACTTCTATTGCCTGAGCTCCCCACTGGAATATTCTGGTAATGGGCTGCCATTTTGAAGGAGTTTCACCTTCCAAACCTTCTCCCTTACTCCCAAACTCATCTATTCTTTCAGATGATGCAAACTGACAAGTTAATCCACACTAATGTGCTAATGATTTAAATAGTTCATTATAATCTACTAGTATTTGCATCATAATAGGGATTTCTGAAAGTGAAACAAATCAGTTTCTATTATTGAAACTTAAAACATTGCATGGATGCCTGGGAGAGATCTCTCAGGGTGGGAGGTCTTGTCTGGGTCCTGAATTATTGCCCTCAGACTAGTTTTATTCTCAACATAATGGGAGATCCATATCAGGGATTAAGATGGGACACAATTTAGGGAAACATTTCATAAGTCCTCACGCTTCCAGGAAAATAATTGTATCACCCTCTTTTCGATCCCCAATAGTTTGTTACCACAATCAGAATAAAGTCCAGACTCTTCACTGTGGCCTTAAATTTTACTTCTGCCCACCCCTCTGATCTCATCTTCTCTATTCTCCCCCTCATTTATTAAGACAAAATCCACCCCCGACTTTTTTAGTCCCTCAACCATCCCACCTCCAACTGGGAAGAAAGTCCTGAAGTTCTTAAGTCTCGCTGGCATCTTCCTAGCATTCAAGTCACCTATCAGATATCAGCTTCTCAGAAAAGCCTTCAGAGACAATCCTATCTAAACAAATTCTTTCCCACCTTCTCTGTTGTATTTTTTTTTTTTTTTTGTGCTGAGAAAGATTCGCCCTGAGCTAACCTTTGCGCAAGTCTTCCTCTATTTTGTATGTGGGTCGCCACCACAGCACAGCTGCCAATGAGTGGTACACTTCTGCACCTGAGAACCAAACCTGGGCTGCCGAAGTGGATCGCGCCTAGCTTAACCACTAGGCCCCGGGGCCAGCTCCTGTTGTATTTTCTTTATAGCATTTTTATTTCCTGGAATACTCAAGCTTATCATTTCTCTATTTATTGTTTGTTTTCTACCATGGGAAACTCTTGAGGGCTGAGACTTTATCTCATGATTGTTATATTTTGAGAGTTCAGAACTATGCTGGACAAATTGTTGATTCTCAATAAATCCTTGATAAGAGAATGTTCATTGAAAAATCATAGCTACTATGTGCTGAATTTAAGTTCTGGTTAAGAAAAAAGAGAACACTAAAATGATTGTTTCCCTACAGACAACCTGATCCTAGATTATAGAAGCAATGATTACTTTATCATACTCCAAACCCTCTCAAAATAGGGTGGAATGTAAACACTTCTGCTCTTTGAATATCTTCAGTTCTTAAGGTGAGAAACAAAGAAAGACTGACTACAAATTATGAAGAGCTAATTGCAGATGTTGGGAAGAAGAGTGTGCAGTGGATCATAGTCTAACTAGGAAATCGTTGATAAATGATCACCACAGGAGTGAAACTGAAGGGAAATGAGTCACTGCCCGGAAGTCTTTTGTAGTGAATCCACACAACATTTCCTTCTTGATTTTCCAAGTCCCTGGAAACCAGCAGAGTATGGAGTATGGAGTAGAGGCTTGATTACGCTAAATAACACAAGTGTGTGAGCAGAAACAAAAACTGGTGGCAGACATAGCAGAGAGGCTGTGGTAGCCAGCTCTGGCTCCAGGTTGGCTGGCAGTTGATTAAGGCAGAGTCACAAGGAAGAAAAATTGCTTCTATTTGCCATGATGATGGCAAGAGGCCTACCTGGATGGACCCCAATCAAACATCTTAGAGGGCCCTTGTTTTTTGTCAGCTCCACAATAAGCAGTTTTCTCCCTGCAATGATAGGTTGCACTGATTATTTTGAAGGCATATATGCTTCACCTTCTTGTAGAAAGAAAGAAATGAAAGAAGGAGATGAAAGCAGGAAAAGGAGAGAAATGGTAGGCTTTTTTCTTTTGCTTGAACTCTTATTTGCTTACTTGGTTATTTTTGGTCTATTTTCCTTGGAACCCTTGCCTCATCAATTTTCCAACCTTTCTGATTTTCTTCAACCATCTGGCTCATTTTAACCTTAGGCTCACTGAGCATCATAACTAGAAGAAATCTACCAGTTGAAAGGTAAACAATGGTACTATGTTAATTTGCATTTCTTTGATGACTTGTGAGCTGAACATGTTTATGTTTTTGACAATTTCTTTCTTCCATAGAGTATTACCTATTCATGTCCTCTGTCTTTTTTTTCCTATTACAGTGTTCCTGTTTTTCTTAACAGCTCAGTGGTTAAGATCATAGGCTCTCTAGAGTCGATTTCCTGAGCCTCACACTGGCTCTGCCACTTGCTACAGGACACCAAGCAATGCTTTTATGCTCAGAAAATTTCCCACAACCACAATCTTTAAAAGAATAGATTTTCATACATTTCCTCTAATTTTCATCTTCCCTTTAATACTCCTCATTCTCCTGCTCTCTGGCTTCAGTCTTCTCTATTCAATTTTATTCTCATTTATTTTTAATTGTAGTAAAGTATACATAACATGTACTTTGCCATATTTAATCATTTTTAAGTGTACAGTTCAGTAGTGTTAAGTACATTCACATTGTCATGCAATCAATCTCCAGAGATCTGCATCATGCAAAACTTAAATTCTATACCCATTAAACAACTCTCCATTCCTTCCTACTCCCAGCCCCATTGGCAACTTCCGTTATACTTTTTGTCTCCATGAATTTGACTGCTACTCTATGTACCTCATATAAGTGGAATCACACAGTATTTGTCTCTGTGTCTGGCATGTTTCACTTAGCATAATATCCTCAAAGCTCATCCATATTGTAGCATGTGTCAGAATTTCCTTCCTTTTGAAGGCTGAATGATATTCCACTGTGTGTTTATACCACATTTTGTTTATCCATTCATCCATGGATGGATGCTTGGGTTGCTTCCACCTTTTGGATATTGTGAATAATGCTGCTAAGATCATGGATGTACAACTATCTTTTCGAGACCCTACTTTCAATTATTTTGGTTATATACCCAGAAATGAAATTGCTGGATTATGTGGTAATTCTATTTTCTTTTTTTTTGAGGAACTGACATGCTGTTTTTCATAGCAGCTGCACCATTTTGCATTCCCACTAACAGTGCATCAGCTTTCAAATTCCTCCACATCTTTGCTAACACTTGTCTCTCCATACTTTTGAAACTGCTCTGATAAAAGTCAACAATGTCTTCTTTGTTACTATGTCCAGTGGAAACTTTTCAGTTTCATCTTACTAGATTTTGAAATATGACACTATTTAATACATGCTCATTCTTGAACGTCTCTACTCCCTTAGTTTAACTTCCTTAGTATTACTTCCTTGGTTTTTTACCTTGTGTTCCTGAATATTTTCTCTCCATTTCCTTCATGGACAACACTTGTTCTAAGAAATTCTAAAGCATTGGTATTCCCCAGGGTTCTGTTCTTGTTTGCCCTTATCGCTTTACACCCTAAGTGATCTTACCAAGGCAACCCATGTAAGTGATAATTCCAAAATATGCTTTTGCAACCTTGATCTTCCTTGAAGCTTCATGCTTAGAGCTGAACTCAGAAACAGGAGAAAGATCACTGTGGACCAGAAAAGAAATAGAAATTTAACATGGAGCCAGAAATTGATGACTCTGGCTTGTTGAGATCTGAGTCTAAATAAAGCAGTGGTGCCTGGGAATTGGATTTGTATAGGAGAAAGGGAACTAAAAGCACACTCTGCAAAACAGGGAACTGGATCCTGGCTCACTAACTGAAGCTTGGAACTGGGGGTGGGGGTGGGGGTGGGGCTCCCCTGTAAAGTGAAAGAATACCCAGAGCTAAGAAACATGAAAAGCTGCAGATCCTGGGAAGAGACACAACCTCAAGAACAGGAACTGAGCTAGCCCCCTGTTGGTTCTGTGACTAGATCTACAGAACCTTCAGTTCATTCAAGGCAGTAACTCCAAACTGCCAGTATATTACCTGGTTCTGGATTAGGACATGGAGTACTTTAGCAAATGTAAAACTGCTAGACAGGAAGGGGTGAGCATAGAGTGAGATAGAAAAAAAAAAAAGCAATAAACTCCCACTCAACCTGACTTAAACTAAATTCCAGAGTACATGGGGAAATCTAATATCAAGGAAAGCAGCTAATACAAATGAATGGTCATAACAAAAATATTACCTCAAATAAATTTATAGAACAACTACATGAGTATTTAGGGTGTTCAAAAAATGAGCTGAAGACATAACTTCCGTTTAAATGAGAGGAAGATATTAGGAAACAAAAATTGGCAATGAGAATGCTTGATGACGAAAATGACCCAGTTAGAAACATTGGAAGTGAAAAAGTATTTGGTCATTAAAATAAAAAATGCAATTGAAGAGATAAACAGTAGAAAATAGATAGTGAAAGAATGAATTAATGAATTTAGAGTCACTAATGGACTACTACAGAGGACTTGTCCAGAATCCTGCAAAGAGAAACAAAGAGTCAAAAAGTATAAAAGAGAAATTAAGAGAAGAGAAGAATAGATGGAAAGGTTCCAGTATTTTTCTAAGAGAAGTACCAAAAAGAGTGATTGAAAAGAATGGCTAAGAAAAAAACATGAGTTTGTAGCTGAAGAGAAAACTGTGTACCCAGGAGTGTAAGTAAAAATAACAAAATAAATCCACATCTAGGCACATCATGATTTAACAGCTTCAGAGATAAGTAATTCTAAAAGCTATTAGAAAAAGACTTTACTACCAAAATAAGACTATTACATTTGCAACAGTCTTTTCACTGGCAATAATAGGTCCCAGATAATAATTGAATACATTCAAAGCACTGAGGAAAAATAACTCCCAATATAAAATGTAGTACCCAGCTAAACTATCTTACTATTATTCAAGTGTGATGGCAAAATAATGACTTTATCACACATAAAAAGATTAATAGAATTTATTGTTCTCAGAACTGCAATAAAACAACTATTAAAGTTTGTGCTTTAACAATAGGCTGGTGTATTAGTCAGGGTTCTCCAGAGACACAGAACCTATATGTAGATATATATAGAGAGAATATATATGTAGAGAGAGAGAGAGAGAGAGATTTATTATGAGGGATTGGCTCACACGATTATGGAGGCTGAGAAGTCCCATGGTCTGCCATCTGCAGGCTGGAGGCCCAAGAAAGCTGGTGGTGTAGGTCCAGCCAAAACTTGAAGGCCTGGGCTGGGCTGGTGGCATAGTGGTTAAGTTTGCATGCTCTGCTTTCGGGGCCCAGGGTTTGCCAGTTTGGATCCTAGGCACGGACCTACACATCGCTCATCAAGCAATGCTGAGGCCATGTCCCACATAGAAGAACTAGGAGGACCTACAACTAGGATATACAACTATGTACTGGGGCTTTGGGGAGGGAAAAAAGAAAAACTTGAAGGCCTAAGAACAAGAGGAGCCATTGGTATAAGTCTCGGTCTGCATTCAAAGGCTTGGGAACCAGAAGAGCCAACATCTGATGGAGGAGAAGATGTATTTCTTAGCTCAAGCAGAGAACGAATTCACCCTTCCTCCATCTTTTTGTTCTATTCAGGACCTCAACAGGTTGGGTGATGCCCACTCATATTGATGAGGGTGATCTTTACTCAGTCAACAGAGTCAAATGCTAATCTCTTCTGGAAACACCTACATAGACACATCCAGAAATAATGTTTTACCAGGTATCTGCGCATATTTAGCTCAGTCAAGTTGACGCATAAAATTAACCATCATAGGTGGTGAACTCAGAGTGAAGGTGGGGTACAAAAATTTCTGAGTTGAACTCCAATTTGATAACATGAAATGATAAATTTACTTGAATATTAATCATAAAAATATAAGTATTTTTTTATTTTAATTTTTGTGAGGAAGATCGGCCCTGAGCTAACATCTGCCAATCCTCCCCTTTCTTGCTGAGGAAGACTGGCCCTGGGCTAACATCCATGCCCATCTTCCTCTACTTTATATGGGACGCCACCACAGCATGGCCTGACAAGCGGTGAGTCTGTGCGCGCCCAGGATCCGAACCAGCGAATCCCAGGCTGCCGCAGCGGAGGGCACGTGCTTAACCACTTGCGCCACTGGGCCCGCCCCAGTATTTTTTGATTTTTAAAGGGTAAAATGAAAACTATAAACAGCAAGATTGTGTTGGAGGAGGTGTTCCATGGGTAGTTAAAGCATTCTAAGGAAATTCTCAGGATGAGAAAAGAAATGCTGAATAATAGCAGTTCTGTTAGGAAAATTTATGTTTTGTAAATTTTGTAAATGTTGTAGCACCTATCAGCAGTGTATTCTCTTTATGGCTGAGAAGTATCTCATTATACAGATATACTATACTTTGCTACTCCAGTCATCAGTTGATAGATATTTGAGTTGTTTCCAATTTTTGGCTATTATGAATAATGCTGCTATGAACATCCATGCATAAGTTTTTGTGTGGACATATGTTCTTATTTCTCTTGAGTATAGACCTAAAAGTGGAATTGGTAAATTTGTGTTAAGTTTTTAAGAAACTGCCAAGCTGTTTTCCAAAATGGATGTATCATTTTACATTCCGACCAGTCATGCATGAGATTTCCAGTTCTCTGAATTCTCACCAGCCCTTGTTATTGTCTGTCTTTTTGTTTAGAGCAATCTTAGTGGGTTTGAAGTTATATCTGTGGTTTTAATTTTAATTTAAATATGCCCCTTTGAACTGCTAAAGTCTTTGAGAAACTGACTACAATTCCTCCCTAGCTCTCTGGACTCCCAAAGCGTTAATCTACTGCTTAGTGTTATTTTAAAAATTATTGTGTGGCCATAATTCATTGATTGATTCATTGATTCATTAATTCATTCAATTAATGATTAATTGAATACTTACAATAGGTCAGGCAATGTTCTGGGATAAAAAGATGAATTAACATGATTCTTGTCCTCAAGGACTTGACTAACCTAATTGGAAACTTGGACCTAGACAACAAGAGTTACAATATAATGTAATAGCTGCAAATAACGTAGAAAACATTATTCAAATTCTGGTCTAGTTAATCTTACTATGTCAAGACCTTTCAGTTGCTGTTTTCCTTGTCATGAGAACATCTTTCTCACATGCTCAAGGTTGATTTCTAATGGTGAGGGAATTAGGTTGGAATGAGATATGAGCTGACTTCCAGCAAATGCTACTGTGGGCTTCATATTTCACTTTGCTTTAGTCTATTATCAGGGCTATTATCTAGTTCAGAACTTGATATGCTGAAAACACCCTAGTTTCTGTTCTTGCATCTTAAAGTAGAAAGATCAAATACTATTTCCATTAGTTGTCCATCTAAGGATACCATATAGGCTATTCCCTTGATAGATTTAGTTTCACCACCTTGCACTGAGTTTTTCTTCAGGAGGAAGCACCTGGAACAAACAAAGAATTGAATTCTGAGATTCTGAGGACAATGGCATTTGCAAGCAATTTATCAGGTAAAGGAGAGTAATCTCTAAAACACTCCCTCCTATGATATCCTTATAATTTCTGCTTTACTGTATCCCTCCCTCCTCTTCCAACCAACACCACTTCCTGCAATCCAGTGAATGAATAACTCATACAACATTCATCTACAGATTTTAAATATGAATAAAAAGAAGGGATTCCGGTGATTGTTTGGTACTTCCCCTGTCCTTCAGATGGAAGTTAACTAAATCATTTCAGGTAGATGTTTGCATGTCTTATTAAACATCATTAAGGAAGAAATTCTACAACTTGTTCCATTGTTCAGAAGTCCTGAAGGCTAGGATCTAACATGGAAAATAAACTAGAAACATGAAAAATTTATATAACTAATATTTAAAAAACACTTGACTGAATTATTTGAATGTTCCAGTGTATAATAGATGTTCATATAAAATTTTTGATGAAGCATGCCATAAAGTTATAATTTGTTCATTAATTTTGTTGGTTCACAGCACTTATAAGGTATCAGTAATATGTCAGGCAATATGCTAGTTACTGTGGGTACACAGATAAGAAAAAATGATCTTTATCTTAAAGGAACAAATTCGTTGGAGAGACAGATCTGTAAACAAAGAATTACTACACAATATAATAAACATTAAAAAAGATAAATTAATCATTAGGGTAAGTATGAGGCAGTTTTAGGAAAGATTTCTAAAGGAGAAGGTGCTTGAATTGTGTCTTAAATATTTGCTCCTCAAAGTGTGGTTTGCAGACCAGGGGTATTTGCATCGTCTGGAAGCCTATTAGAACTGCAGAATCTCAGGTCCTGCTCCGAACCTACTAAACCACAATCTGCATTTTAGTAAGACTTCCTGGTGATTTGTATGACGTTAAAATCTGAGAAGTTTTGCCTTAAAAGGCTCTTGGGAATTCTCAAGTGGATATGGAGGAAAGGAAGAATATCCTCTGGAATTGGGAACAGTATGTGTAAAGGGACTATCTTGGGTGGGACCCTGCAGTAGCGGATCCGAGACAAGAATTGGAGTACAAGCAGTTTATTTGGGAGGAAGCACTGGTAGGGGAGTGGGAAGTGAGACAAGGAAGGTAAGAGCAACTGTAAAAAGTATTTTCCTAGCAAGTTACCTCTGTGAGAAACTGAGACTCAGTTGCTTGGGAGAACCCTGAGAAGCAGTGTGGAGTATGACTTGGAGTTATTCACCAATTCCAGTATGTATTCTGTGGTTGACAGCTGCTCCCAGTGAGGTTAATTCTCCAGAACTTTAGGCTTCCCACCGGTGTGGGCCCTATGGGCTCTGGCCACCAGAGAAAGCCTTCAGACAAAGAGCTGCAGGTGCAAGTCAGCAGCTGGGTGTTCACAGAAATGGTGAGTGCTGAGGAGATATAGGTGGGCAGCCGTGGTGGTTTCT
Organism: Ceratotherium simum simum; assembly: GCF_057802395.1. Taxonomy (NCBI): domain Eukaryota; kingdom Metazoa; phylum Chordata; class Mammalia; order Perissodactyla; family Rhinocerotidae; genus Ceratotherium; species Ceratotherium simum. The sequence continues at coordinate 47,500,339 of NC_141922.1, read as the reverse complement.
ATAGGGATCAAGGCAGGAAACAACGCTGCAGGGTATACTCAAGGAATTGCTGTCTATTCAGCGTTCTGTGAGAGCAGGAAGTGAGTGTACAAATATCAGGGTTCAGGGCTGCCTAGATACAGGAGCCAAATCAGAAAGGGCCTGGAGAGGGAGAGATATTAAGGAAGTTGACATTCATTTTGGAGGCCATTACATACTTTTAAAATAGAGTGTCGTGACAGAAATTTCATTTTTAGAAAGATTGTTTGGGAGGCAGTTGAGATGATGGAAGAGAGTCAGTGAGATTGAAGGCCGAGAGGCCAGTAAGAATCATATAACCTTGGATGTAAATTCTGTAGTTAGAGTATCCCATTAGCATACTGGATTAATCAATATCTCTATCAAGTTTTTGCTATGTTCAAGGCACTTTGCAAGTGGCAAGAGATGCAAAGTATTGTGTCTCTACCTTTCTTTGTCTGTAGTTAATTAAAATAATCTATTCAAACTGAAGTCTAGTCAATATATTAGTGCCACTACTGTCTGTTGCTAAGTGTTGGTGTGTTTGAATTCCACATGGAGTTGTATGTTGCAAAGGTCTTGAATGCCCTACGTGATGCTTATTGTCATTCTTTTTTTTTTAACAGAGCAATAGTTCTTCTGAGAGCGTAGGACACAATTTAAACTACTGATTTTCTTTTCTACCAAATAGAACTATGAGTCCCCAATTAATGAATGTATTAATAACTTACCCTGCTCATAGACATTGGCCACATTTTATTTATGATCATTCCTACATCTCATATAATAGAAATTTCTTGGTTATTGCTATACTCACTTATATCAAAGTGTTGCTTACCATTTTTCTTAGCCAAGATAGGCAGAATATTTTTTTTTAAACCAGAAGAATAATGGCTTGTGTCCTCATCCTTCTGAGATTAAAAAAAAAATCTCTGATATTAAACATGAAAGAAATACTTGATATGTCACTTCATAATCCTAATCTTATTGCCTTGAAGATGTGCGTGTTTAAAATGTCATGTTTTTCAGACTTTATTTTAGTTCTTAAAGTGTATTGAAAAGTCTCGTTCTATATTCTCCATTATTGACATCATTATAAAGATTTGATGTTGCTTAAAGTAATCATTGACTTTATTAAGCCAGATTTCTTTGTGCACCTTTACATCAGTTGGGGTTAACTTTTTTTCCTTCATCCTTAATTTTCATCCTTTGATTATTTTCACTGTTCATATCTTGGTCTTCTCAGAGCTGTAAGTCTTCAATTCCTAAAAGGAAAGGAGGTTCTAAGATTCACCTAATATGATGACTGGATTTGTATTTGGTATTAAAGGTAAGATTTTCTTAGCTTCTAGCTTATTCTTTATTTTTGCACAGAGAAAATTTATTGGGGAGATTCAAAATGATAAAGTTACCTATATGGAAGACAATAAATAAGACGCTTAAATTGAGTCCAAATCTTCCATAATCACCAAAGCTATTTGATGAGAAATTTATCTCCTCTGAGCTGCTTCAGCCTAAAATAAATTAAGCGTTAATGACTCATGACCCAGTCTGTGTTCACTTGTCCTCTCGTCTTACTTGCTGTGGCCAAAATTCAACAAATACTGATTAATGTCAAGTAAGTTTCACTCTCTATTGGAAATCTTGCCATAGTAACCACGTGTTATTTTTGTTTTATACATCCTCATTTATAGCAACTTTTCCTATGGTGGGTACTAGAGATGACCAGTTGGAAATATCTGTTAGCTTGTCTTACCTTGCTCTGAAAGATGAAGCTACCTAAAGACCATGTAAATTGATCTGATGCAATGGGAAGTCTACTGGGGGACTTAAACAATAGATCAAGTTTTAAATCAATTCTTAAGATAATTAAATGACCTTAAAATGCTTGACTCAATTTCTCTGAGTGGTCTTTTGCATATACTTATCTAATGAGACAGTAAAGTCTCATTTTAGCATGAAGAGAGTAGGTTTTGGAAACTGGATTCATCTGTTAGGTATGTACGGATTTGGTGTATAACCTTGAGTAATTTGCTTACCCTCTCAAGAGTCTGCTTTTTTTTTCTGCTTGAGGACGATTGTCCCTGAGCTAACATCTGTGCCAATCTTCCTCTATTTTGTATGTGGGACGCCACCATAGCATGGCTTGATGAGCAGTGTGTAGGTCTGTGCCCAGGATCTGAACCCGTGAACCTTGGGCTGCTGAAGTGGGGCCTGCGATCTTAATGACTACACCACCAGGCTGGCCCCTGCTTTTTTTTTAATGTGAGACAGTGGACAGTAATGTTGATATTGTGAGGATTAAATGGTATAAAGTGATTGTCATAATCATATTTTCAAATCTTCATAATTGGGGAAAAAGATAAATATCTGTGGCTAGCTTTACCTTTTTGTAAAGAGAAGAAAAATGGTTTTGATATTGATGAAAGCACCCAGAATAAAGATCCCTTCTATTCATAATTTCTAAATTTCCTGTAACTTTCCACTCTCTTTCACTCAAACCCTCCTTTACTCCAGTTATGCAGTATTTATGCTGGGGGCATTATTGGGTTAACATTACTGCTGTGCACACTTTTCCATTTAATTTTAAAGTTCCATTATTCTGGACACTAAGATTGCTATCAGAATTCAAAGGTCAATGAGTCAAAGAAACTGGAGCATAACATAGTTTTCTTCCACCATTTTAGAGCCTCATATTTATTTTGAAGACCAGGAAACCACCCTCCTTTCCCTCTTCTCCCAATGTTAACTGAGCTTTAAGGTTTTATTTAACAGTATAATTTGTAACACTGATGGCTAGCCTTAAACTTGGCAAAAAATGTTTTCCCTTCTTTTTTACTTTTTCTGAAGTGAGCCCTTCCGGACATCTGTAGGTCAGCTCTCACTGGTGAAATGATAACAGCAGAAGCACATGCACTTTGGAAATAACTCAACTCTATATTAAAAGAAGTCAAGCAGCAAAGGTCAGGCAGGAACATGAATCCTGATGTTCATACAAGCGCAGGCAGGCATTCTGTAGAATCTGAGAAGCTGGTCTCTGGGGGAGAGGAAGAACATTGTGTGCTTGCCCAGTCACCCTCTACTGCTGCTCAGAAAAACATAGACGTACTCTAGTGAAAGTCAGCTACTTCCCAGGTGAAGGCAGATAGGTAAAACATTTTTTAGGAAAATGATAATTTTTATATATTTCTAAATAACATCTACCAAAATAGACTCTTCACTGACGTAATTGTTTTTAAATCTCACTTTTGGAGTCATCATTTTTCTTGTTAAATTAAAACTCCTTAGACTGATAGCTGTAGAGTGATAGGTGATTAAAGAAACCATAACAGAGAATGTGCTCACAGAATGAAAATGAAACACCTTTCATAATGTGGTATTAAAGAAGGTGGATGAGAAACTCTTTAATCAGCTTCAGGTTTTCTCTTGTTTGAATCATAGGGCTGGCATTCAATTGGTGAAGGGGTGGGATAACATAACACAGACATCGATATCTGAAGACTCGTTCTTTCTGTCACTTAGGAGAATTACCACCAGTCAACTATTCCTTTACAAAATGGTATTTAGCCCATCGTTATATATACATCTTAGAAATAATGGAGGATACTATGATTCATGTCTGTGATAGGATTTTAGTCTTCTGGTTTTAAGAGTGCCCATTAGTATAGATATTGTTATTTGCAACACTCATAAGGCACCTGAGTTCATTGTTGAGACCCATTGTGAAAGCTTGCCATTGTTATTCCAGCATTACCCAAAGTTTTTATTTTTGTGAAGCAGCATAAAGCAGAATTGAATTCCTGAAGAACTAAACGTGCTGTTCAAAAACTGATTATTCTTATGAAAGCTGACCCAGACTGCTATAAGCTTTTTAAAATTTTTATTAAAATTAATTTTAATGAAAAAATATTAGGAGCACCTGTTTTGAACCAAATCATTTCTTTTGGGAACATTAATGGCTCCAAGGTAGAAGGAGAAAAATGAGGCACTTGCTTGTGTGATTATGGAAGAAACATTATGTTTTGAGAATGAGAACAAAGGTAATGACTTGTCTTGAGGAGAAAAGGGAATGTGGCACTTTGATACATTCCACAAACCAATTATATATCTTAGCAAAACAAGTTACCTTAGAAATGCCACTTTGTGTGGACTATACAAGCTTAGATTTCAGAAACAAACCTTATCTCAACTTTTCTATTTCTGCTCCCCTACTCTCTACTTCCATAGGTTTCTCACCTGTAAACAAGAAAATACTCCTTAGAATATTAGCTTGGCATTAGCACAGGTTATGGAGAATCTGGTGAGCCAGTAACAGTACAGTAGTGTGTGTTAATACTCCCAGGATGCAGAGTGGTGCTACCTGAGAGTCAGGTACACCGATCTTGGGTAAGTCATCTAGTCATGCTTTGCTGGTTTCCTCATCTGCAAGTGGTGATGGTGATACTATCTACCTTGCTGGCATTCTACAAATATTACTGAAGTGGTAGTTGGTTAGCATTTGAAGGAACATGCTATAAAACAAACACAAAAACAAATTGTCCTTATTGCCATCTCTTCTAGGCATAGAACCCTTCTCGCAGTCAGGAGCTATTGTACTGTACAATGTGTCCCTGAAGCTTGGAAAGGAGAAGAAAGTGGACTGTTAGAGGAGGACTCAGGTTCAATTATTTAAAACACGACATGGCAATGCACTGATCTGTAGGTGGAAAAATAGCACCTTTGCATCTGTTGATGGTCACCCACAAATGAAAATAAATAAAACTAAGTTATATCCCCATCATACCCCAACAAAAACATTTGAAAACTAGTCCAGAAAAGAGTAAATATGCATATGTGTTGAGGGTAATGATTAATTATCCACTCTACCCCTCAACATGTCCTAATCAATACACTAGAAGAATGCCTAGGCTATTTTCATATGATCTGCTTGTCGCAAACTCACACTTATGGCCATCAGATACTCAAGAATTTTCATTAGAAACCACCACAGAAATCAATAGCCTTGCAGTTTGAATGAGAAATAGGAAAAAAAGGCCAGAAATGACTGTTATTTCAGCTTTAGTTTCTCTCTCAAACGCTGATGTGCTAAGTGTTACCTGGCAGTAGGCATTGGGGGCATGAAAAGCTCATGTTCCAAATCTGTGACCAATCTATCTGAAATTCTGCTGCAATGAAAAGAGTAACTTTCTTAGAAACCCATGGTTGAAGACCCTTTCACAAAATTTTTACTCGCGGAAATAAAAATCTTTCCTTCAAAGAATGTGCACTAAAACAGTACAAAAGGTGAATATGTTTTAAAGTGCATTTGGATGACAAGAAGCTATCAGTGATAGTCACAAAAGCCACCCCCGCCCCCATGTGCCATTAACAAGTGCACTTGCAGCTTGAATGCCGTGAATTGTCCAGAGTCCAGGCATATTCAACCCGTAAAAGGAAGAGATAGAGCCATCTGTGTATGGAAATTTTCAATAGAGTAATAACCTTAGTTCTATCATTATCAAGTCTCAAAGACAGTGATGCCTAATCATACAGTTATTTGTCTATTTATGGATTCTAAGTAAATGGTGTGCTGTAGCTTATTGCTGTACTTGTTTGGATGTTAATTAGCTGTCAGAACAATTAAATAGTGATTCTTATCATTTGAGAGGCTTCTGGGTCAGTTTAAGGTTTGAATGTAGACCAAGTTGCCTAAGACAACATTTTTTCCTTCTCCCTTTAGAGGCATTTTTATATATATTCCTCCTTTAGAATCTTCCACAGATAGCATACTCTCCAGTTTTGGAAATTCTGTTTGGAGAAAATGAGAAAATACTCCATTTAAGGCAAGTCTTACAGTGATTTTTTACATAGCCAGGCCAGGGATAAAGAGACAGTGCTCCAGCAATTCATATCACACCTCTTACTTCCATCTTTCCCACCTTAACCTGAACATACATATATAAATACTGTGAGTCAAGAAAAGGAGAAAAATGTACACATTTCTGACTGAATTCCCCAAATGGGCAACTCAGGCCATTATCAGCTCTTCAATCACCTGAGAAGTATGCTCTCCGGTAGAAAGAGTGGAAGGGCAGAAGGCTCCGAAATTGCTCAGCTGTCTGGGTAAACTCGGGAGGCACAGGATTGGGAGTTTCAGTCTGGGCACCCTAAAATCTCTCTCTCTCTCTCTGTGTTGAGGCCACTCACTGGTTTAGAAAACTCTCAGTGGTTATAAGTAACCCTTAAGGATTGTTAACTGATGACTCAGTTTGCCTATGTATGTTCTCCTAGTGGCAGAATTGTTGGCATCTGCCTGGCTTTTTAAGTAAACCCAGAAAATGGATGTGAGAGTCTTCTGGTGATTCAGCAGTGGGTGGCAAATGTTATTGCTGTGCTAGAAGGGTTTGTTTCTATAACCAAAGAGCTTTTATGTATTTGTCTGGTTATTTAATAACTCAATATATTTGGGTTTATAGAGGCCATTTATTTATGCTTCTCTGTCTATTGCTGGAGCAGACTACCATGTTATATAAACACTGTACCAATCTTGCATGTTACTATTTTATACTTTTGCATTTTACACATTGAATTAGGGAAAAGTTTTGTACTTAGCACACCAAGCGGCTGTTTTGAGGGCTGGCCTTCACATAAGCTAAGAGTAACTGCACACTTGGAAAAAAAAAACTGTCCTCTTTCCATTGTTCTCCCAGAAGTCTGAATCAACCCCCTGCCAGTGGTAAAATTACATTTAGTCCCAACTGGTCCAGCTGCCAGGGCATCTTCTCGGCAATTTAATCCACAGATATAATCCTGAATTTGAGTAACTGATGTAAACACAGTCAATTGCCAGCATAAGGTACTGTCATTGCAACTGTAGGCAGTCATTAAGTCAAAGATAATTTGTGGTTCTTATCACCAAAACAAGGTGTATGAAACTTTTTGAACTCTGCAATTAAAAGGAACTAAAAACACCCGTTAAGTCTGAATGTTATCATCCTAAAAACTGAGGATCAAGCTGGTGTTGTCTCCTGTCCCAGTCATACTGTGCTACATAATTGTTATGTACAAAAAGGAAAATATTTCACAAGGCTTGTAGGCAGAAATTAATGCGAGAAAGTTTTAAAATACACAAGTTTCATAAAAGGGAGTCCATCTACCCATAGGACCATGGGTCATATGGATGTAATTGTCACAATGAAATAAGCCCATTTAAAGCACCTATTGTGTTGTGTTAGGTGCCCCACAAAACAAATTAAATTGGAATACTACTCATTCTATGAGAAATTAAAATCAAAGGCAGAATTTAAAGTTAAAGTCATGGTCTTGTATGGAGAGAGTCCTAAACTGGGAGTCAGAAGAAGCATCCCTTCCATACATTCATTGTACACATGCCAAACCATTGGTCTACCTCTAGGATCCGTGGTCTCATCTGTGTTGTGAACAGACTGGACTATGTTATCACCCGTGTGTCTTTCAGTTCTAAGAGTCTTAAATGTACCCTAGAGCCATGCATTTTAGAAGAATGTTTTTACATTAAAATATAAAAGTAGTTTTATATTTTTAGAGAAAGACATATAAAAAACAATAAGAATTGTATAATGAAAGGAAGGATAAAGAAATGGAAAAAGAGAAAAAATTTCTCAACAATGGTTTTTAAAGATAACATTAATTAAAATTGGCTTGTGGAAAAATAAAAAGAAATTAAGAAAATTCCATTTACCAGAGCATCAAAAAAGTAAAATACTTAGGAATATATTTAATAAAAGAAATGCAAAAATTTATTACTGAAAACCATAAAATGTCATTGAAAGAAATTAAAAAGACCTAAAAAAATGGAGAGATATCCTGCGTTAATGGGTTGGAAGACTTAATATGGTTAAACTGGCAATACTTCTCAAATTGTTTTACTGATGCAATGCAATCTCTATCAAACTGCCAACTGGATTTTTTGCAGAAATGGATCCTAAAATTTATATGGAAATAAAGGGATATATTTGGGGGGCATTATTCAGGCCGCTACCCCCAGCAAATCCATTCCTAGATATATATCCAAAAGAAATGAAAACGTATATTCCTGCAAAAATTTGCACACAAATGTTCATAGCCGCGTTATTCATGATAGCCCCAAAGTGAAAACAACCAAAATGTCCATCTCTGAAGAATGCATAAATAAACTGTGGTGTAGCCATATAATGGAATATTATTTGTCCATAGAAAGGAATGACACACTGAAACATGCTACAATGTGGAAGAACCTCGAAAGCATTATGCTAAGTGAAAAAGGCCGTGTGCTAAAGGATCCATTTATATGAATTATAGGAATTGTCTAGAATAGGCAAATCTATAGAGACATAAAGTGCATTAGTGGTTTCCAGGAGCTGAGAGGGGAATGTGTGCTAACAGATATGCAGTTTTTCTTGGGGTGATGAAAGTACGAAATTAGATAGTGTGATGATTGTACAACTTTGTGAATATGTAAAAACCACTGAGTTGTACACTTTTAAAAAGTGAATTTAATTGATATGAGTTATATTTCAATAAATCCATAAAGCTGAGTTTCACAAAATAAAAGCCTCACAAACCATCCTTGTGACTAGAAATGAATCACCCAGCTCTCTGAGATTCTTATGTCACACAGTAGGTGATAAGTATTCTTTTCTTTTTCCTTCCTTTGAGACCTTAAATACAGCTATGGGCTGAATGTTTGTATCTCCCCAAAATTTATATGTTAAAGCCCAAATCCCCAATATGATGGCATTTGGAGGTGGAGACTTTGGGAGATAATTAGGTCATGAAGGTGGAGCCCTCATGAGTGGGATTGGTGCCCTTACAAGAAGAGACAGGAGGGGCCAGCCCCATGGTGTAGCAGTTAAGTTTGGCATGTTCTGCTTCAGCAGCCTGGGTTTGGGGGGTTCAGATCCCTGGTGTGGACCTACACCACTTGCCATGCTGAGGTGGCAACCCACATACAAAATAGAGGAGGATTGGCACAGATGTTAGCTCAGGGCTAATCTTCCTCAAGCAAAAAAATAGGAAGATTGGCAACAGATGTTAGCTCAGGGACACTCTTCCTCAAAAAAAAAAAAGAAGAGACAGGAGAGAGATGATCTCACTCTCCACCATGTGAAGGTACAGCTAGAAGATACATCTGCAAACCAGAAAGAGGGTTCTTGCCAGAAAGCTAATTGGCTGGCACCTTGATCATGGACTTCTCAGCCTCCCAAACTGTGAGAAATACATGTTTGTTGTTTAAGGCATTCAGACTGTGGTAATTTGTTATAGTGGCCTGAGCTGACTAAGACAAGGCCTTATCCATAAATGAAGAGGGATGGACAAGACCGAACTTTAAAGTCTTTTCTGTCTCCTGGATTGTCTAAAGCATAATTTTTTATTCAATATTGAAAAAAATCCTTGGTTCAACAGTTTACACTATTATTGTTTGACAGTGCTACCTGGAGAAAATTTGGCCAAGTCATATTTGCTATACACAGGAAATTAGGATATTTCTGAGGATGTAAGATTTTGGGGGATGATTTTCTTCAATAGTCTTGTGTTAACAAGCTCTGAGACAGAGAACAGGAAGCACAACCTAGAAAAGATTGCCACGCGGCAAGTAAGTAGAGTCTGGAGTCTCTTCTAGTGGTTTATTCTTTCTGTCTTTGTTCAATTTTAATAGGTGTTGTTTGAGTACTTACTATGAGCCAGACGCTGGGTTACACAATGAACAATAAATAATGAACAAATCAGACAACGTGCTTCAGGAACCTGCCAGTTGTCACCATTATGTTGGACCAGTCCTGGAGATAACACCATCAAAGCACAACTTTTTTTCCTGCAAATACAGGTTTTTCCTGCTATCTGAAGATAGAGCATTCTTATTAAACTTTCATAAACAGAGATGACATAAAGTGAAGAAGCAATTGCCATTAATTTATATGGGAAAAATCTTTGAGTGTTCCCAAACCCCAAAAAGAACCTACCAAATCGTACTAAATAACACATAAAAATTTTATTTCATTCACCACAATTGAAACACTTAATTACATCCAGTTTTACACTGTGTCATATCCTTATGAGCTCTCTCATGCTTGTTGTGATACCTCAAAACACATCTTGCTAATGAACGCACAAAATAAACCCAGATAAAGCACAGATGCTCACAGACACAGTTAAAAGTCATAGCAGCTTGATTCTGAGATGCTGAGTGTTGTTCCTGGGGAAGGAGCTTGGTGGTGCCCCTCTCGCTGCTGAAGTGTGCGCTGCCTCTTGAATGATTTTCTGCAAAAGAAAGGCTGAACGCTATTTTGCTTTTGCCTTTTTTTCATAAAAGTGAAAATTCTCTTCGGATTTATTTTAATTATTGAAAACAGGTACTAACATAGGTCTTTCATAAGCACCGCAAAGCAAACTTTTAGATGGGAGGAAAACCTGTATTACTTGTTTAAAAACAAATTAGTTTTATAACATTTCTGCCCACACTTAGGTAGCAGACAGTCCTATGGTCATTTTACATTGCAAATATTTTCAGTTCAGGAATTAGGCTCATCAGTGGAAAATGTTAATCAAATTTCTAAATGTTTTTTCACGGCAAAACTCCCCTCTCTCAGTTGGGGCTTACTCTTGCCCGGAAGATTCCAATGAAAAAGTGATGGGAGTAGACTTGGTCCTAATGTCATTCCAAATGAAATTGTTTTCCTAATTTAACTTTTGGATTGTTCATTGCTAGTGCATAGAGCTACAATTGGTCTTGTATATTGATTTCGTGTCCTGCAATGTTGCTGAATTAGTTCTAATAGGTTTTTAGTGGATTCCTTAGGACTTTTTTTTATGAAGGTCACATAACGTGTAAAAAGAGAGAGTTTTACTTCTTTTCCAATCTGGGTGACTTTTATTTTGTTTCTTGCCTAATTTCCCTAGTTAGAACTTCTAGTGTAAAGCTAAATAAAAGTGCAAGAAATATCCCTGTCTTGTTCCTGATCGTAAGGGGAAAGCATTCTGTCTTTCACTTTTAAATATGATGTTAGTATTAATTTTTCACCAATGCCTTTTATTGGGTTAAGGAAGTTCCTTTCTCTGTTTGTCGAGTGATTTTTATCATGAAAGTGTGTTGGATTTTGTCAAATGCTTTTCCTGCATCCATTGATATGATATGTTTTCTTTCATTATTCTACTAATATGGTGTAGTACATTGAATGATTTGTATGTCAAACTAACATTGCATTCCTTTTTGTATGTGCTGTAATTGGTTTGCAAGTATTTTGTTGAAGATTTTTGCATCTATAGTCGTAGGGGATTGGTTTGTGGCTTTCTTTTCTTGTGGTGCCTTTGTGCTGTTTTGGTATCAGGCCAATACCGACCTCATAGAATGAACTGGGAAATGTTTCCTCCTTGTCTTTATTTTTTGCTTTGAGAAAGTGTTTTTGAAGGATTGGTATTAATTTCTCTTTAAACATTTGGTAGATTCATTAGTGAAGTCACCTGGGCCTAAGTTTTTCTTTGTGCAAAGTTTTTTGATTACTTATTTAATTTTTTTTACTTGCTGTAAAGGTCTACCTAGATTTTCTATTTCTTCTTGAGTCACTTTTGATAATTTGTGTATTTCTAGGAATATGTCCATCCAGGTTATCTAATTTTTTGGTATATAATTGTTTATAGTATTCCATTATAATTCTTTTTAGTTATATAAAGTCAGTATTGCTGTCCCCTATTTCACTCTTGATTTTAGTAATTTGAATCTTCTTTTTTCTGTGGTCGGTCTAGCTAAAGTTGAGTGTATTTTGTTGATCTTTAAAAAGATCAACTTTGTTTTCATTCATTTTACCTATGGTCTTTTTACTCTCTATTTCATCTATTTCCACTTTAATCTTTATTATTTTCTTCCTCTGCTTGCTTTGTGTTTAGTTTGCTCTTGTTTTTCTTGTTTCTTAAGGTGGAAATTTGGGTTATTAATTTGAGATATTATTATCATAGGCATTTACAGCTATTAATTTCCTTCTAAGCACTGGTTTAACTGCATCTCATAAGATTTTGTATGTTGTGCTTTGGTTTCCATTCATCTCAATATATTTTCTAATTTCATTGTGAGTTCTTTGATCCATTGGTTATCTAGGAGTGTGTTATTTAATTTCACATATTTGTTGATTTCCCAAATATCCCGTTGTTATTGATACCTAATTTCATTCTCTTGTGGTTAGAGATGATACTTTGTAGGTTTTCAAGCTTTTTACATTCACAACTGGGTTTTATGAGAGGAAAAAAAAAGTCTCTCCATTGACGAAGTGACTTTGACCTGAGCCTGAAATTGAAGAATGAAAAACAACATTTCAGGAAGATAGAAGAGCATGTTGAATTCTCAGAAGTGATCAAAAGCTTGGTGTTTCCAAGGTTTTGAAATAGGGCCACTGAGGCTGCAACATAGTAAGGAAGAAGAGCTCTAGCAGTGCAAATGCAATGGGGGAAGCAGATGGACTACGGGAACTAGGCAAGACCACAAATGCTGTTCCAGGTTTGAGGTTTGGTGAGAATAATGGCTTAAGCTGAAATTGGTTTATTTTTGTTTCAATTAGTAAGTATTGAAAGAGTTACAAATAAATTTTGGGAATCCTGATGATTAAAACATGTGACTTCTCAAAGTCTACTTAATTTCTTACATATGTGCACCTGAAGGTGAGTGATCTCAGAAGCCAGAGAAGAGAAGGGTTCTCCATTTTTCAGGATGATGATGGTGCAGGGATAGCAATGACATCATTGTGAAAAGCAGCCTCAAGGTCAGTATGACTGGCATCAGGAGAAATTGTGAAAGACTTTGAATGGGTATAATGATAAAAAGATTAGTAGATGTCCTGATTAGCTTACCCATCCAGATTCTCTCAGCATTTCATTGTCCTTGAGCTATTTTTAAACTGTGTAAATTGTAGATAACTGATAGCAATGAGAATGATTGTTTTCCAATATGTAAATGAATTCTGTCAAGTGGAGGGAAAATTGATCCACCCACCCCACAAAGAATATAATTTTGCATTTATTTGTAAATTTATTTCAGCATTCCTGATTAACCTATGTAAATGTGGTAGTTAGAATTCTTCTTTGAACCAGTTATGACGTCTTGTTTTCTCATTAATTATTGAGTTAAAGAAAATTTTTGACATGTGTTTGTTTTATATTTTTATGTCATGACTTTACTTTTTAGGAAAATTATCTTTTAACATTGGAAAGAATCTTCTTTCTGATTCCCATCAATATTTAGTTCTCTAGGAAAATTTGTAGTAGATATTCCATGCCCCTTATAAAGAGCACATAATTCATTTTCGTGCTTTCTCTAACAGCCATTTTGTCTTTCTGGACCCTTGGCATTTATCTCTGAGTTTGGAGGCCACAAACATATCAGACAGTTGATACAGCCTAACCTCCCATTCCTTGGTTGAGGATCTCTGGGGTTTTCCTCCTGTCACCTTTATTCAGGGATTAATTGCAGGACTAATTGAGGTACTCCCACTTTGCATCTTAAGGAGTACATTCCCTTGGTTTTGAATGAAGCTTAACTGCTGATTTATTGTAGACAAGGAGAATCTGACTGCTAATCAATGCCATAAAACAGGACACTCTAGCAAGAGCCTCTTCACTTACTGGTCTTACCTAAGTCTTCTATATCTAATTTTCCTTACGGGTCTTATGAGATTATTTTAGTTTTCAATCTCTTAAGACTTGCTTGGGTGTTTTGGTGGCATCAATGCTTATGAATAAATATGTCCAGGTGTAACAAACAATAAAGGCATTATGTATAGAAAGTTCAGGTATAAAAATAGTTGATTTATGACTTCCTGGAGGAGTTCTTGACCTAGGATTGAACTATATGAAAATAAATATCTCTTAAAAGTAGTTCATTTTTCTTTATTTTTATGTTTTGCAGTTGTACAACCAAGTTAGTTGCCTTTGCATCAAGATTCATTTCTGCAATTCTTAGTGAATCCAATATTTCCCCTTATTTTGATGGGATAAGTCTAAGGAACAAAAATAAATTATGTCACCTGTAACAAATCATGAAACCAAAAATTGCATTGAAGTCTTTGTATTTTTTTAAATAAAATAGTCTTAGACTTTTATAAAATTTTTCGTGATGAGCAGATAACAGAAAGACTGAATATTCTAACAAGGTCATTTTTTAATGATGTGACAGCAATAAAATTGGAAAGATTTTTCTTATTTAAGGAGTATAGTAAAACTTAAATGAACAGAGTGCTAGAAAATCTCCCTAGTTCAGCAAGCTATCTTAGAGTGATTTATATCTTCATTGATCTGAAAAACTAAATAAAGACTCAAACTCTATTATATGGCAAATGGGGGAATATTCTCTACATATTTGAATTGTGTATAATCTAGAATTGAGTGTCATCACAAATTTGTAGGGGCTACATTAGATCCACTATGAAGGAATCTCCAATAACCATATGTATTGAACTTTTAAATGATAAAGTGATTTATATCCTCAACTGTGTTCTTTTTTTTCAACTATGTTTCTTTTTGTGTTACTTCTTCAGCTTTTAATTAGAGCCATAGGAGGGAGGAGAGAGAAGAGGCAGAATTGCTTGTCCCACTTAGTTCTCTAACCTATTGTCTGTCATCATTAGAAAATTAATAAAGACTTTGCCTTTTCCTCTTCTATCTAAAGATACATGGGAGATGTTAAAATAGAGAATAACCACTTGGGACTTATGGAAAGAATGAGAAGGGTCAGAACACTGTTCAAGATACTGGGATCACCAAGATCTGATGGGAACAAAGGGCTTACATGGTGCTTCAGGGGAGGTAGAAGTAAATAAATGCCCAGGAATGGTCAACCCAGGCTCAGATTGCTGTTGCTGGGAGCCAAGATCTAGACTTTTTTGTGGATATATATTAAAGAACAGGAAATATTCCTATACTTTCAACACTCTGGGAATAAATCACTGTGCACAGTAAGGTAAGACTGAACTGGATCAATCTATTAATACTAAGATCATTAATTCCATTGTTCTTTAATATTCTAATGATCAGAAATCAGTGAAATTCTAATGGCAATGATTGTCAGCTACGGAAGGAGTCAGAGGGACTGTGAAATCTACATTTCAAAAATCAATCATAAAGATATAAAATTGAATACTGGTTTCAAATGTCAGACTAAAGACATGTTTATCAACTTTTCCTTCCATGATCTAATTAACAGTAACAGTAATGGCATTTAACAGGTATTATTCAACAGAAACAATGAACTGGAGAAGGGATCATCAGTGATCATAACATTAAAAAAAAATCTGTGGAATTCAGAATGTAAAAGAACAGGTGGTGACTTATGATTTGACTGAAGGAAACCGTAGTCTAGAATATCCTTGAAGGCAGCTGCAATCAAAGAAGCATCTGATCTGTTTGATAGGATCCCAGAGTCATTGTAGATGTAGAGAAGGGCTTCCCAGTATAATGGCTAGTTTTCTTCTCACTCAATTTTAAACAGTCCATCAGTCAATAAGCCCAGCAACTCAGATAGGGCACCTAGTAAGCCTCTCCATTGCCACATTCTTATATTTGAAGAAGCAACAAAGGATCACGGAAATTTGAGGAAAGCGACACAAGAAAGACTAGATAAAAAACATTGCATTGAAGGAAACAGAAATTTCCAGGAATTAAAAAAGAATGGAAACTTAAATGAGTAGCCTCAGAGATAGCTATGAAGATACTGCTTGTGTGAGATAAGATCAGCACATTGTGAAAAAATGAACAACAAACTGTAATGCAAGATAGCAGACTTATCACATGCGTTTATCTCTTCTTCCTCTTGACTCCGTGAAAATGATAGTGAAAGAATAGGAAAAGGTATAAATCTACATAAAGACAGTGAGAGATGTCCACTAGAAAATATGAGATTAGAATAGATTTCTGAAATCTAGGAGGAAGCAGATCACTGGTGAATAATGAAGCAGAGTTGTAGGATCACAAGCTACAGAAACGTGAGTTCTTATTGTTAGTGTACCCCTGATGAGGCCTAGAGAACATGGGTTTTGATAGATTATTGCAACAGTCTAGTAGGAAGACCAGGAGAGCCATGACAAGGCCATAAGTCATGAAAAGTCATCTAATATGTTGGTAAATCCAATAGAAGGAGCTACTGGCGAGGTCCTTACAAAGGAGGCAATAAATACAGATTAGCCTTTAGAAGTTAGCTTTAAGAAGAAGAGACACTCCTGCCAAATATTAGCAAAAGTACTGAACAGAGGCTGGATAACATGAGGTGAGATCATGAACTGAGAATCAGGTGGGCTACAGATAAGCTAGGGACTTAAGAAGAGTGGTAAAGTCTTAAAACAGGTATTGAGGGAAATGTATAAAGGAACTGAGACAAGACGAGAAATTATTGCTCAATTGCAGTGAGATCTCAGCTGAGGATGGGATGGATCACAATGAAACAAATTACACAGTGATTTTCTTCACTCATGCTCAGTTGCCATAGGTATTAACACCGTGCAGGGTCAAAAGTCCTGGTGATACTAGAATGTTTGTGTGTATCCACTGAAACGGTTGATAATGGAGGACAGACAGGGGAAAGTAATGTAAATAAAATCAGAGGGGTTCATGGACTGGGAGAACATGCAGGAGAAATGAGGCTGCAAAAACAATGAAGGTAGAGAGCCGGCTTAGTGGAAGTAAGGCAGTTCGGAGGTGAAAGACTTGGGGTCATGATTGCAAAGAAAGTACAAGGTCTTAACTCTTAAAGTTAGTGTATTTCATATGAATGGGAAGGTCCAAAGCATAACTTTAAAGGTCACTGACTGACATGGAATATACATCCAGAGATCACCTTAAGCATTTGTTGTATAACTAAACGTGTATTCTTTGCAGAGAATAGAAGTTTAAAAAAATTGTGAATGTGTGTATTCAAAAGTGAATCAAAATAATTAGTGTGAAAATAGCTTGTGTGAAGGTTTTTGGTAAGATGATAGTGAAACAAACATTTCTAAGAAGGCACATCAGAGTAAACTGTAAGTAGTTATTTTTGTTCCTCAAAAACAAATTTTCCAGGGGTGTTACATATGTGGTAAATCTATTTCCAGAAAATCAATAAATTGTTTTGAAAAGAAACAAGACGTATGCCTCACTAATGATTATTAGTAAGGGAAAATCATAACTGCATAAGTCAAAATATATACAAGCTTAGAAGTAAGATATTTGAATAAATGGACAATCCAAAGGATAACATGTTAATTCAGCTACCTATAATCCATTAAATTAATTAAGTATATTAAGTGGATATTGTTTTTGTTATCTTTTGTTGCATAATAAAACACTCCAAAACATAGCAGTTTACAACAACAATTATTTATTATCTCTCATGATTCTGTGGATTAACTGGACTCCACTGTGCAGTTCTTTTCTTCATGAATAGTTGGTAGGCGCTGAAGTCAACTGAACTCTCAACCAGGCTGGAATGTCTAGATCAACTTGCTTACTTGGCTGGCAGTTGAAGCTGTATGTTGAGTAGGAGTTCAGTTGGGGTTGGTGACCAAGATGCCTCTCTTTTCTTCTATGTAGCCTTTCTATATGTCTTAGCCTTCCCCATACTGTGGCTGGGTCTGAATATTAAGAGTTCTAAGTAGAAGCTGAAGATTTCTCAAGGCCCAGTTTTGAAAGTTACCTTGTTTCTCTTCTGCTGCATTTTGTCAAAGCAAGTCTTGAATCTGGCCAGATTCAATTTAGAATGGTGATGTGTAGGAGTGTCTTTTTTTAAGTCAAAGTAATATATGCATATAGTTTTAAAATGCTAAATAGTAAGAAGATCTTATGTGAAGAGTAATGGTTCTCTCTGTGCCCTCTACCCTCTGCTCTCTAGGCCCATTGCAAAACCAATTTTATGGAATTCTTTTCATTAATATACTGCATTGGCTGAACTGTGTCCTGAATCTCATGTCTTACTCTTTTTTTGGCTTATTTGTTTATTTCTGTGGGGCACATTTTCAAGTAATGTCCTAAAAGACAGTACATGAGACATAAGGTTTTCAGTCCTTGATTGTTTAAAACTATTTTTATTCTATAATCACTTTTGGTTGATGTTTTTTTTTGCAGTACAGAACTCTATATTGAAAATAATTTTCCTTCAGAATTCTGAAGGCATTTTTCTGTAACATTTAACCCCAAGTATTACTGATAAGTAATCTAATTCCAGTCTTACTCTTTTGTATCTACTAACTAGAGTATACTGGAGTGGGTTGAACTTGAGGCCAGCTGATTTGCCTTGCGAAATACTATAGATGCCTGGGACTATCAAATTGCAATTATAATAGAATGTGAGAACAAGAGATGGGACTAACGGAAGGTGTGGTAGACAGAATGGGCCCTTCAAAAATGTCCATACTTGAATCTCTGGAATCTGTGAGTATATTGCATTATATGGCAAAATGGACTTTGCAGATGTGCCTAAGTTTGTGGACCTTAAGATAAGAAAATTATCTTGGATTATCTGGGTGGACCCAGTCTAATCACAGGAGCCCCTAAAAGCAAAGAACTTTCTCTGGCTGGAGTCAGAGAGATGCAGCATAAGGAAAAGTAAGAGAGATGTGAAGCATGGAAGAGACTCAATGTGTTGTGGCCGGAGGGGTGCACATGGAAAGAATGGGAAGGAATGCAGGTAGCTTCTAGGAGTGAAGACCTTCCCCAAGCTGATAGCCAGCAAGGAAACGGGGACTTCATCCCTACTATCACAAGGAATTGAGTTTAGCCAACAAACTCAATTACATCAGAAGCAGACTTTCCCCAAAGCATCCAGTAGGAATGCAGCACTGCTAACACCTTGATTTCAGCCTTGTGAGTCTCTAAGCAGAGTCCAGCTGAGCCCACCTGGACTTCTGATCTAAAGAAACTGTGTGATCATAAATTTGTCTTGTTTTAAGTCACAAAGTTTTTGATTTGTTATGGTAGCAATAGATAACTAATACAGAAGGTCATTAATTGAAATCTGTATGAAAAGAAATTAATGGCCATATTATTTTCCCCAGCTCTCTACGTGTAGAATATCTGTCAGCAGGATTATGCCCCAGCTCAAGCCAAAAAAATACCCAAGTGCCTTCTCTGATGAAATATAACCATCTGCACCGCTGAGAAGTCGGGCAGCTGTTAGGAGCTCTGATGTTTCAGGCCTCCATACTGGTGGTTTAGGGACCCTCCAGCACAATGGCCAGTTTTCTAACCTGATGTCTTAAAGCAAAATCAGCCAGTTGACAATTCCAAAGAATAAAAATGGTCTTTTCTAGACTAAAGAAAGTTTAAAATGTGAAAGAGAGAGGCTGAGCTGTTTTTACTCACAACACTTCTGACACCAAATGTGTGAGTTCTTTTTTCTCCTCACACCAAATATGTGGTGTCCTTTCCAATAACACTTCTCCAACTCTCTGGACACCCACTGGGTGTCTTATAATGCAGTTCAGTCTGACACTGACTACCTGGAGTTGGCGTCAGACCCCACAGGTGGAAGAGCTCTGTCCCACAGGACTGCCCTCACTTCAGATGCCAGAGCAAATCCCAAGTCCCTAGGCTACCCACACTTCTGTCCAACATGGTAACAAAGTTGAGGGCTCCCACAACCCTTCCCTTCATGTCTGACAATTTGCTATAACAGCTCACAAAACTTCAGAAAACGCTACTTACTGTTACCAGTTTATTATACAGGATACAAATGAAAAGTCAGATGAAGCCGTACATAGGGTCTGGAAGGAGGTCTGGAAGGGTCCCAAGTTCAGGAGCTTCTGTCCCTGTGGAGTTGGGGTGAGTCACCCTCCTGGTACCTGGATGTGTTCACCAACTGGGAATCTCTCTGAACCCTGCTGTTTAGGGATTTTTAGGGAGGTTCCATTACATAGGCATGATTGATTAAGTCATTGGCCATTGGCGATTGAACTCAATCTCCAGCCCTCTGTCCTCCCTAGTAGTTGTGAGTGGGGATGAAACTTTCAACTCTCTCATCAGGTAGTTGTTTCCTCTAGCAACAAGCCCTCATTCTGAAGCTATCTAGGAACCCAGCAAGAGTCACATCATTAGCATAAACTCAGATATGGTTGAAAGGGGCTTCCTATAGACAACAAAAGACGCTCCTATCACCCCTATTACTTAGGAAATTCCATGAGTTTTAGAAGCTCTGTGTCAGCGGGAGGGACAAGATCAAATTTGTATTTCTTATTTTGTCAGAGGCAAACACAAACAAGAAAGAAAAACAATGACCACAGAAGAAACAGAAAATATTCAGGAAATAGAAAAGAACTTTCTAAAAATTGAAAAAAAAAATCTAATAATAGACTATTAATTCATATACTAGAGTTATTTTAGAAGATTGCATTGATGATGCAGGAACAGGATACTAAACAAAACAAAATAAAAAATAAAACAATTAGAAAACATAAAAAGAACTCTTAGGAAACCAGAAGGTCGAAAGGAAAAAAAATAATTTAAGGATTGGGGAGAAAATTAAGAAAATCTCTTAGAAAGTTTAACAAATGCATATCATTGGAAAATATATGAGAAAATATTACAGACATAGAACACTAAGCCAGGAAACTCAAAATCCAGTTAAAAAGAGTTTCAGAAAGTGAATCAAAGAAAACAGAAGGGAGGAAATTTTGAAAGAAATAATACAAAATTGTTTTCCAAGTTTCATGAAGGATACATGTCTCTAGATTGAAAGGATAAATACAGGCATATAATTTACCCCTTTTCCCAGTCACATGGGTAGAAAGAGAGAATTTCTTTTAGAGTTTTATATGCCTGTGTTGCTATCCAGTTCTGCATGACTGGGGCTAAAGTTGGGGTCAAGTTATGAGAAAAGAAAGAGAAAAATATTGAGGATTGCCTCACACTCATGGGACAACAGGGCCTACCTCTCCTAGTTCCTTTGGCCAGAAAACTAGTTTTAGACATCTGTACTGTTGCTCCCATGGCTCCACTGCAGCTCTGTGACAAGGTCTCCTACACGCAGGGCTGGGGAGGGAAAAAGGAAAAGACAAAACAAAACAAAACTAAAAGCCAAACATACACACTATCGGGACCATGGGTGCTTGTTTTCCAAGTTGAGAAAGACAGAATTTTTCCCTGCGTTTTTGCTTCCCACACCTGCTGCATAGTTCTGCGTTGGGACCACACTTGGGTTCAAGCCAGGAGACAAAAGAAGGAAAGATAAAAGCAGAAAAATCTTGCCTATTTTTGTTCCACATTCAGGTTTTGGCATTCCTCTCCAATTCACTTTTTCAGAGTCCTCAGATTTTGCTCTTTGTATTTTCACCAAAAGTTTTAGATATAATCAGTGGGACAGATAAGCATGAGTGGGCTTATTCCATCTTGGCTGGCTATGAAAGTCTAAACCAGGTTTTGAATGTTTAAATAACTTAAGTATAAGAAGAAAAGTCTAGTAGAATGTAAGAAACATGAGACTAGAGAAAAAGGTATAAGGTTATATGTGGAAATGTTAATGAATTAATTGTCAACAATGATTTGGTTTCCACCTAGTATATGGGTATGGCACTTTACTTTGGGGAGTAACAAACTCCTGTAAAAGAATATTAATAAGGTGATATAAACCTTGACATCAGGATGAAGGTGGAGGGAGCAAAGGTGGGGGGGCTTGAGAAGACTCAGAAAAAGTGTAGGCTTCTGAACGTCAGACTTTAGAGTGTAAAGGAGGAGAATTGTCAGGCAAAGGTTACTGTCTATATATCATTGTCTCCTAAAGAGTGTTTACTGTGGTGTCTCAGGCATAGCAGAAATGCCTTTAATACTCAAAAGTTCAACTGATGATGGCTGAGATGAAGTGATTGAGCTAGTATGAGAAGAATCAAGAGTGAGTCCTGTCATAAGCTGTTTTAGACAGACGATGAGTATTTTGTAGGGTATTGACTGGAATAGATGGAGACAAAACGGACTTGTTGAGGACAATAACTTTGAAAAAGGAGAAAGAGGATGAAGGAGACTAGCAAAGCACAGCGACATATCCAAAAAACTAAAATTTTGTTAAAAGAAAGTAATGCTACTAGCTATTTGTGATATTGGTAATGTTAGGAACTGGTTTCAGCAGTATTTAGAGAAATGAATAACAATACTGAAACTCTTTTTTTCCCCATTTGCTATGAATCAAAAAGGTTGAGCATTAATAGTCTGATCTTTTCATGAATTGCCACTTTCTGTTACCAAGTTTTGCTCATTGCTTCATTGCATCAAACAACAATATAAAAATAACTTAATGAATTCTTTAGTTTTTGGTACTCAAGAATTGTTTTCTAAATTAATATACACAAGGAATTGTAAGCATAGGAAATCCATTTGAACAATTAAATTCTAAGAAAAGTTTTCATTATTTCATTATTAAAATTAGGCTATGTGGGGGCCGGCCCCATGGTGTAGTGCTTAGGTTCGGTGTGCTCACTTTGGCGGCCCGGGTTCGCGGGTTCAGATCCTGGGTGTGGACCTACACCACTTGTTGGCCATGCTGTGGTGGTGACCAAGATACAAAATGGAGGATGATTGGCACAGATGTTAGCTCAGGGCTAATCTTCCTCAAGTGAAAAAGAAGGAAGATTGGCAATAGATGTTAGCTCAGAGCGAATCTTCCTGAAAAAAAAAAAAAAAATTAGGCTACGTGTGAAAATTTGTCCCGAGAAAGATTCCTTAACAGGACTCTAAAAAGCACTAACCCTAAGGAAAAGTTGTTAAATTGGACTACATTAAATTTAAGAACTCTGTCTGTGAAGACACCTTTAAGAGAAATAAGACAAGTGGAGTAAACAACCATCCTGGTTTCCCAAGGACTGAGGAGTTTCCCAGAATGCGATGTTTTCTTTTTTATTTATTTATTTATTTTTATTGTGATAACATTGGTTTATAACATTATATAAATTTCAGGTGTACATCATTATATTTCGATTTCTGTATAGATTACATCATATTCACCACCGAAAGACTAATTACAATCCATCACCACATACAGGTGCCTAATCACCCCTTTTGCCCTTCTCCCTTCCCCCTTCCCCTCTGGTAACCACCAAACCAATCTGTCTTTATGTGATTGTTTGTTGTTGTTTTTGTCTTCTACTTACGAGTGAGATCATACGGTATTTGACTTTCTCCCTCTGACATATTTCGCTTAGCATAATACCCTCAATGTCCATCCATATTGTCACAAATGGCTGGATTTCATTGTTTCTTATGACTGAGTAGTATTCCATGGTGTATATATACCACATCTTTATCCATTCGTCCCTTGATGGGCACTTAGGTTGTTTCCAAGTCTTGGCTATTGTGAATAACGCTGCAATGAACACAGGGGTGCATGTATCTTTATGCATTGGTGTTTTCATGTTCTTTGGATAAATACCCAGCAGTGGAATAGCTGGATGGTATGGTAGTTCTATTCTTTATTTTTTGAGGAATCTCCATACTGTTTTCCATAGTGGCTGCACCCGTTTGCACTCCCACCAGCAGTGTATGAGAGTTCCCTTCTCTCCACATCCTCTCCAACACTTGTTGTTTCCTGTCTTGTTAATTATAGCCATTCTGATGGGAGTGAGGTAATATCTCATTGTAGATTTGATTTGCATTTCCCTGATAGTTAATGATGTTGAACATCTTTTCATGTGCCTGTTGGCCATCTGTATATATTCTTTGGAGAAATGTTTGTTCAGGTTTTTTTCCCCATTTTTTAATTGGGTTGTTAGTATTGTTGTTGTTGAGATGTATGAGTTCTTTATATACTTTGGATATTAACCCCTTACCAGTTATATGGTTTGCCAATATCTTCTCCCAATTGTTATATTGTCTTTTCATTTTGTTGATGGTTTCCTTTGTTGTGCAGAAGCTTTTTAGCTTGATGTAGTCTTGTTTGTTTATTTTTTCTACTGTTTCCCTTGCCCCATCAGACATGGTACTTGAAAATATGTTGCTAAGACCAATGTCTAAGAGCATACTGCCTATATTTTCTTCTAGAAGTTTCATGGTTTCAGGTCTTACATTCAAGTCTTTAATCCACTTTGAGTTAATTTTTGTGTATGGTGAAATATAATGGTCTACTTTCATTCTTTTGCATGTGGCTGTCCAGTTTTCCCAAACCACTTGCTGAAGAGACTTTCCTTTCTGCATTGTATGTTCTTGGTTCCCTTGTGAAAAATTAGTTGTCCATAGATGTGTGGGTTTATTTCTGGGCTCTTGATTCTGTTCCATTGATCTGTGTGTCTGTTTTTATGCCAGTACCATGCTGTTTTGGTTACTATAGCTTTGCAGTATATTTTGAAATCAGGTAGTGTGATTCCTCCAGCTTTGTTCTTTTTTCTCAGGATTCCTTTGGCTACTCAGTGTCTTTTGTTGTTCTACATAAATTTATAATTCTTTGTTCTATTTCTGTGAAAAGTGTTGTTGGGACTTGAATAGGGATTGCACTGAATCTGTAGATTGCTTTAGGAAGTATGGATATTTTAACTAGGTTAATTCTTCCAATCCAAGAGCATGGAATATATTTCCATTTCTTTGTGTCTTCTTCAATTTCTTTCAGCAATGTTTTATAGTTTTCAATGTACAGATCTTTCACCTCTTTGGTTAAGTTTATTCCTAGGTATTTTATTGGTTTTTTTTGCAATTGTAAATGGGATTGTATTCTTAATTTCTCTTTCTGCTACTTCATTGTTAGTCTATAGAAAAACAACTGATTTTTGTATGTTGATTTTGTACCCTGCAACTTTACCATATTCATTTATTATTTCTAAAAGTTTTTTGGTGGCTTCTTTAGGGTTTTCTATATATAAAATCATGTCATCTGAAAATAGTGACAGTTTCACTTCTTTCTTTCCAATTTGGATCCCTTTTGTTTATTTTGACTGCTTGATTGCTCTGGCTAGGACTTCCAATACTATGTTAAGTAGGAGTGGTGAAAGTAGGCATCCTTGTCTGGTTCCTGTTCTCAGAGGGATAGCTTTCAGCTTTTCTCTATTGAGAATGATATTAGCTGTGGGTTTGCCATATATGGCCTTTATTACCTTGAGGTACTTTCCTTCTACACTCCTTTTATTCAGAGTTTTATCATAAATGGATGCTGTATCTTGTCAAATGCTTTATTTGCATCTATTGAGAGGATCATGTGATTTTTATTCTTCATGTTTTTAATGTGGTGTATCATGTTGATTGATTTGTGGGTGTTGAACCATCCCTGCATCCTTGGAATAAATCCCACTTGGTCACAGTGTATGATCTTTTCAATGTATTGTGTTCGATTTACTAGTATTTTGTTGAGGATTTTTGCATTGATGTTCATCAGCGATATTGGCCTGTAATTTTCTATTTTGGTGTTGGCCTTGTCTGGATTTGGTTTCAGGGTAATGTTGGCTTCATAGAATGAGTTAGGAAGCTTCCCCTCCTCTTCAAATTTTTGGAAGAGTTTGACAAGGATAGCTATTAAGTCTTCTTTGAATGTTTGGTAGAATTCACCAGGAAAGCAGTCTGGTCCTGGACTTTTATTTTGGGGGAGGTTTTTGATTACTGTTTCAACCTTCTTGCTGGTGATTAGTCTGTTCAAATTCTCTATTTCTTCTTTTTTTTTTTTTTTTTTAAAGATTTTATTTATTCAGCTTTTCCCCCCAAAGCCCCAGTAGATAGTTGTACGTCATAGGTTCACATCCTTCTAGCTGCTGTACGTGGGACTCGGCCTCGCGTTGGACAGAGAAGCGGTGCCTCGGGGCGCCCCCGGGATCCGAACCCGGGCCGCCAGCATCAGAGCGTGCGCACTTAACCGCTAAGCCACGGGGCCGGCCCTCTCTATTTCTTCTTGATTCAGTTTTGGAAGGTTGTATGATTCTAAGAATTTATCCATTTCTTCTAGATTATCCAATTTGTTGGCATATAGCTTTTCGTAGTATTCTCTTATAATCTTTTGTATTTCTGAGGAGTCTGTTGTAATTTCTCCTCTTTCATTTCTGATTTTATTTATTTGAGCCTTCTCTCATTTTTTCTTGGTGAGTCTAGCTGAAGGTTTGTCAATTTTGTTTATCTTTTCAAAGAACCAGCTCTTGGTTTCATTGTTTTTTTCTATTTTTTTTTTTTTTTTTTTAGTTTCTATTTCATTTATTTCTGTTCTGATTTTTATTATTTTCTTCCTTCTACTGATTTTGGGCTTTGTTTGCTCTTCTTTTTCCAGTGCCTTTAGATGCACTGTTAGATTGTTTATTTGAGATTTCTTGTTTGTTGAGGTGGGCCTGTATCGGTACAAACTTCCCTCATAGAACTGCTTTTGCTGTGTCCCATAAATTTTGGCATGTCGTATTTTCATTTTCATTTGTCTCCAGGTATTTTTTGATATCTCCTTTGATTTCTTCATTGACCCAATCGTTGTTCAATAGCGTTTTGTTTAATCTCCACACATTTATGGCCTTTCTGATTTTCTTCCTATAGTTGATTTCTTATTTCATACCATTGAAGTTAGAAAAGATGCTTGGTATTATTTCAATCTTCTTAAATTCATTGAGACCTGTTTTGTGGCCTAATATGTAATCACTCCTGGAGAATATTCCATGTGCATTTGAAAAGAATGTGTATTCTTCAGTTTTTGGATGGAACGTTCTGTATATATCAGCTAAGTCCGTCTGATCTAGTGTGTTGTTTAAGGCCTTATGTTTGGGTTCTTTTCTCTTAGCTTTTTGTGTATTTATTATAGATTTCTGGTTTGTGATTACCATAAGGTTCATATATAATAACCTATATTTACAGCAATCTATATTGGGTTGATGGTCCCTTTAGTTTGACCTCTTTCTAAAAGCTGTATTCTTTTATTCCTCTCCTCCCACATTTTCTGTTTTTGATATCGTTTCTAACCTCATTTTTGTGCACATGTTATCTGATACCCTCTTATCATGGAAATAGATAATTTTTTCCTACTTGTGTCCTTCTCTTTCCCCCTTAAATAAGTCCCTTTAGCATTTCTTGTAGAATTGGTTTCTTGGTGATAAACTTCTTTAATTTTTGCTTATCTGGGAAACTCTGTATCTCTTCTTCCATTCTGAATGATAACCTTGCCAGGTGGAGTATTCTTGGCTGTAGGTTTTTTTCCTTTTAGCACTTTGAATATATCATTCCACTCTCTTCTAGCCCGTAAGGTTTCTGCTGAGAAGTCAGCTGATAGCCTTATTGGGTTTCCTTTGTATGTAACTTGTTGCCTTTCTCTTGCGGCTTTTGGGATTCTCTCTTTATCTTTAATTCTGGACATTTTAATTATCATGTATCTTGGTGTGGGCCACTTTCAGTTTATCTTTTTTGGTGCTCTCTGTGCTTTCTGTACTTGGATGTCTGTTTCCTTCCTTAGGTTAGGGAAGTTTTCAGCGTTATTTCTTCAAATAGATTCTCTGCCCCTTTGTCTCTCTCTTCTCCTTCTGGCATACCTGTGACATGGATGTTAGTGTGCTTGATGTTGTCCCAGAGGTCCCTTAGACTATCCTCATTCTTTTTAATTCTTTTTTCTTTTATCTGTTCAGCTTGGGTGATTTCCTCTAGTTTTTTGTCGAGCTTGCTGATCCGTTATTCTGTATCATCTACTCTGCTATTGAGTCCCTCTAGTGAAATTTTCATTTCCATTATTGTATTCTTCATTTCTGATTGGTTCTCTTTTATATTTTCCAGTTCTTAGTTAACATTCTCACTGAGTTCGTCCATTCTTCTCCCATGATCAGTGAGCATCCGTATGATTTTTTGTTTGAACTCTTTGTCAGGTGGATTGCTCATTTCTGTTTCATTTAGTTCTTTTTCTGGGGTTTTGTCCTGTTTCCTTACTTGGAACGTATTCCTTTGTTTCCTCATTTTGCCTCGTTCTCTATGCTTATATCTCTGTATTAGATAGATCAATTATGTCTCCCGACCTTAGAGAGAGATACAGAGACATGTACATCTCTATGTAAGAGATGCCTTATGAGGCCCAGCCATGTGCTTCCCTCTTGTCACCAGTTCCAAATGTTCCAGGAGTGCCCCCTGTGTGGGCTGCATGTGTCCTTTTGCTGTGGCAGGGCTGCTCTTGCTGCAGGTGCCCGGGGAGGCTGGGCTGGCCAGCTGGTTGTAATGCTCAGCTGCATGTGGCTGCTATGGACACTTCATTCACTTTATCAGGTGTGGGGGGCCCCAGCACAGTTAGCTGCAAGGCCTAATGGCACATTCCTGTTCCAGTTTTGCTGTTAAGTGAGTAGGCCCCCAGTGTGGCTGGTTGCGAGGCTCAGGGGCTTACAATTGCTATAGGCCTTTGGCCTGCAAGGCTCTTTTCAGCTCTCTCAGGATTGCAGCTGAGTGGGGCTGGCCCCGGGCACGGGAGCACCCAATTGCTTCAGGCTTTGGAAGGTGTGCCGATCCCCTATGTGGCTGTTTGAGAAGCGCAAGTCTGCTGCAGCTGACAAGACCCACTGCTCACAGGGCCACACACCCCGTCAACACAGTCCTGCCCTGTGTGTGTCCCCTGATGCCCTGAAGTGGACCCAGTCATCCCACTGCAGAGGCCCCACACACTCCACACACTCCTTGCACAGGCCCTGCCCTGCATAAGTGGACCCACTTGCCCAGCTGTGGAGGATCCAGACACCCAGCCTATGCAGGCCCATCAGTTGCCCGAGGGCTTGCTGTGGGGTGGGGCCAGTCCCTAGGGCAGGCTGCCTGCTCTTGTTGAACTGGATTAAATTGATGCTCTAGTGGATGGGGAAGACCCCTCCACTAACAGTCCAGGGGAAGAACTCCAATGGCATCTGCCAGTGCCTGTGTCAGTGTGCCTGAAGGAGGTCACAATAATGGCTGCTGTCAATGTCTCAGTCCTGGAGAGGTCTCACCTGTCACTGAGATGCACCAAAAGCCTATCAGGTGAGTCTCTTTTCACCAAAGGACAGTGCACCTTTCTTTCTGGTGATTTTAGGTTGCTTTCTGAAATGGGTGAATTTGTGCATGAGCCCTTTAAGAGCTGGCTTTTTTCCCCTTATGTTTGATAGCTTTTCTGCGAGTATTCCCCGTTGTTGTTAGCAGCCAACAAAGCCAGATATTACAACATTTGTTTTGGTTGTGCTGGTACCAAAAGATGCTTATAGTGCTAACGTTCCCCCGCTCAGGTCCCACACTCCTCCAGGGAAGGCTGCGTACCTTTAGATTGCTCCCGGGCTGCCGTGAAGTGCTGTGGCTTGCAAAGCTGGCTTTTTTTTTTCTCTCCAGGAAGGAATTTCTGCCTCTTCCACCTCAGTCAGGACTGTTCCTTGTTGCAGGGGTTCTTTTTATCCAGTTTTCAGTTCTCTCTCAGGGGTCATTGTTCCAAGAGTAGCTGTAAATTTGTTGTGTCCATGGGAGGAGGTGAGTTCAGAGTCCACCTATGCCACCATCTTGACCAACCTCCAGAATGTGAGATTTTTCAGTGCTAAAACTGGGAGAATCCTAGGCAAACCAGAATAGTCACACCAAAGGCAAGCAACAAAAGGTATGACAATATTGGTAACATATCTCTCGGACAAAGGGCTTGACAACTGAGACCCCTTGCATCCACATAGTTTAATCTTCAGGATTGAAAATAGACCACTTACAATTTCTTCCTGAAAACTTTTGCTAAGAAAAATAGGACTGTAAGCCAAATAATTTCACTGCTTGCTTCAGGAAGTTCACAAAAACTAATTTTTTCAAACATATATTGCTCATCTGGAAAAACAGCCTCTTTCTCAAGACAATATGTTGGTCATCTGATCAAAAAGCTGACATGAAATAAGCATTTACTTATGAAGGATTTCTTCAAGACCCTTGCTTTGTTGTGTTCACCAATCCTAAAATACTGTGTCATGAATTTTTCCCAGTCTCAATCAGATATCTGTATGGAAAGATTCTCCTTAAAATACTTGATCTCAGATATGAAAACCTCATGGATATCTACTTCCCCTTTCTGAAACTTAAGACTGTTGGAGTGGTACTCTCTACTACTGTGGTAAGTTAATACACTTGGCTTTGCTTGATCATCAGATTATTCTAGCAGACTTTTAGAAGAGTTGGCGGTTGACAAGCCTCTCATAGAATATATAACGAAGTCCTACAAATATAAGAAAAATATAAGACCAGCCAATTAAAAAAATTGGCAATAGTTTGAGCAAGAAATTAACAAGAGAAAATATGAAAATAGATAACTAACATGAAAAGGGCCCCACTTCATTAGACATTAGGAAAATGCATATTAAGATCATCCAACAGAATGCTCAAATTAAAAAATGTTGGGGAAGAACATTTATACACTGCTGTGTATTTATACACTGGAGTGTAAATTGGCATTACTATGTTGGAAGATAGTTTGGTATTATAAATAAAAAATGGCTATTTGTATATTCTAAGATCCAGAATTTCCACTCCTAAGTATAAACCCCAAAGAAATGATGAATCTGTACACTAAAAGACAAGCACAAGAATATTAATAGCAGTATTATTTGTTACAACCCCAAATATACATCAATGATAGAATAGAGGAAGTATTGTATGTTTATACAATATAATAATACATAGCAATGGAAATGAATGAACAACAGCTATATGCAGCAATATGGATTAATCGAACAAACAATATCGAGAGACAGAAATTAGTCACAAAAGAAGAGCTATTGTGTGATTCTATTAATATAGAGTTCAAACAGTCCAAAACTAATCTCTAGCATTAGAAATCAGGATAACGGTTAGGTTGTTTTATTTCTTGGTCTAGGTGATGGTTACACAGGTGTGCTCACTTAGTAATAATTGAGACGTCCACATTTTATCCACTTTTCTGTATGTTTGTGTTTCAGTTATCTATTGCTAGGTAACAAACCATCCCAAACTTAGTGGCTCAAAACAAGAACAATCATTTATTTTTTCCATAAATTCACAATTTGTCTCTTTTGCTTGCTGTGGGCTGGCTTGAGGGTGAGGGTGACTTGGAAATCACCTGAGGTCTCTCACTCACACACCTAGCAGTTAACATTGGCTATTGGTTTGGACCTCATCTAGGGCTACACAATGGAACTCCTACAAGTGACCTTTCCACACAGCCACACTGCTTTCTCATAGCATGGTGGGGGCTTCTGAGAGTAAGCATACTGACAGAACAAGGCAGATATGCATGACATTTTAATGAACCTACTGACATAACATCACATACACAGTATTCCAATGGTCAAGGCAATTACAAAAGTCTATCCAAGTCCAACAGGAGGGGCATAGGCCCCACTGCTCGACATGAGGAATGTGAATGTCACTTGTAAGGAGAATATGTGAGATAGAATATATTATTGTGGCTTTATTTGGAAAATAAAATTTGCAACAGTGTGTTATAATTTAATAAGCATCATAGTAAAGACATCGCAAGCTTAAAAAATCTAAAATAGCAACCTCTGGTGATTACTAAAGTGGAGGGAGTCCACATGATAAGCAATACGTCCAAGGGAGAATGTAGTACCTGTGGAATCTGGAGCTATCAACTCTCACAAATTAACTCGCTTATTTATTTGTTAATAACTCATTGAGCGTTCAGTGTTTGCCAAGTCCTGGGGGATATAAAAATGAGTAAGACAGGGTGCTTGCTCTTAAGGAACTCATGTAATAAGACAAATAACTTCACCATAATTTTAATGCTACTATTTAACTTTTGGGGCATGCAGGGGGCTGGCACAGTAGTTAACTCTTGGAAGAGTTGGGCTCTGATTGAAGGCATGTTAGAATAGTTCCTATCACATCGTTTTCCAGTGAATGTTGCCTACTTTTCATGTGGCCTAGGTATGTTCATTGTCTGTTTGAATCTGGTGTGTGAATCTGCCAATCACGTGCTCCTAGTAGGCCCCATTATTGCTATTCACATTATCATTGATTTAAATAACCCTGGTGCTTGGCTTCTCAAGGATACCGCTCTGGAGGGTGTACAGATTTAGCTAGAATTAAAGTAAACTGGGGCAGTGTATTTGGTTATGGAATATAGCAATGTGCCCTACTAAGGGCAGCTTCTCTGTCAGGGGAAAGCTATATTTAACTCACTCTTTTTTAATTGCTTTGATGTAGTTCTATGAGCATTGAAATTTAATCTCATAGGAACCTTTCTCTTTTTATAGATCCCAGGCCTTTCTCAGGTTTTAAAAAAAATGCATTTACCTCATTTTAGCCAAGAAAAGTACTCCATCATGCAAAAGAATAGTAACAGGAAATATATTATTTTTAAATGATATATGTTTCAACAACATCTAAAACATGAAATAGATAAGTGAATAAATATTGATAAGGTTAGTGTATTTGCACGTCTATTTCCTCTTTTACAAATCTCTATGAAGATGGAGCACAAAGCATATTTGTGTAAACTTGGAACAGTAGCTACAAGGGTGTCATAAATAAAGTGGGTCACGAAGATTTTCAGAATATGTATACAGTATTTATATCTCTGTGTTTATATTCATGACATAGACAATATGAGTATGATGGCCCGTTTGTAGAAATCGATTTGCACAGTGCAGGAGCATCTTCAGTTGGGAGTTGGTGTGACCACCTCTGTGGAATATTTGGGAATCTTCAGAGATCGTGCAGAGTAACCTGCTAAAGGACACAGACACCCAGAGTGAGATATTGGAGCTTGCTTGGAAGAGTGTGTGGTGGTTCCTCCCACCAAAGTAAAACTTTCTCATCTGCCTGGAAAACTGCAGTGACAGGAATTTCACGTTTCATTACATCACAAAGCACCCTTCCCGCTCCCCCAGTTCTTTCCATTGTTGGAGCATTCCTCTTTGGTCTGAATCCAAATCTTCTTGCCAATTATTTCTCTTTAGATCTATAAGTAAAAATCTATCTTAAGATGGATTAAGGATCTGCCAGCTTTTCAAATGTTTGAAGATAATTCTCATGTTTACTTATCCAGAGGAAAACATTTCTATATTTTTCAGCCACTCTCCATATAATATTTTTTAGACTTTTCTATTGCTTTTTCACAGTAGATTCATTACTACTAGATAGATTCTTTACTCTCTGGTAAAACAAAGTGCCTACTCTAGGTATTGTGGGAGGTAAGTATTTTCATTTCATTTTCGCAGTAATCTTTTCAGGTAGATATTGTGAACCAGGAATATGAATGACAAGGTTAAGCAACTTGCCAAAAATCGCAGAGCAGTGAGTGGTAGAGCTGGTGTTCCAAGCGGAGCCTTTAACTTCGTCTTAAGGTGTCTCCACTTCTCCACGGCTGCCCCAGGAGAGAATCACCGTCTGTAAGATACTGACTAAAGGATCAATGTGGTTAGATCAGCAGTGCTCACACTTTAGTGGGCACCAGAGTCATCTGAAAGGCATTTTAAAATACAGATTTATGACTCTTACCACAGAGTTTCTGATTCAGTATGTTTGGCTGAGGCCTAAGAATTCTCTTTGCTAACAAGTCTCCAGGCGATGCTGATACTGCTGGTCTGAGAACCACACTTCAAGAACCACTGATTTAGAGGGTTCCCCAGTGCTCGTCTGCAGGACTCTGTGGTCAGAGGAACACTCTGGTGATTAATAGGAAAATAGAAAGCAGTGCCTTCTCCAGGAAGCCTATCTAGAGGTAGTAATTCCCCTCTGCCCTGTATGCCTCCCTCCAACTTCCTCTCCCTGCCATGCCCGCAGAGTATTACCCTTCTAATTCCATAATCCACTGTGCATATCTCTGTTATGGCATTTATCACAATGTAGGTAAACAGTATTTTCTCCCTTTCCTCCTATTAGATAGGGGAGCTCTTGAGGGCAGAGGCTACATTATTTCTCTCTGTACCCCTGACATCTAGCGAAGTGTCTGATGTTCAGCAGACACTCAATAATTTTAGAATGAATGATGGAATAAATATGGCACAGTAATTACATTTGTAGGTATCAGAAAGCTATGAAAATAGCTGGGATGTCTTTGATAACATAAAAATTCAAAAAAGAGTTGAACGATGTGGGCTGAAATGAAAGAGAAAACATCATAAAGAAAATGCAAAATTCGAGTTGAGGTTCAAAAGGCATTTTCATAGTCTTTGTTGAAGTTGACGTGAAAAAGTCTTAGGGGTTTTAGTTAAATCTCAGTTCAATATGAATAATGGTATGAAGTAGCTACTAGAACAATTAATAAACCATGAGGCTTATTTATAGAGTATTTATATTTAGTACAGTCATATTATTTGCTACTTTTTAATTAAAAGACAATAGCAACATTTAAAAGAAAAGAGCCTAGTAGGATAATGGGTTTACATTCCTAGTACCTCCTTATTATACTGAAGCCAGATTGTTTGTAAAGTTATGTGCCACATAACAATGTTTCAGTCAATGACGGACCACATACACAACAGTGGTCCCATAAAAGTAGTACCGTGTAGCCTGGGTGTGTAGTAGGCTATGCCATCTAGGTTTGTTAAGTACACTCTATGATCACACAACCACGAAATCGCCTAAGGACACATTTCCCGGAAAGTATCCCCATTGTTAAGTGATGTATGACTATGTAGTCTTTTGTTTGATCCTATTTAAATTTTACTTCAAGAAGATTTCATTGATTTTTTTAAGTTTGAGAGCTGCAAACTTTTAACTGTAGCTTCCCTTTTCTTTGTCTAGTTTGGAGGAAGGTGCAGCCAATTTTTTATTATAGTATTCACTATTGAAACTTGATTTCCATTGTTCATGCCTCTTTTCACCAACTCCTAATATTTTGAAATGGATCTCTTTTGAATTTAAAGTTTATAAATTTAATCTTAGTCCAGGTAAGAGAATTATTGAAGGAAAGAATGGTTTAAATGAAAATCATTCCTTCATTTCCAGCTATCCATGTAGAATTAACTAATTTCCTACTCGAAGGAAAAAACCTGATAAATTTTTTAGGAAATGTTGACTTTAAAAGTAACTGACATTTAAAATTGAAAAAGAAAAGGTCTTAGTTTCAGAAAAAAAGTTAAAAATGGAATAAAAAAATGGAAAAATTCTAGCTAATTGACTGCTCCCTCTCTGAATTTGGATTGGGATCATTAAAACAAATGCTAGCGATAAGTTGACACTCTTTTCTCTTTTATGACATAATTCTATTCCTATTTTTCTTATGTTTCTCTGACCACTCACTCTCTATTTTCTTTGCTGGACGTTTACTTACGGCCTACAAATCTTCCCTCCGTGTAGTTATTCCCAAAGCCTCAGTTCTTAGCTCTCAGTTCTTCCCTTTCTAAAGTCTCCTTCAGCAAGAATCCTTTCCCATCTGTACTTTTTTATGACTTTAACTCTCACTATTTTATAGCTAATTTTAATGCATAATATCCAATTCCATTTATCACCTCAAAATCAATCCCATATTTCTAGCTGTCTACTTAGTTCCACAGGAATGTCCTGTCAATACCTCAAACTTACTGCTTTTTCAAATGGGATACACTATCTTTCTGCTCCAATCAGATTTCCTTCCTAAATTCTCTGGCTATCTCAAAGCACAATCATTCTCACAATCACTTAAATTTAAACTTCTACATTAAGTTTGAAATATTCTCTTTTTTCATCCAAATCCTATTACTGTTAATTTCAAAGACTACCTTTTTCTCTTCAATTCCCATGGCTATTGCCCTAGTCCCTGCTCTCCTTGCTGGATATCTCAGTTATTGCCTCACTGTTTCCCTTGAGTGCAACCAATCTATCCCCCAAATCCACAGCAACACCTCACTGCATCCTGTGTGCAACTGACGGGTGCACGGTTCGGCAATTTACTCAAGTCAGGAATTTGGAGTTGGAACTTCAAGTGATAGATGAACAAAAGATCACGTTGGATTGGGATGGCTGAGTTTTGTCCACATGTATACAGGTGACAGGGCTAAAGGGTTCCAAGAGAAGGAAGAATATTAAGCCACATAACAGAGAGATGTTGGGCCAAGTCAGCGTGACGCCCTGAGAGATGGAGAGAGGAGCTTCACTTGCTGACCTTCCAGTCCAGCTTCCAGGTGGCTTTACCTACTTTCTTGTCCTGAGATGTTAGTGAACTTGCAGCTCGTATTCTGGCAATAAGTCTCTCTCAGGTTAACTGGATTGAGATTTTGTTTCTTGTGAACAAACACGTCCTTATCCAGATACCACCTCCAATCATCTTCTTAGTTCACATCATTAAAGCTAAGATCTAGGGATTTAAATCATTCCTGCATATATCTGCTAGATTAATATTCCTAAGTAAATATATCAGACTCCTGTAAAAAATCTAACCCTCTAGAAGCACCCTTCTAAAAGTTACAAAAATCAAAGCTCCTCTTCCTGGCTTATATTCCTCAGAAAATATAGATTCTGCTTTACATGTCTAATATAATTTCTCCTTTTTACCAATAAAAATTCCCCACTTAGGCTGATTTGTCCCAGAAATGCCGTGTTCATTCCTCATTCCATGCCTTAACCAACAATGTTGCCTTCATTTGTAATGTTTTCCCATTATCTCCCCCATCTGTCCAGGTCCTACCTGTTAATTCTACACCTTTGGTCTGATAAAGCTGCATGCTCCAACAAGCATACATCTAGCAAATGCCCACTCATTCTTTAAAACTTAGCTCATGCATTATCAGATTTGGAAAGCTTTTCCTGACTCCTCTACTTCAACAATCCTCTCCTATTTCTATTATTGTTCTAATATTGCATTAATATCACTTGTTTATGTATTTATCTTTCCCAGAATAACTGTGTGTGCCATGAAGTCAAGTAAAAATGTCAACTTTATATCAGAAAATTACCCAGTGCTTGATAGAGAGTTCTTAGTAAATGAATGTTAAATGAGCGAACGAATGAATGAATGAACGTCTGCCTTTTAAGACACAGGTTAAGCCCAACCTCCCTAGTGAGGTTTTCTTAGATTATTTTCAGTGTTTGCTGATGTCCTTTTCATCAACAATTACAGATTTTGCTATACAATTTAGTACCCAATTATATACATTCTTATTTTTTAATTTGTTTTATATTTTAATCTTCTCCGCCTTAATCAAGATAGAAATTCTTGAATGTCAGGGGACACACCATTTTCTTATTCTGTGTTTCTGACACTGCTTAGTAGGGACAACATGTTGTTCATATCTGCTGATTATAATTGTTTAGAAACTACATTTCTGAAAGAATTAGAGATGGTGTCTTACATAGTTTTGCTAGAAGCTTTTCAGCAGATGTATCTTTACTTCATCTCAAATAAAAGGTACACTCTCCAAAAAATATTGTTCCTCATTTGGAAGGCAGAGTAATGTCTCTTCCTCTCTGTATCTGATCTTTCTTTTTTCTCCTTTGGCAGTGATTTTTATTGTAGTACGTCCTTCCCAAATGCCAGCCCAGTTGGTGAGCATATTCCGCTGCTTTATTTCATATAGTTAAGCCTCTGATTTTGTTGAAATACTGTGAAAATATAGGAAAGACTTGTTTTGCTTCATTCCAATTTGAAAAATGTTCATGTTTGTCCAAAATCTACCTTCTTTGTCAGATGCTCATTTTGATACTTGAGAATTTTGGCTAGAACTTCTGCGGGTACTAATCTGAGAGTGCTACCAAAAGGTAGGAGCTAATTAAAAAACAAAAATAAAATATAAAAACCAAAATCAAACAGAGCTCCTTCACTTTAACCAATGTTCTTTAAATGATAATTTTATGCTGTTACCTAGAGTCATGAAAAATAAAGAATTTTTTTAAACAAGAGCAACTAATGCAATTTCTATTAATTGAATTAAGATTAAGTATATTAATCTAACTTTGAGAAAAAATAAAAGATTGACTTCATAATTTTAAATCAGAAATATTTTAAAAGTCAACAGAAATATCCCTTGCATAATTACCTAGCATAATTGGAGCTAATTTGTAATGAAAATTTTCAGTTAAAAACTACCCATTAGAGAGAGAAAAATTCATCCTAATTCATGTAAGATATAGTTAGCATTATAATGAGACTTGAAAAAATTTGGGGCCATTTTAATAATCTTCCTCTTTCCCCATATTTATAAATTTAAAGGTAACCAGACACTTAAAAATAATCTTTCTCTGGTCTTTCTAAGTGAAAGGATGTCAAGGCATCACCATTTGGATTGCTGCTGCAGTGGCACCGTAACTGTAGCAACCGTATGCTGATGAACCAGCTTCTATCAGGAATGTGTTTTAAAAACTCCCATGAGGCTTCAGCAGCTTGGTAAGCCAAAGGGGAACATATTTCAAATTAATTGTTCCCATTTTATGTGATAAAAAAAAAATCAGCCAGGCTCCTCTGTGACAATCCTGCTTTACTGTGTCAGTAATGAAACCACACGTTTAATTGACAAGTGACAGTTCCTTGCTGTTCTGTTTCCTTTGCTATTCATTATATTATCAGTGGGTGTCTGTGGTGCTGAGAATGCCTATGGTGGCAGAAAGATAGTGTAAATATGGTCAGTTCTGTTAGTGTACTGAACAAGGGTCCCTTCCTTTACCTGATAACATTGTGCCTGATTGATTGTTTATATCTTGAATTTTAGTAAATGGAATTATATTTTTTATGTGCTAGGGAGTTTGATTTCTAAGTTAAAATCATGTCATGGCCTTTTGTAAAGGAGAGGATCCCTTTGTATTGCAAATAATTGGTCAGGGGGAAAGAACAGAATTGTGAATTAGCAGGGTTACACTTGAGGAGAACTAGGAAATCTAGCTAGAGCTCAACCACTATCTAGCTTTATCACCTAGGGAAAACACAAAATGAACATGATAGTCTGTAAAAATCTTGCTTCTAACCTCTATGCAAGAGATCTAAATTTTTCGGAAACAGAGATTTTAAGTTATCAAAATTTTAAAAGATATGTTTACCTGTAATAGACTATATAATAAAAATATAAGGTTGGTTTTTGCATAGGATGTAGTTGGAAAGAGTGTTGCTCCCTCACTAACAATAAGAAAAATCCAGATAAAATACAAATTCCATTTTTTTGAAACTATCAGAAAGCTGATGTACTTGAGGTGAATGAAGTAGCCTCAAATCCAAAGAGGATAGACCAACAACCACCCCCCACTAAGGATAAATGGGACATATGGACTATCTCACCTGTGGCAGGACATGGTAGGAAGAAAGACCACTCACTACACAAGAGGTAAGAATGAATCAGCTAAAATTTTAATGAACTATTAAAGGCTGAGTTTTAGCTAGTGTGGCAGTATATAATCCCTGGGAGCCTCAGACAGGAGAGGAGTTTGCAGCCCTCTCACTGGCTCTTTTCCAAGGACTATTACCAGGTGTTCATGAAAAAGATTGGTAGGACATGAGAGAGGGTCAGAAATCTCTGTCACACCCAGGACACAAGTAAAGAACCAGTGTTACTGGGAAAAGATAGAGAAAAAAACTCCTTACTCCTGGATGAGGGGCAGGCAAGAGGGCTGAGCCTACACTGCTACCAATAGAGGTCTCCTGCCTCTATTGGAGGGGTAGAAAACATACTCAAAGAATCACGCACAAAGAACCATGACAGATACAAAGCAGAGTTTGAGTGCCATGGGGAGGAGGAACAACAACATTGAGAAACCCCACCTCAAGGCTCGGACACACAGTGCTTCCCTAAGATTGGGACTCAACCAGGACAACAGAGCCCCCTCTCTGTCAATATAGCAAGCTACTGCAGCCTACCACTGTTGCCTACCACTGAAGCAAGGGCAAGAGATTGGAGAGAGGCCACCCCTAACCCTGTGGCAAAGGTATAAAGAGATGGTTGAAGATGAAGGTGGATCATAAACATTGAGAAAAACCCTATAGCAATCCTACCTCCCAGTCTACACTCAGGGCATCCTGGAGAATTGAGGCCTTGGAGCACTGAAGATAATCATAGCAATAACAAAACCCCAACTCAATTAAAATCCTGATCAGATTGACACAATCCCCTTCATTAACCGCCTGTAAAGAGCTATGCCCATTTGTGGGCATATATACTACTTACTCAAGTCTTTTCTAAACAAGATGTCTAGCATTCAATAAAAGGTTATAAGACACACTAAACAAACAATCCATTATCAAGAGACAACGTAATCAATAGAACAAGACTTGGACATGATCCAGATATGAAAATTGAGACAGAAACTTTAAAATAACTATGATTGATATATTAAAGGATGTAGTGAGTGAAAGTGATGGGGAATTTCAGCAGAGATAGACAGAATTATCAGAAATAGCCAAAAGGAAATGCTATTTTTACAACCCTTTGATATCAGAGATAAAGAATGTCTTTGGCCTGCTCATCAATTGACTTGACACAGACAAGAAGAAATCAGTGAACATGAAAAGAATAGAAACACCTAGTTTGAAACACAAAGGGAAAGTAAAACAAGCAAACAAAAACAACACAACAACAACAAAACAGAAGAGATCCTCTAAGAGCTGTGAGACAATATCAACTGGTCTAACATTTGTGTAATTATAATCCCAGAAGTAGGAGAAAGAGCACAGAACAGAAGAACTATTTGAATAAATAATAGTCTAGACTGTTTTTCCAAAATAAAGACATTAAACCACAGATCTGAGAGGTGCCGAGAATCACAAAAAAAGAATTTAACACACACACATTCAAACTAGACACATTATATTAAAACTGCTGAAAACCAAAGATAAAATTAAAATCTTGAAGGCAGCCAGAAGGGGGTAAACATGTTACATACAGAGATACAGAGATAAAAATGACTGTATACTTCTCATCAGAAACTACACAAGCCAGAAGAAAATTGAGTGAAATTCTTAAAGTTCTGAAAGAAAATCCCTGCCAATTCAGAATTCTATACCAATGACAATATCTTTCAAATGAGAAGGTGAAGTAAAGAATTTTTAAGACAATCTCAAATTGAGAGACTTTATTGCTATCAGACTTGTACTAGAGGAAATATTAAGGAAAGCTCTTCGGGCAGATACCAGTCAGAAACATGTATCTACAAAAAGAAATGAAGAATTCCAGATATTGTAAAAATTGAAGGTAAGTATAGAAGATATTTTTCTTCTTTTTAGTTGCTGTAAAAGATAAGTGATTTTCTAAAGAAAAATAGTAATATATTGTGGTATTTACAACATATGCAAAATTAAAATGTATGACAACAATAGCACAAAAGATGGGAGAAAGGAATTGGAAGCATACTGTTGCAAGGTTTTTACACTATATTTGAAGTGGTATAATATTATTTGATGGTAGACTGTTATAAGCTAAAGATGTATATCGCCTAGGGCAACCACTGAAGCAATTAGAAATGGATATATAAATAAGTCAATAATGAAGATAAAATGGAATCATTAAAAAACACTCAATCCAACAGTAGGCAGAAAAAAAAAAAAACACATGAAAAAATGGAAAACAACTAGCAAGATGGTAGATTTAAATTTAACTGTGTTGATGATTACATTAAATGATCCCAAGTACTCAAATTAAAAGGCAGAGATTGCCAGATTTGGGGAAGAGGGTAGGCAGGACTCACTTCAACAAATTCATTTAAATTATAATGACATAGATAGGCTAAAAGTAAAAGCATTAAAAAAGATAAACCATGCAAACACTAATTAAAACAAAGCAAGAGAGGCTATATTATTATCAGATAAGTTAGATTTCAGAAAAAGAAATATTTCCAGAGATAGAAGTCATAGTACTTAGTCATAAAATGGCCAATTCACCAAAAATGCGTAAAAATCTTCAATGTTTATGTATTTATAAGACAGCTTCAAAATACACATGGCAAAAAGTGATAGACTGAAAGGAGAAATAACAAAAATACAATTATTATTGACTATTTCACCACTCTTCTTTCAATCATCAATAGAACAAGCAGACAAAATATCAATAATGATGTGGAAGACCCGAACAACCAACATTAGCAAACTGAGATTTGTAGAACACTCAACTCAACATCAACAGCACACATTCTCAAGTACACATGGAACATTGACCAGGATAGGGCACATCCTGGACCATGAAAAACCTCAGCAAATTTAAAAGAATTGAAATCATGCAAAGTATGTTCTCTAACCATATTAGAATTAAATTGAAAATTAATGAGAAAGCTATCTGGATAATTCCCAAATATTTGGAAACTAAACAACATACTTCTAAATAATTCACTAGTGAAAAAGAAAGTTACAAGGAAAAGTAAAATGTTTTGAATTTTACAGAAATGAATACACAACATAACAAAACTTGGGAGAGATATCTAAAGAGATATGTAGATAGCCTTAAATGCTTATGCTTGTACTAGAAATGAAGAAAGGTCACAAATAAATGATTTAAGCTTCCACATTAAGAACTAGAAAAGAAAGAGCAAAATAACCCCCTCCAAAAGCAGAAAGAAGGAAGTAATAAAGACAGGAGCAGAAATAAATTAAATTGAAAACAGTAAAAACAATAGAGAAATTCACTGGAATCAAAAGCTGGTTCTTTGAGGAAATTAGTAAAATTGATACACCTTTAGATCCGAGTTTGTCAACCTTAGCACAATTGAAATTTGGGGTTGGACAATTTTTTGTTGTTAGAGGCTCTCTTCTATAGGATATATAGCAGCATCCCTGGCCTCTAACCACTAGGGGCCTGTAGCACCTCCACCCAATTTGTAACAATTAAAAATGTCTCCAGACATTGCCAAATGTTCCTGGAAGGCAATACCACCCCTAGTTTAGAGTCACTGGTCTAGACAGATTGATCAGAAAAAAAAGTAAAGAAGATACAAACGACCAATATCAGGAATGAAAGATGGATCACCACTACAGATCTTACTGATATTAAAAAGAAAATAAGGGAATATGAAAACAATTTTATGACAATAAATTCAATATCTTACATGAAATGGACAAATTCTTTGAAAGACACAAGCTACCAAATTCACTAAATAAGAAACAGATAATCTGAATAGTCCTATTTCTATTCAAGAAAATTCTTGGCCCACGTGACTTCACTGGCAAATTCTACCCAGCATTTAAAAAAGAAATAATACCAATTCTACACACACTCTTCCAGAAAATAGAAGAGTAGGAAACACTTCCCAATTCATTTTTATGAGGCCAGCATGACCTTGATAGAAAAACCGGTTAAAGACACTGCAAGAAAATAAAACTACAAACTCATATGCACCATGAACACAGACACAAAAATCCTCAATAAAATATTAGCTAACTGAAACCAGCAATACATTAAAAAGATACACATCATAAAAAAGTGGGGTTTATTCTGGAACTATAAGGTTAATTCAACATTTGAAATCTATCAATACAATTTACCCTATCAATAAACAAAAGAAGAAAAATTATATGACCTATCTCAATAGATAAGAAAAAACCTTTTGACAAAGTCAACATACATTCATTTGGGAAAAAACTCAGAAAACTAAGAAAAGAAGAGAAATTCTTCAAGATGATAAAAGGCATCTACAAAAATCCTACAGCTAGCATCATATTCGATGGTGAAAGACTGAATGCATTCCTTTTAAGATTGCGGATAATGCCAAGATATCTGCTCTCACCTCTACTGTTCAACACTGTACTCTTACCCACTGTAATAAGGCAAGAAAATTAAATAGAATATTTACAGATTGGAGAAGAATTAAAACTGTCTTTATTCACAGATGATATGATCATCTAAGTAGAAAATTCCAAAAAGTCTACAAAAAAGTCTACCGGAACTAATAAGTGAGTTTAGCAGACTTTAGGACACAAAAGCAACTGCTTTGCTATATACTAGCAATGAAAATTTGAATTTATATTATAGCAGCACTGCCATTTATAATAGCATCAAAAACATTAAGTACTTATATATAAATATAACAAAACAGAATATGTACAAGATTTGTATGCAGAAAACTTCAAAACTGAGCAGAGAAATCAATGGACATCTAAATAAACAGAGAGATTTACTATGATCATGGTTTGGAATATTCAATATTGTTTACACATCAATTCTTCCCAAATTAATCTATATTCAGACTTTGTATAGAAATTTACAAGCCAGTTCTAAAATGTATATGAAAAACAAAGGAATTAGAATAACCAAAACAATTTTGAAAAAGGAGAACAAATTTGGGGCATTCAAACCATTTGATTTCAAGACTCACTATAAATCTACAGTGATCAGTACAATGTGATAATGATGAAAGAATAAACAGATAAATGAAATAGAATAGAAAGTTGAGAAAGAGACCCACACAACTTATTTGCAACAAAGGGGCCAAGGCAATTCAGTGTAGAAAAATAATCTTTCCAGCAAATGATGCTGGAATAATTACATATCCATATGGAAAAAAAGAAAAAGAAAAAAGAACTCAGATTCCTATCTCTCACTATACACAAAAATGAAGGCAAAATGGACCATGGACTAAAGTGTAAAAGCTAAAACCATAAAACTTCTATGAAAACAAAGAAGAAAATCTTTGGGACCTTGTGTTAGGCCAGAACTTATTTATTAGATAGGATACAAAAACATGAATCATAAAAGAAAAAATTGATAAATTGGACTTCATCACAATTTTATCTTTTGCTCTTTATAAAACATGTTAATAAAATGAAAAAGTCAGTCATACATTGGAAGAAAATATTTATTAAACATCTACCTGATAAAAGACTTTGGATACTCTAGTATATAAATAACTCTCACAACTCAATAAAAAAAGAAACAACCCAATTTAAAAAATAGGCAAAAGATTTGAACCTATCCT
This sequence comes from Ceratotherium simum simum, assembly GCF_057802395.1. NCBI lineage: Eukaryota > Metazoa > Chordata > Mammalia > Perissodactyla > Rhinocerotidae > Ceratotherium > Ceratotherium simum. Next base: position 47,455,711 of record NC_141922.1, on the reverse strand, counting down.
TCACCAAAGAAGATACACAGATGGGGGGAAAAAAATCATGAAAAGATGCTCACCATCGTTGGTCATTAGGGAAATGTAAATTATAACAACAGCCCATCTATCCAAATAGCTAAAATAAAAAAATCTGATAATCCTAAGTGCTTATAATAATGTGGAGCAAGTGGAACTATCAAACACTGTCAGTGAGTACACAAAATTTTACTGCCATTTTGGAAAACAGTTTGGCAATTTCCTTTAAAGTTATGCATACACTTATGTATGACCCAACAATCTCACTACTATACTAGGAATTTACCCCAAAGAAATAAAAACCTATGTCCACACAAAAAATTGTACATAAATGTTTATATTGGCTTTATTCACAATGACCCAAATCTGAAAACAACTGAAATGTCCATCAGCTGGTGAATGAATAAGTCAACCGTAGTTAAGTCCATTCAGTGGAATACTATTTAGCAATAAAGAGTAAAGTACTGATGTGTGCAACAACATTGATGAATCTCAAATGTATTTAGAGAAAGAAGCCTGTCTCAAATGACTACACACTGTAAAATTTCATTTAGATGTCTTTCTGGAAAAGGCAAAACTATTAAGACAGAATGGATCGGTAGTTGCCAGGCTCATGGAAGAAGGAAATTGATTACAAAGGGGCACAAAGAAACATTTTGGAATGATGAAATGTTCTATCTTTTGTTTGCGGTGTTATGAACACAACTGTATGCGTTTGTCAGAATTCATAGAACTATACACCTAAAAATGTGACTTTCACAATGTGTACATTATATCTCAATAATCTTAAGTAAAAATAAGCTAAAGGTAGCTTATATAATGAAAGATCATTCTTAAGACTGAAATTTCCTTATTTCTGAAAATGAATTGTTGATATGTTGGCAGGTATAACTTCTGTTTATCTTGATTACAAATTTCCTGGAGTTTTTACAGATTCTTCAGTGACGTAGACTTAAATACAGACTAAAAGTAAATATCTTCCTGGATTTCTCTTCATTTTTCCTATCTTCCTTTCCCTGACTTTTAAAGATCACTTTACTGGAAAGAAATCTAAAAGATGTTAGTAGTGGTTGTTCTCTCTGCAGATGAGATTACAGGATTGCAGTATTTTAGTCTTTATATATTTTTATATTTTATAACTTAATTATAATTAACATGTATTATTTTCATAATCATAAAAACTTATTGAAATATAAAAATACTCAAAATTACCTTAAGATTACTCTTTGAAGATACCTGACTTTCTAGAGCTGCACGCACGCACATGCACGCACACACACACACTCTCTCTTGCAGCCACCTCCCTAATTTAGGTTGCTTCCTCAGGGGCTAACAGATGCTGGTCACTGAGCAGCTTTGCAACAGAAATAGGTCCTTTAAGCAGGCTGTGTTAACGTGGTACCTGTTTCTGACTTGTAAAGAATATATCTTCACCCATAATGTACACAATCTGTGTGAAATATAGCCTATTTTATGTTCAAATATATACACATACATACAAATAAAAACTCCCATAAGATCTAGGTTGCATTTTGTGTAATGTGTGTCGGCCATTCATAGCTCCAGCTATTTTTATCTGTCTCACACCATACTAAATAGACTTCACAGAGATGGTAGGAATATTTTTTAAATGACAGCTCTAATGAAAAACAAATGCATAGGATTATCTTAAAGCTGTCTTTTCTGTTATGAATGTATCACAATAAGAATCTGGAAAATTGTAAAATGCAGATACACCTAATCTCTACATCTACCTATCTATCTATCTACCTATCTATCTATCTATCTATCTATCTATCAATCATCTACCTACCTACCTATCAATCATCTATTTATATCTATCTATCTATCATCTACCTACCTACCTATCAATCATCTATTTATATCTATCTATCTATCTATCTATCTATCTATCTATCTATCTATCTATCTATCTATCTATCTCTATCATCTATCTGTCTATCTATCTAACTATCTATCTTTCATAATCTGTCTATCTCCCAAATTGTTGTTACTCAGGAACAAGCTGCTGCTAGCATTTAGGAGTATTTTCTTCCAGGTATTTCTCTCTATGCATAACTACTAACATACATTTCTAAACTATACCATATTTGCATTGTCTCTCTAGTACTTACATCGGTAAAATAAAAATGCAGCTCTATTCCTCTGCTACTCAGGGTATTTGAAAGCTGAAAATCTCTTCTTATCACATACTCTTCTTACTAGAAATAGTCAATGAACTAGAGAACACAGCTTGATAAGACCACGTGCCCTTTTCTCTCATTTATTTTATTTTTCCATTAATTTGCTAAATTTCCCAGGTTTACTAAGCTCCTTTTCAATTTCTCTCCTCATTGGTCTGTTATATCTAGGATTAGAAATAAGAAGGCACTAATGTTAGCAATCTTCCCACCTTCAATGTGACTAACCCCATCCATCAGAGAAGTGTTTTCTATTTAAATCAGAATTCTTGGGATAGAGTGTTTCCATTCCTTTCGAATTTTATTTTGTTTTTTAAATGGAGCTCCCTCTCCTTATTTTTTCCCTTTTTGTCCTTCTATTCTTTGGGAATCTCCTGATTCTTTTTTCCTTCCTATCTTATATCCACAGAACTTGCTCTACAGTTTTCCGAAGTTTTCACTTTCACTCTGTAGAATAATTTAAAACTGCACTGTTTCCTCTTCAAAAGTATTAACTCCACACAAAAAAGTAGAATTTCTAGATGAAAGAGAGGCAGACATAGGTATAAAAAGATACAAATCTTTTCCTTTTACTGAAAACTCCGAAGTTTTCCTTATGAACATGTAATTTTTTACTTGGCTCTTATGAGTAAAGATGCATTAGAAATGGAAATAACTGCACACCATTGAAAGAATTCCATTTTACTGCTAAATCAAAGCAACATTTACCTTTGCCGTTGAGGATGGACAGAGACCTCGCCTATACACTGATTCCTTTCATGACCTTCAAAAACAAAAAGTCAATTGCGTCACCTTGTAATAAAATGGGAAATCAAAGAGACAGGTCTTACATACTACCTTGAAGGTCAGCAACCACAATAAAAAAAACATTTTTATTAATGAATGTTTTCAAAAAATTACAGGGACAAAATAGACATAGAAATGACAGTATTAAGAAGAGCCTAGAACAAAAATTGTATATTAAATTTGAAAACAGTTACATGTCTCATTTTAAAAGTGGGATTTTGCTGCAGAGAGGAGCATCTGTCAAGTGCAGGCCATGTGGGATCCACAGCATCAAAACCTCCCTATTTTAGTGATTGCGTTTTAGTCGAGATTAAATAACAGAGAAGACAATGAAAGTCATCTCTTGCTTCTCAGAACTGTTAGTCAATGTTTCCAAAACCAATGTAGATGGAGAACTGGTGTATTTAAACAGATTTTTAAAATACCACATTTTGCTTTAAAATTGAGACCTTCCAGCAATACAATAACCTTTCCAAGGAATAACACTGGGAATCTGTTTTTGAGACATAGTTCTGAGGTTTGGTTGTGAGTTCAGCTCCTGATTACTGTACTTGTTTTTAATTGTATGGTGTAACAACTTGACTACTACTGTTGCCAGGGTCAGCTTGAGGTCTGTCTGTGTTGGCACCTCTGGCCTGAGTTCTACCTGCTCAAGAGTCTTGACTTCCTGTAGTAACGAAGACAACTTGGGAACTGATGGTCAGTTCCTCGGTGCTGGGACTGATACTCTTTCTGAACATGGAGGGATGTGAAGTCTCTTCCGCCTGGCCTGAGCATTCCAGGAGGGCAGGACTTTGCCAGACTGTAGAAGAGTCAGAGGCTCCGTGTCCTCCAACAGCATTCAGGATTAGTATCAGTAAGGAAGGGGGAGGGGATGTCTGTCAGTCAACATCCAGTCAGGAACAGGCGGCTCAGAAAGCAGTTTAACATGAGGAATTTGTCACAAAGGCATTAGAAGAGCTACAAGGCAGAGGAAGTGAGGTAACCCAGATATCACAAACTGCAGGAAGTCACCGCTTTCTCTGGGCTGGAGGGCCAAGGGAGAAAGTGGAGTCACTCGAGCCCTGGAACCGGAGCCACATGGAGCAGCCTGGAAGGAGCTGGGTCCCAGAGAGAAGGCTTGTCTGGCTGGCGCTGGAATCACCGAGGAGACCGGCCTCTGCAAAGATGCTGCCTGAAGCAAAAGGCGGGGACAAATCATCCTGCTTCATCTCTTTTGCAAGTACCTCCTACTGCCCACACCTAATGGAAAACCAGTCAGTAAGGGAGCCTTGAAAGTGTATTCCGCAGGGATCAGAGAGGGGGAGGGGCAGGGAGGAGAACTGAGGGCACACAGAAACAGGACCGAGAGGCTGTGGGTGGTATTACACCCACGGTTCCCAGGCCAGACTTTGGCTACTGTCTGAAGTTTATCCACAAGAGCTTATACCTGAAAGACCAAGGTTAACTTCTTGGTTACCAAAAGGTATCAGCCACAAGATTCAGGTTGTTTCAAAGAGTGGAAAATAAAGGAAAATTCTTCTTCCATTTAGGGCAAAAAAAGATGTGGTTCTTTAAGGAGCAGTGTGAGGTCAGTGCCTAGAAGGTGCAGAAGGAGGGGCAGCGGGGAGGACCACCAGAGCAGGCGCAGCAGCCGTGGAATGGAGCCAGGCTGCAGTCTTGGTAGCAAGTGGTACTAAGGACTGAAAGAGGAAGGCAGCAGAGATGTTGGCAGTTCATGCTTAGAAAGGCTCCGTCATAGCGGAAGGGACAATCTCAAGGCTGGCACAGGAAAAGCAGCAGCATGCATCCCCTGAAATCAGCAGAAAAGAAAGTTGGATGAGATTTCTCCGACCTGCTTGCATAAACTGGTAGGGTTAGAACTAGCCTTTGGGAAGTAGAGAATAGTCGCTGAAACCTGGGAGACTAAGGTTCTATTATGAGAACACATGTATATGGTGATAATAAGAAAAATAATAGAAATAATTGCTAGTGACTCTTGAGTACTTATGTGCTGGGCACAGTGCTGAATTAGTACAGTATCTCATTTAATCCTCACAACCATCAATGAAGTAGTTGTCTTCTTATCCTTACTTTACAGACAGGATAGTAAGGCCTCAAGTCAGGTCACATAGCTGGTAAGAGGCTGGTAAGAGGTAGACTGGAATTTGAACTTGGGCCTTCTGACTTCAGAGGCTTATTGTTCAACCACCATGCTCTGCTTTCCCGTATGTAATCTTTGTGGTGTGATTATATAATTTCATCAATCTTAATATGAGCTACACTATTAGTTCTTCTTTAAAAGGATAAATTTGGAAGATTTTCTAGGTCATGCACTTTATGGAAAGAAGGTTAAGTTTCTCAAGAAGCGTGCATTACCCCCAAAGGATAAAACAGGCCTTTATCAACTGACACACCTAGAAAGGGGGTTTTGGCCCTAATTTAATTTGGCCAGGTGCAGTCCATCTGGCTTTGCTTCCCACTTGACTTAGTCAGTAATTTGACTCATTGAGGCAGCTACACACACAGCCTACTACCTGTGAGCCCTCTTAAGAACAGAAATAAAAACTCTCCACAAATGTGACTGAGCTGATGAAAACAAGGAAGTTTCTGGTTAAAATGTACTGCCAATCCTTTCTCACACCATCTGAACTTACAATGCCAGGAAGGACGACTTTCACCTTGGTTAACAGGACGAACATTTCTTTCTGAGAAATCCAGTCTTCTGTAAAATGACTGAGAGATCCCAGAGATAAGCCCACATGGCTTGAACCTCTTTCCTCGCTTATCTTAATGAAGCAGCGATTTAGAATTTCAGTTCTGAAGCAAGTCAGAATATCACATCAGCAGCCAAATTTCAGCCAGTAGCAGGATGCTCTGGAGCTGCTCTCCTTTTTGGGGGAGAAAAACACATAAAAAGTTTTACTGTTCTTTACACCAAAGACACGTACCTTAGCTCCTTGTGTGTGCAGTTGAGCCCCTCATTTGTCTTAACCTTCATCTTTAAATTCAACAATAAAGATTTATTAGCGAGGATACAAAAATCGCAAAAGAAAAATTTGGTAAATTGGATTCCATTACAATTAACGTCTTTTACTTTGTCAAAAGACATTTTTAAGAAAACAAAAAGCAAGCCACACATTGAAGGAAAATACTTGTTAAACTCCTACCTAATAAAGGACTGGTATCCAGAATATGTTAAAACTCTCACGGCTCAATAATAAGAAAACAACCTGGTTTTTAAAAATGGGCAAAAGATTTGAACAAACTCGTCACCAAAGAAAATATGTAGATGGCAGGAAAAAAACAAAACACAAAAACAAACAAAACGCATGAAAGGCTGTTCAGCATCATTAGTCATTAGGGAAATGTATATTGAAACCACAGTGAGAGACCATAACACACCTATTAGAATGGCTAAAATTAAAAATCTGAGAATCCTCAGTGCTTGCAATAATGTGGAGCAAGTGGAACTCACACATGTTGTTCATGAGAATAAAAATTTTGCTGGCATCTTGGAAAACAGTCTGGAAGTTTCTTTTAAAGTTATACATATACTAACCATATGAGGGGCATATTCAGAGTACCATAGAGCTCTTGATCCCAGTGTCACTTAGGGTAGGGGCAGTGTGGCAGAGGAGGGGAGTGCTGATGCATTACCACCACAGGAAAAACTCAAAGCTCGTATTTCATCAACAGAGAAGCAGCACCATCCTGATTAATCAGCTCCATTCTTTTTCTATCTCTTATATCACAGTATTGATTAAATATGAGAGGGAAATATAGCTTTTGTTTTAAAGCACTAAACTGGACAGAGAAGTTATCAGATCACCTCTTTGCCATGGCAGCCCTATGATATAGTTTGTATTGGAGTTTGACTTATTGATGAGTCCTTACCAAGCACACTTGATGCGAGATCACTTTATTGAGTACTACAGGGAAGGAAATAAATGACAACTTTAGACTCATTTGGAATTCATACTAGTATCTTTCACTATTGCCTGCTGACTCTGTGCTAAGAAGTGCTGAGAGCCGCACATAGAGCATCTCATTTATTCTTCACAACAACACTATTGTCTCCATTCAACAAACGAGAAAACTGAGCCCCAGACAGATGAACAACTTTTCCAAAGTCATAGTGAAAATGGGGCAGAGAGGAATTTGAGAGGAAGATCTGTCCAGCTCCAATTCTAAAACCCAAGCTACTGGGCACCTTGTTGTTGACCCACCTGATCACACTCGCAACCTGACTGCTTATTGCCTCTGCATCAAGACTTGTCGTTTTCTATTTGCTTAATAGCTCATTTTAGTACTAAAATCAAAAAAGAGGAGGAAAAGGGAACCCTGAAATATCCACAAAGATATAGGAGCCCAAGAGAATAATCTTTAAAAAAATGAAAATAAGAAAAAAAGGACCATATTTAAAAGATGTAAGGATGAAAAAATAAAACTGTTTGCTTAGGCTGATTCTCAGACAGCCCTGTCTCACTCCTAAAATGTCAACATTAGAACAAAGACTGACATTTGTTTATAGTCAATGAGATGATGGTGCAAAATGACAGAGCCTGAGCTATGAACTACCAATAGAAACCTCACGACCGGGTAAGCATAACAGCCCTTCCTATTGTTCTGATCTAAAGCTGAATAGACTTAAGAAAAATAAAAGCTAACTGGGCAGACTTCTTTTTATTTTGACTCATTACATTAATACACTAGCAGAAACATTTGACAAAAGAATTGAAGTTAAAATAATTTTAATTTTAAAATCAAAGTAATTTAGATCAGCTTATTAACACCTTTCTCACCTTCCACCCCCCATTTTATCAATGAAAAAATCTTGGTCTGATGAAGTTAGGGTAGGGGACATGTCTAACTCCTCTTGCATTCACAGGACACAGCATGAATCTGGAACATACGGCTCAGTAAGAGGTTTCTTAAGCTGCATTGTAACTATTAAGTCACATATTAAGTACGGTTCCAGAGTTGGTTAACAGAAGGCAGGCTAAAACTTGAAACCTCTAGTCTTTTCCTCATTATTAAACACTGCTTGCAGTTTAATTGTTTGATTTTATTTAGATGAGTTTACACTTAAGCATGGATATCCAGATATCCAGATATACTTGTTTTGCTTAGGCAATCTGTTCATAAAATTCCAGAGACAGGTGTGGTAAAACTAGAATGTCTTCCTCCTTTCTGGTTTTTTCATTTATTGAGCACTGGCCATATATACGTATGTGTATAGTCTGAGCTATGCATTTTATATAAAATATCTCATCACAATGATCTTTTTGCAGATGAAGAAACCAGGGTTCTTGGAGCTCTTACGGACCTTGTACATAATTGCAGAGTTAATAAAGGATTGGTTGGAAATTAAACCCAGGTCTGCCTCTTGTCCCCAAAACTCCTGATCTTAACCCCTTTTCCATGGGTTTCTGAGTTTTTTCCCTAGACTGCAGGGATTTTATACTCTTATTAATACTCTCTGTCTTTAGGCAAGTCCATTTACACTTTAAAAGATTAAGTTCTACTTCCTGTAAGGTGTGGCTATATTTAGCATAGCATATTAAATATGAGTTTGGCTCTAGAGTCAGACCACCTGGATTCAAGTTCAGATTCCACCATATACTAGTGTGAGACTATGCCCCATTTGCACTACCTTGCCAAGCCTTCAGTTTCCTCATCTATCATGTAGGATGACAGTATGACCTACCTGGTGATGCTGGGGGAGATGAAGCACAGAGAGCATTTGGCACTTGTCTGACTCATTATAAGTGTTCAATAATATTATTCTAGAGTGGGAACTCTTTTGAAATAATTTGGGCATGAGACCTCAGGTACTCTGAGAGTCTGAGCAGAGATGTACACGAATTCATGTATTTGTAAAGCTCATAAAATTATTGCAACTCTCTTCAAACAGTCTTCAAACCTTCTCTCGACTACACTTTGTTGATAAATTAATCTGATCATGAGTCTCCTTGCCTAAAAGTCTTCTCCTTCCTTGCAGAAGACCAAGACAAAAGAAGTCCAAGATGAACCTCTGTAGTGTGACAACCAGATCTTCTATAATTTAACCTCAACATACTTTTCCCACTCTTTCTACTACTTCACTTCATATAACCAATGTTTAAGCCAAAGTGAATCACTTGATATTCCCAATATAAATTATTTTCTTTACCCTTTGTTCCCTCCCACGTATCTGTGTGTCTAAATCACACCTACTTCTAGGCTTAGGTCAGATGCCCTCCCCTCCACAGCCTTCCTGATCCCCTCAGCTGAAAGGGTTTTCTCTTGTAGCACTACGTCTCAGACTTGACTGTGCATCAGAATCACCCGGAGGGCTCGTTACACACACATTACTGCACACAACTCCCGAGTTTCTGATTCAGTAGACTAGGGTGGGACCTAAGGATTTGCATTTCTGAGAACTTCCCCAGTGGGGCTGATGCTGTGAGTTTAGGAACCCCAATTTGATACCACTTTCCTAGAGCTTGTTAGCTTACGGAGTTTACTACCATTTACTTTGCATTTCAGTGGTTTATGCCCATGTCATACCTCTTATTAGAGAGTAAACTGCTTGAAAGCAAGATCTGAGGCTAATCAATTTTTGTACCTTTCTCCCATAACATTGGTAAATAGAGGGGCTTTTAATAATGTTGTTGGGCTAAGTGAATGTTAGTGGTATGGAAAGACTTCTCTAGTGTTGGAGTCCAAAGAAGGTGAAACACCCTAAATCCACAGAAGTGGCCTATTTTAGGGCTAAAGGCAAATGCTAATAGTAATACTACAAGAGAATGTGTATTCATTGAGGACTTGCTACTTGCTAAACACTAACTAAAGTACTTTATTTACATTATCTTATTTAACTCTCATTACAACTCTTTGAAGGTAGGCACTAGTATTATTCCCATTTTATGGATGAGCAGTGACCCTTTGATGATAAGTGATTCCCCAAGGTCAGCTAGCTAGCAAGCAGTAGAACTGGAATTGAAACAAGGCGCCATTTGTTTCTGAATCCCAGGTCTTAAAGGCCACCCTCTATGGCCTCCCACTGAATGATGAGTCATAGATTTCCATTCTCATAATCAGTAGGTAGTAGTGGTCTCCTTTAAAATGGATAGCAATTAGTTTAATTATTCAGGTACATTTACAGATTTGACTTCATGTGATTTCTGTATATTATGGTCTAAATTTAAAAATACATAGGGCTTAATTTGGAATCTTAGGCAGAAAATCAAATTAAATCATCAGACTATATATAGGGAATGGTTAACCTCAGTATCTTAGGCTCGTTAGTCAGCACTAGGATTGTCACACATTTCCATCAGTTCACAAATGATGATGAAATTAAACAGAATGTAAGATGCTGAAAAACTAGATTTGCCCAGCATAAGTACATTGAGCGACAGACAGAAAGAAAAACAAAACAAAACAAAAAAACAACTTGGATTGGGAGACATATTCCATAAGTAAAACTATTTGCTTCTAAATTATTTTAAGGTTCTTGGCTGCTTTTCAATTTCCAGGAATTACATTTAAAAATATAAATGCCCAGGTTCAAAATGATGCATAAGGAACATCTGTAATAAAATACAGGAATATCCAAGTTAAGCTGTTCTGAAGTAATAGTAGTTATAGTTTTCTAGGCATTTTGAAGTGGTTTTAAAGCACTGAGTTTTCTGGCTGCTTGAGTTTTTGGCCATATTATTAAGAAAAATATGTGTTTTAAAGAAAGCAAAGGATAGACATGCTCAATTAGGGAACAATGGACATGATCCACTGTGGAGATGAACCCAAGAAGGCAGGACTAGCCGAAGGAAAGGTCTAGAAGAGTCCTGCAACCTGAAATCTGGTCTGACTATTCCTTAGTTAACGCCCTGAACTGAAGATCACTACCTGATTATAACGAGTGAAATGCCCTGCTGTCGTGCTACTTCAAACAACTGTGAGTTTGTGCTCTATTAAGAAGTAGATGAAAATTAGTATAGCACTTGGAGTTATATTTGCTTATTCCTCAGAGTTCTTGCACCCAAGATTCCGGAAAATTGTATGAGATTCTGGGGGCCATGCTATTAAATTCCAAATCAAACTACTGGTAATCCTGGTAGCTTGATTTTATCCAATAGTTTTATGAATACAGTGGAAAAATTTATTGTGGTAAAAATGAGGTAATTAATTTTTTTCTTTCTGGCTTAGGATTTTTTTTAAAAAAGGTGATAATCAATAACTAGGTACAGGGAGTAAGTTCAAATAAAACATATGTTCATTTAAATATCAACCTATGTAAGAGAAATAATAATGTTGGTTTAGAGTTATAAAAGTAGAATAATAAGTAACACTAAAATATCATCCAATTTATCACAACAAAATAGGTTATATCAAGATACCCTCAAGGATGCCACTACTTACTGAATAGAGGCCATATTGACCTGAAGAGGCCTGGGTTTCAGAGATGGGATCCCCATAAGGAAAACACTCCATGGTTTATTTCTTATTTCCCTATGGGATAACTTGCAACACAAAATTTTCTGCACAGTATCCATTAGAAATCATGTTTTTTGTGCTAGCCAATGAATATGGTGTAAAAAATGTCTTTTTAATTGATGGTTATAAGAATCTGAACTGTCTTTTCAAAAATCATAAAGTGATTAGAAATATTTTCTATAAAAAAATGTATGAATTCCCACATATGTCTTTCTTCAATAGACATATGAATCTTTTCCTTGGCAACCATGGATGAGTGATAGTCAGCTACGTATTGTTAGTTGATTAAAGGAAATAGCACTTGGTAAGGAAAAACAAAAGCAAGATGAATGAGGATGCCCTCAAGGAAGGTGGGGAGAGTGGGCTCAGGGTTAAAGAAGGATACAGATCCTTCTAGATGGCCTGAACTTTGAGAATATTTTTTCAGTCCAAAGGCTGGACTTTCTACATTCTGTATTTTTTTGAGAATCCTAAAGGTTAAATTCTCTTCCCTTTATCTTCACAGTCTTACTCTGTGATCTCAATTTCCCATCAGCATCCGGCTCCTGAAGAACATCAGTGTGTTGCTTCCCATGAAAGATAAATGTGAAGTCAATCCTAAATGCATTGGGGCATTTTTGAAATTCCGAATCTCCTGAACTGTTATTTGCCAGTTAAAAAAACAAAAAACAAAAGCAACCTGTTTTCAGTTTAAGCTGGGATGGACGATACATTAAAACATTTATTTATAGATCTATAGCCCACAAATACTGTGACATTTTTCTCCCTTTGTCCTGCTGGGGTTTTAAGACCCTGTTCCTTTCACTACGGGTTAAAAATCTTCCGACTAAATCATTTAATGCCCAAATACCTATGTTGGTTCAGCAAATTAAAAGTGATTTTAAAGGAACCCATATACACGGAAAAAGAAAAAAACAAAAACATCATTGCCTTTCTAAAACAGTAGCTCCTGCTGCCCAAAAAGGAGAGGTAGTTGTCATCTAACCCCCATCCAGGCGCTCGGGGACGTCCCAAACTTCCTGGCGTTGGAAATCCAACCCGTGAGCTCTGCGTGTTTACTTTATGTTCTGAGAGTTTTCAAGGGCCAGGTATCTCATGTAATGTCAGTTAATTCTGAAAATAAATTACTATTCCCACTTTATAGTAAGCCGAATTTCAGAAGAGTAAACTGAGAAGAGTCTGCCGAGCCTCAGGGATGCTGGACAGAGAGCAGGGGGGCCTGGGCTCGAACCCGAGTCTCTCTGGTTCTGAAACCCTGCTTTCTTCACCAGACCACAGTCAGTATCACCCGCCGACGAACGGGAAAAGTTTACAGCTAGGTGGGTCTTTCCGCCTCATCATGTGAAGCGGATTTTTAGGCTAATGGTTTCACTTTCCATTTCAGCACATGGGCATCTGTGTGTGTAGTGGACTGATAAATCTAAACGCTCTACATACAAATAGGCAAAGAAAATGTAGCTTCTTTATTTCCCGTAGCTCGTTGAAGCTTCTAATAAACTATAGTCCACTGGACAGCAGGGCGCGGGGCGACAGACGTGGAGGGGCACACTAAATTAATCCAACTTGCTCAAGTCAGCGGATCTGGATAAGGCAAACTTTCCCTCTAGGTGACTCAGTCGTTCCCTTCAAGCTCAGTTTTCAGATTTGCTGAGTCCTTTGTCGACCCGTGAGACGGCCTTCGGTGAGAACTCATGGTGACCTCGTGGTTATGTGCAAGACAGTGTGGGGACGGGGGCTGCTCAGAAACACATTTGCAGCCCTGTACTTTTCGCCGTCTCCTCTGCTTTCCTCACTGGGCCCCTAGTCTGCCTGTTCTCGGGCTCCTCTGGTATCCTATGCCGGCGAGCCGGCTGGGGAGCACCCATTAGTTCTCCCGGCTCCATCAAGGCTCGTCTGCATACTCCGCTGCCTTCACAGCAGAATGGCTCAGATCTGGTGTGACTTTGATCTGGTCCCTGGCTAAAGGTGGGACTCTTGGCTATAGGGTCACTTCACACCCACTGCAGCAATCTCTTCTGTCAAGCTCTCCGCTTAGACCCCAGTGATTTCTGTGTGCTTCTGGGGCTACTAGGGAAATCCAGGAATCCTTTAACCTGCAGAGGAGGAAGGGGCAGGCCAGAGGCTGTTGGCAGTGCTCCCTCTGCCTAGCCCGTTATGTTGCCACCGTCCACTGCTGAGCCCCTCCCAGGTTACAGCAAGGGGTGCCCTGTGAGGAGTTTCCTTCCAGAGGCCCTCCAAAGCCCCTCTGATTTGAGTCCTCCTCCATCCCACCCACACATCTTCTTTCTCAAGGCTAGAACAGTGGGGCTATGCCTACAACTACCTCCCTCTTTTTCCCTTCTGTAGGATCAGGGTCAAGTGTGGGTGGTAGAAGTGAGCTTTCTACCTTTTTCTCTTGCTTTTATGGACCTTCCAAGACTTCCTAACATCCTCTTTAATGAGATAGCATCCATCTTCCCCATTCCATTGGGATTGGGATATAATGGCAGAACAGCTTAGGAGAACCCAAAAACCTCACACTGGTTTCATAGTTTCAAAACACCAGCCAAGTTCCATGTGTGCACAAAGTTAGACATAATAAACAATGGCTACTAAGCTGAAACAAAGCTACACCTTAACAAAAATTAATTCTGAAAAAGTAAATGAAGGTTCCTGCTCTCAGAAGAATTTCTGTACAATATTATCAAGTTCATTCGCTGCCTGAGAGAAAGATATCCCATATTTAAAAATATTGTCAAGATTCTGGGCAGATTGATCCTGAACTCTCCCATCAATTTTGCCTTTCAATTAGCAGGTTTTGAGCAGATACTGTGTCCTGGCATATTGCTTTACTAATCTAACAACTTCTATGCACATTTCACTATTCTTTATATATTAAATGACGCTGTTAAACAGTCATTATTAAAATGTATGTTTTGAGGGCTTGTTGTTGTTTTTCTATTAGTGGTGTTACATTCGCACAGAAAGTAACACATATCTCATAAACACATATTTTAGAGGTTTTAATTTGCTAATATGCACCAAGAGTTTCCAAGAAAGGCCTACAGTCTATAGTGTCCAACAGTGTTTCAAAAACACGGTTGACTATATAATTCTTTTCTTTTTTTTTTTTTTAATTTTTTGTTAATTGCAGTAACATTGGTTTATAACATTGTAAAAATTTCAGGTGTACATCACTGTACTTCTATTTCTGCATAGATTACATCATGTTCACCACCAAAATACTAATTACAACCCATCACCACACACATGTACCGAATTATCCCTTTCACCCTCCTCCCTTCCCCCTTCCCCTCTGGTAACCACCAATCCAATCTCTGTCCCTATGTGTTTGTTTATTGTTGTTATTATCTACTACTTAATGAAGGAAATCATGCGGTATTTGACCTTCTCCCTCTGACTTATTTCACTTTGCATTATATCCTCAATGTCCATCCATGTTGTCACAAATGGCTGGATTTCATCGTTTCTTATGGCTGAGTAGTATTCCATTGTGTATATATACCACAGCTTCTTTATCCATTCGTCCCTTGATGTGCACTTAGGTTGCTTCCAAGTCTTGGCTATTGTGAATAACGCTGCAATGAACACATGGGTGCATGTACCTGTACAAATTGGTGTTTTCAAGTTCTTTGGATAAATACCCAGTAGTGGGATGGCTGGATCATATGGTAGTTCTATCCTTGATTTTTTGAGGAATCTCCATACTGTTTTCCATAGTGGCTGCACCAGTTTGCACTCCCACCAGCAGTGTATGAGAGTTCCCTTCTCTCCACATCCTCTCCAACACTTGTTGTTTCCTGTCTTGTTAATTATAGCCATTCTGACGGGCGTCAGGTGATATCTCATTGTAGTTTTGATTTGCATTTCCCTGATAGTTAATGATTTTGAACATCTTTTCATGTGTCTGTTAGCCATCTATATATCTTCTTTGGAGAAATGTCTGTTCAGGTCCTTTGCCCATTTTTTAATTGGGTTGGTAGTTTTTTTGTTGGTAAGATGCATGAGTTCTTTATATATTTTGGAGATTAAGCCCTTATCAGAAGTATGGTTTGCAAATATCTTCTCCCAATTGTTAGGTTGTCTTTTCGTTTTGTTGATGGTTTCCTTTGCTGTGCAGAAGCTTTTTAGTTTGATGTAGTCCCATTTGTTTATTTTTTCTATTGTTTCTCTTGCCCGGTCAGATGTGGTGTTTGAGAAGATGTTGCTAAGACTGATGTCGAAGAGCGTACTGCCTATGTTTTCTTCTAGAAGTTTCACAGTTTCAGGTCTTACATTCAAGTCTTTAATCCATTTGGAGTTAATTTTTGTGTATGGTGTAAGGTAAGTGTCTACTTTCATTTTTTTGCATATGGCTATCCAGTTTTCCCAACACCATTTGTTGAAGAGACTTTCTTTTCCCCATTGTATGTTCTTGGCTCCTTTGTCAAAGATTAGCTGTCCATAGATGTGTGGGTTTATTTCTGGGCTTTCGATTCTATTCCATTGATCTGTGTGTCTGTTTTTGTGCCAGTACCATGCTGTTTTGGTTACTATAGCTTTGTAGTATATTTTGAAATCAGGGAGTGTGATACCTCCAGCTTTGTTCTTTTTTCTCAGGATTCCTTTAGCTATTCAGGGTCTTTTGTTGTTCCACATAAATTTTAGGATTCTTTGTTCTATTTCTGTGAAAAATGTTGTTGGAACTTTGATAGGGATTGCATTGAATCTATAGATGGCTTTAGGAAGTATGGACATCTTAACTATGTTAATTCTTCCAATCCAAGAGCACGGAATATCTTTCCATTTCTTTGTGTCTTCTTCAATTTCTTTCAGAAATGTTTTATAGTTTTCGTGTACAGATCTTTCACCTCTTTGGTTAAGTTTATTCCTAGGTATTTTATTCTTTTTGCAATTGTAAATGGGATGGTATTCTTAATTTCTCTTTCTGCTACTTCGTTGTTAGTGTACAGAAATGCAACTGATTTTTGTATGTTGATTTTGTATCCTGCAACTTTACCATATTCGTTTATTACTTCTAAAAGTTTTCTGGTGGATTCTTTGGGGTTTTCTATATATAAAATCATGTCATCTGCAAATAGTGACAGTTTCACTTCTTCCTTTCCAATTTGGATCCCTTTTATTTCTTTCTCTTGCCTGATTGCTCTGGCTAGGACTTCCAGTACTATGTTAAATAGGAGTGGTGACAGTGGGCATCCTTGTCTGGTTCCTGTTCTTAGAGGGATGGCTTTCAGTTTTTCACCATTGAGGATGATATTAGCTGTGGGTTTCTCATATATGGTCTTTATTATGTTGAGGTACTTTCCTTCTATACCCATTTTATTCAGAGTTTTGATCATAAATGGATGCTGTATCTTGTCAAATGCTTTCTCTGCATCTATTGAGATGATCATGTGATTTTTATTCTTCATTATATTAATGTGGTGTATCACGTTGATTGATCTGCAAATGTTAAATGTTTTTTGACAAGGATTAGAGGGATGGAAACTAGGTCCCATAAGGAAAGGTCAAAGTAATTAATTTTTCATTTATTCATTTTGTTTTGTTGTGTTTTATTTTGTTTTTCCAAGGGAAGAAAGGGGTGAGAGGTTGCTTTTTAATATATGAAGACCTTTAATTAAAAAAAATCCTAAACGGCTTTCCTTGTCAGTGGAAGATAAAATAAGGACAGATAGATTTTAGCGAGCATGTGCTTTTCCCTTAGAAATAAAACTAGGTCTTCCTGACCACCAGAAGGAAAAATATCGTGTTGGACTTCTAAGGAAGATTATGGAATTTGAGTCCCTAGAGATCTTCCAGGTCTTTAGCAGGTTTGGACATTTACCTTGCTAAAGGTAGGATGCTATGCCAAATTGAAATTGGAATTAACTCATCCCTGCTCAGAATTTTGCAGTTGATCCTGGTCCTTCAGGGAGCGCTACTAGAGGAAACCCAGCACCCATGTGAACCAGTGGGAACCACAGCAACGTCACTAGGACCCGACTGGGCTTCAGGGTGGAAATTCTCCATTCCTGTTCGAGGTCCTGATTCTTCTAAAAGGTCACCAGTGTTAGGCTAGACCAAAACATCTGAGCATTTGCTCAGTGACCTGTGGACTAACCCATCCAAGTGCCCTGGCCGGTTTCCATAGCAAGGTGACTGCAGCAGCACCCTCCTGACCCGGAGGCTTCAGGCTCCCTGAGATTGTGTCCTGGTTGCACAATGGAGATCATCTACTACTACACAATGTGCCCAAGTCACACGTTTTCTCAACAACAGGCTCATCCTTTAGATTTCTTTCTGCTTCTCTGGCTTTGGGGAGTTCACCTTGCTGCACTGCCAAGATCTTTGCACTTAGGGAAAGATTTTAGCCTGCAGGGAGGTTTACCTTGGAGCCTGCAGGGAAATAAGTTTGGCCTACTTCAGGGTAGAGCGGCTTGGCAACAAGGGCACACGATCTCTGGATTATTGGTTCATGAGCATGCTTCCAGAATCCAGTCACAGTAACTTTTTCAAGGACTTGGGATGACTTTCACAGCCTATTAGAGTCAAGTAGTCTCTGAGATGGCTGAAAGTTTATTCTATTGCTATCTTCCAGGCTTGCTTTTGCGTTTCCAACTTTGCCTGGGTTAAATGGGCTGAAGGAAACGGAGCTTTCCTTTATCTCCCGGTGATAGGAGAGGGCAACTCTCACTCGGCCGTTTCTTGCCTGTGACCTCAGGATATAAATGAACTTTTCTGGCAAATGAAATGTTTTTAGAATCAAGATGTGGAATATCTTGAACATGAATGAAAATAAAATATACCAAATAGATTAAAATTATGTTATATTTATTTAAATGAATGTTTTGAAAATATATTCATTTGCAACAGAATTTTAAAAGCACACACATTTATCTATTTATATCATTTCTTGAACAGATACGTGGTGTAGTATAACTCTTGGATTTTGAAAGTTTGCTTTTGTATACTTAAAAACATTATTCCAGAGGCAGAGTAAATGATTTAAATAGTACTAAACAATAATATCTTATTTGTGCACAGTGCTTTTTAGCTTATAAAACATTTTTGTATAACTTTATTTGATTAAGCAACTCACATTTAAATATTGTTCTTACGCTTCTCTTAATACACCAAATTAAATAAAAAATGTTATCTCATTGACCAAGGCAATTTTTACCCCTAGAAGTAAGAGAGCTTCTTGGTGTTTTACACAAGATAAAGATTAACTGCTGGATGATTGCAATCTTCTTAGTAACTGCAATTCAATTTATGATAATAATTAACTCTGTTCATTCCTTGAATTTATGTAGCATGCTTCCTGAGAAAGGCTGCAAGTTTACATTAACACTTTATCCCCACAACGTCCTCAGAACATAGGTCAGGCAGATTTTACCGCTTTCATTTTATGAATGGAAAAACAGTTCACAGTAAGATCAGATAAGATGCTTCGAGTTGATTGGTCAGTCAGGGTTGCCCTAGTTAACACAGCGGAGCAGGGACGTGGTCCTCCTACAGGTATTCTGCGGGGTCACATCTCCCCAGTGGCTCAGAACCCCCTTCTGGGGCTCTTCACCCCAGGTGTGCCCTCCCAGATGTTGCCTATCCCGGAACCATCCCTTCTCCCCAACCTGTTCCCTCACACTAGAATCCCGAATCCCACATGACAAGTCTGCTCACTGTTGGGCTTTCAGGGCTTCTCTAACGCTCAGGTTCAATTGACTGAGCCGAGGGTTGTGAAGAGCGTTATGTTTGACTCCACTACATGGCTACTTGCATTTGCCCGCCACAGCGCAAGGCCAGTGAGGACGGGCGATGTCTAGGTGGAAGGAGATCTTTTAGAACGCCTGCCTCGCGGCCTCTTAGTGTAAGTCCAGATCGGACTGATTCCTTGGCTGGTCTTCCAGCCCTTGGATGATAGCACTTCTGTGTTCATCACATACTCCTTTTATTGACAAAAGTGGTGAAAAAAACACTCTCCGAAAACGTGCAGCATTCACTATCAACCAGGGAGTTGCTGAAAGCCTCCTTTAAGCATTTTATGACTGCGGTTCCCAAAGTGATGTAGAGGCCTTTTGCAATGGCAACATTTTTTTTTTTCCCAATCCCAGAGGTTTTATTTTTAGCTCAAATCTCTGCCTTGTGGAGAAATATAAGTCAATGAACACTTTAGATACACTTTCTTGCCTAGAAGCCTCAGGAGAGTCTCACAGTTAAGAAAAGTTCAATTTCCTTTATTCATTAAATATCAATAAGTACCAGAGAGACAGGTATGTGTAATATTCCTGCAAAACATCTCCCATTTATGGGCTCAGATGTGAAAAAAGGGTCATTTTAATAATTCTGATTTTTTATGCACAAGTGGCCCAGAATGCTCCTCTCTGCTATTAAAATGTGTTCTATACTATGAAAGTTGTGCTATTAAATGTCATAGAATTCTATATGTTATATAATATAATAATTTTATATATATATACTTAAAGATTTAAAAAGTGACAAAAGCAACATCATAATCTGAAGAAAATACTCGATTTGTAGTGTTATTAAGAGATCTAAGTGTAAACTTCTGAGATTGTTAAAACCTATCTTTCCAAAGCATCCTATGTTTCAAGGAGACTCCCGGTTTGCACAGAAGAGGAACATTTAGAACATATTTCTCATTAGATATTTTTTGCTTCCTCAAAAGGAGGACTATGCCTGTGTACAAGACACAGATTAATTTATGTCTGCACTGTGAATTCCAGAGACCTTTCCTCACCCTGCTCTAAAAGTTGACACTTGTTATTTTCTGACTGTTCCTTCTGACTCTACCCTTTCCATCACCTTCAGGCATGCCCTTCTAGAAAGATCCTGATCACTCTCCAAGACTCACCTCAAACGTTATCTCATTTGTTGGAACCTTTCCACCTTACCTAGGAAAAGCAGTGGTCTTATTCTGTATTCCCTTAATCTTGTCCATATCTTGGTCGTAATCATATTATCTAATATTTATTAAGAACTCACTCTGTTCCACATAATACACTAAGTGATTTACATGGATTATCTTATTCAATTATCCCCAAACTCTAGTAAGATAGATATTATCTCACTGTGTCACAATGAGGTTAAAAACTTGTCCAAGGTTTTACAGGCAGGAAGGGATGGAGCCCGGTTTTGAACTTACGGACTTCGGCTCTAAGGTACTCTATAGCACCATACCATGCAGGTAATGGCAGATATTAAATTCATTTGCAGTAAGTTTATGTTAGCTCATCCAGTTTCGTGGCCTCAAATCCTATCTATATGTTGATCACTCCCAAATTTATAACTCCTCCCTGAAGCCAGACTTGTCTCATCACTGGCATTTCTAATAGATATCTCAAAATTAATATGTCCAAAATAAAACTCCTGATCATCTTTGCCTCATCTGGCCCTTCCATAGTCTTCCCCATCTTGGATGATGGCACCTATAACCACTCACTCTCAAAGTCATAACTGAGAACTTGTCGTTACCAATAACTGCAATTCCTCCACAATCTCAGTTTCATGCACCCCACTCTCTCTGCCCAATCCTCCAACCTCTAGAGTTCACTCCATATGTGGTGCCCCAATTATAACAATCCTTTAGTTCACCATTTATTAACCATTTTTTTCTGTCCCTCATTCCTTTGATGTGTTCTCTCACTCCCTATCTGGCTTAAATCCCACATTCAATCATTACAAACAGTTCCTTGCATACATCCTTCTTTGCTCCTCTCTTGTTCTATATTCAAGTGTTAAAACTTCAACCTTGATTAAATCTAACTCTGCAACACACAACCATGCCGACTCCCTGTAATTCATGAATGAAGCCTAAGTGAGACCTAAATGCTGATAGGTAATCACACACTCTCACACTCTCTTAGATCACTATTTTAAACCTTATTCCTCTCTCCTCAGTCTCCTCCCCTATCCTCACTCTCAGCTGGTGACCTTGCTTCACTAAAAAAATTGAAACAGCTAGAAAAGAATTTCCATAGACTCCTACCACCACCTCTGGGCACCTACCAGCATTTGTACCAATATCCTTTGCTTTCCTGCCAGTTACATGAAATGAACCCTTCCACTTGTGCACCAGATCCCATCCCCTCTTGCCTAATTAAGGGCATTCTTCCAGGAATTCTACGTTTTCTTTCTTATGTTAGTAATGTTTTACTGTCTATTGAATTAATTATTCTTATTAGCATATGAACGTGATGCCATTTTCCCTTCTTAACAAAAGCCCTCTCTTCACTCATTTCTACTCTTTTGTTGCTACGGCCCCTTTTCATTGCCCCACTTTGCAACAAAACTCTTCCAATTCAGGCTAACTTCTCATTCTTCTTCTCTCATTCCCTTGTAAACTCTTTCCCACTGGCTTCTCACCTCCACTCCACAGAAGTTTCTCCTGTCAAGGTCACCAATGACTCTTGCTAAACTTGATAGTCAATTCTCAGTCTCCATCTTATGCCTTATTTGATACTGTTGACTCTTTCTTATACTCTCTTCTTCCTTAGCCTCTAAAACACCATACTCAGCTGGTTTTCGTCTTACCTCCCTGGTTGCTCCTTCTCAGTCTCTCTTGAGGGCAAATCCTCTCCTTCAACCTTATAATGTTGGAATATCCCAGGACTCAGTCCAAGATCCTCTTTTCTTTTCTATATGCAGTCACTTTCTTGGTGATCTCATCTAGTCTCATGGCCTTATATTACTTCTATAAAAAGATAACTGTCAAATTTATAATTTCATGTTAAACATCTCTCTCTACCTCCAGACTTATATGGGCAGCTGCCCACTCAACATCTTCACGTGAACATTTAACAAACATCTCAAACTTAATATCTCATGTGCAACCTTCTGCAGCTCGGGTAATGACAACTCCATTCTTCCAGTTGTTGAGGACAACAAACAATCAAAAAACTTGGAGTCATCTTGAATGACTGTCTTTGTCTCATATCATACATCCAATTCATCAAGAAATCCTTTTGCTTTTACCTTCAAAATATATCCAGAATCCGAATATTGTGCCACTACTACCACATAACTGTTTTTAAATTGTCTCCTGAAAGTCTACAATCTGGTTTCAATACAGCAATAAGAGTGATCCTAATGAATCTTAAGTCAGATCATGTCAATCCTGTCTTCAAAAATTAGCATGATCCCATTTCAATCAGAGTAAAAAGCAAAGCCCTTGCAATGGCCTATGTGGCTCACATTATCTAATCCACATTATCTTTAATACCCATATCCACTCTCCCCTTCATGTACTTCACTCCAGTCACACTGGCTTCCTAACTGTTCCCTGAATGCATCAAACATGCTCCTGCCTTCAGGCCTTTGCACCTGCTCTTGCCTCTGTTTGGAATACTCTTTCTCTTGATGTCACATGGCTAATGTCTCCGTGTTTCAATTTTTTGTTCAAATATGAACTACTTAATGAAAACTGTCCCCACTATTCTATTTAAATTACACTTCCCCGCCCCCTAGCACTCCTGATTCCTGTTACTCCATTCTTCTTTTATTTTTTCCCATATAAAGTATCACCTTCTAACACATTGGGTAATTTATATATTTAGTATGACTGTAGTTTATTTTTTGTTTTGTTGCCTGTTTATAATATAATCTCCTTGAGGGTGGGAATCTGTTTCATGTACTGACGTGTTTCAATGCCCAGACAGTGTTCAGCAGATTGCAAGAGCTCAGTGAATACTTGCCGAGTGAATGAAAGATGAGTCCTTCCAGTTCCTCAGGCCCAACGCCTGGAGTCCTTCTTCACTCCTGTCCTTTTCTCAGACTCTACAAACAGTTCACCATCTACTCCTCAGCTCCATCTTCAAACTCCATCCATGAATAGACCACTTCTTACCATCCCCGCCGCTACCACTCTGCATAAAGCACCATCATCTTGTCTGATTTCTCTGCCTCCTCCTTTGCCTCTCTTTAATGCATTCTTAACACAGAAACTTGAGTGGGTACCTTAAAATGCAGGTCAAATTACGTCACTCTTCTGATCAAATTGTTGCAGTAAATGCCAGTTACCCTTTCAGCCTACAGAACTCTACCTCCCGGGCCCCTTGGTACCTCTCTGACTTCATGCTTCCCTGCTTTCTGCCTTTCTCACTCAGTCCAGCCACATTGGTCTCCTTACTATTTCTTGAAAATGCAGGCTCCTGAGTTAGAGACTTTGCATTAGCTGTTCCCTTTATCTGGAATGCTTTTTCCCTCAGTAAGTCACATGGTACACATCTTTACCACCTTCTGATCTTTTTCAAAATAACATCTTTTCACCAAGACCTTCCCTGACTATCCTATCCTATCACATTTTCAACCCCATCCCCAGAACTCTCTACTATCTTTTCTTGCTCTGTTTTTCTTCAACCATCACCATTTAACATTCTGTATGTTTTACTTATTTATTTTATTCTCCGTCTCGGGCCGGCCCCGTGGCTTGGTGGTTAAGTGAGCGCGCTCCACTGCTGGCGACCCGGGTTCGGATCCCGGGCTCGCACCGACGCACCGCTTCTCCGGCCATGCTGAGGCCGCGTCCCACATACAGCAACTAGAAGGATGTGCAGCTGTGACACACAACTATCTACTGGGGCTTTGGGGGGAAAAATAAATAAATAAAATCTTTAAAAAAAAAAAAAAAGAAAATATTTTATTCTCCGTCTCCCTTGACTGGATAAGTATTCCAGGAAGGGAGGGATTTTTGTTAACTTCTGTATTCCAAGCATCTCAGACAGTGTCTGGCACAAAGTAGGTATGACTATTTGTTAAATGAATAAACGAAGGTTGGCCTCCCCATGGTCATGCCTGGTACAGCAGAAATGCTCAAAAGTGTTTTTTTGAATAAGTGACTAAATGAAAAGGATTGAATCTTAAGGGTGTGAAAAATCATACCAAAAGATCTCTTCACATGAAGAGATCTCAGTCTCGCCTTAGGCTCGCCAGGTGAGAAAAGATGAGCAATGTGGATAGCACATTTAAAACCATCCCAGAATAAACATAAGACAATGAAAACTTGTCGGCTTCTTCCCTGTTCTGTAGTAGTTTTAAATTCAGATGGATTTTCATGACTGGACAATGCTTCCACTTATCTTGCCCTGAATGTGACTGCACCTCTTTTTAGTGTGTGAAGAGCCACAGTGCCCAATGACAGCTCAAGCCTGCCTTCTGAGCAGGGGGAACAGGAAGACTGAAAGTTGTGCTTTAGAGAGTATGAGTGGCTAGCAGATTGGGACTATGTGACCTCATTTTCTATTTCTTCTTATAAAAAAGGTACTTCAAAGCAGAATATATAAAATATTCTTTACACAGATATAGAGTTTCAAATTTGCAATGACCTGTGTTGGAAACCAATACCAGTGCTATATTAGTATGTGAACAGTTGATATTGCTGTGTCTTTGGTGTTGTCAGAAGCTGCCATGAAAAGACCCCAGAACACATGTTGCCTGCACTGTGCTACCTGATGGTGCCACCTAGGGGTCATGCTGTGTTTTGCCCCAGATGAAACTAACAGTTGTCAGGCATTTATTGAAGATCCCTTACCTTACTCAGTGCTCAGCAGTGAGCTCAGTCATGAGCTCATAGTAACTTTTCCCCAGAAAAACAACCTGCATTTTAATAAGTAAATATGAAAGCTAGCAAAAACTTGTTCTAATATGCCAAGAATTAGAAAACTCTTCCTACTCGCCAAGTGCTTGGCTGCAGATGGGCAGGTTCTTGTCTTAGAAGCCTTTCCAGCCCACCCTCCTTAGTCCACAGACATATTTCATTTAATAAAATGAGGGAAGTTTTGGGGTTGATATCAATGAGCAGAGATAATAATCTGACTCTGAAGGATGAATAGGGAAAGATAGTGAGGTTTGATAGATGGTTAGGGCTAACCTGGAATGTCAGATTAGGGAGTAAAGCTATACGAATTGAGCCCCTGGGCAAAGACGTGGATGAAAAGGTGTCAAGACAAGAAGGGAGAGGGTGTTGACAAACATAAACTTCCTTTATGCCTCTCTTCCTCTCCCTTCCCCTTCTCATCCCCCTCCTCCTCTCTCTTCTTGCATGGATTCTCTGGTGTGTTTTAGGAAACCAGGACTTTACCAATTACCAATTTTCTTCTTCCTGGATCTTTTCCCTAAACTTTTCCAGTAATAAAGTCCTTCATCCTTCCTACATCAGAAGCTAGCATGGAGGTGAATTTCGTTATTGAGTTGAGCTGCCATTAGTAGATGAGTCATGGTTACTGTTAAGCTAGTCGTCTTCCTTGTTAACTCTATTTTTTGTTTTAGCCATTTCCTTTCTCTCCACACTCCTCTCCTCCCCTTCCTCTAAGACAAAATGTAACTGTTCCATAGAACATGTGAAAATTTGAAAGATTAGAAGCATAATATTAAAAAATCAAAGTAGGGAAAGCTTGGTTTTGTGGAAATTAATAAAAGAAATCTTAACTAAACGGGAGTTGGGACGGCCTGTGGGCGGAGCTCTTACGCCCCATCACACGTCAGTTACACCAGCCAGGAAGAGAGGATGCTTGCATCTTGGACAGGAAGTAAAACTACTTTACGACTGAAGGAAGATTTCTGTCCCCACTGGGCCGGAGCCCAGCCAACGAGAAACACTGTGGCTCAGCCAGAGAAGCGGTGCCGCCCTGAACTGCTACTCTCCCCCAATAGACTTGCATTTAGAACAGCCCCTCCCTGCACCTCCTGTTTCTCCGTAAAGGCAGCTCCCCTTCTTTGTTTGTTAGATTTGTCTATGGTTTGTCATAGCATGCATGCCCTGAATTGCAATTCTTTTGCCTATTCCTGAATATACTTGCTTTGAGGCTTTTCAAGTCAATAGTTTATTGGATTAAAATTTACATGTTGATTTATTATTTGGGATAAAAGAAAAATACATATATACACAGTGATCAAAGTATACAATGCAGATTTATCAAAATCTTACTGAAGCTGAAATTGATGATAATGACAGTTAAGACCACAGTAAGTGTAGAATGAGATCCTATCTAATCTGTCACTTATGACTGGATTCTGAATTTTCATAACTGAAATAAAGAAAGTTCTATAGCCTCATTGAACAAACTCATCCTTCCTCTTTTTTCTTTTATTTATGTACACCAACCTTTCATTTCTGTCTTCAAATAGGAGCTCTAAAGAGATTGTGGTGCATGGCTAGGAATAAAAACTGGCCCGTGTGTTGCGCACCTTCAGATGGCACTAAGTACCACCTTTGTTTTCTGGATGGCCTGTTTTCAGTTATACTTTCAGCTGGTGGTACAGCTGAGAAACAGAAAAAAGTATAAAACACGATTAAGAATTGGGCTTTTACCTTTAATGTTTCAATAAGAAGATAATGAAGATCTTTGATAAGCAAAGTTGACCTATTTCTAATTGCAAAAAAGGATTTTTTCTATTCAGTGTATGCAATGAGAGGGTCAACTTTCAGCTACTAAAATAAGTGTTTTACCCACTATTATACGTGCTGTAATTAACCACTAACATGGATATAAAGGAAAAATTTTAAAGATTTTCCTGATTTCTTTGAACAATTGGCTCTGTAGAGACATTGAAAAAAAATCACAGCCTATCTACAGATTTCCTCAGTTGAGTGCATTCTCTAGGGCTTGCAGTTAAAAATAGTGCACACAACGCTCAGTAACGATGAAATCCATACAAAGCTATGTTCATTGATTTTTTAAAAGAATTTTTAATTGGTAAGAGGTTTCTGAAAATTCTGCATTTCCTCTAAATTGAACTCACAGTTAAATTAAACTCACAACTAAAAAAGGGAAGGCGCACCAGAGCACATGCTAATAAGGAGATATTATATTAACAGTGTTGAAAGAAAAGAGTCTTTTCAGATAGTCAAATGGAATGAAGAATGCCAGGGGTTATCATAGCTGTCAGGTTGTAAGTGAATCACGAGCTCTCATGACAAAGAAATTTCCCTGATGCAAGATTGGGGTTGTTATTGTTGGCTCGCACTTCCTGTCTTAGTAATGTGTTTAGCACCAGGGAAGAAGAGAAGAGAGGGTCTGTCCGGTGAACTCATATTTGAAATAGAACATATTGAGGCCTTAAGGAAAATGAACTGAGAAAAGAGAGAAAGATGGGCAGATGGTGGTAATGGGTGAGAGATTCTGATATTTGTTCTAGTTGGTCTCTGTCCTCATCCCCTGCATCTCTGGGTAGGGTGGACGATGATTTACAGTTATCTGTTTAGCTTCACAGTTATTGGACTCGGGGAGGGCATTCTGGCATTCTGGGTTTCTTTATGAACTTCTATCCTCTCCTGTACAGGGATTTCTAAGAGGAGATGATTTTTTGCTTCTTTCAGACTTAAGGAGCTGGAGGCCGAGCTTCTCCCTTCCTTTCAGGGAGGGTATCAGTCTGGATAGAAAAACTTCAAGTTGGGAAGCCACATGATATTAAGATTGAATCTGAGTTCTCCTGCTTAGCAGTTAAGTTTGGGCAAATTCTTAACTTCTAGGATTAAGTTCCTTATCCAAAAATTTAGTTACTATTACCTTCCACAAAGGCTGTTGTAGGAATTAAAGAAATAAAGTACATAGAATGATTGGCACGTTGTTGATGTTTGATTCATGTTGGTTCCTCCCAGAAAGTGCAAACATGTCACAAACCTAAATCTACCACAAGGGGTTCATAAAAACTTTCTGAAGGGTTTGAGGGAGGGGCTCTGTATTTGGGCAGAGAAGGCAGTTACAGGTAGGATAATTTGAAGATCTTTCAAAAATGTTTCCATATTGAAAATGTTTGCTTAGTCCTAAAATTCATATATTTAAGATCGTTTCCTTAGATTAAAATATTGTAAATACGACGGGTAATTGTTAAGAAGGCAAAATGTTAGGTGGAAGAGAAGTCGACTGAGTTCATGAAACATTTAAAAAACAACTTCAAGTTGCCTCAGAGAAGGAAAGGATGTATGACATGTAGTGCAGGGCCGGTCACCTGGGGAGATATCTTCTTCCTTGGAGATGTAATGGTGTGTGTGTGAGGGGTCTATTAAGTCCCTCATGCCATCATATTGCAGCAGAGAGAGGGAGAAAATCAATCCCCATCCGTTCATACACACATGCGATATCTACTGAGCATCTACTCTGAGGCAGTGCTTGGGGAGAACCAAGTAAACACTCTCCCTGCCCAAATAAAGCTTACAGTCAGTGGAGGAAATCAAAATTAATCAAATGATCAAGGAAGCATAAAATTACAAGTTGCCATCTGTGCAACAGAGAAAAAGTTCAGGGTACCATAAGTGGTGGCCAGGCATCTTAGCACTGTAGATTTTAGAAAGGAGCTGCGTTGTGCCACAGTACATTTGTCTCAATGTAGAGCTGTAGAAAAATAGTTGACTATGACTCAATTCTTGCCCGGCCTTGGAGCAACTGAATATCAAGAGATTAAAAAATGTCTATGGTATATGGGCTGATGCACACTGTGTGAGGTATGGAGGAGCATGAGAGAAAGAGAAGCAGGAGAAAGGGGAGGAGAGGAGGAAACTGAAGGGAGGAGTAGGGGATGAGCAGTGAGGGGGAAGAGAAGAAGGAGGGAGAAGAGGTGGGAGAAAGAGAGGAGGAGGAGGAGGGATCCAAACAGAGTGAGAACTGAGGCAGTTCCACCTGGCTAAGTGCTTCATAAGGAGGAGGAGAGGAACCAAACCACCCTATTTGTTATTTGTATGTTGGGGTATATATATGTGTGCAAGGTAAGTTGTACATAATATTTTGGAGGGCCTGCCAGGATCAGGGACCATCTTCCTCATCTGCAGATGGCCTCGCTGGCTTGGAGATGGAGATGGAGCCAGATGGGGTTTGGCCTGAAGCTGAGAGTCAAGCCTTGCAGGGACATCCAGTGTTCCACAAGGGTTGGTGGGAATGGGGTAGCCTTCTCTCTTCTTTTAGTACTTCTTCTGAAACAGAATTTGTGGGCCTATGATGACATCCTGTTATAAATGTTTTCTGTCCTTCTTAGGATACAAGAAGATTTTCCTTAAATAATTTAAAAGTAAAATCACAAGAAACAAATTTTCATGATTCTTATTAAGGGATTATAAGCAAGGGATGTGCAAACATTACCTGTTTTCTTTCTATGTTGCATTTTCACTGCCTGTCTCTGTGAGGGAACTCACACAGTCCTTGGCTTAAGAACAATAGATGGTAGTCTCTGTGGATTAATTTTACCTGCTTCGCTGAGAAAGGAAAATTTTAACCTGGTGGCATATAAAGAACTAAGACTCAATAGGGAGTTCTTCCGAGTGTCTCCCACCGTGAGTACAATGCCAGTTCAAACTTTCTATGGTCATTGTGAACTATGGGTGTGTCAATGCACCCCAGCACCTAGCACAGTAGCTGCATGAATGGGTGAGTTAAAATAACCCCTTTGGTGATGTCAAAAATAGGCACCTACCCTAAATGGCACTGAGTGTCATTTTTTTTTTTTTTTTGGTGAGGGTGATTGGCCATGAGCTAACATCTGTGCCCATCTTCCTCTATTTTGTGTATGGGATGCCACCACAGCATGGCTCAATGAGTGGTGCGTAGGGCCGTGCCTGGGATCTAAACCTGCAAACCCCAGGCCGCCAAAGCAGGAGCGCGCGCACTTAACCACTAGGCCACTGGGGCGGCCCCTGAGTGTCTTTTTTTATATAATGATTTGAGGATGCTGATAATCCAGAAGACCCCTTTTTACCACACATGATATGAATAATTATTTTATCCTCTCACGAAAAAAGATGGACATAAACTGCATTTGTTAAATATTGTTTTAAAGGAAGTCTCCCCTAGATGTATGTACACTTTTCTCAAAAGATGAAATCCCCATAATTGCAGCCAATGGGACATGAAATGTTTCAAAATTCCTAGGAGCAATCTTTATCTAAAAATTGGGCCTGCCGGCTGCTTGTTATTTCATCTAAGGGAAGGAGAGGGCCTGCCTGTTGAGCCATTTCAAATGAAGTGATGGAGTTACAATTGGATGTGATTACCAACAGCCATCTCAGCTCTGAAAGAGATGATAAAAAAGGTCGGAACTACTTCCCTCAATTCCAGGGAAAATATGTTGGGTCCTGCCCTAAGAAAGGTGGGCATCTGGATGATCTCGGACATGAGAGAAAAGAAATCTTACCTGCATAATAGGGCTGAAACCAATGTGTTAATCCTTGAAAGCGGATTAATTTTGTTTTGAAAAGGAATTTTACAAGCATCAGATTAATTCATTGAACTCTAAATCTCTTGGTGTCTAGAAACTTCTACTTATATTTATATTTTTATATTTATATTTATATTATTTATATTTTAAGAGATACTAAAAGTAGGCCTAGTCTAGAGGAAGGACTCCGAGTTGGCAGATCAGAGAAGGAGAAATCTGAATGGTGGTCTCTGCATTAGGTCTGCTCCTTTTTGGATATACCATATGTGAAGGAAGGATGGCCAGTTACAAAATGAGTCCCTTTCGTTACATATAAGGATTAAACTAGATTGGCTGTCCTGTCACTTTGCAGTCCTGATCAGCCTCTACCTTTGCTGGATGAATGAGCTTATTAGGTACTGTTCTAAGGACAGTTTTTGACACGAAGGGGGAGAGAATTCTAAAAGCTACATACTGAAGAGATCCTGTATCTTCAAAAAAGAGTCTCCTAATGTGTTTTTCATAATGTATGTATGATCTTGAGTCTCCTAATGTATTTTTGTGTCACATGATTTGGCCAAAGTACAAGCAAGGGTGTCTGGTTCTCAGTAGTCACTCAGAAACATTCACAAGACAACCTTTCCAACAGAGTTCCCCATCACAGGCAGTGGCATCTGGCCCATCAAGTGATCCAAGACAGAAACCCGGGTGTTTCCTTGCTTTCTCACTTTTCCTTGGTTTTCCCATACTAATAACTGAGCCCAATCCAGCCCTCAGTCCTATTGACTCTGCCTCCCTGTATTTCCTGAACACATTCACGTGCCTGCTATTACCTTCATTATGGTTCTCTCAATCAGGATTTCTAGTTCTGCCTCCTCCAATTTATTCTTCATATTGTACCCAAAGACCTCCTTGAAATTGAAGGTCTAATTTTGCCACATTTTTATTGAAAACATTTCAGGATCTTCCCATCGAGCCCAGGATAACTTCCTAACTCTCTGGCATGACATGCAAGGCCTTTCAAGATCTAGCCCCTGATGACCGCTTCATTCCCTCCCTTCCTGGTTGTTTCTGCAGCAGCCCTACTGCAGCAGCCCTATGCGCAGACCACAAAAGCTCCACCTTTCCCATCGTCTTAAGGTCTGCACAAGCTGCACCCTCAGTCTGAAACACACTTCTCCCTTCTCCTGATTTGCTCCCACTTATTGTTCAAGTCTAGTTTAGATATTGATTCCCCTGCAGTCTTAACTCACTCTGGGGACTGGATCAGATGCCCCACATTGTGCACTATGAAACTCACTGCTATTACAGTTTTCACACCATATTTTAATTGTTTAATTAGTTGACAATCTCTCTCTATCAGACATGTAAATTTATTGGGAACAAAGATTGACTCATGTGCTCTATTGTATCCAAAGCACCAAAGGACATTGTAGTAAATATCTGTGGAACAGATAAATTTGCATTCCCACTGAATCAAGGCTTAGGACCTTGTTTCCCTCTGCAGCCTCCAGGAAAGGCAGAAGCAACAGATGGCCCCTGAGATTCCAGGAGTATATGAGGACCCTGGGTCCTTAAGCAGAGGAGGACTATCACTCAATTCAGAAAAAAGAAAAGGGAATTGACAAGGTACAAAGAAAAACTTTTTCCACTTAACAATTTTGCCTCAGGCCAAGGTTTCATGTAGTTTAATTTCAGTTTGTTTTATTCTATTGATAACTTTATGCTGACTTCACCTTGTGTGGGATCCCAGTATAAGTAATCCTGGGTTTGGTTCTTACCAAAATCCTTTAAAAAATGCATCTCAGCAATCTTCACCTGTCCACAGTCTCAATCTGAAAATCTGACAGAAAGTGGGAGGGGAAAGTTTTTTTGAACTTCCCAAGGACAAGACCACGTTGATCTCTTCCAAGATAATTTTTATTCTTGAAGATGATACAATACTTCTGCCCATTAAATTATCAAGGATTTTTTACTATTCAATTTAGAAGAGACAGCCTCATAAATATAGATGAATATTAAATTTCCATGTGCTGTCTTTATGGTAATTTGTCAATTATTTTAAAAATTATTTACATATGTATCTGCAAGGTGATTGCTTGTCAATTTCCTATAATTATAATATCTTGTAAAAGGAATGTTAAGTAAGGGGAGCAATATTTCCTTCAACTTTGATGATGTTGTTTAAGCACATGATTTGTGCACTTTGACATTAGAGGTATGGAAATTCAGTACTTGGAGAGGAATTTGATGTTCATTAAAGCACTGTGGGAACCCAAGCTAGTGTGTTTCTGACTTCATTAGGTGAATCTTTTGGAAAATTTGAACAAATAAAAATTAATAAATAATAGTAATAATTTCATCATCATCTTTAAAAAAAAAATTAAATGTGCTGTTTTTCTCAGACCAGCCCTTAATGGAAGAAAAAGTCTGTCAAGTGCTGTTTGCTTACTGACCAAAAGAGAACTTAAATTTAGCAAGATCTCTTGAAATCCTTTTTTTTTTTTTGTGAGGAAGACCAGCCCTGAGCTAACATCCAATGCCAATCCTCTTCTTTTTTTGCTGAGGAAGACTGGCCCTGGACTAACATCCATGCCCATCTTCCTCTACTTTATATGGGATGCTGCCACAGCATGGCTTAACAAGCGGTGTGTTGGCGCACGCCCAGGATCCGAACTGGCAAACCCCGGGCCACCACAGCAGAGCGTGCACACTTAACGACTTGCGCCATCAGGTGGGCCCCTCTTGAAATCTTTTATACAAGACTCCATTTTAATGTGGAGGCACAAGGAGAAGATTTGAGTATGTGTCAATAATTAGGATGAAATAGAGTATTTAGGCACTCTTCATACTTGCTTGAGCTTTCCCCATAGAAACGCCTCCACACCAGCTGACAGCAAGAATGTGAAACTCCCAGAGATGGTACCTTCAATTTATAGATCAAAAAATTCAAGGGAACTCATCAAGGCCACGGTTGGGTGCTGCAGGCCTGAAAGGGCAGGTTCCAGTTGGAAGGGTAGGAAGTGCCAGAGCCTGGGTGTGGCAGCTGCCACTGGGGGTTTCTATCTTAGCCTTGCTATTTAGAGGCTCCGTGACACTAGGCTCCTCTGTTCACTTCTTTTTTCTTTTTTTTTTTTGTGAGGAAGACCAGCCCTGAGCTAACATCCATCGCCAATTCTCCTCCTTTTTCTCCCCAAAGCCCCAGTAGATAGTTGTATGTCATAGCTGCACATCCTTCTAGTTGCTGTATGTGGGACGTGGCCTCAGCATGGCCAGAGAAGTGGTACATCGGTGCGCCCCCGGGATCCGAACCCAGGCCGCCAGTAGTGGAGCGCGCACACTTAACCGCTAAGCCATGGGGCTGGCCCACACTTCTTGAGCCTTAGTCTCCTTGCTGGTAAAATGGGCACCCAAATGTGAGCCTTAAAGAGTTGTGGTTAAACAGGGCTGGCAGCATAATTTGTGGGGCCCAGTGCAAAATGAAAATGTGGGACCTTTGTTCAAGAAGCAAGACAAAAGTGCCATTAAAGGTACTAAATACGTAAAACGTTTTCCTTTCTTTCTTGGTCTCTCACTGCACTGGTCACAGTGTTTTTTCTTGCTATATGAGTTGTACTTTCTTGCACAGGGATTCACTCCTCCCAAGAAACTCCCTTCCCATGGCCTTCTGCTCCAACTCAAGGTGGACTGGAGACCCCCAAGGGATTGTAACCTATGTGCCAAGAGTGCTCGATACCTGGATCAAGGGTGGGAGAAACTCAGGAGTTGCCCATAGAATGTGTCATGGCCCTGGCAGCCCAGGGCAGGAAAGGCTGCTGCTATGTCTGGCCTGGAGAGACCACAAGGCGTGTGCCTGACCTTGTCCCTTCTTGTGTGTATTTGAGACATATTGGCCTCTGTTGCGTGAGAACAGTCTAATCAGCCAGCTTCAGCTAGGGTGGAGGGTGGCAGCAATGGCTGGGCATGGGCGGAGAGGGACAATGGGCAGGGTCCCAATGCCAGCAGTGGGTGAGGGCATAGCTGAGAACCCATCCCAGGGAGGAAAGGATGTGGCTAGAGGTGGGACCACACATGAGCTGAGGCTCCAAGGTCCCCATGCAAGCTTCACTGTCCCATAGACTTCACTTACAAAACACAAATTCAAAATTAAAATTATTAAGCATTTCACGAAGGCTACTGCAGAACATTCAACCCCAAGCCCAGGGCTCTTCTCAGTGCAGGGACCTGTGTGAGTGCACTGGTTACACGTCCATGGACTTGACTCTGGGGTTGAATGAGACAATGCTCTAAAGCCCATGGCACACAGAAGACATTATAAAGTTGTACATGTTGGCTACGGAACAGTGCAGGTCGAGATGACACGTGGTATTATAGTGAAATATTTTGCAGAGTTAAAAATAAATTTAAAAAATTAAAATGCTTTAAGCCTCATCTTTACCTAAGACTCTTCTACTGATGATGCAGCCTTCTTGGTGAAGGCTTAATGGTTGGACAACCTGAAATGAAGCACTCACTGGCCCGCGTGCACAGCAGGAAGAGCATCTCCCAGCAAGGTCTTAGGACTCTAAGCACACAGGTTGCACCCAGAATGTTATAACTATGCTCAAACAGCAATTGTTACATATGAGTCAGTGTAAAAGAAGAGTAAACAGAGCTTGATTTTGGTGTTGTGGGGTGAACGAGTCATAATTGGAAGTTTAATTGAGGGGAGTGGGAGGTAGTGTGGGTCTGGATTATAAAGTCCAGTCAGGGTTCTAATGAGATTGTAAAGGAATGATTGGCACACGTGCATAAACAGCCTGTCAACATCTCTCTGGAGATGAGGACACTCATCTAGTTAAGTCAACATCCATACCAATTTGTCTTAGAGGTGGTGAATGGTGCCCAATGGTTAACAGCCACCTATGAAATAATACAAATATTCTCAGAATCATCAGAGGGACAGCAACCAGGTCCCAGCTGGTAAAGCTCTTGGGGAATATTTGGATTACCACAATAACCCCTTAATGGTGTCCTGCAGGCAGGCTGACCTTTTTAAACAAATATCATGTCAGTACCCTATTTGAAATCTGTTGGCTCCCAGTTGCCTAAGAAGAGTCTAAACTCCTTCAATTGCCTACAGGGCCCTTCATGATCTGACTTTGTTTACCTCCTCACGCCCCTCCACACTCTATATTCTTCCACTGAACTTTCCTCTTGTGTCTTGGCCCTGCTCCTCCTCTCAGAACATTCTCTCTGCCACCATCCTCCCCTTTCTTAATGCCTTCTGACAAGCCCTTTAGTTCTTAACTGAAACATCACTTCCTCAGGGAGGGAGGCTTTCCCTTATCTCAGGTAGGATGAGTGCTCCTTTTCTGTGCTCCAACGGTGCCCTATCAGAGCACTCTCATGTTCTGTTGTTTGTGCTACAGGGAGCAGGGATCACATCCATCCCAGTCATCTTTCTATTTTCACCCTCTGGAGTTTGCCACATAGTAGGCACTCAGTAACTACTGGTAGAATAAATGGAGTGATATATTCTCTTTTCCTGTAGCCTAAGAACTATAAAGAAGCTCAGTGTCTATAGTTCACTAAAGCAGATATCTATGTGTCTATAACTGTCCTAGGCAGAGGGAAGTACTAGTGATGCAAATGGGGATACAGTCCTTTTCTGGAACTGGGCTGTCACCTGAGCTATAGATCTTGGGCCATTCTATGTGTCAGACATTGGAACTCAGAATCACAGATGTGTTTTAAAATATCTGCATAAGTTGAGCTTCGAATCAACAGTGCATTAGACAGAGCACAAGTCAACAGCCAGAGCAAGAGATGGCTCTAGATGTGCTCAATATGTTTGTTGGATGAATGTCTTTTTTCATGTCTCACAAAGCTAGTGACAATTTCTGAGACTTCTGCTCAAGCTTTCCAGGAAGGCACTTTGGGAGAAGACTGCAGAATTAAAGAACTGTTTCAAATAGATGTAGCTTTCTTATTGACATGCCTAACTGGAATGGCATACCCTTGTGGGGGAGTAGTGACAAAATAGTGACGAGCTTAGGCTGGCTCTGATTAAGAGTTTCAATTTGATGTGAATGGCTTTCAGAAGACAATGCAGGGCCTAGAGCAGGGAAGTAACAACATGAGACTTCTACCAGTGTCAGACAGTTTTAACTGAAGTGTCTGTACGAGGAATTAAGAGTAGGGGTGGTATGGAAAATTACTATGAGGAGATGAGGGTATTTATCAGCATCCAGGCTTGTAGATATTCTGAAGTATTCCACTTCAGAAATCATGGTAAAAGCTTGAAGGAATGCATCTACATTATATTGTGCCTGTTTGTAGAAATTCTAGAAACTTCCATCAAAGGCCCCATTACAGAGAACTGCTGTTGAGTTTCTATGTGAAAGCTGACAATAGATAGCTCAGATAATCACCTGGCATTTTTTTCTTTGTTCATTCAATAAATATTTAGTGATCACTCACAATATGTCAGACCCTGTTCTGAATACTGGACATGCAGCTTTGAGTAAGAGAGACATTAATGTACCATCTGGAGCAGCACTGGCCAATAGAATTTTCTCCAGTGATAGAAATGTTCGTTAATCTGTACTGTCCAATATAATAGCCAATAGTCATGTGTGGTTATTGCATACTTGAAATGTGTCTAGTGTGAAAAAGCAACTGGATTCAAAATCTCAATCCTGTTCAAACCCCAATCTCTACAGGATCGCCAATATAGTCCTCCTTTCTCGCATCTCATCCCTGGCATTGTCAATGCAAAGACTTACAAAATATTTGTGATTTCTTGGAAAATGTGTCCCTTATTTTTCCTTTGTGTCTTTGTATGTTAAGTTCCTTTGGCCTAAGATGAACCAATGCCCACCAATACCCCCACTCCCTCCATGACACTCCAATACAGACCTCCATACCTGACTACTTCTATTTCCAGTAGGAGCCATGGCCTTCCCCACATCCCTCAGTCAGCTCCCATAGAACTCCATGCATAACTGTATCGTGACACTTAGTACCACATCTTATACATAATCATATTTAGACTTGAGAGACCATGGAGCAGAGTGGGTAAGGGCACAGGCTCTGAGGACAGATTTTCTGAGTTCACACACACAAGGATTAAGTGACAAGCAATTCATTTTCTTATTTGATAAATACCATTCACCAAAGGCATATATAATTGCAAATCTCAATGTTAATCTAATTCTAGTCCATGAGCATAGAAACATAACACTTTTAATAGCCTTTATTGCATCTTCAGGCATGAGAAAGTGTTTTCAATGAGAACTTTTGAATTACTGATTATAGCTCAGGACCCATCACTGCTAAAGATCATCAGTTAAATTTGCATTTATTCAAAACTTGTGTGCTAATGGTTTCTAGTCCTAGATAAGTTCAGAAGAAAATTTTCAAAAGTAAATAGAATAAATGAAGGCATTCATGAGTAAATCAAACAACCGGGCAATTTGCTCTAAGGAGGGTAGCTGAGTAGCTTTTTCCTTCTTCACTGTAGACCAAATGGAACTGTTAATGTTGTCAGAAGTTTGTCAAGATGCACACTCAGATGGCTGTTGAAAAGACAGAAAGTCAACATTGTTCCCTATTACTTTTACCATAAATGTATAGCATTTGAATTATAGGGTCTGAAGATGGAAGGTCTGTGAGAGTTCCTTATAATCCAACTCCTTTCCCGCTACTGTCACAATGCCATCTCCATTACTGCCCTCCATTACTTCTTATTTTGAAATAAGAAGAGTTCGTATTACAAAAGATTTCCAGGGCAGCAAATTCAATCCTCTGATACCCTCCCCACTGGAAAATCCGCCTCACTGTGCAACCTAAATCGACTCTTTTTGCTGGAGATTGTTAATCCCATTAGCTTTCCTTCTGTCCTCTGGGTGGCAGGGGACAGCTTCTATCTTCTTAACAATAACTCTTCAGTTGATGAGCATGTTATAAACTGCTTGATACAAAGAAGAGAGGTTTGGGTCATGAGCAAGTGTTTCCAACTTTATTATTCTTTTCCTGTGTGCCTGTTGATACATTGATTAACTCTGGGCATTAGCTTTCCAGTCTGTACAATGTGGACACTGAGACTTTTCACTTATTTTTCTCATTGGAGTTTTGTGAGAAAATCATTCTGTTTGGGGACATCCTGCTGTATTAACCATCTACATTTTCCATCAGTGAGCCCTCTGAATGTTAGAAAAAGCTTTAGGTTTCAAAATGCCTTTTAGGTTGATGAAAGCCACCTTGAAAAATTTTTTTATTGAGATATAATTGACATATAACATTATATAAATTTAAGACATACAACATGTTGATTTGATACATTTATATATTACAGTATGATTATCACTGTAGTGTTAGCTAACACCTCTATCACGTCACATAATAATCATTTCTTTTTGTGGTAAGGACATTTAAAATCTAGTCTCTTAGCAACTGTGAAGTGTATAGAGTATATACATGTGAAGTGTCTGTATTGTTGACTACAATCCTACAACCACTATGACGTGCAATAGATCTCCAGAACCTATTCGTCTCCTAACTGCAAGTTTGTACCCTTTGACCAACGTCACTCCAATTCCCCCCACCTCCTGCTCCTGGGAACCATCATTTTACTTTCTGTTTCTGTGAGTTTGGCTTTTTAAAATTCTACATATAAGTGAGATCATACAGTATTTGTCTTTCACTGTCTGACTTACCTCACTTAGCATAATGCCCTCATGGTCCATCTATGTTGTTGCAAATGGCAGGATTTCCTTCTTTCTTGTGACAGACTCATATTCCATATATATACATATATATATATACACCACATCTTATTTACCCCTTCATCCATTGATGGATATCTTGCAAATCTTAAGCTTAAGAGTTATTTGGATTTCTATTGGTGGAGGTGTAGAAAAACTTTCTCACATATACTAACAAGCTGTAACTTGATAGAGAACAAAGAAGAAAAAATACAGAATGAGAACTACTTTCAGAGTTCTGAGAGGAAAGGAAATAGTTTCTCCTACTAAGCCGATACATCATTCTATTGTCAGAGGATGGGAGTTGAGTTGGTGGTTTCTTTTTTGATCCTGCTGCTCTGAAGCTGAGAGCTGAAGTATAGATTTCTTGAGTTAGAATGGTTTAATATAGCTTTCCCCTTTCTGTCCCATTTTGTGTCCTACCTTGGGTCTTTTATCTTGTATTTTTGAGTTAATTGTACTGGTGCTTTTATTGGAATGTTCTACAATGTACTTTGTAAATACTTGGAGTATAAGTAAATAAATACTTAAATACTAACTCCTATTCGGACTTATCACCTTAGCTGAACTTTGTTTGTTTTTGAATGAAACATGCTTACTTTACAGGAAAGTAAAACAGGAAAACTTCTTCATTTTCAACCTAAGTATTTCGGGTTGTATCTTCAAATCACTCCTCGATATTGCCACTACTGTTTCAACTTGCAATTTTATGGTTTAGACATTTAGATATTTTATTAATTTATCTTAACTTTTTGTGAAAATTCTGTGAATGAGCCAAGGAATCTATGATAAATGAGAATTCTTAAAAATAAATACATAAATAAATAAACAAGCCTTGATTTTATAGCAGCAGACGAAAAACGAGTATGATAAGAGTCTTGCTCCTTTTATTAGATGAGAATCGTGGACTGAGACATTTTAGATATTGATCATATTTTGGCAGTCATGCTCTTGCAGAGAGTTAATGGAAAGTAACTCTGGCTATATTTAGAGGTTACAGGGGGGAAACTATGTCTCAAAGTCATACTGTTTTGATGGCAGCACCAGAATTAGAACTGAGGTCTTCTGGCTTCCAGTCCAGAGCTTGGGCCATGTTGAGATTGCCTGCCTAGGTAAAGTCTGGTATACAAACAACAATAAAACCAAAACAAAATCCCATCATTTTAACGTGATGATACACAATTAAATATCTACAGGAAAGATACCAGGCAAGGTTTAGAGATCTTGATGGTGGTTTTGAAAAAGGTGATTTTTCACCAGTTAACTAATAGACCTGAAAAGAGTTTTCTCCTAATAGAAGAATTAAATAATATTGGTGGATGATGGCAGCATTTGGGTTCTGCTTCTTTTACCATTTCTCCCATTTCTTGCTTTCTCTTTCCTTTCCACTCCCATTTTCTCTCCACACTTTTCCTCTTGCTTGGTGTATAAGGTATCTGCTTTCCTGAAACTGTTTCTCAACGCTTTTTATTCCCGGCTCGTCTCCTCTCAGCCTTCAAGCTAAGATTGCACATCCTCTCGGAAGTCTTTCTGATGATTCTAAACCGTGGTAGTCTAATGTCAAACCCTACTGTTTGCACCAATTTTTACATGTAAAAATTCACGGTCCACTATTTTTCGACTTTTCATACTTTTATGTGTGTTTCTTTCACTTGTTTGTAAGTTCCTTAAGGAGAAAAGTCATGTTTTATTCCTTTTGTATCCTTCAATGGTTATTTATTTATTTATTTATTTTTCCCCTAACGCCCCAGTAGATAGTTGTATGTCATAGTTGCACATCCTTCTAGTTGCTGTATGTGGGACGCGGCCTCAGCCTGGCCAGAGAAGCGGTGCGTAGGTGCGTGCCCGGGATCTGAACCCGGGCCGCCAGCAGCGGAGCGCACGCACTTAACCACTAAGCCACGGGGCCGGCCCTTTTTTTTAATTTATTTTCAATGGTTTCTTGTAATAAATACATTATGCTCCACACAAAGAGGGTGATTAATAGACATATATTGACTAACTGTTGGTAGAATGAATGTAAAATGTGACCATTTGCATACAAAATAATCTCTAAAATATTTATATATATTACAGCTTTTTCAGGTTTTACTGTGAGTTTATTTATCCATTCTATTTGAATAACAGTTCCCCAAAACCATGATCATTCATTTATTTATGATCAACAATAAATTATGAAGTGGTGTGGGCTTGGTTCTGTCAACGACTCCCTCCCACACATACCAACTCATAGGAACCACATAAACAAGGGGCATTAATCACTTGAACTCTGGTGCA
Organism: Ceratotherium simum simum; assembly: GCF_057802395.1. NCBI lineage: Eukaryota > Metazoa > Chordata > Mammalia > Perissodactyla > Rhinocerotidae > Ceratotherium > Ceratotherium simum. The sequence goes on along the minus strand of NC_141922.1, from coordinate 47,414,112 downwards.
TTAGTTTTCTATGCTGCAGAAAAAATTATCACAAATTTAATTGCTTAAAACAATATACATTTATTATCTCAAACATTCCATGGGTCACGAATCCATGCACGACTTAACTGAGCCCTCTGCTCAGGGTCTCCCGAGGGTGTGACCGAATGCAGCCAGGCTGCATCTTCATCAGGAGCTCAGCGTTCTCTCCTAAGCTCAATCACGTTGTTGGCAGAATTTGATTTCTTGTGGTTTTAGGACTGAGGCTCTCAGCTCCTAGAAGCTGGCCCTTTCCACAGGTGGTTCACAACATGGCTATTTGTTTCTTTAAGACCAGCAGGAGAGCATCTCTGACCTCTAGATCCTCTTTCAAAGGGCTCACGTAACTAGGTCAGGCCCATTCAGGATAACCTCCCTTTTGATTAACATAAATCCACTGATTAGGGACTTTAATTACATCTGCAAAATCCCTTCATGTTTGCCCTGTAGCATACCCTACTCAAGGGAGTGACTACTCTGTTACTTTGGTGGTATTCTATTGGTTATAAGCAAGTTACAGGTTTTGCCTGTATTCAAGGGAAGGAGACTATACAAGAGTGTGCTTCATTAGGGGTCACCCCAGGATGTGTCTGCCACATTTGGCTTTGGAAATACTTTAGGTATCACTCTCCTACCAAAATCTTGGACCTGCTCACGTGTTCACACAGCAATCCCTTCTTATTTTGTATCGTTTGGACTTGATACTACAGCTCTGTACTCTCTATGTTTTTACTGACCAAAAACCCCATGGGTTTCTTCTTCTGGTAAGTCATTTCTGGGATTCATATTCTAAAACCAGAGGCACATCTAAGCCTCTAGGATAATGTCAAACTGACCTCCCTGAATCTCCAAATCTGCCTGGGAATCAGATAAGACATCTGCTATAGACAAAGGACCGTGTCAGGTGCCTTAATGAACACTAAGGAGAATATGACTTATTCTTACTGAACTTTCAGTCTAGTGGGAGAGGCAGATATGAAAACAGGTAAATTCAATATACTCCATGTCAAGTAGATGCATAGTAGAGGGACCAACTGAGTACAAGAGAGAATAGGGATGAAAGAGTCTTTATCAACATCTCCATTTATAGATAAAGAGACTAAGGTTCAGAGGTTGAGTTACTTGACCAGGGTCACATTACTAGTAAGTAGCAGACTTGGATTTGAACCTAGATAGTCTGTGTCCAGAGCCTGTGAACTGAAACATTATACTAAGCATGGGTTGTGGGATTCCAACAAGAGGTGAGAAAATTGGAGGATAGCTTGAAACTAGGTGATAAAGCGCATCATATACTGATTTAAGGAATTTTTTTTGTGTGTGAAGAAGATCAGCCCTGAGCTAACATCCATTCCAATCCTCCTCTTTTTGCTGAGGAAGACCGGCCCTGAGCTAACATCTATTGCCAATCCTCCTACTTTTTTTCCCTTTTTCTCCCCAAAGCCCCAGAAAATAGTTGTATGTCATAGTTGCACATCCTTCTAGTTGCTGTATGTGGGATGCCGCCTCAGCATGGCCGGACAAGCGGTGTGTCAGTGCGCGTCCAGATCAGAACCCGGGCCTCCAGTAGTAGAGTGCACACACTTAACTGCTAAGCCACGGGGCCAGCCCCCTGATTTAAGGAATTTAGACTTTGCCCCTGACAATGAGGACACATGAGCTCTAACTAAGAGTCAGCAGACATACTAGTTCCTCATCAGCACCGGTCACTGGAGAAGGGGACCAAGCAGGGACTGAACAGACCTGGGGTTTGAGAAACTAACTAGCTGTAATGCTGGATCTTAGTTGGGATCCAACAGTTCAATACACTGTATTCAAAGGAATGAGATGATACTTCCTGTTGTGGTTTAGGTTAGTTCAGGAACCAAGCAGGGCTGAGCCTACAGGTTACAAGGCTGAGTGTCTATAGTTGAGAGGGGCTATATTAGACTGGGACAGAAAATTGGTGGTTCTGAAACAAATATGTGGCTTAATCATACCTGTGTTTTAAAAAGTAGCTATAGAATGGTAAATTAAATATCAACAAGGATGCCAAGACAATTCAGTGAGGGAAAGAATAATCTTTTTTCCTGGGAAACTGGATTAGCCACATGCAAAAGAATGAAATTGGATGCCTACTTCATACCATATACAAAAATTAACTCAAAATGGATCAAAGACCTAAATGTAAGAGCTAAAACTATATAGCTCTTAGAAGAAAACATAAGCATATATCTCTGTGACCTTAGATTAGGCAATGGATTCTTAGATATGAAACTAAAGCACAAGCAACAACAACAAAAATAGATAAATCGAACTTCATCAAAATTAAAAACTCTAGTCATTCAAATGACATCATTGAGAAAGGAAAATCAACATTCAGAATGGGAGGAAATTTTTACAAATCATGCGTCTAACAAGAGACTTGTATCTAGAATATATAAAGAATACTTACAGCTTAATAATAAAGGGACAACTCAATTAAAAATGGGCAAAAGACGTGAATAGACATTTCCCCAAAGAAGATATACAAATGTCCAATAAGCATATAAACAGATGCTCAACATCATTAGCTATCAGGGAAATGCAAAATCAAAACCACAATGAGATATTATTTTATATCCACTAGGACAGCAATAATCAAAAAGACAAACAATAACAAGTGTTCACTAGGATGTGGAGAATTCCTCATAGACTCTTGGTGGGAATTTGAAATGGTGCAGCTATTTCGGTGAACAATCTGTGTGTTCCTGAAGCAATTGGACATACAGTTAGCATAAAACCCAGAAATTCCACTCCTAGGTATATACCCAAGAGAAGCAAAAATACATGTCCTCATAAAAACTTGTACATAAATGGGCAAAGAAGCATTATTCTTTTTTTGTGTGTGTGTGAGGAAGATCAGCCCTGTGCTAACATCTGCCAATCCTCCTCTTTTTTTTGCTGAGGAAGACTGGCCCTGGGCTAACATTCGTGCCCATCTTCCTCCACTCTATATGGGAAACTGCCACAGCATGGTTTGCCAAGTAGTGCATCAGTGTGCACCTGGGATCCGAACCAGCAAACCCCGGGCCGCTGCAGCAGAGCACACGCACCTAACTGCTTGTGCCACCAGGCTGGCCCAAAGAAGCATTATTCTTAATAGCCAAAAGGTGAGAACAATCCAAACATTCATCAACTGAAGAATGGATAAATAAAATGTGGTATATCCATACAAAGGAATATTATTCAGCAATAAAAAGAAATAAATATGGATACATTTTACAACATGAATGAACTTTGAAAACATTATACTAAGTGAAAGAAACCAGTCACAAAGGACCATATATGATATGATTCCATTTATAGGAAATATCCAGAATAGGCAAATCCATAGAAACAGAAAGTAGATTAGCGGTTGCTTAGGGCTAGGGAGAATAGGGAGAAATGGGGAGTGACTGCTAAAAGGTACAGGATTCATTTTTGGAGTGATGAGAATGATCTCAAGTTGACTGTAGTGATGATTGCACATTAAAATATACTAAAAACCATTGAATTGTACACTTTTAATGGCTGAATTGTATGGTTTGTGAATTACATGTCAATAAAGATGTTACCAAAAAAATAAATAAATAACAATAGAGCTGTTGGTGAAGGGTGAAGAAAGAAGATGGGATGTTTGGAGGTGGATAAGAGATAACGAAGACCAGGGAAATGGTGATGAAGGGTGAGGTTAAAGAGAGACTTAAAGGGCAGAATGAACAGGAAGCAATTGGAAGTGAAAGGGAAGGGAGCAGGAGAAGTTGAGGATGAGTTTGATCTTCTAAATTCAGTTATTGATAGCACCCCTGTGCTCCAGTCTGAGTTGTTGAAAAATGCTTACTTTCGATCAATACTTTTCCTTTCCAAAGTCTTTTCCATGTAATATGTATTCTGTTCCACTGTATTTAACTTAAAAAAAATAAAGTGGGATATTTTCTCACTTGTTCAGAGATAACCAAGCCTTGGCAGAGGTTGATATTCAAAAATGACAGAGGACATTTGCACAGGAACATCCAGACAGTGAATTCCTTGAGTGACCTCCCTTTCCCACATCCCCACCCAAAACAAACTATGTGCTTCTGCTTGTGATTGTAAATTTCATTCATATATTTTTCCTTTTGCTCTTTTGTACAGTAGAAGGCTGTGGGGAAATGTTTCTGATCATGGAATTTGGAATTTTCTTGAGAATGCAAATAAAGGAGCAGTTTTGAATTGCCTAATGTTTGAAATGCAAACTAGTCCTCTGAGCAGCAGAAACCCACTGGATTTATGAAGCATCCTATTGACATAAATGATCATCAATCGATTTGTGTGATTGCTCATGTTTGGGTTCAATGTCATTTAGTAGAACTCTCATCCTGATGCCATTTATTTGAAGCCCTGTTAACCTTTCTCCTTCCTATACACAAGAAACAAGAAATCCCACTGGAATTTGCCCTCCTTAATCACTATTCTGAAGTAATGAAAGTTTTTATTAATTACACCTTTTAACATGTGCTCACTCTCATCACATGAATGACGAGACTTAAAAAAATCAACTAGAGTAACATTGACTCTGCCATGATATTGTCAGCTCTTTAATTTGCGGATGATATCTTGCAGCCAAACCAGAGTAGAGGAAAAGGTTAATACACATGGGGCATCCCCAGTCTCTATGATTGAATGCCAGGGCCGCCAAAATGCACCAGGGGTCGAGACCTCAAATTTGAAGTTGTTTCCATTAACAAGAAAAGTCCTTGTCAAATATATCCTTGTTCATGTTCTCTAATTTTTCTTGTGAGTCTCTTTTAAAAAATCATAAAAGTGCTTCAAACAAAGAACTCAATAAATCATCAAGAATATCCTTTAAACAACAACAAAATCTATAATTAATTGAGTTTTGGGACGATAGAATGACACTGCAGGTTAAGTGGGAGTCCAAATTCATTTTTAAGTTATTTGTTTATATTCTCATAATAGTGATGTCCACATCTTTCTGTGACCAGCTCAGTGTGCCATGGCTGACCCCAACAGTATATGCATGAAGATCCTAGCATCTTTCCACCACTTGTGTTTGTTACATGTTCAGGAAGGTCCATTATTTGTAGGGTCTAGTGGTGCTTATGGAATTGTCCTTTCTAAATGACAAGAATTTATGGGTAGGAATCCAACACACGTAGATTAGTGCTAACTGATATGGGCTAGAATCCACTGGTCAATGATAGTCTGCCTAGGAAAGGCAATCTTCCATTAGGATCCCACAGCTACCGCTCTTGGACCTTAGAACACAAAAGGTTGATTCCATTCTCTTTTCTGGACAATAAAAGTTGATTGTCTTCAGTGGGAACCAATAATTTCAAATGCTGCAGAACTCTTCATATATTGTCTTCAGGGAACCCCAATACTTCACATATAACAAACATGTCCCCTGCATAAAAGGGAGGTACTTGCTATGTCAAAGCAGCAGCATCCCCATCCTAGAGTGAGGAAAAAAACAATTTAATCTCCAACAGGGTGCACCTTCACACTAGAGAAAACCTTTCATCATAGAATTGAAATTATAGACAATTGGTTTGGTTTCATACTAGGCTAACAAAATCTGTTAAATCTAATCACAGTTGAAGTAGAACATAACCAAAGTCTTACAGAATTTAACCACTAAGCATACGATATTTTTATGGAAAAGTATGGTCAATATTCCAATTTGAGTTTCCAAATATACTTGTCTTCTTGAAAATGGTGTTAAGACTCTCTCTGGCATCACAGCCTCTCCCCACCACTGGCTGGAACTTCCTCAGATCCAAGACACTGGATAAGACATCCATGACCAAGAGCAGGGGTGCCAGAGAGGAAAAACTTGGGAAGGGTGGCAATGAAAATTGGATATATAGGCTCTTGAAGTCTAGGAGACAGAGCAATGTAAGGGACATTTGGTTGCCAGGGTTATCCCTGTCTTAAATACTGGCCCTTATATTTTTGTGCTTGGCTGTCTTCTCACACCATTAGGGAGCACACTTGCTCATGGCTCAAAGGCACTTTATATCAGTGTCTTTTAAAGTGGACCATCTAACTCAGAATCACCTTGACGTGGCCGCATCTACTGAACTTGAATCTAATAATGTTTATATGGGTTCAGGATTTTAACTTTTTTATCTTTTAAGAAGCTTCTGAGGTGATCTTTATGAATTTTAGAATCTGAGAACCGCTTTCTTAGAAGTAGAAAAGGGAGATTGGGTGACCTCATTGTCTGTGTCAGTAACAGTGACCAGAAACAGCGTTAATGGGTGCTGATCGTTCTTATCACACCACATTGCAATGATGAGCTCATTTATCTCTCTTCCTCACTTGGCTGTAAGCCCCTTAAAGGAAGAAACTGAGCTATATTTATATTCATATTTAATGTGTCTAGTATAATACTTGGCATGAAGAGATAGTCAATATTTATTTTGACATATTAATATCTATTTGTTGAATAAAGGAGTGAAAAAAATTGAGACAATCAAATATTCCTAGACATAAGCTATTCATGGTATTTGCATTTTAGAAAGGAGTGGGTCTCAGATGGAAATGTTACTTTAAAGATGTTCATTGTGATTTTTGATATTTTTATATATTGCTATATTTGTCTAATTTTGTTTATTTATATTCTTAAAGCTGCTTATTGGTATGCCATAGACTTTTAATTTCTTCTCTGATACATGTTAATGATTCTGTTCCAGATATTTAAAATGTGAAAACTAGATTACATTTTCTACTTGTGCATAAGTAACAAGGTAAAAAGGATGTGTTCATAAAGCCCATAGGAAAGAAGAAGGAATGAAATAATCAGCATCTTGAAATCAGTAATTCTCCGTTCAGAGTCTCTCCTTAAATGTTGTGTGACCTTTGTCCTGAATATATATATTCCCCATATTTTGTTTTGTCTACAAGGAACATGAAAATGATCACAATGACTTAGCTTACGGATTTTTTGGTTTTTTGAGCTTAAATAGGTGTTACTGCAGTTCCCTGAGATTTAGAATTGCAAGGTGCTAAGTTGTTGTTCTATTGTGTCTTCATTTTCAAAAGTCTTGTTTTGCCTTTGTGTTATTCTATCCAATTTAAGTTCCAATCCATTTAGAAATCTGTGTCTCCTACCATATTTCATACGTCTTTTTTTCCATTTAAAGTAATCTTGCCTTTTGAAGTATACTACTTTATTTGAGTTTCTCTGAGCATAGCTCGCTTTTTTTCTCTCCCTCTTCCTGTTCATTTAATTAAGGAAAACGTTCTTGCTGCCTGAAAAGACTTCCATCCCACCTAAATCAGTAATCACTGACTGGTTTGGGTATGTTGTTTTCATCTCTCTTTTTTCTCCTTATTTTTTTTTTCTTCTTCTTCAAATGAGATTCATATGAAGAGTTGTTTTAGCCTAGTTCTTTCTTCAAAAACCAAAAAGCAGTAACTGTGCATAGGATGTTATCATAAAACTAAAATGGATTTTTGGTGTACAAGGCATCACAATGACCTTCCCTGTGATCTTTGTTATTTTTCAGTTCTTGCAAGTTCAGTGTTTTGCTTCTTTATTTTTCCTCCTTCCAATGCACGTTTTGGTTCCTTTGTGTGCACGCCATCACAAGTCTTGCCAAAATATATTGAGGAAACTGGTGGCAGTGAATATGCAACAAAAGAATCTCCTTGCTTTAACTTACAAATGGTTTTCTAAAATCAAGATAAATAATGGGTGTCTTCCCCAAATAAAAGAGATTGGATTCAATAACATACACAGAAAATTTAATACCCTCTCAATTATCTATTTTTGTAGATGTCACACGCAAAATATTTTTGAGTTTGCTTTGATTCTAATAAAATCACAAGCAATTAATTTGTATTGTGAAAATAAGGCGTAAAACTTGTGAATTTCCAAATAGTTCATTTTGTTCCATCTACACAATCTCCTTCTTTTCTTCTCTCCTCTAACATGTCAACGGTAAGATATAATTTCTTTCATAATTCCTCAAATGATCACTGTGAAAATCCTGTCAAGTCTCTTCCTACCACAAGTGAATATTTATAGATGATTTATAAACTGCTGAAAACTAGAACTTATAATGGAGAGTCTGACAGAACCTGAAATATTTCTGCACTGGGAGACGTCAATGGAGCAGAAAAGCAGACATTACCAGAGAGAGCTTCTCCTTTGCAAAGTGCTCCCACAAAAAGGAAGAGAGCACACAGGCCACTCAGAAAGGACTGGAATAATCATGGACTTCTCAAGAAGCTATAGTGTGCTTGTCTGTAGAGCCCTTACAGATAAATGGATCTGAAAAGGCATTATAACAGCTTTCCTTTCAAAAGGATGACTTCTACTTAAAACCTCCAGAGCCTGCAGTTTTAGTCTGTTGTGTGGATAGACGTGGTGGAGTGGTTTCTCCCAGACTCATGTAATTAAGTTTCAGACTCCCTCACCAACATGCCCATGTTGTGGATGTCTAGGTCATACACTTCGAGTGGGAAAAAAATATAAAACCTCAAATTTCAGTTCTGTTTTATACTTTGAGGACAAGAAAAATACAGAAATATTAAATCCATAGATAATTACAAAATTTTCTGATGGCCAGTTGGTTTAAACTTCTAACTAGATGGTTCAGTAGAGACAGAAATCAGCTGATTTGGATTTCTTCTCCTCCTTCTGCTCACTCACTCACTCATTCACTGATTGCAGCTGATAATAGCAGAGAATTGCCCCAAAGCCAGACAACAGTAGTAAAAACGAGCAGAAAAGGGGCCAGATAATTCACAAATAGAAATTGCAAATCTCTGGATAATTATGACTTGGAAAAAATTAGCAAATATTTTTCTAATAAAAAGAGAAAATCCTCATGCCTTTTTGTTTGAAGGGCTATTATTGAAACACTGTGGAAAAAATAAATGTAAGATGAAGCCTCAGAAATACATAAGACTGGTTTTACGGGCCTGGAGAAACCTGTGCAGTTTATAGGCAATATTTATTGATGCCTACTCTATGCCAAACACTCTTACCAAGACTGTAGGAGTTTTACTTGTATTTCTTGTATCTTCTTAAAAACCCATAAGTTATTTACAATTATTATACCTATTTTGTAGTTAAGGATACTGAGGCATAAAATAGATTAAACAAGTAGACCATGATCGCACAGCTACTAAGAGAAAAATAGAAGACTTGAACCTAGGCAGTCTGTTGCCAAAGACCCCCCACCTATCCAGTCTCCGTTTGTTATACTCTTCCCATGCTTGTGACGCGTCTGAAACACATACATGAGTTAGTAGACCTGTTGAAACCTCTCCTATCATTCCTTAATGTACGCTTAATAACTGACATTCATTAGGTATCTATAGAGTAAACTTCGTGTACTAGAAGAACTTGATTACTGATTGGGAGAGAAGAAGTGAATGTTTGATGCAGATTTTGTGCAATTATAAAACAACCTGTGAACAAATATATGATAATATGGATCAATCTATTTGCATAAATACTTATAACAAAAAATCTCAGTGGAGTGGAGAGGGATTATTGGGGAAAGCTTAGATGAATAATACCTAGTATGGTAAGCTGAATAATGCTCCTGCCCCCTAAAGATGATATTCAAGTGCTAATCCCCAGCACCTGTGAATATGTTACCTTACATGGCAAAAGGGACTTTGCAGATATGATTAAGATTAAGGAATTTGAGATGGGGAGATTATCCTGGACTACTTAGGTGGGCCCTTGCATTGACTTTAGCCCAGTGAGACTTGTCCGTGTTTTGACCTACAGAACTATGAAATAATAAATTTGTATTGTTTGAGCCATTAAGTTTCCAGTAATTTGTTACAACAGCAATAGAAAACGAATACACCTATCTTTCATTTCCTTGACAGTTCATAGTTTCCAAAGAACACTCACAGACACTATCTCATTTGGTCCCAGAACAATCCTGAGGGTTCGGTTGGGCAAATTAAGAAACAGAGGCTCAGAGAGATTGAGTGATTTTCCCAAGCTTTCACAGCTAGTGGATGGCAGAGCCAGCCTTCAATCCAGGACTAGCTCTGTTCTGCACTCTGTATTAAAGTATCTCGGATAGAATGGTCTGCATGTCAGCAAATCCCTTTTTTGAATCTTTACACTACTTGATTGATGCTCAGTAAAGCTAATCCATTGGTACACTATAGATGCTGCAGAAAAAAGAATTTGAGATAGTTTATAGGCCTTCCGTCCTTGTTGATGTATAGCTATAAATATAGTTTATAGGCCTGCAGTTCTTCTTGATTGTATAGCTATAAATAAAATACTGATCGTCCTCACAATGCCGGCTCAGAGTAACTGCATTATCCTCAAAGATTTCTGATTTTTATAAACTATAAAATAATTTACACAATAAAAAATTTTTTTCTTTAAGATTCATCATGTTGAAATTCACAGTGGTTATGATTATGTAATAAGCCAGTTTGATAAAATGTCCCTGCGATTAGAGTAAGGCATATAATTAGAGTAACTTGTTTTGTGATCCACTCTTATGTTGTGAACCTGCTAGTGAATTCATCATACGTGTAGAATTCGAGACATTATTGCAAAAGGAGAGCGTGCCCATTCAATTTAATCTATACCACAGAATCCAAAGTGTCCATGTTACATAGCTACCAAATACAAATAATAACATTCAATAATTTATTATTTGTAATATACAAATACTCGGATGGAAATTGAGGAGTTGAATATTGGAAATTATAATTTGCCTGAAGAAACGGAGGCTTGGAAGAAAGGATTACTCATGTGTTCAATAAACTTTTTCAATTATCAAGACATCTAATGAAAATGGATGAGACTAGAAAGTTAACGTGAACTAAATTTCATTGAATCAGAATGTATTCTTTACAAAAATAAGCTTTAACAAAATCATATTAATTAATATATTCAGTGCTAACTAGATACATTCACACACTGTGTTTGTTTGGGATGTAATTAGTGGAGTACTGTAAGTCTCTAATCTGCACAACAGTATAGACTGCTATAAATGTCCCATTACTATACATCTAGTTGTTTTTAACTTTTTAATTTATTTTATTTTATTTAACTATTTGGTCATAGGGAATAATCCTCTTAACTAATCCCATTAGTAACTGATGACTTTGTAATTTATTACCCATTTTCCTTTTTTTCTTCCTATTATTTCAATTAATCCAGAAAATATCTAAAGTTTCTAAATCTCATTTAAACATAGCTAAACAACATGTTATTTAGATGAGATTTAGCCATCTATCTAAAATATTTAAAATATTGAATTTCTAATAGGTGCAGATCATCTTGGTAGTATTGGTGTAAGTAATACTTACTTACCTACTTAATACTTACTTACTTAATACTGAGAAACTAATGGTGTTGGGGGGCATACAAGAAATTCATGTTCTTTCAGTGTTTATTTTCTTATTGGGGTTGTGCAACATAAACACATGAGAAAATACATATTATTCTCTCAGACAATCTTGTGGTATTGTCAATAGCTTTTAGTTATACTGTGTAAACACTGTGCACATGGAACCTCCCTCTCTCTCAGCCTCTCATACTTGGTGTTCTTATAGGGCCTTATACCTTATCTATAGCACTTTTTTAAAAAAACTCTCTGATACAAGCCTATGGGTGCACTATATCTGCTCAAGGTTTCCTTTAGGATAGTACACACTAGGGTACAAGGGATGCGAAACAACATGCCCGGATAGAAGACCATCGCTAGGTCTGGGAAAGAGGGTAGGAAGGTAAAGAACCAGCAGTGCATAAGCTCAGTCAAGCTGACAGGGGACTAAGCAGCACAGAAGATCACTGTCTAGGTCATACGAGGTCTGCTTACATCAGGCGAGAAAACCATCAGCATGGATTTTCCAATTTAGTTAAAGCTGGGTTGGTAAAATTAGAAGATCTATTTCCAGAGTTACTCGTAGAGAATTTGGTAATTTTAAAAGGTGTGGTCAAAGGTAAGGGGAAGTGGACAGTGGAGATATTCGAGACTTGTAAGCAGGTGTCCCACGGTCAGAACCCTAACTTAGAAAGACTGCAGGGGCTATTGATTGAGGCAGAGCTGAGATGGATTGCTAATTTTGTCTCAAGCATGTATAAGCATTACCTCATGTCCTCTGTGTGTAGGATGTTGCTTGAATAATAGTAAAAGATTTTTGTTCTTTCTGCCCCTCCAAACATAAATAGTATAACTAGTGGATCATATAGCTATAGATGGCTATACTGGTTTATTATTTATAATTATACTGCTAGTCTGTTGATTTACTTTACAATAGTTCTGCATAAACAATTAGATGTGTGTGTGTATAAATGAACTCTAAGATACACTTTGGGTATGGTTATCAGCATTTAAAGTCCATTTAATCAGGAACCTACATTTTCAAAGACTTAAAATATGTTTATTGAAATATGTCTCAGAATGTTTGTTAATTATCATTGATAAAATAAGAGTTGTCCAAGATAGATGCATGGTTAAAATATTTTAGAAACCTCACTACTCTGAATAAATGGAGTATAAACTTCCAACAAGCCCAGAAGTTTAATGCCATCGGTGGAATAATCAAAGCCTATGGTCTCATTGGTCCTGTTTCTTTTCTTCCTGGAGAAATCAGATGCTGGATTCTACTTCAAGGTTGACTTAACATACCATCAGAGCACCATTGCATTCACCTTGGAATGAGCCTCTCACGCAAGGTAGTAATCAGTGTATCTAGGCAGAGATTAGATGTTTTCCAAGCTATGTGACAAGTTGTATGACCATTTGGGGGCTATTTTGCTGATAAATGGTTATAAATTTGGTGAAATTTTGGTCTGAGACTTTTTTCATTATAAGATTGCTATCTATTAGTAAGGTTGTAAGAATAGGGATGTTCCCATACAACTACTTACAGAGTCTACTAATATTTATGAAAAGAACCAAATATTTGCAGAGAGATCTAATTGGTTTCGATATTTTGTAACCTATCTAAATATATCTAAGTAAATCCAAATCTAGATATAGGTAATATTCATATCCATGTATATGTACGTGCATACCCATATTTATATTCATACCCATGTCTCTACTTTTGTTTAAGAAAAAGCAGTCAGAAAGGCAGTAAGAGAAAGCAGGAGTCATGCCCTAGAAATCCAGATAGGAAATTGATTTAAGGACGAAGAGGTCAATAGTAGGGTGGTTTTGTGCAGTTTCAACCTGGCTAAGTTGGAACTACAGTCCCCCAAATCTCCTTTCCTGTATAGTTAGTCTTATCCCAAAAAGAAATGTGTGCAAGATTTGGAAGGCAGCAGTATGCACGAAGCCATTGTTCTCTTTAAAGTCATAGTGACTAAATGTGGTGAGAGACAGATACAGAGGTTCTAGCAAGTTCCAGCTTGTCCTTGCTCTCCCTGCTCTACACCAGCTCTTCTTTCTGACGACCAGCTTTGCAGGGACTCCAACAGCAACCCCAATAGTGATCCCAGGTCCACTACCAGAAACTGGAACACAGCCTTTAGTGGACTTATTAAGCAGTTCTCCCTTTCTCAGCTCCCACTCCAGCAGCCAGATGCACCTGATGTCCCAGGTTCTCCTGAGAGCTCTGACTTGTCCATCTGGGCCAGGGCTGGTTAGAGACTTTTCTCCGCTCATTTCCATACCTCACTTCCTCGGCTACTTCCACAATTGTGTAAGGTCTAGTTCCTGTAATAAATTCTATATTCCATAATCCTCATAGTGGTTCTGTTTCCCTGATTGAACCAGGACTGATGAAAGTGTCAAATGTTGCAGAAGAATCAAGTAAGAGGAGGATGGAAAAATTTTCTTTGAATAAAGTACCAAGAGAACTTTTTCATATTATTTTACCTGTAGCAGTTGGAACAGAAGAAATATCTACTGCCGTGAGTTGAGAAACAGAAGACGAGAAAGTAGAAACAGCAAAAAAATACAATGCTACGCACTCCCATTCCTGCATTTTGTACACCATTTTGCTACTGTTAGTCTAATATTTCTGTCTGTTTTACTAGACTGAAAACTCATTGAGGGAAGAAATGGTACTTCAATCTGACATCTCTAGACATTAATACAATACCTTGCACCAACTAGACAATTTAAGACTTATTTGATAGAAGGAATAACATAAGTTTTCTACCTAAATATATTGGAACTTCAGACTGAGCTAGGGAGACCTAGCTTTTCCACCATTGGAGTGGGGAAGAAAATTATTTGAGAAAAGAACAATAAAAGGAGAGAAAGAAAAAATAAATAAAAACATGCCTGTTTGAGCCTGATAATTGCATAACAGGACGTGTGGGTTATACCTTACTGAAAACAGGGAGATAAAATTAGCCAGCCATTTCACTGCTAATTATTGGTCCAATGAGGAATTGGTGTTTTTTTAACCTTTTTCTATGTCATGGACTCATTGACAATCTGACAAATCTATGGATCTTCTCTCCAGATAAATTCTCATGTATACACAGATCATCGTGCTTTTATTTTAAGATATTCACAAAATTCCCCTGGCATAAGAATTCCTGCAATAGAGGAAGTAACAGATTGTTTACCTGTTAAACTCTCACTCCTTTCTCACTCTCTCTCTCTCTCTTTCAATCCCTCCCTCCACAGGCCAAATATCTCTTTCAATTCCTCTGCTTTAAAGCAGCAGCTTTGCACGATCTGCAGTTACTCAGGTTCAGATAAGGACCACACTCAGGGGGCATTTTTAGTGATCTCCAAGTAAGAAGAATATATGGAGGCTTTCTTTGCAAGGAAGTTATTTAAGTTCAATACTAGCTTGGTTCTGATTTCCTGGATATGAAGATGACTGTGTATCTCTAAAGTTGACATAATCAATTACAGTGAACATGTACATGCAGGGATGGGGCAGTTAATTCTGGAGAATCAATGATAATCAACATCCTCATTATCATAATTAACATGAATCAAGTCCTTATTTACAAAGTGCATTACATGAATTTTCCATTTAATCCTCCCAACAATCTTATGAGCTAGCTATTAATTATCTTCTTTTCATATATAAGAAACTGAAGCATCAAGAGGTTAAGTTACCTGTTCAAGGATACACATCTAGCCAGTAGAGGAATTGAGATACTCAAAAACAGTGCATGAATGGCATGGTCAACACTGTCTCATAATAGTTCGCCATGTATAAACTATCAAATGGAAAATAGCTCTCCTCATCTCACCTCCCCACAGCAATATCCATGAGTGCTAATTGGGGGAAACCATGGAGATTTCAGAGATGCTGTGGATTCAGGAGGAGGAAGGAAGAAACTCAAAAGTTGAATGATTTTGGAGCTATGACTCCAGATTCGGGCTCTCAGAGAATAAAATAGATCCAAGGAGGATAATGGTCACCATTCTCCAGGTTCTCAAACCTTTTGCTCTTCTCCAGATTTATGGACCTAAAGTATCAGGCATAAAAGATGGCCTGGTGGAGAAAGCTCTGGGTGAGGAGTTAAAACTTGAGCGTATTACAAGCTTTTCCTCAGTGTGTTTACACATATAAGCTTCCAACATTAGAAATCTTTGCAAACCAAATGGGTATAGCAAGAGACTTCTATAATATAGTGTGTGGGGAAAAACACACATTTCAAGATGCTTACATAAAAGATAATAGCTCAATGCAAGAAATTATCATCTTATCAACATAACTGCTAGTATTTTGTCCAGCTAGTAAATTTCCAGCTTATAAGTATATATTTAGATTTACGTATCTATGTACCAATATGTTGTTTTTTTCCCCATAAATGAAATTAGAAGAATAAAAGTCCAAAACATTGAGATTTTAGATTTTTCAGTTGTTTAGCTCTCTTGATGATGATGGAGCTTCATAATGATGTTACAGGGAATTCTGTGCAGGTCTTGTACTAACTAGAAAAGTGGTCATTCTCTATTTCACTTGAAGTTTAGCGATATATTACTGAATGCTGTGGAGAATACCAAGAGGAATAATATATAATCTCTGCCCCCAAAGACTGAAATCAGGCTGGGCAAGGAAGAAACATATGCAGTTAAAGTTGAAATACAGTGCAAGGCAACACATGAACAAATGTATTAGATATTGAAATCTTGGTGTAAGAGTACACCAGACAAAGACTGGATCATTGGTGGCTAATATAATCCATGGATGCTTCTGGATCTGGTAATATGTAGCTAGGCAGAGAAGAGAAGGGAGGGAATTTCAGGTGGGGTGAACAGCTTGAGCAAATGTAAAGTGAAGTTTAATAAATATTGAAGGCACCAATTTAGCCAAGCATTCACAGAAAAGAATGTTACATAAAAACATTCATCTTGGGTGTAGAAGAAGAAATTATCAAGCATTTCATAAGCTGTCTGAGGGACATTTTAAACATATGGTTCTGTCCATGCTTATAGAAACAAGTTCTTGTTTTTCTAAAGGAGTTTATAAAATATTTGGTCCTCAATAGAGCTGTTTTTTTCCCCTTGTTCACTTGGTGGTAGATATCCAAGGATCATAAACCTCTTCACAAGTGTTAATGCTGTTTCAGTTTGCTTCCAAACGCCTGTGTTTTTAAATGTTCAGTGTTTCCCTTCTGGAAGGCAGTTGTCAAGGATGATCACAAAATGTTCTTTGCAACATGACCAGCAGCACATTGAAAGAGGCTGTTTCAGTGGACCAAATTCATGGCTGCCTCCCACACAGGGCATCCTCCTACCAGAAGAACAGGAAGTAGAAAGCATATTTGTTTAGCCAGGAAACTTGCATTCATTGTGTGTGCTGGCTGCACAGGAGGAGGAGTGGGTATTTATATTACTGTTCTGATTGCAGGGCACTTTTGATTCCTCATTAATGGTGTTTGGAGAGTTGTGAAAAGAAATATAACAGCACATAGTTATTTTCACAGACTTCCTTCAAAGTAGTATAATTACTACAAATATTGCCTTAGTCTCCTACTGAGACAATCAGAACCTAATTTCAGATAGAATAGAATGCAACTAAAAGAAAATGAAAGGCTCAAGCCAGCTGATACTTCTATCCTATGATAGGATTTTTAAATATGTATTTTAGTAGGAATCTAGTTATTTACAAGTGATAATTTCCATTTAGTTTGAAATTTAGGAAAGTATTGGAAATAAGTTTATTTTTCCTTCCACTTCATACTTTGCTATTGGTTTCTCGTCTACCCGTGTGCGGGTGAACATCTTTTTTGTTCATACTTTTGATAACACACAGAAATGATTTAAACTTGCCAAGCTTGCTTCCTGGGTGCAAGGGCTCCTAGAAGACCAGATCTTTCTTCCACAACTTCTGCATCCCCTCATGAATATATCTGCAGAGCCAAGAATCCTTAAAACAAATCTGTCAGGACCCAAGATGTCAAATGCTGCCTTGCAGTGGAAAATTTTAATATTAATTAGATAAATACTTAATTACATTAGAAATAGTATGCACAAGTGTTTGCTTTTTTGGATTTTTTTCTAACGTCCTTTCTGACTAGCAGAATCTTTTTTTTTTGCACACAGTAGACTAGGCATCTGACGTACAGAAGTTTTCCTTGCACTCGTTTACAATGAGGGGTTTTTGTTGTTGTTTTTTGTTTGCTTGTTTTTGGTCCAAGATTCAAAAACTCCTTTACCTAGAGAGGCCGAGAGGTAAAGCAAATGTGTGAGGAAGGCCCTGGGAAAGATTGTAAGGCATTGTGGCAACTGTGGCAAACGGAAGAGCATAGCTAGTCCCAAACTGATTGTTTCCCTTATAAAAATGTGGGCGAGTACTGTCAAATATTCAACTTGTACAAGAAGCTAGAATACTAGAATATGATATGAAATTTCCCAATTATAAAAACGTTGTATGCTACACAGCATGGCTGTGAGGGGATCTGGGCTTCAGGGCCACTATCAACAGCCCTGTAAACTTTTATATTGTAATAAATGTGGCAAATATTTGGCCTCCTGAAGAATCAAGACCAATTAACTATGTCCAAGATCCACGTTGACAACAGCTATTTTATTTAACACTAAAAGTGTTAGTTACAATAATTCATATAATTTTACATCATTTATTGGTACTTAAACATTTTATATCCATATCTCCAATTACCTATCCATCTACCCACCCACCCACCCATCCATCCATCCCTCCGTCTCTCACACATACACCAATGAGGTGTGGTTGCTCAAGTCTGAGCTCCGGGGTGAAACCGCTGAGGTCCAAATCTAACCCTGCCAACTATTAGTGGAATGTCCTTGGGAATTCAGTTACCCTTTCAGTGCTTTAGTTTCCTCATCTTAACGTGTGCATAACCACAGTCCCTAGAGCATAGGGTTGTTCTGAGGACTGAGATTAGTTTTTGCCCTGCATCTCCAATAATGATCTTCACTTTCTGGGCATTTTCATGCCTGCTGCTAGGGAACAAAAAAATGATCTCATTAACTCCCTTTCCACCCATCAGTGTGAGATGCTCAGATAAAAGCAGAAATGAGAATAAGACCCCTCTGGATATGCACTTAGTGTAAAAACTTCTTTACAGGGTTTGAGGAAGATAATTTTGTCCCAAAGCTCTTAGCTATTGGAGTTTCTGTGGCTCCAATGTTAGGCTGCTTTAAAAATAGGTCATACATCTATATATATATTTCTTCAGATGGCGGCTTACAGACTGGTTATGTAGGCATATCTTTCTTTAAATAAATCTGCCTCTCTCTCTTTCTCACTCTCTCTTGATTATATATTTCCCAACGTGAATTCTTTATGTTGCAAGAGAATTTAGAGTAGTGTTCCTTTAAACAGCAAGCTTTCAACGCATTCAAAGTATGAATCACTTTATGAAAAATTGATTTACACACAACATTACAGGAACAAATCTATTGCATAACAACTGTTACAGGACTCAATTCAATAAGCTTTAACAAATGTGCAGTCAATTGCTTGTCTAAAAGCAAAATAGTTATTCATGACTCCCCACCCCCACCCCAATTCTCTCAACACCCACGCCTTTGCTTAGCTTTTTGAACTGGTGTCCAAACTGACTAAGCATTGCAAGAAAATTCCATAATGGTGCATATACAGCCCAGGTATAGAGTTAAATATTTAGGAAGAGAAACTATTATTCTACTTATTGATTGCCTGTCAGTAAAAATTAATTGACTTTTCAAAGCAAAAGGCAAACATAAAATTCCACAGTAGTAAGGGTAATTGCTCTACTCCACGTGAACTGCATAGCTGTTTTTTGTTATTGTATTGCTAGTTATTTGTTAGTCCTAAAAGAAAGTGGGAAATTCTGACAGAACTTCCTGACAGGCCATCAAAGTGCCAATTAGCACATTAGCTATAAGCGTATAAATAATACCCTTGTAGCCCAGGTAGCCAGGTAAATACAAAAAACAGAAACAAGAACACATTGAACTCCCTTGCCTGAGGTGGACCCACATTTCCATCTGCCTGGTCATTCAGGGCCCATTGTACCAGTAATTACCCCTTGTGTTTCTAGTAGCAAATGTAAAACTGTTTGGCTTACTTGCATTGGCATATAATTAATACATGTAACTGAATGATAAATGGTACCTTTCCTATTCTCTCAGTGTTTAGCTGAGGGCCCCAAAGTTAAGAATAATAGGTGTTAAATGCCAACAAGTTTTAAGGAGACATGCTAGATCCATCAGCATCTAGACTTAGTAAGACATAAAGTGCTTCTGTGATGCTTCCTTAGTCCTATATAACAAATAAAAATTTGAAAATAATTAATAGGGCAAATGAAACTGAATTAATGCTCCTTGGAATTCTTGAGAAAACTAGCCCTGTGTCCACTGGAGTGTGTGGTGGTGTGTCCCAGAGACTGTGGTGTTTGACTGGGACCTGGAAAGACCTAAAGGTAAGGGGGTGGTGAAGACAACTGTAAGGGAAAGTGAGGGGGTGGGGGTCAGAGTTGGGAAGGGCAAGGCTTTGCTTTGCTTTCCAATGGCCAGAGTGGACAGGTAGCTGAACTTGAGCCATCTGGGAGTAGGGTGTATGAGAGGACTGTCTGCAAAGCAAAGTGACCACGGAAGCAAGAGCCTCACTGGCTGTGCCTTTGGAGCAATTGCTGAGGGGCTACCACAAAGCCAGAGAGAGACAACGGCGTGGGGCAGGCAACATGGCAGACTCCAGGATTTCTATGGGGGTCACAGAAAGGGCCTGTCTATCATCCAGACAAGCATGCCAGAGAACAACAACACCAACCAAACAAGGTTTTCCTCTCTTTCTCCTCCTTCCCCATTCTGGAAGGGCCAGAGGCAGCATAGCTAGTTGGCAGGAGGTAGAAAAAGGAGCAGAAAGTAATAAATCACCTTCCTGCCACCTCCACTGCATGGGAGAGCTTTACATTGGATGGGAGCTGATGTTCTGATTTAGAACTGATTTGATATGTTAATACCTGAAAACGGGATTGTTCTATTGCTTAAAATTGGGACCTTCTAGGGATATTGTTAGAAGCAGGGAAGAAAGACTAGAAGGAAGATTAGCTAGAGTGGGTTTGAAGGACTTTCACAAGGAAAAAAAATAAAGATTTTTCTAATTGCCATAATTGAGTTTGCCAAATCAACAAACTCTTACCTATACAATGGTACAAATTAAAAATAACCCTTTATTAATTAGGAAATAACAAGGCAGCAGGATTTGCACAGTTCTCAGAAATAAAATACCATGAGCATAATGATAAATAGAGACATTGAGAATATTATTTAATATTTCATTGTAAAAGAATTCTCTGCTAAAGTTAAGGATAATGGGCTCATTACTGTTACTCAACTTGTTGCACATGCCGCATCTGAGAATCATCTAGATTCCTTGTTCTCCTTCATTTTCCAGTTAATCAGTCACCAAAACCTGTCTCTTGAAAGTAGCTTTCAAATCAGTTCCTTTTTTTCCAATCTATTCCTACTGTCCTAGTTCAAGTCTTACCTGGACTATTGCAATAGCTTGTTCTGTGGTCTCCATGTCTCCTTCGGCCTATCCCTCATGTTACGTGTTACGGCCTGGGTAATCTCTCTGAAATGCAAATTACATCATTCTCTGTCTTAGAATCCATCGTACCTCCTCGATGACAGCACAACTTCTAAAGCTTTGAGCTGACCCCTTCCCACCTCTCTTACTTTATCTTCCACCATTCTCCCCTTCCTGGCGACACTGATTTGTTGTCCCAAACTAAGAAGTTTTCTACTTCTTTTCCTTTCTGTAAAATTGTTTCTATTCTTGTGTTTGGGGTTGGTCTCCACCTGTGGATAGTGATATTATTGGCTAGAAATGCCTGGGGGCACTCACCTGGGCCCATACTACCTGTGGAGCCCCCACAGACATTTCCCCAACTGGAGCCAATTTTGTGGCTGGACCAGCCCTTGCAGTTCTTATTATGATTGCAAGACATAGCACAGCAACAACCATCAGGGAACTTTGAAAAAAACAAGGTTTTTTACTCACAAGTCCTGGAACGTACACTATACAGCACACCTGGGGCCACACAGTGAGGTCATGGTTAGAGAGAGAGAGAGAGAGTGCAGACCTGGGGTTCTGTGTTTATTGGGGTTGAGGGTGGGGTCCCTAGGGTTTCCCAGGCTCATTCCTTATTGGTGAATTTATAACATAAGAGCAGGAATTAAAGTGTAGTAAGGGAAAAGAAGGGTCATCAAATGGTCGGTTATCTAGGTCAAATAGGGTTTGCTAAAAGGGGAACTTCATGGGGGGACGGCCTGGCTCTTTATCTAGTTGTGTAGCTGGCAATGTGTTTGAAGTGGATGCTTCAACAATCAAAAGCTTAATGTCAGGCACTTAAACATTACAATCAAAACAGCTAATTGTCAGGTGCTTTGCACTACATCCTGGAATACCGTTTCCCTGCCTTGTCTAATTTGCCAACACCTTTGGTCCCCTTTCTCCTATGCCTGCCAAAGGGGTCTTCTAAGGCTCTACTAAACACTCAGACTCACAAGGCCAGCCTAGGCCACAGTTGGCACTGATTTACTCAGAACGTGCCACACAGGAACCACAGCTTGCCAACAGGGCAATGTCAGGTGCTGTCTCAGTGAACAGGTCCATCCAGCACCTGATGTAGCAATCCATATAGCCCTTTTTGAGCTATGATTCCCCAGGAGACAGCTCACGGCCAAGGAAAGGAGATTCACGTGGGGAAAGTGCAGGTGGTGCTCTGTGATAGAAGTCACACACCTCACAGGGCTCATATATCTTGTAAAAACCCCATAGGTTCCCAGGGGATCATTGTACTCAGGAAAGCTCAAAGCTATGATTCCCCCATCTGATATTTGTCATTCATTTATTGTTCTCCCAGTCTAACCACAATTTACCAATATCAGCTCATTTTTACCATAAGTAAGGTTGCCTAGCAATATAGTTATTACATACCATCTTGTCTGGCTTCCAACTAACAGAGTTAGGGAAGTAACCACAAGTTGGATTTTCGTGCAGCAAGGAAAGGGTTTGATAACCCTTTTATCCATTCCATCCTTCCCTATGAGCCTTCCTTGTCTCCGCACCTCCACCCCAAATTATTGACTCCATTTTTACTACTTCTGTATCTTGTGCATACCGCTGTCGCTAGCTCCATCCTAGCAAATGGTAATTATTTTTTATATTAAAGTACTTGCTAGGTCTAGTGTTGAGTGTGGCTGTTTGTGGGATGGGCAGGGAAGATTGTAAATACATGGCCTCTAACACTGAGGATTTTTGACCGTATTTAGTTGTAACAAAATAACAACAGTTGACAGTTAAAGTCCCCAGGCACATTTTGTTGGATTTTGATTGTCTTTTCTCATCCACTGGATGTAAATGGTAAACTACTAGGCTAGGTAATATAAGTATTTTAAAAAAATCAGATCTTTCAAAAACTACTAGCTAAAATAAAAATATGATTTAAGTTAAATTAATGCTTTAACAATTTTAATTGCAAAAATGACTTTTTAATTAGACCAGCTCATGAATTAAAGATCATCATTAAACTATGGACCATGGAGAACTTATAATAGCTGTATATTCAAGTTCAATGATGTCCTCAATCTAGAGTGAATGATGACCTTGGAATTTAATGCGTGTGTTATTAGCAGTTTGATCCCTTAGATTCAGTCCATGAATTTTAATCCTCTCCAAAAGATGTTCAAAATGATTGGAAAAGGGGAGCTGGAGGTAAACAGGAGCAGCTGTTTACCAGAAAAACTCTTTCTACCTGACCTCCTGCTGAGTTAACACAATGGTTTCTGAGAGAACATTATGACTCACTCCTTTTCTGGCATTTACCACAGACTCGCATATCTCGTTCTCTCTTCTACCCTGCTTTAATCTTAGCCTGATAGAGGGACATAGTTGTTCACACTGGGAACGGACTTGGCTGACTCAGACCTACAACAGAGGCCAGCAGGTTTCGGGTTGGCTGATCCACATTCAGCCTTGTTTGCCGCACACCACTCTCGACGACTCTGGGGAAGGTTGAATGTCCTGAGGAATTCAGCTCAAGTTTGAAGCCTGGACTCTATTGATATCAGAGTTTGATGAGGTAAAAGAAAGGAACTGGCATACTTTTACCTGAAACCCTAATTGCTGAAGTGGGGAGAGATTAAGAGATCAAGGAAACGTGCAAGGAAAGGAAGTGGCGGATGCTGTCAGAGGCCTAGGACAGTGAGCTCCCACTGCAGAGGGTGTGGGGAAATAAATTTGCAACAGAAAACTCGATTATTGCACCCCACAGGGGCACCCTGGGCCGAAGTGCTCCAATAGGAAGAATGACAGCTAAGGCCAACCTTGGCCTACTCTCGCCCTGCTGTACCCAGATTTCATCATTCCAGCTCTCGGTGCTCTTGCCTCATATATGTGGAAGGGGAGAAAACACAGGATCTGTTTATTGCCTTTAAAATGTCTGTGGGGAAATGCTGCATAATAAACTAGAAAACCGTGCCTTGCGTAAACTGTGAAGGCGGATGTAAGTCAGTGTGGAAGTGTAGATGTATTCCTGAGGTGTTGCACTGAAACCACTGTTTGTTTGTGGATTTTGATTCTTACCTGCTTATGGTGTATGAGCGGAAAGTCCATGCAAAAATTAATTTTCTACACCTAGTATACTGTGGGCATCAATAATTGATGAATGATGAGAACATTTCATGATAATATAGAACCAAGTTTGCTTAACTTAAGTATTCCTTCAGAAATGAAGCCATTCAAGCTGTCTAACCAGATACCTGGAAGAGGCCCTTCGCTCCTAATTATTAGAAGATATACAAGTAGGGTTTGTGTATTTCAATACCTGCCTCAAATATTTTACTTTGTTATTTTCCTACCCTGGCTTGATTGAGTGGCAGCAGTGTGATGGATGATGCTGAGTACAACTCCTGGAGCAGATTTCTTTCCAGAAAAGACTTAAAATCAAAAGGAATAAGATGCATCTATTCACTTGTGTACTAATTCAGTGGACTTTCTTTGGGGTCCCATTGTAAGGCATATTGTGAGTTGAAATCATCTTATAATATGATACCTTTGGTCCATATTAATGACAACTAACACTGTGTTTAGCATTGTACATATGTCTCTCATTTTCTATGAACAACACTATGTCACAGGTACTACTGTTACTTTCATTTTGTAAATGAAGAAACTGAAGCAAGAAGAGGTTATGTAATCAGGCCAGGGTCACATGAATAGTAAGTAGCAGAGCTGCATATTGAACCAGATAGTAGTCTGGTTCCAGAGCCCACCTGGTCTCACCACCACCCAAACTGCATCAGGAGCCTGAAAGGAAACAGGACCTGTACATATCTTGGGGTGGAGAATGATGAACAATAAAGGGCAGCCAAGTACGTGGTGAACTTGCTTCTATTTACTAGTGTGAACTCGTTCTGCTCCTGTCTTTCTGACTAGTCTTTTTCTCGCCGCCACCTCCCTTCCTTGTTATGTTCCTCATCTTGCTCACGCCTTTACTTCACTTTAGATACCAGTACCCATGGCTGTCTTTTCTTCTCACTCTATTTCCTGTTCCTGGTTGGTACTGTCAATTTCAAGATTAGTAATCAATAAATAATCGACTTCAGAATATACGTCTCTATCTTGAGCTCCAGCCCCGTGTCCAAGCTGACCTCTGTCAGCACTTGGTTGTTCCATAGGCTCCTGAAGTTTAACACGTCTAAAAATGACTCCATGGCCTATTGGAGAGGTCTGTCTTGGATTTGCTTCTCTTCCTGTATTCTCCGTCCTGGTTAATGACATCATTTCCTAATTTACAATCTATGATTGGCAATTGCTACTTTTCACTCACCCAAACCCTGCTCATTTGAGGTCAGAGATCATCTCTTTTTTTTTTAATTGAGATAAAATTGATATAACATTATATTAGTATTAGGTGTACAACATAATGATTTGATATTTGTATACATTGTGAAATGATCACTACAATAAGTCTAGTTAACATCCATCACCACACACAGTTACAAAAATTTTTTTCTTGTGATGAGAACTTTTAAGACCTACTCTCATAGCAACTTTCAAATATACAATACAGTATAGTAAAGAGATTATCTCTTTAACCCAGCTGTTCCCCTTTCCTCCAAGGCCTTCGCTTTATTGTAGGTGTGTATCATTCCGCGTTTGGCCTCTCCGCCGTCAATCTTTCTCTCCTCCAGTTACGACCTCCTCCCTTTTTCCAGGATTACAATTCTTGAAAATAAATTTAATAATATTAATTCTCTACCCAGAAACATCTGTCAGCTTTCTATCATTCACAGGATAAAATTCAAACTCAAGATGGCTGGCAAGCTCTTTCAAATCCAGATCCTGTGTATCTAGAGCAATACAAACACAAAAAGAAAAAAAGGTAATAAAATGATTGTGGCCACTTGCCTCCTATTCCCTACGCTCCTACAATCCAAGAGCACAATTTACAGAGTCAAGATGAGGAAGGTAGCTTTGGAAGTGCAAATTCAGGCTGAGAAGGAAAGAGACTGCTTTCTTTTGGGATCTCTCTCTTACCTTCTTCATGGTCTCCTGGCTTATCCAACTTCTAAACTATTCTCTACCTTCCCACTCCCCACCCACACACTTCTTTTGAGTTCAGCCTTGAGGACGTATAGCCACTGATGCTGGAGGAGAGGTTGATTGGAAAAAGAGTCATCAGGACCTGAATTTAGAGTGGATTATTAAAAACAAAACAAAACAAATAAAACCAAAGCACAGCAAAATAAAAAAGGTAAACCTTTCACACTGCCGAGATACATACCCTGCCAGTATCTCTACTATGCTTGTTATGGGTTAAATTGTTTCCCCCAAAATTCATATATTGAAGTCCTAACCTCCAGTACCTCAGAATGTGATGTATTTAGAGATAGTCTTTAAAGAAGGAATTAAGGTAAAACGAGGTCGTTAGGGTAGGCCCTAACCCAACATGACTGGTGTCCTTATAAGAAGAGGAGATTAGGACACAGACATGCACAGAGAGATCCTGTGAAGACACAGAGAGAACATGGCCATCTACAAACCAAGGAGAGAGGCCTCTGAAGAAACCAATCCTGCCCACACCTTGTTCACAGACTGCTAGCCCCTAGATCTGTGAGGAAATAAATGTCTGTTGTTTAAGCCACCCAGGCTGTGGTGCTTTGTTAAGGCAGCCCTAGCAAACTAACACAGTACTGTTATAAAAATAATAATATCTAGTATGGTTTTTGAGTATTTACTGTGTGCCATGTTTCGTTCTGTATGATTTATGTATATTTGAACTCACTCAGTCCTCACTTCAACTACAAAGCTCTTTTATGTCCTTTATGTGGGGAGGAAGCTGCAGTGTGGAGAGATTCCTTCAAGTTGTCGGGGTAAACAGCGGGAAGCAGAGGAAATGGGATGTTAACCTTGAGAAGTTTGAATGTACTCTGCTGCCTTGCCTCACCCCCTCCTCCATTCTAGGATCTAGACACACCTGGCTCTCTGCATTCCTGATTTAACTATGATTCCGGAGGGGGTTTGTTAAGACTTTGCGGATAATACTTTCTTGTCTAATGAATAGTATTAGTCCTCCTCTGCTCTTGACCAAATTTCAAAATTTCACCTTCCCTGTGACACAGATTAAGTCTCTCCTTCTCTGGGTGCCTATTGCACTGCATATCCCCCTTGCCATAGCCCCTACGTCGATTTTAATTGAGGCATCTCTGTCCCTCATTGGACTGTTAGCAATTTGGGATCGGGGCAGACTCCTGAAGCATTGAGCACTGTGGCTGAGACATATTAGGTGGTTAATAAATATTTTTTAAAAGCGCCTTAACTTCTGATTGTACTGTTTTATTGGATTCCTTTTAATGTTTGTGATGGATTATATCTATGATTTTAATTAATAGATCAAAACGAAGACCTTGATGCTACAAAGCACATATATTTACAAAAATATAAATCCCTTAATAGATTTATTTGTCATTGTCTACTGACAATGCTTATAGTCTCAACTTTCAGGAGTTTTATTGTGAACCAACCTAAACCAATTTGGCTTTTATAATTGTCAAGTTATTTTTTGTAGATTTCAATAGCCTCAGAGGACTAGAGGTGGGTAGGGGCAATAAATCTTGTCTCCCACAACCTTGTCATATGGTGGATGGTATATTATAACGAAAGGAGGTCTCAGATGGAACTCGGCCTCACATACAACCATTTGTCAACAAGTGCAACAGGCATCTAACCTGCAATGCTGGCTCCTGAAGTCCCGCTTCTCTGTCTTTTTGGGTACTCCACAAGCACCTCAGATGAAAAACGTGAAGCAAACATGACAATATGCTGATGGCAAGAAGAGCTAACCTTCCAGCTGAGGGAGGTATAATAGTCTCCATTAAGCAGAGAGAACATATCACCTGAATCATGGTTCTAAGACGTAACTTGAAGATGTTAGTTGCTGAGCTCACCAGACTATTTTACCCTCTACTAGGAAAAGTGCAGATACCTGTATAACATAATGTAGGCAACCACATGTCTTGAACACTACTCATTTTACCAATGAAAAATTATTTCTGATACCCTTTTTGTTAGTTTGATGCCCTCTAGAAAGGATTTCACTTGTGAAGTGCTTGCTAGCCTTTGGAGAAGAGACTCCTGATTAGGATCTTTCAAATGCTATCTAAATACTATTAGAGTGTGAATTCCTAGTTATAATCCTTCAAATGTTAATTAACTGCATCTAGGATGTAGATTACTACACATACACATAGCTATTTATACTGAAATACTTAAAAGAATATTAGAGCTTACAGGATATTGCCAAGGAGTTTTCCAAAGCGGTTGTCCCAATTTACACTCCCAGAAGGAAGTGAGAGTTCTGGTTGCTCCACAGCCTCACCACCATTTGGTATTGTCAGTCTTTTAAATTTTTTAATATAGTCTGGTGGATATGTGGCACTACTTGCATTGTGCTTTTAATTTGCATTTCCCTCGTGGCTAAGTAGGTTCAGCAGCTTTTCATATATTTATGAGTCATGTAGATGTCCTCTTCACGAAATATCTTTTCAAGTTTTTGCCCATTTTCCTATTGAGTTGTCTGTCTTTTCCATACTGATTTGTGGGAACAGTATATTTTTGATATTCTCAGAGTCCGGGGCAAGAGTACAAATATCTTGTCTGATTTTGTGGCTTCCCCTTTTACAGTCCTTAATTTTAATGTGGTTTCATTCACCAGTCAGAATTTTATCTGAAGTTGAACTGTTCACCAGTCATATTACGTGATCTTAGAAAGCCTGGGGAAATAAGAAAAAATATTTTATTCTTTAAAATGAATTTATACTAAATCAGAAATTTTTACTAATACCAATCTAGAACATTAAACAATAGAAGTCCCACAGGGGGAAAAAATAAAAGGAAAGCACATCTAGAGACACAAGAACCCGCTTCTTCCCAACCCTTAGGTGTTATGACTTAGAGTTAATCTAACCAGGTTTTATTGGCCTGTAATTAGAATGTGTCTTTCTGACACACCTGTATTCTTAATTTGTTATCAGATCCTTGCCTTATGACTTTTGGTCATCAAAAGTCACTGTGAATTCCCACAACTTTTCCTCCAAGTATTTCCCCTCAAGGCATTATTCTTTGGACTGTTTTCTACTTGAAACTGCCTTTTAAGCTCATTCTCCAAAAGTTTCAATGTCACTACAGCCCTTATGTCTTCTATGAATCAGAAAAAAGGAGGTATAAGAAACATTAAACATTACATCATGATACTGATGAGAGTGTGACTAATTTTTTGCAATCAGAAAAAGAGAAACTGCTAATTTCCTATTAAAGCACAGAACAAGCCTGCCCCTGGTAGATTTTTCAAGTAGCAACTGCTATCTAGTCATACCCTGAAATCTTTCGACAACAAAAAGACGATGTTATTTCCAGCAATGGCTTGAGGGTCCCAAAATTTTATAGGCTGCTGGTGAACAAAAGATTAAACAAAAATTTTTTTTTGAGGTATAATTCACATATACATTGTATTAATTTTAGGTATGCAACATAATGATTTGATATTTGTATATATTGTGAAGTGATTGAAACCAGTAAAAGTTAGAAGCTGATGATTAGGTAGCTAGTAACTAAAGTTTTTTTCCTTTTTTACAGTTACTGGCTATAGCTTTTAGTTGTTTGCCTGCCTATTGTTAACTGTGCTGCTTAGGCAATATGCTATCTGACTCCCACTGGGTTCCTGTAGATGACATCTCCCTGGAGCCTGGGTCAGAATGGTAATGGGTATATGAGCTGTTTTTCAGGAATTAGAACCCCACGTCCACTTCAGGCCAGTTGAGACCACCAACCCATTAGTGGGGCCCACACAGATGCCCGATAAGTGGTCTTTTGATGTCAAGAGGCTAAAAACTCCACCCTCAGGTCGTGCCAACACTGCCATTTTGTGAGCATACATCCTATGAAGAGGCATGAAGTCTGACTATGCTTGTGCAGATCATCAATTACCCCACCTTTCCTCACCTCCAATCATCTATCTCCATCTTTCAGACCAGCCTGCCCCTACCTCATAAATATCCCTGAGCCCCCAATTTCGGGGAGGCAGATTTGAGACTTGTTCTCCCATTTCCTCACTTGGCTGCCTTGTGATTAAAACCCTCTCTCTGCAGCAATCTCATCATCTCAGTGTTTAGCTTTGCAGGCAACAGGCAAAAATGAACGTGGTTCGGTAACATGATCACCACAATAAGTCTAGTTAACATCCATCGCCACACATAGTTACAAATTTGTGTGTGTGTATGATGAGAACTTTTAACATTTACCCCCTTAGCAACTTTCAAATATGCAATACAGTTTTATTAACTATAGTTGCTATGTTATACATTACTTCCCCATGACTAATTTATTTTATAACTGGAAGTTTGTACCATTTTCCCAACCTCTTGCCTCTTGCAACCAACAATCTGTTCTCCGTATCTATGTGCTTATCTTCCACATACAAGTGAAGTCATACAGTAATTGTCTTTCTCCATCTGACTTATTTCACTTAGCATGATGCCCTCAAGGTCCATCCATGTTGTTGCAAAAGGCACAATTTTGTCTTTTTTATGGCCGAGTAGCATTCCATTGTATATATATATACCACATCTTTTTTTTTTTTTTGTGAGGAAGATTAGCCCTCAGCTAACATCCATGCTAATCCTCCTCTTTTTGCTGAGGAAGACCGGCTCTGAGCTAACATCTATTGCCAATCCTCCTCCTTTTTTTTTACCCAAAGCCCCAGTAGATAGTTGTATGACATAGTTGCACATCCTTCTAGTTGCTGTATGTGAGACACGGCCTAAGCATGGCCTGACAAGCAGTGCATCGGTGCGCGCCCAGGATCCGAACCCAGGCCGCCAGTATCGGAGCGTGTGCACTTAACTGCTAAGCCACGGGGCCGGCCCTATACCACATCTTCTTTATCCAGTCATTCATTGATGGACACTTAGGTTGCTTCCAAGTCTTGACTATTGTGAATAATGCTGCAATGAACATGGGGGTGCATGTATCTTTTCTAGTTAGTGTTTTCATTTTCTTTAGATAAATACCCAGAAGTGGAATTGCTGGATCATACAGTAGATTTATTTTTAATTTTTTGAGGAAACTCCATGCTGTTTTCCATAGGGCTGAACCAATTTACATTCACACCAACAGTTCACAAGGATTCCCTCTTCTCCATATCCTTTCCAACACTTGTTATTTCTTGTCTTTTTGGTGATAGCTGTTCTAACAAATGTGAGGTGATATCTCATTGTGGTTTTGCTTTGCATTTCCCTGATGATTAGTGATGCTGAGCATCTAAAATGTCTATTTAGATTTTCTGCCCATTTTTTAATCAGAT
Organism: Ceratotherium simum simum; assembly: GCF_057802395.1. Lineage (NCBI taxonomy): Eukaryota > Metazoa > Chordata > Mammalia > Perissodactyla > Rhinocerotidae > Ceratotherium > Ceratotherium simum. Next base: position 47,382,830 of record NC_141922.1, on the reverse strand, counting down.
TGCTTGGTTTTTTTGCTATTGAGTTGTATGAGTTCTTTATGTATTTTGGGGATTAACCCCTTATCAGATATATAATTTTCAGGTATCTTCTCCCATTCAGTAAGTTGCTTTCTCATTCTGTTGATGGTTTCCTTTGCTGTGCAGAAGCTGTTTAGTTGGACGTAGTCCCAATTGTTTATTTTTGCTTTTGTTGCCCGAACAAAGGATTTCATGAAGAGAATTCCTCATTGTTTCTATATAACAAGAGTCTTTCAGATTACTAAAATATCATTAGCCCACATTATGGAATATTTTATAATCAAATTTGAGCATTAATAATCAGGTGTGATCCTACTTAAGGACAAATGGGATTCAAGACACTCTCAAACTAAATTCCATCCTATAACCAAGAATATTGTTCATGGTTCATTCTTAAATTGACTTTATTTTTTTCAAATGTTGGATTGTGAATAGATATGGAAGTCTGTTTAGAAGCCACATACTTGAAAGAGTGGATATTGTCTAATTTTCGCAAAAGGTGAGGAAGATTTCCTAAAGGAGATGGGCCTTGAGTTTTAAAGAGTGGATGACTTAACAGAGGTAAGACTAGACTAGGTGAGAAGCAGAGGGTAGTGTGATGAAAGCCATGCAATGTGAGCTAAAGGCAAGTTTAAAAAAGACGGGCTTGAAACCATATTCTAAGTACCCTGAAGAAACAGTAAATCAAATCTGTGGATGATAGATTTTACAAAGCATATCATTGAAACTTGCTAAATAACAGTGTTTAGGGTACATCTGAGAGCTGAGCTGTGCTTTAATGAGTTCTGTTCTTAAGCTATCACTCTTCCTTATATGTGCCATAGTCATATTTTCCTCATCTCAATTGACACTGTAAATTACTTTATATTTTATTTTTTCTCAGCTGTGATATTATTTCTAACAATGGCATCATATTTGATGAATCTCAATTTTCTTATGTTTACCTCTCTTTAATTACTCCATTTTAGACATTTATTTGACCACAAAAATTTGTACATGCATTTTTTTTTTTGCCTTACTCTGTTCCACGAACTATCTTCAAGTAATCTCAAGGAATTTTACAACATTTATCTATAATCTATTCTAATATTATAACACCTTTTTGAAAGTCGTTTCCCACCTCTAGCCAAAATCTTTCATGTTATCCTGTAATTGCCTTTCCTTCTGTCATATATTAAGTAGACACTGAGATCAGGTTATCATCTTTGAAGTAGTCAAGTCATCACGTCATTGGTCCTCCATGTCCTTTTCTATGAGTCCACATCTTGTACTTGCTCCACAGAGACTGCCTTTTCTAGCCCTTTAATAACTGTGGTTTCTTTCCTGAATTGTTTCCCTGCACACCCCATTCTTCTTGGTCATAATACAGTAATAATAAAAATCTCTCTTCTTTGAGCATTTACTCCTGCCAGGAGCTTTACATAAATTATTTCAAGTGATCTGCAGTAAGTAAGCCTGGAAAAGTGAAATGGCTTGTCCAGATTTACACTGAAATAAGTAGCAGAGCCAAATTGAAATTTCATCTGGCAAATTCTTAAGCTTATGCTTTTAATCACTACACAAACCAACGATAAAATATTTATTCAGTATGTTCTATGTATTTATCTGGAAAAGGAAAAAAAAAAGAAATAATAAAACATTGTCCCTGCCCTCAGTGGACCTATTTGGTGAGCTAGAAATACTACATAGGGAGATTATTTAAGATATTCTTAAACATATTCTTAATATGATATTAATCATATTCTAAATATGAGAATACTTAAGTATAAAAGTACTGTGGTCAGACATGAAGCCTATAAAGTTTAACCGGATTTAATTTTGACCTAGTGTTGACGCAATGCAGTAGGCATGCTGAATGGTCAAGCTGGAAGGCATAGTTGGATGAAGTTTCTTGGAGGATAGATGACTCGAATGGGATTTGAATTCTTTCCCCATAATCGAGTTTTCCTTTTCCAGGGAAGTTTCTTAAAGATCTGCTTATTGAGCCTCTTCAGCTTCTTTCGGATCGCTCACGAATCCACTTAGGTCATTCAGAACACTGAATCTTTTCCCCCAGGTGCTGGCTACACCTCCCTGAACCAGAGCTCCCAGTAAACATTCCATTAATGCAACCACTGAAAATATTAAACATTAAGCTGTTATCATTTGTTATGCAACTGCTCAATAGTTGTGTACCCAAAATCATATCTTCTAACATACTTTTTAAGTTACCACAATTCAAAGTCTAACTCTACTGAAGTAAAATAATTAAGTGCATACACTTAAGCACTTCTGTGTAGCATTTTACAATTCCTAAAGCATTTACAGATCCATTAACTTCCACGAGCCCTGAAAGGTTTCACATTTTGTAGGTGTTTATGAAAAAATCCTCCCCCAAATGTTGAAAAATATTCCTGCACCTAGCACACACCAAAGGTGAAAGGCAGCATGGGATAAGACAGTAAACATGATGTGATTTCCAAGTGGTAGAGCATGGAAATTCAAACTAAAATGAAGTTTCTTAGCCTGGATCATTTTCTTTACTAAAATTGTAGTCCAGCAGCCACACAGACTGGATTAGTACCTTAACATTCCAGATTTAAATATACTGGTATCCTACAATAATCCATGACTCAAAAGCCATAGGCATTATTCTATTTTTTGGTTTAGGCTAATTTCTATTAAAATTCATTCCATTTTTTTCCCTATTGCTTGCTGTGTACTAATATTCACGGAAGTATTTGTTTTCAATGTGTGCACAAGGATGCCTTTAACATTCCTTCACGTTTTTAAGGAAATATTTATTTGCATATACGCTAGATACCTGTGTAAGAATTCATTCAAATTGATTGCATTTTATGCCTTGCATCAATTTTTACAGACATATTTGCTTTGTCACATTACTAGATAAGAATTCATTCAACTCCATTTTATACTGTGGCTTGCTTTTTAATTACTAGTATTCACTGATTTGCCATATTTAGTATGAAATTAGATTAGTTTTAGAGAATCTCTTTACTTTTTCTTCAGTTCAAATTTTCATCAAGGATTTTATATCAGGATTTAATAATTTCATTTTATTTTTAATTAGTTAGGATGTTCTTAGCTGCGAGGGACAGAATAGGGGATTGATAATCTTACAAAACAAGATGTCTGGAGATAGTTTGTCTAGGGTTAGTAATTCAGAAATTCAATTGCAATTTTCAGCACCCAGTTCTTTCGAACCCCATCCTTCTTCTCTGCCATTACCTGCTTGTCATTCTTGTTCCTTATGGTTAGAAGATAAATGACACAGTTACCAATATCATGTTCAGTCACTACAACATACAGTAAATTAAGAGAGGCAGTTTTTTCATGCATCTATTTATTACCAAGGATGCTTTCCTAGAAACCTCCTAGTGAACTTCCTCTTCTGTCTCATTGCCTGGGACTGGGTCACCTGTCTTTAATGTGTGAGTCACTGAAAGGAGAATCAAATGATCATGATTGACTTTGACAAATCACCATCCACTGCCTGGGGGGCTGAGGATGGTATCACCTTTCTTGGGCCCACATCCCTGACAAGTAAGGTAAAGTCCTGCAAAAAACTAGGTCTCTGCCAGCCAAAGAACGGGAAATATTTGGGAAGTTAAGAAATCACTTATACTTTTTATTATACATTTTTTCCTTTTCAAGCATGATTCTGGTCCTACTTGATACTTTGCCTGTGGCTAGATAACCCTTCCCAATGTTTCACAAAATTTAAAGTGCATTTATACGCTATTTAAGTGTACTTACATGCTATTACATAATTTGAATAATTTGTTTTGCATCTACAAGTAGGAGCATGTTTTTGGTCATAATAGTCTACAAAATTCAAGGGTCCAAAGTTAGAATTTTACTTCTAGAACAATCTGTCCATTCTGTTTTAAAGTCTCAAACCTGTCTCTTGTCTTCAACTTTATCTAGGTGATTGTGAATAAATTCAGTCCAAATTCAGTGATTTCTTGGTCAAATCCATAATGATTATTTAGGCCCAGCTGAGTTCCTCTCCTGCTCTTGCCAGCACTAATGAATTTACTGGGGGATCTTACCCAGCCACATGATGCTGGAGTCAGCAGTGAGGGGAGGGGTGGTATGCACTTCTTAGACTTCCTCCTGCACTTCTGGTTCCCACACTGTCATCAATAATCAATGTCTTTGTGGTCTGTGCTCATGGAACAAGTGATACCCGGTGGTGGCTTTGGTGGGCGTCACATTTGGTTTCAGCACAGCTCCAGGATATAGAAAAGTCCATATTGATGCATCTTCTCACCTCCCATCCCTGATGGGTTGTCCAGGTCCTTCTACCCACCCTAGCAGCACACCTTACTGGGGCTGCGGGGCTGGCCATAGTTTCCCTCCTCACTCCAGATGCAGAGAAAGCTTATGAATGGCCACCACATCTCTCTCAGATCCTCGATCACTAGAGAGGGGTGTACCTTGGCTTCCTAGAGATGCCTTAACAAATTACCACATACTTGGGTGGCTTAAAACAACGGAAACTCATTCTCAAATTTCTGGAGGCTAGAAGTCCAAGATCTAGGGAGCATTCTTCCCTGCCTCTCCCAGCTCCTCGTGTCCCCAGGCATTCCTTGGCTCGTGGCTGCATAACTCTGTTCTCTGCCTCCACTTCACATGGCCTTCTCTTCTCCCTCTGTCTGTGTCTTCTGCTCTTCTGTCTTATAAGGATAGTTGCCATTGGATTTAGAGCCCACTCATATAATCCAGGATAGTGCCATCTTCAGATCCTTAACTTAAGTACATCTGCACTGACCCTTTTCCCAAATAAGGTCACATTCACAGGTTCCGGGGTTTAAGATGTGGACATATTTTGGGGGAGCCACCGTTCACCCCACCACAGAAAGTGAAAGTCTGAGGCCTGTCTCATGACTGTTTGTGTCATGCTGCCATCTGTCATGCTTCTTCCAAACCTAGTTGTGCAAGACGCACCTGTAGGACTGTTTCTCTCAAGCTGCAGACAGGAGACAAGTCTGACTCCTTTCTCAAATGTCCCCCAAATTTCACGAGGGGCCTTCTTGTGTTTTCTTCCCTCCCTTCCCACTCCATGCTCACCCCCATAGGATTTTGCTCTAAGAGGTCAAGGGGCACAAACTCCATTCGGTTTCTCACTCTATACTAGGCTGTCCTTGTATTCTTCACTTCTCCCTTCCCTGCCCCACTGCCAACTCTGCCCCTTGCCCCATCAAAGGCTTTTTCTCTGACAGGGTGAGGGTGAAGTGCCAACCATCTCCAATCTTTTTGCTTCACATCAAGAACAGTACTTCTTCAGACTTAGCAATTTAGGGTCAAGATCTCCGCTGCTGGGGCAAGCCCTCTTCACTGCAATGGACCTCATTACGTTTAGCCTCCTGATGGAGGAAGAACCAACAGGAACGGGAAGGAGTCCACTCAACTGACACTTCACAACTCATGCTGCCCCACTTACAAATTGAGAATTCTCATTCAGGTCCACTCAGAAATGCTCTTCTTTTAGCTGCTCTAAGTACCCAGCAGTTGCCTGAAAACCTTAAGTCATTTAATTTATTTTTCTTTTCCATTTGAGTAGCATCATTACCCACAAAAATATTTTAATGCAGCTCTTGTGGATACAAAATAATTTGGGGCTGATGGCAACTCAAGGACCATCTCTATTCTTTTGAAATAAATGAACCCTTATCTGTCCTTTTTGAGGACTTTAATGGTTTGTGCAAATTGCTACAAGATTGCTTTAGCTGCAGTTTAGCAGAGTTGGCTAAAATGAATATATCAGACTTACAATCAGTGCCTTAGTGTACAATCAGTGTCTTAGAAGAGCAACTGGGGCTTTGTTCCCAGGCTCCCAAATTCTGAATTTATGAACATTGTAGAAATTCATTTTAAAAGATTTGTGCTCTCTACATCTCAGACAGAGACCCTTCCCAGCAGTACTTGGCGCATACTATATGCCAAGCACTCCACAAGCATCACGTCCTTGAATCTTCATCACTACCCTCATCTGTGTTTTCACAAAGTCACAGAGTGAATAAGTGGCAGGGCCAGTACTGTTCTAACTCATGTCTTTCCCTGATTCCAACCACACCATTGAAATGAGTGCAGGAAGAAATAGCTGCAGGCCAAAGATTTCCAGTATCTGAGAAAGGAGACAGCTTGGGGTTGGTTGTGAAGGGAGGCAGCCCAGGAACAAAGAAAAGGCTGAAATTTAGAGGTGAGATTTAAAGGGCTGAGCACCTGGTAGGAGGGCAGGGGGAGTGTGAAGATGACAGAGGATTCTAGAATAATACTCTGTCAGTGGAGGAAATGTGCCTACAGAGATCCCTCAAAAGCCTGGCAGCACAGCCTTTCACTTGTCCAATCACAACAGACTTGGCAGCTTAAACACTAATTTGTTATCTCACAGTTCTGCAATTCAGAAGTCCAACATGGGTCTCACCAGGTTTACAACCAAGGTGAATAGTGACAACTTCCGATCTTTATTTATAATGTATTCTGGTAATAGAACCTTTATTAATAACATTAATTGAAGCTGAATTTTTAAAATAAAGATTACATATAAATCCCACTGTCATGGGCTATTTTATAGGTTGCAGAGAACGGTTTTATATTCTGGGATTTATTCCGACTTTCATGTGTGACTTCCATGAACTATGACCTATTAAGAAGTTCTTTTGTCAAAACTGTATCATAAGTCATATGTTTACAAGTTAACTCTGACCTCTTCTTTCACTATGGATATGCCTGGCAAAGCTTAAGGAATCTTAAAATAAGAGGCATAACATTTTAGGGATTTTGAACACCAAATGGATTCTCTTCTTGAGTTTGAGTTCACCTATTAAAGTCCCTTCCTGTCCTAGGATTTGATAATCAAATAAATCAGTTATCGATTTACCATAGAAATTGAATTTGTATAAAATGTATGATGACAAGACCAGTAGAAAACTATGCAAGAGTATTCAACTATTTTGGAAGGGAAATGCAGATCTTCCCCAAACAATAGCCCTTTAGAGTGAAGTAACAAAGGTAGAACCAGATAAAGGAAGTTAGGTTTAAATCTCAGCAAATGAAATTTTATGCTTTGTAGGTCACATGCTTCACTCTAGGGACATCTGAAGAAGGAAGCAGTGGGAGTCCTTGGTATATCTTTCTAGGTTAGAGTACGCAAATCTCAGAGGGGAGACTTAGGTTTTGTGCAAAAGCTCCAACACATATTGAAAACATGCATAAAGCCAAGTTTGTTCCAACTGGACTATTAACTGCTAGACAAAAATGTGCTCATTTACAACATAAAAATAAACAGGTCATTTAAACTAGGTTACCAGCAGATCAAAATGGGTATAGGGAGGTTTATGTGAGAGAAGAAAGGGACAAAGGGCGCAGCGCACCTGTGAGCTCTGATGTCTGTACGTTTCCGTGAGGCAGCGAGGGTTGGTTCGCGTTAGCCTGGGCACTTTTGAATAGAGCATACACTTGTGGTTTTGTATCTGTCTGGAATTGTTTTGTGTGTCTACGGGAGCACACTATTTCATCAAGATGGCAAATGGCCAGTAAGAATATAATTGAAATAAAATTCACATCGAGGGAGAGAGCTAGCTAGGGAGAAATCTGGGGCATAATCCTTTTAACAAACAGCACTAGGAAGGCAGGATGGTGTTTAAGGTGCAAAAGAAGTGGTAGGAAGGGGAGATTTCACACTTTCAAGAAAATTGTGAGAAAACTTGTGATCTATGATGTTGTGACTACAAGAAGGAAGACCTCATGACTTTACAAAATATTTCTAAGCGATCAGATACAAATATATGTGAAGGGAGGCATTTCATTCTATTAAAACCAAGTAATATCATTTGCATTATTTGTATTACTAATAAAATTCTAAATCTATGAGGTGCCTTAGGAATACCACGATACATATTAAAATAGGAAAAAAACCTGTGCATAACAACCTTGATCTATAGCAATTCATAGGTATTGATTGTGTATTTTTAAGATGCTTATAGCTAATTAAAACATTAATAAAATGCCATTAAGGAAGCATAAATTTTTCTACCGCTTTTTACGATAGGAAGAGACAACGTCATTTTTTAAGAGGGAAAATATTGTTAGGATGTTAGTAACAGTGAGTTACAAAACTAAAAATAGTCTTGGAAACCAGAGAAAGACAGGTTTTAGAAGAATAAGAGTGGAAGAAAACCTTAGGGTGATACATTGCTAATCAAAGCCCCAAACCTAACAATTGGAACACCAATGAGGAAGATGAGTATGGAGGATAATATCAATGGTACTGAGACAGAGAGAGTGTGGACTATCAAGAAACACTGTATTCTTTCATGGAACCAGTATTTTATCAAACCAAAGAGGTCCCTTTTTCCTCTAGTTCTGCCCCTTTCACTCCTACCAAAACGAGTCCCAATACAGAACGGCTGTTAACTCCGCTATCCTAAAGGGAGCGTTGAGTCGTCCTTTTCCTTTGGGTTCAATCAACTCAGCGCTTTAGACTTCTCTCGAGCCAGGAAGCTTAACATGGCGTTCCTCATTTCCGATTCATTCATTTTTTTGTTCTGTATCTTAAAAGCTCGGCAGGTTTGGATTTGATAACAGAGTTGCAATCATTTTCAAAAACAGTCACCAAGTCTTTCTTGAGCCCCAGCAGGCTGAGAGTATAGTGGCAGCCCTAAGTGGCCACTGGGTACGGAGCGGTCATAGGAGGGGAGGGAAGAAGTGGAAAACATGGCCCCGCTACTGAGGCTCTCAGAGCCTGATTCTAATAGAAGTGACTGAGTAAAGTGACTGACTTGCACCTAGGCAGTGAAGGGGAGTACAGGTGCTGAGTAGGGGCCCTCCGTGACTGGTCAATACTTGCCTGCTTGTTCTGCAGCTGCAAATTGATCTCCTCTTTCATTTTTACTGAGTTTTCAAACCTCCAAACTCCAAAACTCTGTTTGGTCAATCCATTGTCAATGGGGGCATCCTGATAGGCTCCCTTTTTTTATTTATTGAAAAATGATACAGACATTTTATTTAAAAATCCAAAAGGTAAAAAGGGGCTTACAGTGAAGAGTACATTCTTGTCCTTCCCCTCCTAGACTTCTAGTTCACCCCTCTCAAGGGTCAGTCACTATTTCCACATTCTTGTACCTAGAAACAGTCTAGGGAATATACAAATAGATCTATGTCCTCACTTCTCTCCTCTTAAAAATAATTAATAGATTTTATTGTTTTAAATACTGTTTTATATTTACAGAATAATTGAGCAAATAGTACATAGAGTTCTATATATTCACCCCCACCCTTGTACACAGTTTCCCCTATTATTAATATCTTGCATTAGTGATGCATTTGTTAAAATTAATGAACTTATACTGATACATTATTATTATTAACTATCGTCCATACTTTACATTAAGGTTCACTCTGTGCTTTACAGCTCTGAGGATTTTTGACAAATGTATAATGAAATGTACCCGCCATTACAGTTTTTATACAGAATAGTTTCACTGCCCTATAAATCCCCTGTGCTGCACCTATTCATGTCTCCCTCAGTTTCCCCCAAACCCGTGGCAACCACTGATCTTGTCACTGTCTCTATAGTTTTGCCTCTTCCAAAATGTCATACAGCTGGAGTCGTATAATACATAGCCTATTCAGACTTACTTCTTTTGCTTAGGAATATGCATTTAAGGTTTCTCCACATCGTTTCATGACTTGATAGCTCCTTTACTTTTATCAATGAATAATATTCCATTGTATGCATATGTCCCAGTTTGTTATCCATTCATCTTTAAAAAACATCTTGGTTTCTTCTAATTTTTGGCAATTATGAATAAAGCTGCTATAGACAATCATATGTAGGTTTTTTTGTGTGTGTGTGAGGAAGACCAGCCCTGAGCTATCATCTCTCGCCAATCCTCCTCCTTTTTTTTCCCCCTTTTTCTCCCCAAAGCCCCAGCAGATAGTTGTATGTCATAGTTGCACATCCTTCTAGTTGCTGTGTGTGGGACGCTGCCACAGCATGGTCGGACAAGTGGTGCGTCAGTGCACGCCCGGGATCCAAACCGTGCACTTTAACCGCTAAGCCACGGGGCCGGCCCCCATATGTAGGTTTTTGTGTGGACATGTTTTCAACGCATTTGGTTAAATATCTAGTAGTACAATTGCTGGATTGTGTGGTATGTTTAGCTTTACGAGAAATTGTCAAACAACCAAAGTGGCTGTACCATTTTGCATTGCTAACAGCAATGAATGGGTGTTCCTGCTGCTCCACATCCGCACCAGCATTGGGCCATTCTAATAGATGTGTAGTGGTGTCTCATTGTTGCTTTAATTTACAATTCCTTAATGACATATGATATGGGCATCTTTTCACATGCTTATTTGCCATCTGTATATCCTCTTTGGTGAAGTGTCTGCTTGGATATTTGCCCAATTTTCACTTGGGTTGCTTATTTTCTTATCATTGAGTTCTAAGGGTTCTTTGTATTTTTTGGATACAAATTCTTTATCAGATACATGTTTGCAAATATTTTCTTCCAGTCTGTGGCTTGGTTCTTCATTCTCTTAACAATGACTTTCACAGAGCAGAAGATTTAAATTTTAATAAAGTCCAATTTATCAATTTTTTTCATGGATTGTGCTTTTGGTGTTGGATCTCAAAACTCATCACCAAACCCAAAATCATCTAGATTCCATATATATGTGAGATCATATGGTATTTGTCTTTCTCTATCTGACTTATTTTACTTAGCACAATGCCCTCAAAGTCCATCCATGTTGCTACAAAAGGCAGAATTTCCTTCTTTTTTAAGGCTGAATGATATTTCCATTGGATATATATATATCACATTTTCTTTATCCATTCATCCGTTGAACTATACTTACATTGTTTCTATACCTTGACTATTGTGAATAATGCTGCTAGGAACATGAGAGTACAGATATCTCTTTGAGATAATGATTTCATTTCCTTTGGATGAATACAAGTGGGATTGCTGGATCATATGGTAGTTTTATTTTTAATTTCTTGAGGATCTTCCATACTGTTTTCCATAGTGGCTGTAACAATTTACAACCCCACCAACAGTGTACAAGCACTCTTTTTCTTCAATGACCTTGCCAGCATTTGTCATCTGTCTTTTTGGCTATCTCATGACAGCTCTCCTAACAGGTGTGAGGTAATATCTCATTTTGATTCGCATTTCCCTAATGATTAGTGATGTTGAGCATCTTTACATGTACCTGTTAGCTATTTGTGTTTTTTGTTTTTTTTTTTTTTCTAAAAATGTCTATTCAGATCCTTTTCCAATTCTTTAATTGGGTTATTTGTCTTTTTTGCTATTGAGCTGTATGAGTTCCTTATATATTTTGGATATTAACCCCTCATCAGATAAGTGGTTTGCAAATATTTTCTCTCATTCCATAGGTTGCCTTTTCATTTTGCTGATGGTTTCCTTTACTGAGCAGAAACATTTTAGTTTGATGTAGTTCCACTTGTTTATTTTTGCCTTTGTTGCTTTTGCTTTTGGTGTCATATCCAAGAAATCACTGCCAAGACCAATGTCAAGGAGTTTACCTCCCTATGTTTTCTTCTAGGAGTTTTATGGTTTCAGGTCTTATGTTCAAGTGTTTATCTCTGTTGTATTAAGATCTCTTTCTAGAGATTTATCTTGTTCTTTTGTTTGGAACATATTCCTATTTCTTCGTTTTCCTTGACTCTCTGTGTTGGCTTCTGTGCTTTAGATAAAACAGCCACCTCTCCCAGCCTTGGTAGAACAGTCTCATGTAGCAGATGATCATTGTTGATCAGCTCAGCCCAAGCTCTTAGCTGTCTCTCAAACTTCTGTGATTTGTTCAAGCCCCCAGCTTTGTTCTTAGTGGCTCCCAATAGTTAAGGGTATGCCAAGACCCACTGGTGTCCCAAAGAGGGGGATTGCACTCAGCACCTGGATGAAGGCTGATTAGAAGCTGGACTCCTAGGCAGCAGCTGAGAAAGTATGCAGGTAAGCCCCTACCAAGGAGAAACTGAGAGACAGGCATTTTTACCTGCTCCTTCTGGGCTGGGCCTGGGTGTATAGCTGTGTCGGGTGGCGTGGGGTGCTCCTTCAGCCATTAAGAACTATTTCTTTCTTTGCTACAGTCCTGTGAATGCAAGCTCCATTAGCTGTCAGTGCCAGGTGATCCAGGGGCCCATCCCTCAGGTAGCAACCACAAAAGCTGAGGCACCAGAAGTGAGTACAACTCCTTCCAGGGAGATACTGGTGACTTGATTTTATTGTTGGAGCAGGCTGGAGGGAGAAGGTGGGAGAAGTGTCCACTGTCATCCTTGGTCTCTGGGGAGGATGGCAGCCAGCCCCTAGGTGCCTGATAAATTAGAAACCTTGCCCTGAGGCAGCAGATTACCCCTTCCAGGGGCAGATGGGGAGATGGGCATTTTTTGCCTGCTCCCTCTGCACTGAGCTCTGGATGGATAGCCAGTTAAGAACTAGGTCTTTGTTTGCTATAGTCTCGTGGGACTTGTGAATAGAAGCCTTGCTGGCTATCAGAGCCAGGCGAGGGCTGCTTGGGCGGCAGCCATAAAAGCTGGGATGCAGTCATGTGTGCAAATTTCTGCCAGGGAGACACTGGCAGCTTGGAGGGTGCTGGAAGGCCCCTAGTACCAGTTAGATTAGAACCCCGGCCCTCAGGAAGCAGTTTTTAAAGTATGCAGATAAACCTCCTTCCTGGACAGACTGGGAGATGGGTGATTTGCCTGCTTTCTCTGTGCTGGGCCCTGGGGAGTGGCCGTATGGAGGCTGGCCTACCCATTAAGAATGTCTTCTTTGTTTGCTATAGTCTTCTGGGTCTCACAGACAAACCCGTTGCCTTTCAGGGCTGGGGGTTTTGGAGGCCCAGCCCTCATGTGGTTGTCTTAAAGACGGAGCACTCCGGGTGGAGTTCACACCTCTTGCTCTTCAGAGCTGGGGACTCCCTCCTGATGGTATGGCGCTGTGCCAGGGGCGGGGTTTATGGCAACAGAAGGCCTCAGCCTTTCCTACCTGTTTTGATGTATTTTCTTATTCGTCCAACACGGAGGAGCTGCTCAGGTAGTTTCTAGATCTCTCAGAGGTAATTATTGCACGTGTAGCTATACATTTGGTGTGGAGGAGGGGAACTCAGGAGCCTCCTGTGTCTCTATCTTGGTTGACTCCCCATTCACAACTGCTCTTTGTTGTTGGTTTTGAGCAATTTGATTATGTTACTCCGTGGTGCAGTTTTCTTCAAGTTTTTTTTGTTTTTAGTGCTTGTGTTACCAAACTAAGTGGGCTCGCCTCTTGGTGAGTTAAATAAGACTCTACACCAGTGGAAGCTGTCTCACAGAGTAAAGCATATTTGCAGCTAATAGAAAGCCATGAGGAATCATTTCCAAAGTCATGGCGTCCCTGAACAAAGGGAAGCAGGACCTTTTATTTCAGATGGGGAATGAATACTCAAAAGGGAGAGGTGGGTGTTCGCTTGCACAAGCTCACTTGGAAAACATGCTTCTGCACACACTGCAGATTACGGTAATGAGGCCTAAGCTCCTGATAGAGAGATCTTAGCATTAAAAATAAGGCAAAGGTCATGGGCGTAGCTCTTGTAGTGAGGCTTGGTCTGGTTCAGAGTGGTTGGTGGTTGCATCTCCTTAACAAGGGAAATAAACAATTTGGAACGTTTGTTAAATTCTTCCTAACCCACCCTTGAGTTTCTCAGGGCACCTAGTCGGTGATATTTGGAGTTCATTAAGCTTCTTGGATCTGTGGATTTATATGTTTTACCAAATTTGGAAAAATTTTGGCCATAACTTTTTCAAAGTTTTCTCTCCTCCCCTTTCTCTCAAGGACTCAAATTGCATGTACATTGGGCTGCTTGAAGTTGTTCCTCAGCCCACTGATGATCTATTCATTTTTTAAAAATTCACTTTTTTCTCTGTATTTCATTATGGATAGTTTCTATTGCTGTGTTTTAAAGTTCACTATTTTTTTCTTCTGTATTGTCTAATCTGAATTTAATCTCTTCTAGTAATTTCTCTCTCTTTTTCTTTGAATCTCATATATTGTTTTAATCTGTAGAAATTCAATCTGAGATTTGTTTTCTATTTATTTATTTATTATTGAGATAACGTTGGTTTGTAACATTAAATAAATTTCTGGTGAACATCATTATATTTTGACTTCGGTATAGACTATACCATGATCCCCACCAAAAGTCTAGTTTCCGTCTGTCACCACGCAAATGTCCCCCTGTGTACCTTTCACCCTCCTCCCACCCCTCTTCCCCTCTGGTAATCACCAATCTGTTCTTCATATGTATGTGTTTGTTTGTTTATCTTCCACATATAAGTGAAGTCATATGGTAATTGCCTTTCTTTATCCGACATTTCACTTAGCAAAATATCCTCAAGGTCCATTCATGTTGTCATAAATGGCAAGATTCATCTTTTTTTATGGCTGAGTAGTAGTCCATTGTGTATATATACCAATCGTCTTTATCTATTCATCCACTGATGGGCACTTAGATTGTTTCCAAGTTTTGGCTATGGTGAGTAATGCTGCAAAAACATAGGGGTGCATATATCTTTTCAAATTAGCATTTTTGTGTTCTTTGGATAAATACCCAGAAGTGAAATAGCTGGATCACATAGTAGTTCTATTCTTTTTGCTCTGATTTTTATTATTTCCTTCCTTCTACTGATTTTGGGCTTCATGTGTTCTTTTTTTCTAGTTCCTTTATGTGTCATGTTAGATCGTTTGAGATTTTTCTTGTTTCTTAAGGTGGGCCTGTATTGCTATAAACTTCCCTCTTAGTACCACTTTTGATGTATCCCATAGATTTTCATATGTAGTATTTTCATTTTCATTTGTCTCCAGGTATTTTGTTATTTTTCCTTTGACTCAATAGTTGTTCAGTAGCATTTTGTTTAATCTCCACATAACAACCTATGTATACAGCAATCTATATCAAGTTGATTGTTTCTTAAGTTCAACCTCATACTAAAAGCTCTACATTTTTACTCCCCATCCAACCGGTTTTGTTTTGACATCATATTGTACCTCTTTTAATTTTGTGTATCCCTAACTTCTTGTAGCTATAGATGATTTTAGTACTTTTGTCTTTTGACCTCCTTACTAAATTTACAGATGATTGAGCCACTTTCTTTACTATATATTTGCCTTTACCAGTGATATTTTTTCTTTGATAATTTTCTTATTTCTATTTGTGACCTTTTCTTTTCCACTTAACAAAGTCTTTTTAAGATTTCTCATAAGGCCAGTTTAGGGGTAAACTCCTTTAGTTTTTGCTTGTCTGGAAAACTCTTTATCTCTCTTTCCATTCTGAATGATAACCTTGCCAGATAGAGTATTCTTGGTTGTAGGTCTTTTCATTTCAGCATTTTGAGTAGATCATTCCACTCCCTTCTAGCCTATAAACTTTCTGCTAAAAAGTCGACTAATAGTCTTATGTGGTTTCCCTCATATGTAACTTGTTGCTTTTCTCTTGCAGCTTTTAAGATTCTCTCTTTGTTTTTAATTCTTGACATTTTAATTATAATATGTCTTGGTGTAGACCTCATTGGGTTCATCTTGTTTGGTACTCTCTGTGCTTCCTGTGCCTAGATGTCTGTTTCCTTCACCACGTTGGGCAAGTTTTCAACTACTATTTTCTTCAAATAAGTTCTCTGACCTTCGTCTCTCTCTTCTCCTTCTTGGGCACCTATAATGTGATGTTATTATTCTTGATCCTGTCCCAGAGATCCCTTAAATTGTCCTCATTCTTTTTAATTGTTTTTTCTTTTTTCTGCTGAGCTTTAGTGATTTCCTTTACTCTGTCACCCAGATTACTGATCTGTTCTGGGTTATCTACTCTGCTGTTGATTCACTCTAGTGAATTTTTTTTTTCAATTATTGTATTCTTCAGCTCTGATTAGTTCTTTTTTATATTTTCTAATTCTTTCTTCAAGTTCTCACTGTGTTCATCTATTCTTCTCCTGAGTTCAGTGAGCATCCTTATGACCAATACTTTGGACTATTTATCGGGTAGATTATCTCTGTTTTGTTTAGTTCTTGTTCTGAGGATTCGTCCTGTTCCTTTATTTGGAGCATATTCCTCTGTCTCCTCATTTAGTCTACTTCTCTGTGCTTATTTCTATGTATTAGGGAGATCAGCTACATCTCCTGATCTTAGAAATGTGGCTTTAGATAGGAGATGTCTTATGGGGCCCAGCAGCATGCTCCCCTCTTGTCACCCACGCCAAATACTGCAGACGCGTCCCCTGTGTGGACTGCACGTGATCTTCTGTTGTGGCTATTACTGCAGGCAAGTGGGTAGGTAGGGCTGGCCCCCAGTGTGGCTGGTTGTGAGGTCCAGGAGTGCACAACTGCTGTGTACTCAGTGGTGAGTAGGACAGGCCCCTTGTGTGGCTGGTTGCTAGGCCTGGGGCACACAACTGCTGTAGGCCTACAGCGTGGCTGGCTGCATGGCCCAGTGGTACTCAACTTCCTTGGGGGCACTGGCGGGCAGGGCAGGCACCCAGCACAGCAGTGCATGACCATTTCAGGTTCACTGGTGGGCAGGTACCTGGGGCAGGCTTCCTGTGCTGCCTGGCTGTGCTTAATTGCCTCAGGTTCTCTAGTGACCAGAGCAGGCCCCTGTGCTAATAGGCTAGAGGAAGGATTCCAAAATGGTGCCTGCCAGCATCTGTGTCAGCATGGCTGAACTAGGTCACAGAAATGGCTGCTGCCAGGGCGGGCCCGGTGGCACAAGAGGTTAAGTGCACGTGCTCTGCTGCGGCAGCCCGGGGTTCGCCGGTTCAGATCCCAGGCAGGCACCGGTGCACTGCTTGGCAAGCCATGCTGTGGCAGCATCCCATATAAAGTGGAGGAAGATGGGCATGGATGTTAGCCGAGGGCCAGTCTTCCTCAGCAAAAAAAAGAGAAGGATTGGCAGATGTTAGCTCAGGGCCGATCTTCCTCACACACACACACAAAAAAATGGCTGCTGCCAGTGTCTCAGTCCCTGGGGGAGGGCCCTAGCCACTTCTTGCCTCTCTTGGGATGCACTCTGAGCTTAGTAAGTAAGCTCTTTTACCAATGGACTGTGCACTTTTCTCTCTGGTGTTCTTGTGCTGGTTTCTGGGTTGAGTAGGTCTGTGTGTGGGCCCTTTAAGAGCAAGTTTTTTTTTTCCATGAAGTTCTATAGTTTTCCCTGGGTATACTCCCCATTCGTTTTCAAAGCCAGTTGTTTTGGGATCTCGTCTCTTTTGTGCTGGATCTAAGGGCTGGGGATGCCCTTAATGTAGAGCTTGAATCTCCTGCTTCTCTGGGAAAATCTTTGTACCTTTGAGATCACTCTCGACTGTGAAGTGCTCTGGCTGGGGTGTGGTTTTCGTCAGCAGGGCCATGTCTCGGCCTCTCCCACCCCTCTCTGTGTTGTCCCTTGCTGTGGAGGGTCTTTTCATCCATTTTCCAGCTCTGTCTCATAGGAAATTGTTCCACGTGTAGTTGTAGGTTTGTTGTGTCCATCGAGGGGCAGAGGTTAGGATCCTCCTCTGCTGCCATAATCTAATTTGGTATTTTTAAATATTTTCTGTGTCCATGCTCTACCTTTAACATATGGAATACAGTTATCATTACTTTTTTCATAGTTTGTCTGGTGATTCTACCACCTATGCCAGTTCTGGGTTGTTTTCAAGTCACTGATTTATCTATCCATTTTGGGCCATATTTTCTAGCTTCTTTGCAAGCCTGGTAATTATTGATTGGATTCCAGACATTGTGAATTTTACCTTGTTAGGTGCTAGATATTTCTTTGTTCCTGTAAATGCTTTAGAGCTTTTTTCTGTGATGTACCTAAGCTACTCAGAAACAGTTTGATTCTTGCTTTTAAGCTTTATTAAGTGAGACCAGAGCATTGCTAAGTCTAGGGCTAATGATTCCACACTTCTAAGGAGACCCTTCTGTGTCCTCTCTCCAGCCTGTGAATCTTGAGGTTTTCCAGTATGGCTGGTGGGAACAGGCATTATTCCTGGCCCTGTATAAACACAAGATGTTGTTACTCATAATCCTTTCCTATGATTCTTTCCTGGTATATGCACTGAGCATTTTCTTATGTGTGCACTGAGCATCACTTAGCTGGATACTTGAGGAAGAACCTTTGCAGAACTCTGGAGTCTTCTCTCTGTGCATCTCTCTCTGCTTTGGTACTTTGTCCTGTGGACTCCCACTGCCTTGGTCCTCCCAAACTCTCAGCACTCGCTCCTTCATGCAGGCTCCCCTAGGCTTTGCTGGGCTCCCCCTCCCTAGACTTTGGCCTGGAAACTCTCTCAAGGCAGGAAGCTGAAGTGATAGTAGGGATCATCTCATTTGTTTCCTTCTCTCAGGAATCACTATTCCTCACCGGTTGCTGTACAATGTCTTACAAACCATTGTTTCATATATTTGTCTGTTTTTTTTGTTTCAGGTGGAAGAATAATCTAGTCCTTGTTACTCTCTCTTAGAAGCAGAAGCATACATTGTTCATTTTAATCTTTATAAAGACTTTAATTTATGGATGTACTGCAACTTATTTAACCAATTTTGAATTGATTGCTGTTTGGGCAAAGTTATTTTTGTATGTTATTGCAGAAAACTGCTGCAATGAAAATCTTTGTATATTAATTTGGCTCATTGTAAATATAGTTATATTACATTTGAAATGCTAAATTCCTCAATGAAAATGCATATGCATTTAAAATTTTGATGAAATTATAAAATTGCCTTTCAAGAGTTTCTATCAATTTTCATTCCACTAAACATATCTGAGAGAGCCTATTTCTTTAGAGATTATTTCTGAGATTCCCATTTCTGTTTTGTTCCATTTAAATACTGGGTAAATAGGAGAGGATGTATGGAAAAAAGTTTTACAATTTCAAAGAATGTTAGTGTTTGAGTTTTCTCTCTCACACTTATTATAACTGATTCTAAATTTTGTCTCTTATTTGCCCTATATATATATGCATTCTGCTTACTATACGTACTTTATATATCATTTAATTCTCATAGCATTATGATATAGGGATTATTATGGTCTCGGTTTTACAGATGAGAAAACTGAGGTACATAGATATCTAGTAACATTTAAGTTCATGAAGTTTTATCCAGAAGAGCTTGGGTTTAATATCTGACTGCTGCCACTGCAAAGTCTGGAGCTCGTCTACCTTCAGTACTGGCTTTCCTCCTTCATCACTGGCTGACTCATGGAAGCCTGTGAATCTGCCGTAGCTTGGACGGAGCTAGATCTAATTGGAACCCCAACTTCACTCCCGGTATGTCCTGCCTTTGTCTCGTTCACACCACTGTCAAGGTGCCTGGAATGGTCCCAGCTTTCCCCCATGCATCAGTCCTTGGTGCTTGTACTCTGTCTACCAGTTCTGCCCTCCTGGGATGCATTCTGTTTCCTGGAACATTGTGAATAAAAGAAACTTTTTCTCTGGCCCATGGGTATATTACTGCCTTTAGGCTGTCCTTTCCGGACCTTACAGACGCCTCCTGCACCTAAACTGGCTCTCCTACTGTTCCAGGAGAGTCTTTTCTTGCTTTACTCTGTTTTTCATACTATGTCTTGCATTTTTTTCTGAGCAAATACTGACTTTTCTTTTCTGATGGAACTGTCTTAATCATGCTTTGTTGCCAGACTATTAAGACGATTTCCATCTTTATGTGAGGACAACCTTTCTTAGGTAGTCTTACCTGGATCCCTGACTCTATATCTCTCTAGTGTACTTTGGATCAAACACATCATTTTATCCTCTGCCCTACACTATCAGCACTTCTATTCTCTCACACAGCATCAGCTCCAATTATCACCAGAAAGCAGATCACTGTCCTACCTGTTTAAAGTCCAGTTCTGTTTATCTTTTCCCTTTCTTGGTGGCTGAGCTAGACTCTGTCTGGATATAACTTGTGGCCTCTTCCACATGGAGAGGCAATTTTTTCAGAGTGCCACTCCCTTCCCAGATATCAACAAATGACCTCCCTGACCCAGGAATCTCCAGAGAGGTACTTAGGACAGTCAAATTTGTGGACTTTTACAATTCAGTATCTTTAAACATTTGGAAATTGAAATAGAAATAATTTCCCAGAGTCTCTCGCTAAAATGAAACTGGTAATCTTATTTGAAAGGTTATTATGCAGAATTAACATGACCGGGCAATTTTATGTGCACTATGAACAGAAAAAGAATTTAGGTTATTGAACAATAACAGAAAGTGTTTAATTTAGCCCTGAGGAAGAATGCCTTATGCATGAAGTTTTTTAAAGAATCAGATTAAACCTCCTTTAGTTTCTTGCCTTCGGGATCATGAGCAGTTGCATTGTGGAGTAGACAGATCTGAGCTGTCTGGCCATCCTACACGTCTTTTCTGTGAACATCACACTGCTCGTGACAGGGATGGGTGCCCGCAGGGTGTTTTGTTCTCTTTGTTGTTGGCCACAGCAGATTGGTCTTGGAGAGACAGCTGGGTCAAGCAAGGCCAGTCAGTTTTTGTTCCTCAGATTGTGCCATTGGGATTCGGAGAGCCCAGTCAGTTACCTGGCTCACTGGGCTGGGAAGCAATCCAACTCCATGGGGGTGGGTGTCATTTTCCATGTTGTGGCATGAAAAGTAGCTAAAGCCATCCTGGAGTCTGAAAAACTCCACTGATGCAATCAGAAATATAAGTACCAGAGGGGAAGGGGGGAGGGAGGAGGGTGAAAGGGATGATTAGGCACATGCGTGTGGTGATGGGTTGTAATTAGTATTTGGGTGGTGAACATGATGTAATCTATGCAGAAATAGAAGTATAATGATGTACACCTGAAATTTATACAATGTTATAAACCAATGTTACTGCAATAAACAAAAAATTACAAAAACAAAAAACAAAAACAAAGAAATACAAGAAAAAATGAGCATGGTGCTCTGGAGATCAGAGAGTTACCAGTTCCTGTGAACTCGTTGCCCTTCCTGACCTCACATTTCCAGCACAGCACTGGAGCCCTCCCGATATGGTCCATTTATTGCATTAGCTGTGCTGAGTATGTTTCTGTAGATTGCAATTAAAAGAAGTTTGATGAAGACAGAGGTAAGCCGGAATATCTGGGGTGGTTTAGAAGCAAGCCAACCTGCAAGCACAGGGAACGAATAACATTAGGACTGTTCTGCTCCTGATCTTTGAGCAAAAAGTGCTGTTTTTAGCCAAAGAGTTAATAACATACACAGGTCCATGTGTCTTATGCAGGACTCCTATTTTGTAAAGTGGTAACGGTGACATTATAAGCAAAAGATATACTATTTTAATATGTGTTATAGCCTACTAATAAAATCCCAATAATAATAAAAACATCTAGATTTATTGAATATTTACTATGTCAGACATCTAAATACTTTGCATGTGTTTTCTCTACTATTTCAACTTCATAACATAAGGATTTTTTTCGTCCTGATATTGTTGTATGTTTAGGAATATGAGGTGGCTACAGAATAAGTGATCTTTTTCCTATTTCAGAGAAGTAACGATTGAAGGACGATATATGATATAGTCTCTGTGTCATCTGTCCTATTCTGATTGTAATCCAGTTAGGCTGTATATCCCTTAAAATAAAATGACCAAATCGAGCAAAAGCCTGCCCAATGTATAGTGAGATCATTATCTTCCATACTCTAGACAATACACATTAATTAATTAATGCTTTAATAATTCAATGAAGATTAGTTGAATATCTGCTATGCAGCAGACATTCTACTGAGTGCTGGAGCAGTCAAGATGAATTAGAAATGGTGGTGGAAGGATACACACAAACAGAAACCAGTTTAGCAAGTGTTAATGCAGAGGTTGGATCAAAAAATGTGGGTGCACTCTTTCTAGAAGGAGATCAGAGGTAGATGTTTGGGGGATATCTTGAAGGTTGAGGAGAAGTTTGTTGGGATAAGAAGGGCGGAGGAAGAGAAGCTCTGCAGGCAGAAGGAATAAGTAAACAGAAAAGCACAAGGGCTTAAGGACTTGACAGAAGAGCAGTTCTTTGTGGCTGGAAGGGGTGTGTGTGCGGTAGGAAAGAAGCCCTATAGGGGAATGAGACTGGACTTGTCTCATACAACTAAAGAAGGAGTCCACCCTTGATGCTATAAGCTGCAATGAGAGCAGAGAGGTTTTCTAAGGAAGGACTGACAAATGACCATTTGCTTATGTGAAGTTAACTCTGGCAGCTGAAGGGATAATGGACTGAAGTCAGGAAAATGAAGAGGCTGTGGGAGAAGTCTAGAAACTGGAAACAGCGGGGCCTGGAAAAGGCAGGGACAATGGAAAGGAAATAGGGTATTCAAGCAATGTTTTGCGATAGAATCAACATGATTTATTGAGGCATTAAACGTGGGATGTAAAGGAGAAACTGAAGATAATTCCAAGGCTCCTAGCTTGAGATACTCTGTGAACAATATACCATTAATCAAAGGGAGCACACAGGAGTCCAGACAGTACTAGAGGACAATGGGAAGGTAATGGGATCAGGCTTTGGCAAGGTGGGGTTGGGGCTGTGTTGGACTAGCAGCTGGAGATGTCTAGCAGCAGCTGAAAGTGCAACCGCAGATTACATTCATTTGGTAAGCAATCAGGAGCCACCATCAATTGATACTGATCTCTTTTAGGACATAAGCTCCCATCGAACACTTTTCCCACCTCTCCCCATTCTCTTGCAAAAATTATCCTAAGGGGGAACTTATCCAATTTTCCTGTTTATTTTCATTTTATTGGTTTCTGTCTGTTAAGATAACTTTTCATCTAGACGTGTTGATTCATCACAGATTTCTGCTTTTTGCTATTCCCAGATCTGATACTCTGGCACTATTTCTTTACTCAGGTGGTTAAAAATGTTGAACAGGACCAAAAGCGAACACTATGGCTTGCCAGAGCTGAGGGGTGATGCGATCATTCCACATTTTGAACCCCTCCTTGCTCTTTGCCCCAGGAATTTGACTCTTACCAACCACATACACCGACCACCTTTGTGCTCTGGCTTCTGGTTGGACCTGCCAGTGGGAGACATAGGAAGGGGACCCAAGAGTGGGACAGAGAGAGGTCAAGGGGTTTCTGTCCTTGCTCTCTCCCTTCCTCAACTTTGGGGCTCTGGCAGTGGCTGCTCTTGCCATGCGACTCTCCTTCCTGGGCTCCAACTCTCACTGGGCTCTAGTGGCATCATGTCTCTCTCTGCCTCCTCAGGTAATGGGGCAGAAGTAGGTCTGAGTCTCTGGGTACTCTGGTGCTCTACTGCCTGTTGATGGCCTTAGTCTCACCCATGTCTATGCACACAGACCATTAATTCTCTTCAAAACTCTAGCTGAGAACTCTGTTGGCTGCCATGACCCTGGCTGTACTGCTGCTCAGTTCGACATTTTAAATATCTCTCCTATGTGATTTTTGAATATGATCCAATGAAGTTAGTGTTATAAAGAACTTATAACATTTCACTTAAAAGAATTCTTCTCCCATTCCAACACTACTTGCCACTAGAAGAATGATATAATAGTTTCAAAGAATAAAAGAAAAAAACTAGGATCAGAGAGTGCATACACACAACATACCTTTGCTTCTATTAGCTCAAGTTATTTGGTTGCTATTTCCCCACTGTGAAAATTGTGATGTAAGTCAAGAGTAGCTCTTTGAAGTGGAAATAATACACTAGCCTGCAAATGTCTCATGTAGGGTAATCTTTGGTAATTTAGTCATGTTAGGTCACTCCACAGCCCTAGGGTACCCTGGGCACCACTTACTACATAATGAGCAACAACACCCAGGACAAAGAGCTAGGTTACTCTGATCTTAGCTACTACCCATCAACTGTGGCCCAGCTAAATGAGAGAAGGCAGAGATTCAGACGTTTACAGTCTCAATCTTTCTCTTTGTGCTAACATAGGTAGAAAGAAGAATGTATTTGGCATCAAAAGGTTAAGAGCAAGGGTCTCTTTCTTGCCCTACTAAGGTTGAGCAAGGGCTCAGCTGCTAAGATCACAGAAGCAATGTTCAAATAATCAGGGTTCTTGGAAGATTTTCTATCTTTGTTGTTTAAAACACACCAGTCCTTGCAGCCTCTATGGAAAACGGTATGGAGATTCCTCAAAGAATTAAAAATAGAAATACCCTATGATCCAGCTATCCCACTACTGAGAATCTATCCAACGAACCTGAAATCAACAATCCAAAGAGGCTTATGCACCCCTATGTTCATTGCAGCATTATTCACTATAGCCAAGAAGTGGAAGCAACCCAAGTGTCCTTCGACTGATGATTGGATCAAGAAGATGTGGTATATATATACAATGGAATACTACTCAGCCATAAAAAAGACAAAATTGTTCTATTTGCAACAACATGGATGGGTCTGAAGGGTATTATGTTAAGTGAAATAAGCCAGAAAGAGAAAGACAAACACTGTATGATCTCACGCATATGTGGAATATAAACCAACACATGGACAGAGAAAACTGTATTGTGGTTACCAGGGGCAATGGGGGTAGGGGGTGGGCACAAGGGGTGAAGGGAGACATATATATGGTGATGGACAAACAAAAATGTACAACCCAAAATTTCACAGTTATAAACTATTAAAACATCAATAAAAATATAATTTATAAAACCCAAAAAATAAAAAAAAAAAAAAAAGACACCAGTCTTTACTGGCGAAATGGGGGATAAGTAGGTAGGGAGTAGGGCCTAGAGGTAGAGAGGGAACATCAATTGTTCTGAGCTCTTCTGGTTTAGAATTTTTTCATAATATTCCATTGTTTTTTTGTTTTGTTTTTTGTTTTTTTCCCATAGGATATTCCCATTCTAGTTTTCTGAGAATGTAAATTATTATTTGGTCACATCAAAAAACCCCAGTCCCGAAGCCAAAGGTGTTATTAAACCCCGATATGATGCTGGAAAGCTAAAACACAGAGAAAAATGAAGTGACTTTTGCCAAAATCAAATATTAACTCTTCAGTAGTGAACCAATGTTTAGGAACATGGCTATATCTGTTACTCAGATGGTGGCACGGTAAGAAAATTCCAAGTGATACCTTTATTTATTCTTAGAGTTGTGAAAACAAAACATAGCTTAAAATGATTTAACAATGGCATCCTAAAAGGCTACATTATGTGGATGATGTTCAATGAAAGCAGAAAGGCTTCCCCCGTAAAATTAGATGTTATATTCTTCAAAATGAAAATTTAGCGTTTTCTCTTTTGAAAATTAAGGAAAAAGGCTTCAAGAGGTCTTATGCTTCCATTGTTTAAGAAGAAATTAAAATACTTTTATTACTCATTTTTGGGAATGTTGAGCTCCCTTTGTGAGCTTTGAGTACTATATTATTAAATGGATTAACTTGCTTCTTTTTAAAGCTTTGAAAAACACCCAGATTATGTTTATATAAAAATAAGTCATTGTTTTCCTGTTGCTGTCTGTATTTTTCTAAGAGCTCTTGAGATTAACATTGTCTTTATCTCTTCCTCTGATGCTATCTCCTCCACTTTTGCCTTCTTTCTATTGACTTCTGCTTTCATTGGCTGAAATAGAGAATTGAGATAGAAAAATGGTTGCAATTAACACTTATTGAGCACTTGCCATATGGTATGCACTGTGCTGATCCCTTTACTCACATGGTATAATATAATTTAGTCATCTCAAGATTCTATGAGCGAGTATCCTACTTTATATATATAAAAAAATGTGTTGAGGTGTTGAATGTTAGCTAAACTTACTGTGGTAATTACTTCACAATATATATATATGTCAAATCATTATTTTATATGCCTTAAACTAGTACAATATTGTACGTCAATTATATCTCAATAAAACTAGAAAAAAAATTTTTTGAGATTTAGAGAGTTAACTAACTTGCTTAAAAGAACGCAGCTAGTAAATGTTCGAGTTGAGATTTGACCTCAGGCCTAAGTCTGAGGTCAATATTTTCTACTTCCTATAAAATTTCTTACCACTTGCTGTAATTAATTAATGGTGATTTTTGTTTCCTGCTCAAAGTAAAAAACAAAACAAAAAAAACCCATAAAATTAAAATAAAAATAAATTTTGTGGAATGTTTCATATGTTGCTTTTTTTAAAACCAAAATTAATTTACATTTTATTTTTATGGCTCTTGATGGATCATTTTCCCCTCTGAGGTTCATAAAGTTTTCATTTTTCTCTGATAGCAGCTTAAACCCTTCAAAGCTGAAGAAAGAATGAATTTCTGACTCCATTTTGTTTTCTGTTTTTCATTTAAAATATATTATGTTCTGTATATACCTTCTAAATTCTTTTAATTGGAGAAAATCATTTTCCCACCAAATTTCAAGGAATATCTAGGCTATCTTGAAACATGATATGTTTTTATTTATTTAATATCAGAAGAACCTAAGTAGAACCTATCCCCTAAGTTGTCCAAATTCCAAGAAGCTCATCTTTGAAACTGAGGTCATTTTGCTTTCATTGGGTACACACTCTAAACCAGGATTTGATGGACTCAACAAGCCGCATTTCCTTCTGAGGTATAAGGACCCAACTGGTCAGCTCGCTGAACCACTAGTTGATCTAATGGTGCCCTCATGGCCATTTGGTAAATCAGATTCCTAACGAATCTCTTTTTATAGAAAGTATCTTAAATATTAGGACAATTTTCTACATGATGGCCTAGATTCTCTACGGCTATCTCTTAGGAGGAAGTTTGATCTGAGGCTTTGAAGATTCTCCTGACCAAGGATAGACCTCCTTGACTTGACCAAGGGGATCCTACATTTCAGTTCTAGTATAGATGCCCTAGCTTATTTCTGATTATTTTAGGGCTGGAGTATGGAGTATGGGCTAAAATTTATGTATGCCATCAGTAAAAGAGACAATTTAGTGCAAAGGTTAAAAATGAGGGCTCTATAGTAATATCGGATCATATCCTGGGTCCTCTACTTACTCTCGTTGTCGCCTTGGACAAATTACTTAATCCCCTTAAGCCTCTATTTTCTCACTCCAAATAGAGATAAAGACTATCTATTTTATCACGTTGTTAGAGTTCAGAAAATGGTCTATGTCTGGTGGTTAGCACAGTGTTTGTTATGTTTTACAAAGGTCAGCTTTGACTTGAGTATGAAACACATCTGTAATCACTAATGTGGCAGATCAGCCCATGGTGCTAACAATTGCATGATCATGTGGTGTGCAGCCGACGCCCCAATGAGACCAATCATCCTTACCCTGATTCATGGTCTCCGCTTTACCCGGCAAGGGCATAAGTATACCAGAACAAATCTATACCCATTACTGGAGAAAAAAATCAAAATATTTGCCCCAAGGCTGGTCAATCAGTAGGATCACCTTCATACACAAAGGACAATACTAAAATTAAGTCCATCTGCTGAAAACTTAAACGTACACCTGCAGTTAGCTGTGATGATTGAGAGAAGTCAATAAATTAGCAGAAACTTCTGAAAGGGCACAGTTGGATTGGAAAGGGTATTCACAGGGAGCACATTTAAGAAGCAGTTCAGCGGGGCTACTGCTCCAGAGCTCGTTTATAACACGGGTGAAACATGATCACAATAATGTGAATTTATGATGTCAATTAAGACATATTTTCACATGCAATTCCTTACATAATTGGAGATGTGTAAATTGGCTCCCTTTCCAATAAAGAAGCACTCTTGAGTAGAAATTAAAACCAAAACATAAACACTCTTTACTGGGACCTACCCCACTCCCGCCAAGTGTTGTATAAATAATGAGACGATATTAGTTTCAGATTATCACCTTGCCAGCGGCACAGCACAGCAAAAACAAACAACTCCTGGTAATGTGGTTTCCTTGATGACACATGAATATAATAGAGAGGTGGTAATATGCAGAGAACCTATGAATAAAAGCGTTTGATTTTGTTCTGTTTCCTGCCGTTGGCGTATCATTTGGCATAGGGAAGTGTGAGAGGTCCCTTGATGGGAAGTGGAGACAATGCTTCACTGAATTAGTCTGCTGAACAGACTAATAACAGACCCAAAATATCAGAACGTATTCATCATCTGGGGCTTACCTTAATTATAGAGCTCTTTACAACTACAAAAACTCATCAGGTTAACTCAAAAATCAAATGATTATCTTTCTTGCTTGGAGAAAAAGAACAACCACATTCGTCATCCATTTAGAATTTTTTTACACCAAAGATTAACAGTAAAGTAGCACCTTATTTTTTTTTAAGAATTTTATACTCTATTGGACATTTTCACTTAAAATATCTTTCTGAAGGACAGTAAGAAAAAGTCAGGATAGCCAGGAAAAATATCTTCCTAATTATGAAGGTTTAAAGAGACCAGAACAAGTTAACAGGAGAAACAGTGAAGGCTCAGTTTGCTGAAGCGCCCACATCACAGTGTCCAGCATCCTCGGGAAGGAGTTACAAAGTTAAAACATTGGCTGCCTGAAGGAAAACTATTCAGCCCACTCATGCAATTTGAACCAGAATTTCGCCCCAATCCGGAAGGCCATGTTTTTCCTTTCTTGTCCCTGCTTCCTCCCCACCCTTTTTTTTTTTTTCAGCTTATCCAAGAGCACAGAGAGTAGGAGCCTGTCTGCCACAGAAACACCAAAATTGCCTCAACTAACAGACTTTCAAAAACATCACATGTAAAAGGAACAGAAAAAAAAAGATGATTTTGTTTTTCTCATGTGGGTTCTTATTGCATCTTCAGTCATCTTGGGCACAGGAGATTCCTTATTTGTGTCAATTCCTACCTCGTTTCCCCAAACTTTTCCTTCCATAACTCCCTCAAGTCTTTGCTCAAATCTTACCTTCTGGATGAAGTCTACCCTGACTTCCCTTTTGGAACTCGCACACCTCTGTTAACATTTTTGGGAGTCTATTGAACGCTTTGTCTGAGTCAAACTTTTCTGATCACCTCCTAAAATATTATATACTTTCCGTATATATGTTTGTTGTTTATTCTCTGTCTCTCCACTCTGGAATGTAAGATCCATGAGGCAGGAAATCTGTTTTTAGTCCACTGGTGCCTGGCACAGAGTAGACCCTAAAGAAATATCCTACATATACTTTGAGTGGAAGAAGAAACCACTGATTTCCTTTTGTTCTTCTATTAGGAAACTCAATACTTACTAAACATCACAATCAAGCTTAATTTTAAACTTCTACAAATTCAGTGGAAAAATGTTAACGCACATGTGCTGAACACAATCTTATTTTGCAAGGAGGGGTAAAACATTTTAGTAGAGACGTGAAAAAGCTGCAGACGGGCTAGTGCTGCACGTACCACTAGCGTAGAACAAATGATTGGGTTTTAGAAACTCAATTGAGTTCTCAACACAGGCCGTTTTGCCACCTGCGTACACAAGAGTCACACCCACACCCACTGTCTGCGCCAGCCCCACCTTTTACCCTCCTCAGTAGCTGACGCCTAATTACATGCTAATTGGCTCAGGGAACACAAGCTTGTAAAAACACTCAGAGCTCCCCCACAGACAGATTCTCATGAAAACCAAATATAAAGAGTTGGCCCAGTGCCTGGTTTTCATTAGGACGAAGCTAGATTCTTCTAGGTCCTGGACACACAGATATGTGGTTTCCTGCTCTTTCTGTTAAGTCAGTGTTTCTGGGGCACATTTCCATACCTGGTACCAGCCAAAGGGACCAGATTTGAGTCTCTCATGAAGGCAGCAAGCTCAGAAAGAAAGGTCCTTTACAAATGACCTTGATAATTACGGATAATTGTGTGAATGGTTCATTAAGCAAAGAGACACCCACAATTCACCAGGAACATTTCTTCATTCAGCTTACTGTTGTTCCCCTTTTGTGATCCCTGGACTTCAAAATGCTCATATTTTAACTATCTAGGATTGGATAAACTGGCTATACAAATATGTTAGGGACATGAACATGTAACCCTCTTTGCTGATACTCATTTTTCCTCCAATGGGAGACACATCAAACCATTCTTGTATCACAACACAATCAAATGGGCTGTGACTAATGACATAGCATATAAGGAGTCTGATTTGAGATGCAGGTTTGCAAAGCTGTGGATTTCTCTTCAACTAGATTCTGGTATTATAGTTACCAGTGAAGATGGGTTCAGCCACCTGGAGGAGACAAAAATATAGACTAGACTGTCCAAATGAGGACCACTCATGGTACATCAAATTAGCTGTCAACTGCTCTCCCACAGTCCCCTGGTGTGGAGGAGGGGGAGGCGACACCAGGGAGATGCTTGCCGTGCAAGGAAGTGAAATGCCATATTAGGGCAAGAATACTTAGGAACAAAGGAATAAAGGAACCCTTCAAGCAACATCTCTTTACTGAAATGAACCACACACTAACTCCACATGCATATATACAGGAGATTGAGAATCTTGGAGAGTCCATGTGCAAATTGTTGTGGCTTTGTTTTGATGGTATGACGCAAGGGCTGAAATGCAGATTCCCTGCTGCAATAAGCAGAAATTCTTAGAGTATCATCTAATTAAGTTTCACTGCAATGCAGGAATCTCCTATGTATATCCGTGTTGAATTATTATTCAGTCTCTGAACAACTCTGGTGATGGGAAAGCTACTCGATGCTTGATAACCCAATTCTTTTTAGGAAAGTTTGCATTTTTACATACTCCTTTAAGTATCATAAATCTGACAGCTAACAATTGAATGAGTGTAATTGTGCTTTACATTTAAAAGTGCTTGATAAGTACTTTTTCATTTGACCCTCATACAGTATGTTCCATAATCTAAGTATTGTTATAATTATTATTAAATGAATAATAAAATTATGAAAGTAAAAAATATGGTACACAGTACCCAGCACATAATAAGGCCTCAATAATTGTTAGTTGAATGAATAAACCATTTTTGACAAAAGCACAGCGCCAGTCTCATATGTGCTGGGAGCTTCTTTGGTGAGCATATTGGCTAAGGTTCTTAGTCGCAGACAGTGGTTTTTACCGCAGCATGTTTAAGCTGAGATGGATTTATTAAGAGACATAAATAAAAAACACAAAATTATTGGATGGCCTGAAGAGACTGACTCTTAGCTAAACTTCCAGGAATACCCCAAACCACACCACACAATTGGGCTGATACATGAGCTGCTGCCTCCATCAAGATCAGACAGTTTGGATCGGAAAGTTCCTGCCGCCTGCTCTGGAACCGTGCCAACTCTGCCAGGCTGTGCCTGAGCTAATTGGATGCCTTGCACCTGTCTCTCTTCACACATAACCACGTTTCAAATCAAAATCCTGCATGAGTGCACTGATTGGCAATTCTAATTCACATCAGGAACCTCCTCCGAGGGAACCTGAGAAATGGACTTTTAAATTTTCATCCCTTTACACATGTGAAAGGAGTTGGCAATTCACAGCATCTGTCCATGGGATGAGAGGAAAGGAAGAGCTGTGAGCTGGGACCTGAGCAATAGCTAGTGAGGGAGGGGGACTTGAGCAGACTGACTTCTTTCCAGGGCATCGGCAGCATCTGCACAATCGAAGACAAATCTCAGAAGTTCAAGGGATTTACAAACTATACGAGCTGTTCTATCACCCTCCTCTTTCCCCAACACACACATTCATCATGATCTTGCTCTGACCTTCTCTCCTGCCTTTCCCCACCTTAAAATTACAGCTCATTAAGGCATTTCTGCTTAGAGTCCACCAAGCAAACACATCATTGTTTCTTGCCTCTGCATCTTTGTTTTTGTTGTCTTTTTCCCTTAATGCCTTTCTTTCTCAAGCTCAAGCTTGGGCATTACCTCTACTAAGAAGTCTTCCTTAACTCCTCAACACTGGCTCAATTGTCTTTGTCATGGTGTCAAGTGCATTATCTTTGCACTTACAACATTTAACAGCTATTGTCTGTTTGTGTATGTGTCTCTCTCCCATTGTATTGTAAGCTCCTTGAAGGACAGGTCCATATATTACTCATCTTAATGTCCAAACAGTTTCTAACAGTGCTCTATTTGTTAGGGGTAGATAACTCCTCTAACAAACAATCCCAAAATTTCAAAGGCTTGACTCAATAAACATTTCTTGAAGGAATATCTATTAATCACTCACTTATAGTTCAATATGGGTCATTGGAGACTGTGTTCCTCACAGTCTTTTAGGGTCCCAAGGTTTCCTTCATCATTTAACTGACGTATTCTAGTCCTCTATTTTCCTTTGCTTTATCCAGAGAATAGAAGAAGAAAGAGAACATGAAGAATGTGGAAGAGGTATAATATTTTTCAGGTGCTAGTCCTGAAAAATTTGTATCTGACTTTCACCTACATTCACTTATTTAGAACTCAGTCCCATGTCCCAGCCTAACTGCAGTGGAGGTGGGGAAGGAAGTCTAGCTGGAAGGTCAGGAGGAACAGGAAATAACATTTGGTTGATACATAGCATTGTTTATACCACCATCTACATTTCTGGACACCAAATTTCATTCTTCCTCTCACAAGGGAGACAAGCCAAAGTGCCATCCAGTCACTGCACACAGTTCAAAGTCTAGAATCTCTGCGTAATGCTGTTCTCTCCATCGTGGTCCATATTTTATGAATTAGAAATTCCAGTTGTCTGCAAGTGCCCCTCAATCTCATGGTAGAACAACAGCAAAATAACTTCAATAATATCTCCCATTCAGAAAAGTGTAAAATGGAAGATGCAACAGTCATTGGTCCATAGAATTTACAGATCCTTTATACCAGGGATCAGCGAACTTTTGTTAAAATAGTCAAATAGTAAATATTTTAGGCTTGCAGGCCATATCCTCTCTGCTGCAATTACTCAACTATGCCATTGTAGTTTGGAGGCAGCCACAGAGAAGACATAAAGCATGACTGTGTTCCAATAAGGCTTTATTTATAAAACAGGCCACCTGCCCGTGGGCTGTAGTGTTGACCTCTGCTCTAGTGGATGTTTTGAAGTCCCCTAACCTGGTGGGGGAGGGAGGGAGGAGTTCCTTGACTAGGCCCTCATCTCCCCTTTTGGGAGGAACTCAGTTGTCTACTTTTCTCCAACTGCACCTGGCTCGACCCTTTGGGTGTTTTTTCTCCCCTTGACCATATCTGGAGTGGGGATTGGGGAGTATATATTCCTTGGTGGTTATACAACTTTCTCAGCTGCTGCTAGCTGCCAGTGGGGGACATAAAGTTTGTTTCACATATCAGACCATCCAAGGTTTATGGCATGGCATCTTGGCAATAGGACTTGCTCAAAAACTCCATAAGCTTCCCATCTATTTGGTTTCAGTCAGTTCCACATGCAAATAACCACACTCAAAGTTCTTTCCTAACCATAGTTATAAAATGTGCTTTATTTTTTTGCTTTCTTGCCCTCAAATCTTTCTTAATCTCATAAGTTACCTTAATGTTTTCTAAAGAAATTACCCAAGCTGAACAGGTAGAAGAAAAAAGAATTAAAAAGAGCAAGGACAGTCTAAGGGACCTCTGGGATGACATCAAGCGCACTAACAAACATGTTATAGGTGTCCCAGAAGGAGAAGAGTGAGACAAAGGGGCAGAGAATCTATTTGAAGAAATAATAGATGAAAACTTCCCTAACCTAAGGAAGGAAACAGACATTCAGGTACAGCAAGCACAGAGAGCACCAAACAAGATAAACCCAAAGAGGCCCACACCAAGACACATCATAATCAAAATGTCCAGAATTAAAGATAAAGAGAGAATCCTAAAAGCCGCAAGAGAACGTCAAGTTACATACAAAGGAAACCCCATAAGGCTATCAGCTGACTTCTCAGCAGAAACCTTACAGGCTAGAAGAGAATGGCACGATATATTTAAAGTGCTAAAAGGAAAAAACTTACAGCCAAGAATACTCTACCCAGCAAGGTTATCATTCAAAATGGAAGGAGAGATCAAAATTTTCCCAGATAAGCAAAAATTAAAGGAGTTAGTCACCAAGAAACCAGTGCTACAAGAAATGTTAAAGGGACTGATTTAAGGGGAAAAGAGAAGACCACAAATAGGAAAAATTATCTATTTCCATAATTAGAACGTAATGGATACAAATGCACAAAAAAGAGGTTAGATATGATATTAAAAACATAAAAGGAGTGACGTCAGCATCACGGCGGGGTGAGCTTTCCCGTGAATTCTTCCCCCACAAGATACAACAAAAGCAACAGCCACAGACCAACAACGGAATCCCAGACAGTGAAAACCTAGAGCGGAGGGATCCACACTGCCGCACATCTGAGAGCGGAACGTGCTGGGCCCCCGGAGGAAGTGGGGAGAGGTAAGGAGAACTCCGCTCCCTCCCCATCAGATCAGCGATCTCGGTCCGCGCGGCTCCCAGAGAGGGGGGAGGGGTGGCTCTTCAGACTCTCTCAGCCAGTGGGAAACTCCCGCACAGAGGACTCAGAGGAGCCACAGGGCTACCATCAACATCTGAGCACCCCAGAGAGCGGATAAAGAGGGGCAAATGAGAAGCCTCCCACGCCAGGGACCCAGAGGGCAAAAGAGAGAGCTCCCCGCTCCCCGCAACCCGGACTCTGCAGCTCGACCAGACCTAGTGATCCGAGGCAGACCTGAACAAACTGGACTGGACCCATGGATCGCAGCGGGGAGAAAAAAAAAAAAAAAAACTGCGGATCGCAGCAGAAAAACTGGGGCAGAGCGCAGGGGGCTTAGACTACACAGCCCTTTACCACCAGACAGTGGCGGCAGGTGGAAATTGCAACCAGAGACTTCCAGGATGAGGAAAATCAAAACCAACACAGGAACCACAATGCAAAAATATATGAAATCACCAGACCAGAAACAAAATGACAAGCACCCAGAAATCAACCCCGAAGACACAGAAATCCATAAACTAAATGACAGAGATTTCAAAATAGCTATCATAAAAACACTCAACGAAATACGAGACAACACAGACAAACAATTCAATGAGATTAGGAGTTTCTTCACAAAAGAAATTGAAATCATAAAGAAAAACCAATCAGTGCTGATGGAGATGAAGAACACAATGGAGGAGATAAAGGAGAATCTGGAATCTTTAAAGAACAGAGCTGACAATATGGAGGAAAGAATTAGTACTTTAGAGGATAGGAATACAGATATACTCCAGATGGAAGAAGAGAGAGAACTAAGACTAAAAAGAAATGAAGAAAGACTCCGAGAAATATCTGACTCTATTAGAAAATGTAACATAAGAATTATAGGTATTCCTGAGGGAGAGGAGAGGGAGAGAGGAACAGAGAGCCTATTCAAGGAAATAATAGCTGAAAATTTCCCAAATCTGGGGAAGGAGCAGGAAATACCAGTAAGCGAAGCCAACAGGACACCTATATATATTAACAGACAAAGGCCTTCACCACGACACCTAGTGGTAAGGCTAGCCAGGGTCAACGACAAAGAAACAATATTAAGGGCAGCTAGACAAAAACAAAAAATAAAGTACAAAGGAACTCCCATCAGGCTCTCAGCGGATTTCTCAACAGAAACTTTTCAGGCTAGAAGAGACTGGAATGATATATTCAAAATACTAAAAGACAAAAACTTTCAGCCAAGAATACTCTATCCAGCAAAAATATCCTTCAAATATGATGGAGAAATAGTAACTCTCCCAGATAAACAAAAGCTAAGGGAGTTCATGGCCACGAGACCCCCATTACAAGAAATACTCAAGAAGGCCCTCAGGCCTGAAAAAAAGAAGAGAAAGGGAACACAAAGCTTAGAGTAAGGAGAAAAGTAGGTAGACAAAATCAGAGAAATAGTAGATCCTTACCGGACTAGGTTAGCAACCACTTAAATACTAAACTCAAAGATCAAAGGAAGGAATTCACCAAAAATAAATTTAACCTCATCACTGTAAGCACACAGCCACAACACAAGATAGAATAAGGTATAACAAGAGCAACTTAGAAGGGGAAGAGGAAAGTGACTGAATTGACTTAGTATAAGGAAATAGGAGGCTATCAGATAATGGACTATCTCATACACAAGATTTTTTGCCCAAACCTCAAGGTAACCACTAAATAAATAATCAAAGCAAAACCACATATGATGAACAAAGAGAAAACTAGAAGAATCATAAGACAGAACAACCAAACTGAATTGGCAGTCCAAAACAAATGGGACAAGAAACAAAGGAAATGCAAAAGAACCAGAAAATAAGTGACAAAACAGCAACATTCAGCCCTCATATTTCAATAAATGTAAATGGATTGAACTCTCCAATCAAAAGATACAGAGTGGCAGGATGGATTAAAAAGCAAGACCCAACAATATGCTGCCTTCAGGAAACACATCTTAGCACTAAAGACAAGCACAGGCTCAGAGTGAAAGGATGGAAGACAATACTCCAAGCTAATGGCAAACAAAAGAAAGCAGGTGTTGCCATACTCATATCAGACAAAGTAGACTTCAAGATAAAACAGGTTAAGAAAGACAAAGAAGGGAAATATATAATGATAAAAGGGACACTCCATCAAGAAGATATATCACTTATAAATATATATGCACCCAACATAGGAGCACCAATGTACATAAAACAACTATTAACAAACCTAAAAGGAGAAATCAACAACAACACAATAATAGTAGGGGATCTTAACACCCCACTTACAGCAATGGATAGATCATCCAGACAAAGAGTTAATAAAGAAATATTAGACTTAAATTAAAAACTGGACGAGATGGACCTAGTAGACATATACAGAGCACTCCACCCAAAAACAGCTGACTACACATTCTTCTCAAGCGCGCATGGAACATTCTCTAGGATAGACCATATGTTGGGAAACAAAGCAAGCCTCAATAAATTTAAGAAGATTGAAATCATAACAAGCATCTTTTCAGACCATAAGGCTATGAAACTGGAAATGAACCAGGAAAAAAAAAACTGGGAAAGTGACAAAAATGTGGAGATTAAACAACATGCTACTGAACAACCAATGGATCATTGATGAAATTAAAGGAGAAATCAAAAACTATCTGGAAACAAACGAAAATGATAACATGCCATATCAAACCATATGGGATGCAGCAAAAGCGGTCCTGAGAGGGAAACTCATCGCGATACAAGCCCACCTTAACAAACAAGGAAAAGCCCTAATAGGCAACCTTAAATTACACCTAACAGAACTAGAAAAAGAAGAACAAACAAAGCCCAAAGCCAGCAGAAGGAGAGAAATAATAAAAATCAGAGCAGAAATAAATGATATTGAGACCAAAAAAACAGTAGAAAGGATTAATGAAACAAAGAGTTGGTTCTTCGAGAAGATAAACAAAATAGACAAACCCTTAGCCAGGCTTACTAAGAAAAAAAGAGAAAAGGCTCAAGTAAATAAAATTAGAAATGAAAGAGGAGAAATTACAATGGATACCATGGAAATACAGAGGATTATAAGAGAATACTATGAGAAATTATATGCCAACAAATTGGACAATCTAGAAGAAATGGATGAATTCTTAGACTTATACAACCTCCCAAAATTGAACCAAGAAGAAATGGAGAATCTGAATAGACCAATAACAAGTAAAGAGATTGAAATAGTAATCAAAAACCTCCCAAAAAATAAAAGTCCAGGACCAGATGGCTTCTCCAGTGAATTTTACCAAACATTCAAAGAAGATTTAATACCCATCCTCCTCAAACTATTCCAAAAAATAGAGGAAGATGGAACACTTCCTGAATCATTCTATGAGGCCAACATCACCCTGATACCAAAACCAGACAAAGACAATACAAAGAAAGAAAATTACAGGCCAATATCGCTGATGAACATTGATGCAAAAATCCTCAACAAAATATTGGCAAACCGAATACAATATATTAAAAAGATCATACACCATGATCAAGTGGGATTTATACCAGAGACGCAGGGATGGTTCAACATCCGCAAATCAATCAACGTGATACATCACATCAACAAAACAAAGAATAAAAACCACATGATTGTCTCAATAGACGCAGAGAAGGCATTTGACAAGATACAACATCAATTTATGATAAAAACTCTCAATAAAATGGGAATAGAAGGAAAGTACCTCAACATAATAAAGGCCATATATGACAAACCCACAGCTAACATCATACTCAACGGGGAAAGACTGAAAGCCATTCCTCTGAGAACAGGAACGAGGCAGGGCTGCCCACTCTCACCACTCCTGTTCAACATAGTACTGGAGGTTTTAGCCAGAGCAATTAGGCAAGAAAAAGGAATAAAAGGAATCCAAATAGGTAACGAAGAAGTGAAACTCTCACTATTTGCAGATGACATGATTGTATATATAGAAAACCCTAAAGAATCTGTTGGAAACTGTTAAAAACAATCAACAACTACAGCAAAGTTGCAGGGTACAAAATCAATCTACAAAAATCAGTTGCATTTCTATATGCTAATAATGAACTAACAGAAAGAGAGCTCAAAAAGATAATACCATTTACAATTGCATCAAAAAGAATAAAATACCTAGGAATAAATCTTACCAAGGAGGTGAAGGACTTATACAATGAGAACTACAAGACATTATTGAGGGAAATCCACGATGACATAAAGAAATGGAAAGATATCCCATGCACGTGGATTCGAAGAATAAACATAGTTAAAATGTCTATATTACCTAAAGCAATCTACAGATTCAATGCAATCCCAATCAGAATCCCAATGACATTCTTCACAGAAATAGAAAAAAGAATACTAAAATTTATATGGGGCAACGAAAGACCCCGAATAGGTAAAGAAATCCTAAAGAAAAAGAACAAAGCAGGAGGCATCACAATCCCTGACTTCAAAACATACTACAAAGCAATAGTAATCAAAACAGCATGGTACTGGTACAAAAACAGACACACAGATCAATGGAACAGAATTGAAAGCCCAGAAATAAAACCACACATATACGGACAGCTAATTTTCGACAAAGGTGCTAAGAACATGCAATGGAGAAAGGAAAGTCTCTTCAATAAATGGTGTTGGGAAAACTGGACAGCCACATGCAAAAGAATGAAAGTGGACCATGTGCTATCACCATTCACAAAAATTAACTCAAAATGGATCAAAGACCTGAAGGTGAGACCTGAAACTATAAAACTCATAGAAGAAAATATAGGCAACACACTATTTGACATTGGCTTTAAAGGAATCTTTTCGGATGACATGCCTACCCAGACTAGGGAAACTAAAGAAAAAATAAACAAGTGGGACTTTATCAGATTAAAGAGCTTTTATAAGACAAATGAAACCAGAATCAAGATGAACAAACAACCAACCAGCTGGGAGAGAATATTTGCAAAACATACATCTGACAAGGGGTTGATCTCCATAATATATAAAGAACTCACACAATTGAACAACAAAAAAACAAACAACCCGAGCAAAAATGGGCAGAGGAAATGAACAGACACTTCTCCAAGGAAGATATACAGATGGCCAATAGGCACATGAAAAGATGCTCAACATCACTAATCATCAGGGAAATGCAAATCAAAACAACACTAAGATACCACCTCACGCCCGTTAGAATGGCTATAATCACCAAGACAAAAAACAACAAATGTTGGAGAGGATGTGGAGAAACAGGAACCCTCATTCACAGCTGGTGGGAATGCAAATTGGTGCAGCCTCTATGGAAAACGGTATGGAGATTCCTCAAAGAATTAAAAATAGAGATGCCCTATGATCCACCCATCCCACTACTGGGAATCTATCCAACGCACCTGAAATCAACAATCCAAAGAGGCTTATGCACCCCTATGTTCATTGCAGCGTTATTCACCATAGCCAAGAAGTGGAAGCACCCTAAGTGTCCCTCGACTGATGATTGGATTAAGAAAATGTGGTATATATATATATATATAT
Organism: Ceratotherium simum simum; assembly: GCF_057802395.1. Lineage (NCBI taxonomy): Eukaryota > Metazoa > Chordata > Mammalia > Perissodactyla > Rhinocerotidae > Ceratotherium > Ceratotherium simum. The sequence continues at coordinate 47,342,978 of NC_141922.1, read as the reverse complement.
ACAATGGAATACTACTCAGCCATAAACAAGACAAAATCGTCCCATTTGCAACAACATGGATGGGCCTGGAGCGTATTATGTTAAGTGAAACAAGCCAGAAAGAGAAGGACAAACACTGTATGATCTCACTCATATATGGAGTATAAACCAACACATGGACAGAGAAAACTGGACTGTGGTTACCAGGGCAGTGGGGGTGGGGGGTGGGCACAAGGGGTGAAGGGAGTCATATATGTGGTGATGGACAAACAAAAATGTACAACCCAAAATTGCACAATGTTAGAAACCATTAAAACATCAATAAAAATAAATAAATAAAAGGAGGGAGGAGGGGAGTTAAAGAGTAGAGCTTTCAGACAGAGGTCAAACTAAAGTGACCATCAATTCTGTATAGAAGAAGAAAGGAACAGAGAAGGACTACTAAAACACTGAGAAAAAACAAAATAAAAGTTAAAAAAATGGCAGTAAGTACATACTTATCAATAGCTACTTTAAACGTCAATGGACTAAATGCTCCAATTAAAAGGCATAGGGTGGCTGACTGGATAAAAAAGCAAGACCCATATATATGCTACATACAAGAGACACACTTCAGACCTAAAGACACTTAAAAACTGAAAGTGAAGGGATGGAAAAAGATACTCCACGCAAATGGCAATGAAAAGAAAGCTGGGGTAGCAGTACTCATATCAGACAAAGTAGACTTTAAAACAAGAACTGTAAAAAGAGACAAAGAAGGGCATTACATTATGATCAAGGGAACAATCCAACAAGAGGATGTAACACTTGTAAATATCTACGCACCCAATGTAGGTGCACCTAAATATATAAAGCAATTATTAACAGACATAAAAACAGAAATAGACAGTAACACAATAATAGTAGGGGACTTTAACACTCCACTTACACCAACAGATAGATCATCCAAACAGAAGATCAATAAGGAAACATTGGCCTTAAACAACACACTAGAACAGATGGACCTAGTAGATATATACAGAGCATTCCATCCAAAAACCGAAGAATACACGTTCTTTTCAAATGCACATGGAACATTCTCCAGGATTGATCACATATTAGGCCACAAAACAAGTCTCCATAAATTTAAGAAGATTGAAATAATACCAAGCATCTTTTGTGACCACAACGGTATGAAACTAGAAATCAACTATAGGAAGAAAATCAGAAAAGCCACAAATATGTGGAGATTAAACAAAATGCTACTGAACAACGACTGGGTTAACGAAGAAATCAAAGAAGAAATCAAAAAATACCTGGAGACAAATGAAAATGAAAATACGACATGCCAGAATTTATGGGATACAGCAAAAGCGGTTCTAAGAGGGAAGTTTATAGCGATACAGGCCTATCTCAACAAACAAGAAAAATCTCAAATAAACAATCTAACAATGCACCTAAAGGAACTGGAAAAAGAAGAACAAACCAAGCCCAAAATCAGTAGAAGAAGGGAAATAATAAAAATCAGAGCAGAAACAAATGAAATAGAGAACAAAAAAAAAAGAGAAAAATTAATAAAACCAAGAGCTGGTTCTTTGAAAAGATCAACAAAATTGACAAACCTTTAGCTAGACTCACCAAGAAAAAAGAGAGAAGGCACAAATAAGTAAAATCAGAAATGAAAGAGGAGAGGTTACAACAGACACCTCAGAAATACAAAAGATTATAAGAAAATACTATGAAAAGCTATATGCCAACCAATTCGACAATCTGGAAGAAATGGATAAATTCTTAGAATCATACAACCTTCCAAAACTGGATCAAGAAGAAGTAGAGAATTTGAATAGACCAATCACCAGTAAGGAGATCGAAACAGTAATCACAAACCTCCCCAAAAATAAAAGTCCAGGACCAGACGGCTTCCCTGGTGAATTCTACCAAACATTCAAAGAAGACTTAATACCTATCCTTCTCAAACTCTTCCAAAAAATTGAAGAGGGGGGGAAGCTCCCTAACTCATTCTACGAAGCTGACATTACCCTGATACCAAAACCAGACAAGGACAACACAATAAAAAAGAAAATTACAGGCCAATATCACTGATGAACATCCATGCGAAAATCCTCAACAAAATACTAGCAAATCGCATACAACAATACGTTAAGAAGATTATACACCATGATCAAGTGGGATTTATTCCAGGTATGCAGGGATGGTTTAACATTCGCAAATCAATCAACGTAATACACCACATTAATAAAATGAAGAACAAAAATCACATGATCATCTCAATAGATGCAGAGAAAGCATTTGACAAGATACAGCATCCATTTATGATAAAGACTCTGAAGAAAATCGCTATAGAAGGAAAGTACCTCAACATAATAAAGACCATATATGAGAAACCCACAGCTAATATCATCCTCAATGGTGAAAAAGTGAAAGCTATCCCTCTAAGAACAGGAACCAGACAAGGATGCCCACTGTCACCACTGCTATTTAACATAGTACTGGAAGTCCTAGCCAGAGCAATCAGGCAAGAGAAAGAAATAAAAGGGATCCAAATTGGAAAGGAAGAAGTGAAACTGTCACTATTTGCAGATGACATGATTTTATATACAGAAAACCCTAAAGAATCCCCCAGAAAACTTTTAGAAGTAATAAACGAATATGGTAAAGTTGCAGGATACAAAATCAACATACAAAAATCAGTTGCATTTCTGTACACTAACAACGAAGTAGCAGAAAGAGAAATTAAGAATACCATCCCATTTACAATTGCAACAAAAAGAATAAAATACCTAGGAATAAACTTAACCAAAGAGGTGAAAGATCTGTACAACGAAAACTATAAAACATTTCTGAAAGAAATTGAAGAAGACACAAAGAAATGGAAAGATATTCCGTGCTCTTGGATTGGAAGAATTAACATAGTTAAGATGTCCATACTTCCTAAAGCCATCTGTAGATTCAATGCAATCCCTATCAAAGTTCCAACAACACTTTTCACAGAAATAGAACAAAGAATCCTAAAATTCATATGGAACAACAAAAGACCCCGAATAGCTAAAGGAACCCTGAGAGAAAAGAACAAAGCTGGAGGTATCACACTCCCTGATTTCAAAATATACTACAAAGCTATAGTAACCAAAACAGCATGGTACTGGCACAAAAACAGACACACAGATCAATGGAATAGAATCGAAAGCCCAGAAATAAACCCACACGTCTATGGACAGCTAATCTTTGACAAAAAAGCCAAGAACATACAATGGGGAAAAGAAAGTCTCTTCAACAAATGGTGTTGGGAAAACTGGATGGCCACATGCAAAAAAATGATAGTAGACCCTTACCTTACACCATACACAAAAATTAACTCCAAATGGATTAAAGACTTGAATGTAAGACCTGAAACTATGAAACTTCTAGAAGAAAACATAGGCAGTACGCTCTTCGACATCGGTCTTAGCAACATCTTTTCAAACACCACATCTGACCGGGCAAGAGAAACAATAGAAAAAATAAACAAATGGGACTACATCAAACTAAAAAGCTTCTGCACAGCAAAGGAAACCATCAACAAAACGAAAAGACAACCTAACAATTGGGAGAAGATATTTGCAAACCATACATCTGATAAGGGCTTAATCTCCAAAATATATAAAGAACTCATGCATCTCAACAACAAAAAAACTAATAACCCAATTAAAAAATTGGCAAAAGACCTGAACAGACATTTCTCCAAAGAAGATATACAGATGGCCAACAGACACATGAAAAGATGTTCAAAATCACTAACTATCAGGGAAATGCAAATCAAAACTACAATGAGATATCACCTCATGCCCATCAGAATGGCTATAATTAACAAGACAGGAAACAATATGTGTTGGAGAGGATGTGGAGAGAAGGGAAGTCTCATACACTGCTGGTGGGAGTGCAAACTGGTGCAGCCACTATGGAAAACAGTATGGAGATTCCTCAAAAAATCAAGGATAGAACTACCATATGATCCAGCTATTCCACTGTTGGGTATTTATCCAAAGAACTTGAAAACACCAATTTGCAAAGGTACATGCACCCCTGTGTTCATTGCAGCGTTATTCACAATAGCCAAGACTTGGAAGCAACCTAAGTGCCCATCAAGGGACGAATGGATAAAGAAGCTGTGGTATATATACACAATGGAATACTACTCAGCCATAAGAAACGATGAAATCCAGCCATTTGTGACTACGTGGATGGACATTGAGGGTATAATGCAAAGTGAAATAAGTCAGAGGGAGAAGGTCAAATACCGTATGATTTCCTTCATTAAGTAGTAGATAATAACAACAATAAACAAACACATAGGGACAGAGATTGGATTGGTGGTTACCAGAGGGGAAGGGGGGAGGGAGGAGGGTGAAAGGGATAATTGGGTACATGTGTGTGGTGATGGGTTGTAATTAGTATTTTGGTGGTGAACATGATGTAATCTATGCAGAAATAGAAGTACAATGATGTACACCTGAAACTTTTACAATGTTATAAACCAATGTTACTGCAATAAACAAAAAATTAAAAAATTAAAAAATAAAAACAATGATTAGGAAGACCACACCAGTTAATTCAATCTTTGTTAGAGGGCTGAGTCACTTTGATCAACTAAAAGTTTTCCTGGCAGCTTGTTGGTCAAAGTTTTTAAATATTTTTTATTATTGTCAGCAAAGGATCTAGAAGCTGTCAGCTGTTCTAACTCTAGGATACCCCATATTTCTGGATTTTGAATTTCCTTTCATTTCCATTTACAAATCGGCTACTGAAAAGTAATTACAATCAAAATACAATAACATTCTAATTGTTGCTAACCACTTTCCCTAGAGCAATAGATTCAATAGGCATATGTATTAGTTTTTTGAGGCTACAGTAACAAAGTACCACAAACTGTATGGCTTAAAACAATGGAACTTTATTGTCTCACAGCTATGGAGGCTAGAAGTCTGAAATTAAGGTGTTGGCAGAGTTGGTTCCTTCCGCAGGGTTCTGAGGGAAAGTTTACTCTACACTTCTTTCCTAGTTTTTGGTGGTTATCATCAACCCTTGGTGTTCTTTTCTTGTAGATGCATTTCTCTGTCTGTACATTGTGTTCTCCCTGTGTGTCTTCACATAGTTTTCCTTCTCTGCAAGTATATTTATCTGTACCCAAATTTCCCTCTTCTTATAAGGACACCAGTCACTTTGGATCAGGGCCAACCCTAATAACCTCATCTTAACTTGATTACCTCTGCATAGATCCTGTTTCCAAATAAGGTCACATTCACAGGTACTAGGGGTTAAGACTTCAACATATTATTTTGGGGAGGCACAATTCAACCCATAAGAGCATATCAACTGCCTTCCAAGTTATGGCAGGTGACAGTAATACCAAATGATTTTGCCACAGCATAAAATGGGTTGCCAATGTTCCAACCTTCTTACCTCCTACTGTCTTAGTGACAAGCCAACTTCACATTTTTTAGGTTTTGTTATGGCAGCACTCCCCTTCAAGCAATCAATGTCTATATCATCAGAATAGGCTGACTGAGTAACAAATAACTCCACAGTTTCTGTGGCTTAACCAAATAACAGTCTATTTCTCATCCACATGACATCCGGTGTGGTCACTGGGAGGCTCTGCTCCTCTCAGTCATTAAGGAATCCCAGCCTAACACATCAGGTAGCTCTACTAACCTGTTTTCATGCTCCTCTGCTTTCAGAGGATGGAGAGTGAAGAGTGTGGAGGATCAAAGTTCTGAATAAAGTGTACACGACGCCCATCCATATTCTGCTGGCCAGAATTGAGTTACACACCCCTAGCTAACTGCAGGCAAGACTCAGAAATGTAGATAAGTTGTATGCCCAGGAGGGAAAGAAAGGAGTTTGGTAAACACACAGCATTATATTTTCTACAAGTACTATGTAAAATATTTGAAATATGTTTTTGAATGACCTATTTTGAATAAAGGGGCTTCAACCAACACGTGCCAATTGCTAACATTTGTCAATATCTGTAGCACCTCATCTGGAGAGACAGGGTGGTAAGGGCTAGCCAGACCAGCCATGGTGCCCTGGTTATACGGGAGTCTGACTGTCAGCAAGAGTTAGGAGTGAGAATTCCTCATCACTTAGCTCAAGTTTAAGGCTAGATTCCAAACAAATTAAGATGAAGATGAAGAAATGTAAAGGAGATGAATAAACCAAGTGGCAGAAGGGAATTACGCAGATAGATTAGGTATTAGACAGAAAGCTTCAGTGCATTCATAGAATTTTATTTATCTACATCTACTCACTCATCAGTCATAGAATGACTTCTAGATCCCTCTCAGAGTATCCCACTTCTAGCCGAAATTCTCTTTGGTATTAGGTCTGGGTGGAGCCAAAAATGAAGATCAATGACTATTTTCCATCTCTCTTCATGATTATGGTTGTTATATTTTTTCCTCTAAGAGTCTCATCTTTTGTCACTCTATCTCTCATGTGGCCAAATTCCAAATACTTATTTTAGTTGTCTTGTCTCACTAAGCTTTATTTCCAAGCCTCATATGACATGGTGTTTGTCAGAATTCCTCATATGACATAGTATCTGTACTCTTCTTCCTGTCCCTCTCTTAAGAACATGCTTTAATTGTCAAACTTCCTCCAAAAATATAGAAAGTAGAAATGAATCTAGATTCCTGTATGTGGCTAGAGTATTGCAGTATTACAGGAATGTTGCTTTCCTTCGTCTCTACACAATATTAGTTTTCATTATTTTGACCTCACCTTCAATACCTGATTTCTCAAAAGTTTGCTGCTTGGGACTCCTTTATCACATCAGTCGATAGATGTTCAGAGATTTGAAGTCTTTGCTCAGCGTGGTATTGTGATGAACATTAGGAAAACGTCATTCCTGTCCTTTGCCTGTCCAGGGTGAAAGTTGCAAAATCTGTAGTACATACACCCAAAAATATTTTTCTGATTCTCTTTTTATCCTCACTCAAAATCTCTCTACTGGGGCTGGCCCCATGGAGTAGTGGTAAGTTCAGTGCGCTCCGCTTCAGCAGCCCAGGTTTGTGGGTTCGGATCCCAGTTGCAGACCTACACCACTCCACAGCCATGCTAGGGTGGCAACCCACATACAAAATGGAGGAAGACTGGCATGGATGTTAGCTCAGGGCTAATCTTCCTCACCAAAAACAAACAAAAAAACCTCTCTACTTGCTACCTTCTCAAATTCTTGTTTTTATGAATGCATTAGTTAGCATGAAATATTGTTTTCTACTATTAGAGCTGATTCTTTTGTAAAAGGAAAACTTGTATTGTTCTATTTCAAGAATGAGATATATCCTGCCAAATTTCTTAGTGGTACCTATGTGCTTATATTTTCTTTTTGGGTTAAGATTTCCAGTTTGTTTATTACCTATATTACCACCCTGTAATTTGCTTTCTCTCTCTTTTTCTTAGACATTATTCTTTACTTGTTATTATTTTCTGAAAATGATTGGGCATTTTCTTTGATTATGTTATGTCCATAATCTTCCACACCGCTGTTTCATGTGTTTTTTCCTAGACATTTTTCTCATCCTCTAAAGAAATGTATGGGGTTTGAAATCTTCTTGGTTAAATCAATGAGTAAAATGCTAAATTAATTTTTCACAGCATTTGTAAGTTATGCTATATTCTTCTTTCAACTGGAAAAATAAAGGAAAACTCTCTTGTACTTGCACTTGGTTTCACCGTCCTTAAGTGACAGTCCAGCTTTGCTCTATATGTATCATCCAGTCAGTAACCAGCAAGATGGGGCAGTGGGTTTGGTGGATCACAGCAGACTCTACTTCGTGATTCAGAGACGTGCCTAGGAAGTTGATAACACTTCTTATAACACTTTACATATTTACCATTGTGACCTCCTCAGAGAGTCACCTGCTGCTGGAACGGGTAAAAGCACTCTTCCAGCCTGCCTGTAAATAGGGCTTTCTGCTTTGTGAAATAAGGAATACAAATTTTTTTTGCAATGTCCAAAGCACTTTCCATGAAAAGAAACTTGGCTTCTTTTTTTTACTAGCTTTATTGAGATAAAATTAATATACCATAAAAATCACCCATTTAAGTATACAATTCAGAGGTTTTTAGTATATTCACAGGATTGTACAACCATCACCACATTCATATTGTAAAGCATTTTCATCACCCGGAAAAGAAAAGATTTCCAAGGTAGTATAACCCATTACTCCCTGATCTTTTCCGATGAGTACACCCATAAATCTTGAAAATATCACAATAGGAAACCAAAGGAGAACTCTGAAAGGTGATAAGAAGATGGAAAAACTAGCTACAAACTCTAGGACTGGTGGAACAATACAGGATCAAAGTGAATTATACCTGCCACCCCTACCCCGCTAAAGAAAGTGACCAAGACCTAGTGTTTCCCATCCCCAGCCTACCAAGAGAAGGCAGCCCAGGGAGGCTCATTTCTCCCCCTGAATGAGATACTAATCCCTCTGGCACCACCAGCTGACTTCAGCACCTGTGGTAGATAGAAACAATCACCCTCCCAATAATAAGAGGTCAAGGGAAGTATTCTCTTTCCCGACCTGGCCTGAGAACCCTCCCCTGCTGAGAGATACTGAGGTATCCTGGCAGCACTGGCAAAAGGGACCCTGACACAAAAAAGCAGCCTTGACTTTGTCGCTGTGGACCTGAGACTCCTCTTCCCTGCCCAGAGACAATTGACATGGTGAGGACCATGGCAAACGGTATCCAACCACAACAAGCACCCATCCTGGGGAGCATCCTCATCTCCACAGGCACAAGACCCCCTATCCCCTCACATACATCCTCTAGTTGAAAGACATCTGGCCACCTGGCCTGGAGAAACACCTTCCATTACCTCAGGTAGCATTAGCAGCAACCAGTAGGAATGGTGGCACCAGATGAACCAGGTAGACCAAAATAACATTGCAAAAGCTCTGAAAATTCAACTGTTATTCAAAACACAGCCCACAAAGTAGGCCAGTATCTGCCTGCTAAACCTAAATGTGGCAACTTCCTGCTAAAATAAAAGATTTAAGTAAAACCTACAGTTTACTAGCATAATAGACAAAATGTCTAGGATGCAATTGAAAATCATCCAACATATCAAAAATCATATAAATCTCAACTTGAATGAGAAGAGATAATCAATGAATGCCAAAACTTAGATTAATCACATGTTGGAACTGTCTGACAAACATTTCAAAACAATCAGGATAAAAATAATTATCTTGAAATAAATGAAAAAATAGAAAATCTCAGCAAATAAGTAGAAGATACAAAAAAGATCCAAATGGAAATTATAGAAATAAAAAATACAATAACAGAAACTTAAAAACTTACCATATGGACTCAACAGTAGAGGTAACAGAAAATAGAATAAGTGAACTTGAAGATAGATCAATAAGATTTACCCAATCTGAACAACAGAGAGAATGTATGCTTAAACAAACAAACAGAAACAGAGCCTCAGGGCCCTGTTAGCACAACATCAAAGATCCAACATTTGTATCTTTGGAGCCCAGGAAGGAGAGGAGAGAGGGAGTGGGACTGAAAGGAAATTTGAATAAATAATGACTGAAAACTGCCCAAATTGGTGACAGACAGAAAATCATAGATCTAAGAAACTGAGTGAACCACAAATAGGATAAGCCCAAAGAAATCAACACCAAGATACATCATAATCTTGTGATGATGATTCATCAAAAGACAAAATCTTGAAAGCAGTCAGAGAGAAATGGCACATTACCTGTAGGAGAATACCAATTCGAATGATGGAGGATTTCTTATTTGAAATCTTGGAGGCCAGAAGCAAGTGGCACATTTTTTATGTGCTGAAAGAAAAGAACTGTCAACTGCAAAGTCTATATCCAGCAAAAGTATTCTTCAGGAATAAAGAAGAATTAAAGATAGTCTCAGAAGAATTTGTTGCCGGAAGACATACCTTTAAAGATTGGCTAAAGAAAGTTATTTAAAAAGTTAGTGATAAAAGAAAGAATCTTGGATCATCAGGAAGAAAATCAATAAAAACAACAAAAAGGGCGGACATATAGGTACAGACATTAGAGTATCCTTTTCCTCATGAGCTTAATGAATCATGTTTGATGACTGAAGAAAAATTATAGCACTACTCAATACTCAAAACAATGGTATTTAAAAGTAGAGAGAAGGTAAATAAACCTAAATGAAAGTAAGATTTCCACACTTCATTTGAAGTAGTAAAATGTTGATACAGGTAGGTTGTGTTTAAGTCACTATCACGGGCTAAATAGTGTCACCTCAAAATTTATATGTTCAAGTCCTAACCCCAGTACCTCAGAATGTGACTGTACTTGGAGATAGAACCTCTTTAAAGCTATTACCTTTTAAAGGTAATATCTCTTGTCCTCTGGAGAAAAGATGCAGATATACATCATAATAAATTCATAACTCCAAGTATCATATAAATAAATAAAGGTAATATATCTTTAAAGGTAATTAGGGTAAAATGAGGTCATAATGTGTAGGTCCTAATCCAATATAACTGGTGTCCTTATAAGAAGATAAGATTAGGACACAGAGAAAAGACCATGTGAGGAAACAGAGAGAAGGCAGCCATCTGCAAGCGAAGGAGGGAGGCCTCAGAAGAAACGAAACCTGACAACACCTTGGTCTTGGACATCTAGCCTCTAGAATTGTGAGGAAACAAATTTCTGTTGTGTAAGTCACCCTGTCTGTAGTGTTTTGTTAAGGCAGCCCTAGCAAAACAACACAGTCCCATATGTATTTTGTAATATTCAGAACAACCACTAGAAAAACTATACAAGGAGATACACTCAAACCCACTATAAATAAATAAAATCCCTAAAAAAATTCAATTAACATTTAGGAAGGCAAGAAAAATGAAATAGTAATAAGAACCAGAGGAAACAACAGATAACAGAAATCAATGAAATTGAAACAAACAGAAAACAAAGAATAAAATAGGAGATAGAACATTAAATATTAATAATTATTATAAACGTAAAGGGCCTAAATGCAACAACCAAAGTGCAGAGAGCAGCAGAGTGAATAAGAAAAACATAATCCAACAATATACTATTTGTAAGAAACTAAGTTCAAATTCAATAATAGAGGTCAGTTGAAAGTAAAAGGATGAAAAAAGATATATCATGCAAATATTTATTTGAAAAAGGAAGTTTAACTATATTAATGCAAAATAAAGTAGAATTCAGAGCAAAGAAATTTATAAAGGAAAAAAGAGACATTACATTGTGATAAAAGGAAAAATATACCAGGGGGACATAATAGTCTAAATGTGTATACACCAAGCAACGCTGTGTCAAAATTCTTAAAGCAAAAACTGATAGGGCTAAAAAGAGAAATAGACAAATCAATAGTTAAAATTGAGGCCTTCAACACTCTCCTCTCAGCAACAAGTAGAATTACTAGACAGAAAATCTACAAGAACATAGAAGATCTGATCACAGCCAACCAACAGAATCTAATTGATGTATATAGAACACTTTACACAACAATAGCAGAATACACATATTTTAATATACCCAGGGAATATTTACCAACATAAATTATATCCTGGACCGTAAAACAAACCTCAATGAATTTAAAAGAATTGAAGTCATACAGAGTGTGCCCTCTGAGCATAATGGTATCAAACTAGAAATCAATGAAAGAAAGACAATAGTAAAATCTCCTAAAACATGAAATTAAACAACAGACTTCAAAATAATTTATGGGTCAAAGGGGAAGTCTCAAACAAAATAAAAAATACATAGAACTGAATGAAAATGAAATGCAACATACTGAAATATGTGGGACCCAGCTAATGCAGAACTGAGGGGAAATTGTGAGCACTAAATACTTGCATTAGAAATGAGGAAAGGTCTGGAATCCATAATCTAAGTTCCCATCTAAGAAAATAGAAGAGGTGGAGTAAAATGAACCAAAAGCAGATAAAAAGAAATAATAGAAATAAAAGTAGAACTCAATGAAGTTGAAAATAGAAAAGCAATAGAGAGAACCAAAGAAAGAAAATGTTGATTCTCCGAAAAAAATCAATAAATTGATAAACCTCTAGTACAACTAACAAAAATAAAAAAGGAAAGTCGCAAGTTACCAATATCGGGAATGAAATAGGGGTTATCACATTCTGCAAACATTAAAGAGAGATATATTTTTTAACAACCATGCTGCCATTCTCTGCTTTCTGATTAGTGTTTAGTTCATTTACATCAAAAGTAATGACTGACAAGGCAAGTTTTATGTTGCAACTTTGCTATTTGTTTTTTATACATCTTATGCCTTTTTTGTTCCTCAATTCCTTCACTTAATGCCTTCTTTGATGTTATAGATATTTTCTAGTGTACCGTTTTAATTGCCTTCTTATTCTTTTTACTAATTTTTTAGTTATTTTCTTAGTGGTTCAACTGGAGATCACAATTAATATTTTAACTTAAAACAAGGTAGTTTGGATTAGTATCAACTTAATTTCAATACCATATGAAAACTTTGTTTCACTATAATTTCCATATCTCCATTCTCCTTTGTGTTATTATTTTCATATAATTACATCTTTATACATTATAAGTTCATTAATAGTGTTTTAATATTTTTGCTTTATACAATTGCCTTTTAAATCACATACAGAAGAAAAGAATTACATACCAAAATACATTTATATAGTCTTTTATAGTTACTATTTAGTTACTATTACCAGTATTCTTTATTTATTCATGTGGATTAGAGTTATTGTCTAGTGCCCTTTTTTCCAGTTTGAAAGACTTCTTTTAGTATTTCTTGTAGAGTAGTTCTGCAAAAAGACTAATAATTTCAATTTAAAAAAAAAAATCTAGGAATGTCTTAATTTCTTCTTCATTTTAAATGATAGTTTTACTGCATATAGAATTCTTGTTGGACTATCTTTCTTTCAATTCTTTGAGTATGTTATCCCAAGGCATCCTGGCTTCCATGCTTTCTAATGAGAAGTCAGCTGTCAATCTTGTTAATGATCCCTTATTCATGAGGAGTCATTTGTTTCTTGTTGCTTTCTAGATTCTCTCTTTTTCTTTGGTTTTCCACAGTTTATCTATGATGTGTCTAGGCATGTATCTCTTTGTATTTATCCTATTTGCAGTTCACTAAGCTTGTTGATTGTGTAAATTAATGTTTTCATCAAATTTGGAACATTCGTCCAATTTTTTTTCAAATATCCTTTCTGTCTTTATATCCATCTCTATTTTTTCTTGGTCTCTCTCTCTCCCTCTCTCTCTCTGTCCATTTATATATAAGGTGCTTGATAGTGTCCACAGGTCACTGAGGCTCTGTTAATTTTTTCCATTATATTTCTTTCTGTCCCTCAGACTTAATAATCTTGATTGAATATTTTCAAGTTTGCTGATTCTTTCTTATATCGTTTCAAATCTCCTATTGAACACATCCAGTAAATATTTCATTTGTTATTGTATTTTTCAACTCTGAAATTTCTATTTGATTCTTTTTTGTTCTATTTCTCTATGAATATTTCTATCTCTTCATGGATATTCTCTATTTAGTGATATATCATTATCATACTTGTCTTTAATTCTTTAGACATGGTTTTCCTAGTTCTTTAAACCTATTTATAGCAGCTCAGTTAAATTACTTATTTAGTAAGTTCAATGTTTGGGCTTCTTCAGGGACAGTTTCTATTGACTATATGAGTCATACTTTCCTGTTTCTTTGTGTGTCTCATAATTTTTGCTGAAAACTGAACATTTTAAATAATACAACGTGGTGACACTGGAAATCAAATTCCCCTTCTCTTTCTTCAGAATTTTTTGTTGTTGCTGTTTTGTTATTATTGTTGTTGTTGCTATTTGTTTGCCTAATAGCTGCTTGGACCAATTCTGTAAAGTCTGTGTTCTTTGTCATGTTTGGCTACTAAATTTTCTGCTCATTAGCTTTGTGGTCATCTAATGTTTGGATAGAGAATCCTTAAATTTCTTGATCCAATAAGTCCCCCAGGCTTTGTTGAGGGGCTCTGTGTATCTATTGGGCCATATTTTCATCCTTCTGGCAAGCAGTTTCCAAGGCTAAGGAGCCTTCACTTCCTGCTTGCACAGATCTTCAAGGTCAGTGAGAAGTGAGAGATTACTCATTCTGTGTCTTTCCTAGGCATACATACAGCCCTGGATATGCAGACAGATTTCTATATTCCCACAAGTATATCAGAGCTTTTAAAGCATCTGGACATCTCACTTCCAGTTTTTCCCTTTACATTTTTTGGTTAACCTTTTATTAGCCCACATTGATATCACCACCTCAGGCAGCTGCGATGTTATGCTGTTACTGCTGATTGTTTTCAGCAGATGTATAAGGAATAGCACTATATACACAGAGCAAGTTCTGAGTCTGGTTAAATAAAGAAAAGCTCTGAGAATGGAGCTTTCTCCAGGAACTGTCAGACAAGTCAAATGCTAGAGGTGGGGTCTTTGGGGAATTCCAAAACTGTTCTGCCCTCTCCAGGGACTGTTAGGCTTCTGATTTCATAGCTGTCATGGTATCAGGGATGTTGGTTTTCAGTTATAACAGAGCTGGGAGGAGGAGATGAGAATAAGACAAGTTAAAACACCACAAAGCTCACTGTTACTAGTGAGATTCAGCTTTTTTCTTGTATAAATTGTCCTCAGATTGTTATATAAGACATTGGTTAACTTCCAGAGTTCCGAAAAAGTTTATTTTGATACTTGTTGCCAGTATTATCATTACTGTTCTGGTGGAGTAGATTTTTGGAGGTCCTTACTCCACCATTAAAGAAGTCTTCCTCTAAATAAAGTATTAAATCAGAAAAAAAATTAAAAGAAGAAGCCAAAGTACATCCTTTCATGAAAACATAAACAACAAAAAAACACTCAACATACTGAGGATAGAAGGAAACTTTCTCAACCCTATAAATGGCATTTACAAAAAACCCAAAGCTAACATCATACTTAATTGTGAGTAATGCTTTTCCTATAAGATCAGGAAAAAGGCAAATCTCTCTACTCCTACCATTTATATTCATCATATAACGGAGTTTCTAGCCAGGGAAATTAAGTAAGAAAAAGAAACAGAAGACATCAAATTTAGAAATGATATAGTAAAGCTACCTCTAGTCACAGATTACATGATTATGTATATAGAAAATTCTAAAGAATCCACTCGAAAGCTATTAGAGCTAATAAACAAGTTCAGAAGGATTGCAGTATATGAGATCAATCTAAAAAAATCAGTTGTATTTCTCTACCTCAGCAATGAACAATTAAAAATGCAGTTAAGGAAAGAATCATATTTGAAATCACATCTAAATAAAATACTTAGCATAAATTTAATAAAAGAAGTGTAGCATTTGTACACTGAAAACCACAAAACATTATGGAAAGAAATTAAAGTAGATCTAAATAAATGAAAACACATTCCACGGCCATGGGTCACAAGACTAAACATTGTAGAGCTGGCAATACTGTTCAAATTGATCTACAGATTCAACACAGTCTTTATCAAAATGCCAGCTGGTATTTTTGCAGAAAAGCTGATACTAAAATTCATATGGAAACGCAAGGAACTCAGGATAGCCAAAACCATCTTGAAAAAGAAGAACAAAGTTGAAGGATTCATACTCCTCAGTTTTAAAACTTAGTACAAAGCTACAGTAATCAAATCAGTGTAGTAATGGCATAAAGATAAACTTATAAATCAGTGGAATAGAATTGAAAGTCCAGAAATAAACCCCTTACAGTTATGGTCAATTGGTTTTCAACAAGAATGCCAAGACAAATTAATCAGAAAAGAATGGCTTTTTGAATATATGGTGCTGGGACTACTGTTAAAACGCCAGCTGGCATTTTTGCAGAAATATACAAGCTTATCCTAAAGTTCATATGGAAATGCAAGAGACCTTGCCAAACTATTTTGAAAGAGAAGATTAAAGTTGGAGGACTCAAACTTATTATTATTAATGGTTGCATAATATTCCATTATTTGAATATACAATATATTTCAAAACAAATGTTAAGTTATTGGGCATTTAGGATGATTTCACTTTTTCTATTTTTGCATAATGTTGTAATAATATTTTTATAAATTTTTGAGCACATCTTTGGTTAATATCTTAGAAATAAATTTCTATGAGTTGAATTACTGGGAGAAAGGATATGAATTATTTACAGCTTTTAGGTGTATTTCCAAATTGGCTTTCAGTAAAGTTCTGAAAATGTAATGGCCTTACCAGCATGCCTGCTCTTTTTACGGAATCTAAGAATACACTAGATATTATAATATATCCTAAAAAGTAGCTCATTGTTTTTTGTTGTTTTCACTTTTCTTTTATTGATGTATTGAGCAATAACATTTTCCATTTATTTGTTGACTATATTTCTTTTTTGAAAAGTTTTGTCACATTATTTATCCATTTTTCTATTTAGGGATTCACCACAGTTAACTAAATATTATTGTCATTAAGTTATTATAATTTTACACCATAAAATTTCTCTTTTAGGAATTTTTAAATACATTCAGTTTGGGGAATAATAGACTCATTTCATAGAGTTGAAATGAGAAAGTAGATAAATATTTAAAGTGTTTAGTGCAGTGTCAGGCACACAGTAAACCCTTAATCAACGGCACCTGTTCTTATTCTCATTACTGATGATAACATTAACCGTTATGCTCAAACGCCAAGAAATCTCTCCAGATGGCATCTTTCTCAGTAGGTGGGGTGGCGAGTTGCTCATGATCCCACTGTCCAACCCTCTAGGTGCTTGTTGAAACCTTCAGATGTTCAGTTGAAAGGCTCATTCTAACAGCTCCCATCAAACACCCTGGGACTGCAAGTCCTATATTTAGTGCAGCTGTGCATGACTGAGGTGGGACTTTCTCCTATAGAAGTGATGAAGTATATTGAAAATCAAAGCCAAACAAACAAACAAAAACTCCCTGCAGCGCACACTAAGCCTCAGGAAGCATCGGGCTCTTTCTGATGCTTAAGTCATTTTTTGTCATGAGAATTACAGCCTGGGAGTACAAAGTACCACGTCCATTCCTCTTCCTCCCTCATCCTTATCCTTCTGCCCCTCACTCTCATAGCGTTATGCCCTTTCTGTCTCTCTCTGTTTGGCTGTACAAGGACGAAGGTTGTCAGGGGATACTGCCCTGACAAACCTCAAGATAGCACCTGCCAGGTAGTGAAATGACAGCCCAGGTTTTCAGAGTGAGTAGAGTCTCTTGGCCTCTATGCCAAAGTAGACAATAGAGAATGTTTAAACTGTTCTCCTGCCTTCTGTAAGATAATTGTTCCTTTTGCTACGTTTTCATTTGAATTTGAATGGGAAGTCATGAGAGGCTGTATCAGAGCCTCCTAAGAAGATGGTATTTTTAGAGAGTCATGTCAATGATTGATTTTTGTAATTCTCAAAATGCTAAGATATTACTAGAGTGCTTTCATAAAGTAGGGCTCAATAAATATTCATTGAATTAGTGAATGAAGGACTGAATTTCCTCCTTTCCATTTCCCTCTCTGTCTTGCCCCTCAGCTAAAATAGTCGTCACACATTTAAATTCTCTTAATGTGTTAGGAAATATTTTCTCTCTGGAGTTACTTTTCCATTATGTTGTGGGAACTTTAACTCTCTAATTTGCAGGGTCCCAGGGAAGCGTTGCTCAAGTCTTTCACGTTCCGATCCAGAAGGGATATCAGACTGCTTCTGTAACATGGAAAGTTGATGAATCGCTAGGACGGAAAGACAAATACAGTTCATATACTGCAGGTCACTGCTATCCATCACCCACTCCCCGTGCCTCATAAGTTAGATTAGATTCGTTACCTCCTTAGCGACTCAGCTCTCTCAGGCAGAAGTGATTACCTCTTTGTGACAACACTTCGTCTTTTACAAACCATGAGCATGGCTTTTACCCTCTACTGTGATTATTTTATATCCCTAACCCCTCAACTGAAGGTGCTTGAGGACAGGAATTATGTCCTACTCATTTCTCTGTTTCTAGCTCTTATTATGAGGCCTGGGAGATGGTGTGTAATAAATACTTTTAAATAAATGGATGAGCTAATGAACAAACTGCTGTAACACATTGAAAACTATTTTTCATGGCTATTTATTGCTGGGCTCTTGGTGGCCCAGCTCCTTAGTAATGCTGCTTGTAACTGGTCTGACTTCTCCTTCACAGCTATGATGACCTTCTATCCTCAGTGTCAAGTTTAGCCTATAGTAGAAGGCTAGCAAAATTTACTTCAAGACTTTAATGATGGGGAAGAAAACTAGGCCTTGGAGGATTTGCCAAGGTAGCTTAGAGAATAAGCTGAAAGTCTCACTACCAAGTTCAAAGGGCAAGAGATGTGAGAAAAACGGGCAAAGTACTAGAGTTTTTGGGAAATTATTGCAAAGAGTAACGACTGGTGTCCACTTGGATATACAAATAAAACACAAGACAAATAAGAGGATCCAGGTCAGCCCCCAGCTTAAAACTCTTCAATGGCTCTCCAATACTATGATATAAGGTCCAAACTGATGAGCCTACTTTTCAAGATGGCACCTGCCACCTCTTCTGCCACATCTTCTTCCAAACCCAGCCTTTCAGCAGAAGCTGCAGCAGTGTTGAATAAGTTTAGAACACCTCATATACTACACTATTTCTTTTAAAACTTTTTTGGGGAAATAACCATAGACACACAGGAAGTTACAAAAATAGTACAGAGAGGTATTGTGTACCCCTCACTCTGTTAGCTCAGGTGGTGACATCCTATATGACTATAGTGCATTATTGAAAACAGGAAATTGACTATGCTGTTTATCTCAGTATCTTCATCCAAGATGTCCCTTCTGCTTGTAATAATGCCCTTTACTTAACTCAGTCAGGTGTCACCTTCTTTAATAATCCTCTTTAGCCCTTCTGTCCCCATGGCAATCTGTATATTTATATCACAACAGATTGCATTATAATAATCTATGCCTTCTCTTGCATGGACTATGAGCTCCTAAATGGCAGAATCCATGTCTGATTCATCTTTATATCCTTGCTACCTAGCCCAGTGATTGGCACATTATAGATAATAAATACTTGTTTAAAAAAATGAATTAATAAATGAGTGTTGCAATATAACTAAAGTAGTTATAATGGAGATGGAAAGGAAGGGAGTTATTTAAGAGGTGATATCTGCAATACTTGGTGGCTGATTATATGACATGAGGATCGAAGGAGGAGAGATGAGGCTGGGATTCCGGACTTCATTATGTATGGTGGATAGAGTTGCTTGCCTTTCCAGCATCCTCTCCAACTTTTCTGGCCTATTTGGTCTACCTAGGCCTATATTCTTAATTCCAACAACAGAGCACTTGACAAAGGTCTAGAAAATCAAAATACCTTTCAGAGAATGTTAATCATTTTAGGGATGGTCACCTGAACTAAGCCACCCCGAGCAATGTTCCACTCAGGGATCCAACCAAAAAAAAAAATGGTCTTCATCATTTCTTCTGAATTTGAAAGGAGAAGTTATGAATCAGAGACTGCTATAGCTCTCCTATTACCCAAAGGATGAATCTGTATCTTCTGGAAGCCATCAAGTGGCAGAGTCAAGAGAAAGCAAGTCCAGATTTTATATATATATATATATATATTTTTTTTTTTTTTGCTGGGAAAGACTTGCCGTGAGCTGACATCTGTTGCCAGTTTTTCTCTCTCTCTCTTTTTTCCCTCCCCAAAGCCCCAGTACATAGTTGTATATTCTAGTTGTAAGTCCTTCTAGTTCTTGTATGTGAGCCACTGCAACAACATGGCTACCATCAGATGAGTGGTGTGGTTCTGTGCCTGGGAGCCGAACCCGGGCAGCCAAAGCAAAGTGCCCCTAATTTTAACCACTAGGCCGTCAGGGCTGGCTCCAGATAATATTTTTTGTAACCTGAATCCAGCCGTGCCTGAAGAAAATTCTTTACCTTAGAGCACTAAAGGAGATGCCACCTTGAGTGAATAAATTATCTCTTGCTAGAGCTGTTTTGAGTTGGTACTTCTTTAAAGAAAGAGTCCTAACTGACATCCAAAAGTTTTGCTTAAGAGTATCAGAACTCTCTAGATTTTTGTTTCCTGATTCAGAGTTGCTCTTTCAACCAGATTTCTGCTTAAGGGGTCCGGTTAGGATATAGGCTTCTCTTTTTGAAAAATAATACTAGGCAAAGGTTCTCAGTCAGATGTTTTCTCCAGTGCTGCAACTCTTCTGGAGGCCTGATAGCACAGTAGTTAATGCATGCATGTTCAACTTCAGGCAGACTTTTCGGCAGACCAAAAGCCTGGCTTTTCCACTTACTTATCTACATGACTCGAGCATGTTCCTCACTTCTGGAAGCCTGAGTTCTATCATGTGATGAATGAGGATAAAAACATCTAATTCGTTGCTGTGAAAGTTAAATGAGATAATGTTTATAAAACGTGGTACTTAGCGTTTAGTAAGTGCTACATAACTGATGAAGAAGAAAAAGAATAACAATAAGAAAGAGATGCAGCAGCTGCAGAAGCAGAAGGAGCAGGAGGAGGTGGAGGAGGACGAAAGGAAGAAGGAGAGGAAGGACGAGAAAAAAAGAGAAGGAGAAAAATGAAAGGAAGATAAAGAAATAGGGCTTTGCACTCTCCATCAAGTAGATCGTAAGCTTGATTATGGATCAAGGATCTACGAAATTGAGTATGAAACTCACTGTCCCTGCCAACGGCCTGTCTTCCATTTCTACAAAATCCCAGGACATTGTCAGTCCCGTTGGCTAAGGAGAACATTATATGATGGTAATAGGTACATTATTCTTCTGTTTTCATAACAGGAATCTCAGTTCTAAATAAGTGTCACCAAAGTTTTAAGTCTTTTTCTGTTTTATCAAGGTTTTTACGTTTTTTAAAAGGAATATTTTCTGTGCATTTTAAAAATTATAGGAGATTTTTGTATCTCCTCTACAAAGGATGATAATTTGACTTCCTAGAATAGCTACCAAGAGCACAAACTTGATTGATTAGTAAAAAACAATTATACCACACCTGCCTATTGATTTTTAAAGTGCACATGGTTTTTCTGATTAAGAATTCAAGACTATGCTGATGGGGAATACTTTGGACCTGTGACATTGACCTCAATCTGCATAAAAGTTATAGGTTTATTGTCTCTGATTTATTCACAACTATAGGTTCAGTAGCATTTAATTTTGAAATGTTTCAAACTTATGGTAAGGCACAGAAAATAATACAATAGATTTGGTGTCCCCAACACCCAGATTTAGGAGATGTTAATATTTTGCCACATTTGCTTCAGACTTTTCTAACCAAAACAGAGAAAGCATTGAAGACGCGGCCAAAGTCCCCTCTATCCATCACTTCTCCTGACCTCCAGAGGTAGCTATTAGATTGAAGTTGGTGTGCAATATTTTTACACTTGGTTTTGTACATTTTCTACATATGCATGTATTCATTAACTATATGTTTTAGAGTTTCATAAATAATATCCTATAGGGCATATCCTTTTTTGGAATTTGATTTTCTCACTCTTCATTCTGCTTTTGAGTTTTATTAATGATGATGTATGTAGACCTAGTTAATCCATTATAATTGCTGTATGGTATTCACTGTATGAATAAACCACAGTGTATGTACCTGTTTCCTATGTATGGACAGTTAGGTTGCTTCCACGTTTTGCTATAATAAATAGTGATGCAATGAATATCCTTGTACAAGTCTTACAATTCTCCTTCCTTTCCAGTTGTCCAGATACCTAGAAATAAACTTGTTGGATCATTAAATATTAAAATCTTCAGCTTTTCAAGGTGTTGTCAAATTGTAGTCCATAGTAGTTGAACCAAATATCCTAGGACAAACAATATGCTAGCGTCTATTTTTTCACATCCTTGACAATAGTTGCTGTTACAAGACTTAAAATTTTGTCAACCTGATGGGCAGGAAATAATACCTCAATGATGTTTTAATTTATCATTTCTGTTCGCATTATTTTGAGGTTAAAAAAAAAGTCACATGGTCATAGCCTATATGCAATGTGTTGGGCAATGAAGGCCTGGGCTGGGCAGCCACCTCCGGGTGGTAACTCCACACCATGGAAGGAGGAGCACAGGTGTTTAGTGTACAGCTGGCTGTCTCAGCCACTGATTAGTTTTTCAGATGCTTCCACCAACTAAATCTCATTATCAATTACTGAAAAATGTAGGTTAAAATTCTCCATTATAATTGGAGGTTTGTCAAGTTTTCCTTGTAATTTGACCAGTTTTTGCTTACATAAATTTTGATGCTCTGTTGTTAAGCGTCTACAAGTTCAGGTTATTTTGTTTTTATAGTGAATTGTTTATTTTCAAATTATGTAATGGCTCTCTTTAATGCCTAATAATGGTTTTTATTTGTTATATCATTTTCTATTTATTTACTTTCAAGCTTTCTGTGTCATTTGTTTTAGATGCATTTCTATAGCTGGTTTAATTTTCTAAAATCTGAGAAGCTCTTTCTTTTAACTGTTGTTTTTAGTCTGTTCACATTAGTAGGTATTGTTCATGTATTTGGAGTTATTTTACCATATTCTTTTGTAATTTCCATTTACCATTAGTTTTTGGGGTTTTTTTTTTCACCCTTCCTTACCTTCTATTGAATAGAGCAAGTTTTTATTACTCCTCTTTTGCCCTCTATACTTTGGAAGTTACACAATCTATTTCTATTTTTTTACTGTTTACCCTTAAATACATAATGTGAATATTTGACTTAACAATGTCTGAAATTGATCAAAAACTCCATCCTCCTCACAAATAATAAAAAGACCTCAGGATTCTTTACCTCTGATGACCAATCCTCTCCATATTCCAAGTTATTTTCAATATTTGAGTCCATCTCCTTTATGTCTACACTACCATATCAGTAATGCTTTTTCCCTTATTCAGTCAATTCTTATTTAGATTGATCCATATCCGTACTATTTTGTTGCTGTTTTTCAACACTGCCTCTTACATCCTCCTCCTTCCTTCTGAGGTTAACTTTTTTCTTTCTGTGTTACATCCTTCAGTAGTTTTGTTAGTGGTAAATCCTCTCAGTATTTGTTTGAAAAATGCCTTTATTTCTTTCTCACTTTTGAATGATGGTTTAGCTGGGTTTAGTATCCTACATTGAAATTTATTCTCCCTGAGTACTTAAAGGATGTTACTGTACTGTCTTCTGGCTTCTTTCATTGCTGTCTGCTCCAATTGTATGTGTTTCTGTATAATTTGTCTCTTATCTAAGGTTTCTTTTAAGACTCTCCTTTTCCTTTGACATTCTCAAGATTCCCTATGGAATCACTTGATTTGGATTTTTAAAAAATTTCTCTTGCTTGGGGCTTTTTATGCTTTTTCAACCTTAAGATTTGTGTTTCATCAAATCTGGAAAATTTATGGCTGTTGTATCTTTAAATATTATTCTCTCTTACTAGAACAAATGCTATATAAATACTGACTTGTTTTTTCTATCCTTTTGTTTCCTAACTTCTTACTCATTTTTTTTCAGTCTTTTACTCTCTCTATCCTGCATCATGGGTAATTTCCTCAGAATATCTTTCATTTTACTAATTGCTCTGTAGCTATTGCCAATATGTTGTTTAAATCATCCTTAAGTCTTAAATTTCAACTACATCCTTTCCTTTTAAACTCCTACTTGGTTTCATTCTCTAAGGTTTCAATTCTGAATTCTTTAATCATTATAAACTTACTTATTTTATATTTTCTTTATGATTGTCATTTTATTATTTCAAGTTCCTAGGTACTTAATCTCATATTTGTTTTCACCTTCTGATTTTTAATTCATGATTGACTGCTGCTCATGTATTTTGTACATTTTGATTGTGATCTTCTGTACATTGGTTCTTGTTTTTCACTTTGGGAAATCTTTATGTCTTGGATTATGTAAGTGTTCCTTCTAAGTGATTTTGTGTTTTCTTCTGACAATCATCCATAATCTTCTTTCAGTTTTTTGGTTTGGAACTCCAGAATTACATGAATAATATAAAAGGAGACTCCAAATTCATAAGACTCACAGGCCTGGGCATCAATTTTTCATGAGAGACATTTTTTTTCAACCTAGTGCTTAGGTAAAGACAAGATTCCTAATCATTTTCCTGAGTCAGTGGATTACTGAAGATCTTGCTTCATGCATTGTCTCAGCTTCAACTTTGGGCCCCATGTGGGAAGTGCCTAGATGTTACCCTTTACCTCCCAGGGCTGAAGCAGTATCAGAATACTTGCTTATTACTTTAACTTTCTCTTTTACCTCTATTTCTGGCAACTGATTTCCACTAATATTCTGGCAAACTCAGCTATGCATTAAACTTCATTGCATTTATAGGTTTAGGTATTGGGAGTATTTCCATCATAATCTTGTGGATCATGTTGTCAAAGTTCCAAGTCCGCAGTTGTTCTTCAGCCCAATTCTCAAGATAAAAGCAAAATTGAAAGGCCCACTGTGATCTAGAGATGGACCAGGATATTTTCCACTATCCACTGGCTTGGCGTTAGTGGTTTGGAGCAATCAGAATCCTGCCTATGGCATTTGCATCTATAATGTAGAGCAGTGTTTCTTCAACTATGGGCCCTGCATCATCCTGTCTCACAATCACTGGGTTTGTTTAAAGTGCAGATTTCTAATCTGAAATCCAGATATACTAAATCAAAAGTTTTACAGGTGGATCCTGGGCACTTTAAACATTTTCCAGGCAATTTCTATGAAACCAAAGTTGGATAACTACCGGTTTACAGGTGTCATTCGACTAAATCCACATTCCTCTAAGTGCTGGAAAACACACCTCATTTTCTTGTGTGCTCCATAACATTTAATACAGTGCATTACACATATTATATGGTTGACAAATGTCTTTTGGGTGATCAGATGGATAAATCAGGGCTGGAATCATACTAGAATCAAAAGAGCTTGAAGTCTGCCACATATAATCCACAGCTCCAAATCTCTCTCCCCCCTACAGTTAGGCTGAGCCCTAATCAAGATTTAAATGAGAAAAGTGAGATATTCACTTATTTATTCAACTAAAAGTATATCAGTAAAGTAATATAATGAATATATATATTCTATTCTTTAACTCAATATCACCAATTTGTGATGATCTAAGTGACAGGTAAATCGTACCTGCCATAAGACCCAGTTTCCTCCCTAGAGAAAGTCACCTTGGTAGCATGTTGAACATGAACTTCATATAAGGCTTGATCTGCTGTTCTTAAGTTAGAGCAATGTAAATACAATGGCCCTGGGATGAAATTGTTGGCATGGCAAGTTACAAAGCTCTCCCCCTTGTTCTTACCAAAGGTCAAGACCACTAATGAGAAGTTAGGAACATAATACTCTCAAGGGCAGCTGGCAGTGTGACTTTTAATTACCTGAAAATTGAAATCAAGACTTTAAACTTAATGTCTAATGTCATTGACAGCCAGGATGAAGGGAGGGAAAACCAATTTGATGCAGTCTCTGTCCATAGCAGACACATTGCTACTTTAGGGACCATCTTTATTTCTCTGATTGGTTTTCTCCAGCTGAGTCAGGGGACACCATTGGAATTAAGGTGACAACTTCACGTCTTCATATTGAAGATAAGCATGTAATCATCTAGTCAGATGGGAATAACCAAAACTCCATGGTGGAATCTAGATGATAACAAATAAAGAGAGCTTATGAGATTATGCAACAGGACAGGCAAGTTCTAGCAAATGCTGAATGTAGTACTCACCATGTGCCAGGCATTTTCTTAGCACTTTACGTATATCAACTTATTTAATTCCTGTAACAGCCCTACGAGATAGGAGCCACTATTATCAGAAAAAATGAGGTATGTAGAAGTTAAATAACACACTCAAGCTACGCTTCAATGAGTGTCAGAGTAAGGACTCAGATCTTAGCCCTTCGGCTCCAGAGTCTAACATCTCCAGAGGAGATGTTAGCACAGGGCTGATCTCCTCACACACACACAAAAAAAGACAGCATCAAAAGTGAAAAGGCTCATTTTCAAATTATAGAAAGAACTCTTACAAATCAGTGAAAAAGGCAGACAACCCAACAGAACAATGGGCAAAAACACCTGAATGGGAACTCCACAAAACAGGATATCTAAATAGCCAATAAACATATGAAAAGTGCTGAATGTCTCTAAGCATTATGAAAATTCAAATAAGAATTACAGTGGGAAACCCCCATATACCCACCACACCCACCAGAATGACTAAACTTAAGGCTGGCAGACCTGGTGTTGGAGAGGATATCGAACAAGTGGAAGTCTCATATCCTGTTGCTTTTCATCCAATGTATTATTGCTGATTTCCCCCTTCACTTATGGAGGAACTACAAAGTGATATATATATTTTAAAATTTGGTTCAGTTGTGGTGGGTTGAAACAAAAAAGACCTTTGAGAAAAAAAAGTTTCTATCACAAGACACCTTCCTGGCTGTAAGCCAGCCAACCTGCCCTGAGTAACTCAAAGGCGGTTTCAAAAGCACTTAACTGTTTCTCAGAGTTGTTTTTTAGTTATCTTAAGAGATGCCATCACCAACTGCCCTGAACCGGTCCAAACCCCACCAACAGAGCAACACCTGTGCAGACAAGCCAGACGTGCCCAAGTGTTACCTCTGCTCCATTTGAATGTTAAGATCTCTGCCCCAGGAGGAGATTAAGCCTTATTAGCATAACTTGCGATGTATGGGAAAGCATGTTTTCAAACTACACCTGCGCAAGCTTATACCTACCTCTACATGTGATGATGAAACTTCCCTTTTGAATATCCATTCCCCATCCGAAATAAAAGGCCCCTGCTTTCCCTTGCTTGGGGTGGGGGGGCAGGCACAGCTTTGGAAGTGATTCCCTGCGGTCTCCTTTTATGCTGAAAGTAAATTTTACTTTGTGTGATGACTACTTCTGGTGAAGGCTTTGATTTCAACTCACCAAGAAGCGAACCCATTTTGGTTCGGTAACAAACCCACCATGTTCAACTAACACACCAGCTCACTCCTGAGTGCTTACTGTAAGAGTGGGTGAATCTGAGTTAAATTTTCTATAAGCATTTTTCCCTAATAAGCCTAAGATTCAGTCTGTCTGAGTTCTATTCCTAGAATAGAATATATTCATATTTATTATTCTAGATATTTAAGATTAAATATACTATCTCTGCAGGAAGGGAAATTCTTCTTGTCATAAAGACCTTTAATCTTAGAAAATGACAGAAGAGTAACAACATGTAGTCATTTTGACTGGTTTTCTCCTTGTTAGAGGCAATATGGTGTAGTTTAATGTCTTACCCTTGATGCCTGGAGTGCTCTATAAATATACACATGCTCAGGCCTCCCTCTGAGTTCAGATTCAGGAGGTGTGGAGTGATGCCACAGCATCTTCATTTTAAAAGTACCCTCAGGGAATCCTGATGTCCATCCCTGGTTTGAACAGCCTGGCTCGTGGAAGATCCAGGAGCTGAGTTTACAGAGTTCAAAAGTTCAAAATTAAATAATAATAATAATAATATAAATGAAATAAAAAATAAAGAGCCCAATCTTGTCACGGATCTCTCTCTGTCTCGGTAACTTGGTTACGTGACATAACCTATTTAAGTCTCACGGCCTGTGGCAGAGCTGTCTGTAGCTCAGCCTCCTCATCATGCCTGTTTATTTTGTAGAGTTGTCAAAGAAACTCAGTTGTATGAAAGATGAAAAACACTTTTCTAGACTCATGAAGTTCTCTAGTAATGTGCTACAATAGAACATTCTCTCTTCAATCTTGTTTACTACCTCTCTGAAAGCTTTCCATCAGGTCCCACAAAGTGGAGAACCACCCCTCAATTTTGAATTTCCCATAAACAGCCCCGCAAATGAGGAATGTTGCCAGTTAGGAATTACAAGAATAGAAGAGGGAGTTCTCCAAATTGAGTTTTGGGGTTCCATCCTTAGGTACACCCTATTCATATGCTTTTCCCCAGGGTTGCACTCAAGTACCCTCTCTTCACACAGCAGGTCTTTTCAGATGCCAAAACTGTGTCTGAGGGTCATTCTCTCAGGCAATATAAGAAACAACTGGACGAAGAATACATGCCTCACCCATGAAATTAAATGAAAGACTAAATAAATAACCATGTTACTGGAAAAAATGAAAGAATTCCTCTACCAAGTATCAATTTTAAACATCCTCACATATTGCTGCAAAGATCACACACTGTTACCTCTGATGTTCTGCTATAAGATCAATAAGGTCAGACCTGGCAGAGAATGAGAGGGAGGCTCTCAGCAGCCCCAGGCTCTGAGGTTGTGACAGGCCAAGGTAGCGGATTCCGCAGGAGGTCAGGCGGTGGACAAGGTGAACCGCCAGGACCACATTAACAGAGTCAGTCTGAATTACACAAAGCCAAGCACAGGTGAAGGATTGGAATAAGACTGGAAAAAAAGATAAGTGGCTTAGATATCTGTGCCGTCATCCAAGAGAGAAATGAATCATTGAGCAGAGTGCAGGACTGCACCCTATGTGACATGCCGCAGCTTACATCTACTTGCCTTTGATTCATGTTTAGTCATTTCCCCATCACCTTCCGCATCAACCTCATATAGATCTTCAGCCTGTTTTCATATCCTGGACTCTTGCCCCCACTGCAAATGCAATTTCCCTAACCTTGCCTTCTAACCCAATCCATCCTTTGCTTTTATTGTTCTGGTATTCTATGACTCCCCACAGCGCAAATTTTTGATTAAATGCCTCCAGAAGAAGGTAGCATTGCCGACAAATTCTCTCTACGCTCAGGCAGTAAGAATGAGCTGTCAGAACCACTGGAGGGTGGTGTCTCTGAATGGCCAATGTGAAAAGAGAAGTGAGGCTACTTAAAAAAAAATTCTTTTAGATTTTAAAAATTATATTAAATGACTGCTTGTTCTCCAACCTTTTAGTCCCCTGTTTGGGGCTGACTGGGGAACTTCTAAAAGCAAGTAGAGCATCAAGGGGAATTAGGAGGAAATATTTGTACCACCCTAGAAAATACTCACTTTAGGGCAAATACTGCCACTGAGGCCTAAAATGTCATCCAATATTTCTTAAATCCCAAGCAATGGGTTGAGGTTTTCCCTGCTACACCTATATTCCTTGCTCCCTTTGCAATCATTTCTGGTGTTCTCTTGTACCTCTGATCTCAATTTTCTACTCGTTCCTCACTTTCCAGAAGATGCTTGAGAGTTAAAACGGATCCTATTAATAATTATGTTGGAACAAGTGTAAACCAGTACCATCTGAGAACAACCAGGATGGTGTTCACTACACTGAATGTTTGAATATCTGAGGCCTCATAGATCTAGCAGAACTACCCAAAACCACGGAGCTGGCATCACATAAAAGTGGTCCCTGATACCCTCAAAATGTTCTCAGGATCTG
Organism: Ceratotherium simum simum; assembly: GCF_057802395.1. Lineage (NCBI taxonomy): Eukaryota > Metazoa > Chordata > Mammalia > Perissodactyla > Rhinocerotidae > Ceratotherium > Ceratotherium simum. The sequence continues at coordinate 47,313,568 of NC_141922.1, read as the reverse complement.
TGTTGCTACGTTGTGTTTGCTTTCTACTTTATTCCTGATACCAGCTCCAGCCTCTCAGATGGTTTTCCTGCTTATAGCCTTCCTCAGCCCTTGTCGTTACACTTGAGGCAGCCTCCGTGAATCTTAGCCCAGGCTGCCATTTTCGACATTGACCAGCACCCCTTCACGAATTACCCTCTGCGTGTTCAGGATAGATTATCTAGGCCAGGTGGCTTAACTCCTGTCGCTTTTACTTACCATTTCACAAAAAGGACATTCTACAATAACCCCATATGTTGTCCCTCATCCATACTCATTACATATAAAAATCATAATTAAAATAACCTGTCTCTGGATGATGAGGACTTTCATAGACATAGTTTCATTTGATACTCAGCAAACTTGTGAGGATGTACTGAATCCACTTCAGAGAGGAGATGCTGAAGCTCTGGGAACACAGCACTGAGAATTTTGAGTCTTCCAATGTGATCCCAGTATTCCCAATCAAACGTCACATATTTATCCAAAGATAAATAGGACTAGGACTATTATAAAGCTGGCTGAGTCAAGTGCTCAATTTGGGTTCCTATGCTTGTCTTTACAGGACTTTCTTTTATATAATTATTAGAAAAGGGCTGCTTCTTTTTTTTTTTTTTTTTGTGGGGAAAGATTCACCCTGAACTAACATCTGTTGCCAATCTTCCTTTTCTTTTTTCCTCCTCAAAGCCCCAGTACATGGTTGTATATCCTAGTTGTAAGTCCTTCTAGTTCTTCTATGTGATCCCTCACCACAGCCTGGCAACTGACAGATGGGTGATGTGGTTCCACAACAGAGAAGTGAACCTGGGCCACTGAAGCAGTGAGAGTGCCAAGCCTTAACCACTAGATCATCAGGGCTGGTTCAAAAAGGGCTTCTTCTTGTAGTCCAAACCTTCACAGCAGAGTCGCTCAAATTGCACTTCGGGTTTTGTACTAATTTGGGACCAAATAGGGCCTTCAAGGGAGGTAAGAAGCATTCCATCTTATCTGTCCTACTGCCATGACCACTTGAACCCTGCTACCTCTGCTCCCCATAGTTGAGCCCCTTCTTCATTCCCCTGAATTCTACTCACTGTGATATCTTCATCCTTGGACCTCGGGATCCTTAAGACAATACCCCTGATATCTGATGCTAGATCTTCCTGACATTATCTGTCTTGATTCCACCAATTACTACCAAGGACCAGGCCACTCTGGCTTAAGGGACACTCTGCCTCTTGACATCAGTTTGGACTTTCAGTTAATGATGCTGGCATCTTATTGCTCTCTTTCCCCATAAGGTGACTTTCGTCTTTTGGGTCTATATGCAGACGCACATTTCCCCATAGTCATCCCTCAAAAAGAGAAACTCTCCTTTGCAATACTACTCTGACACACACTACTTTTATCAAAAGTTCCTGGTTTGCTTAAATTCCCTCATTCTGCCTTCTCCAATTTAACTCCTTTCTCCTGAGGTCTGGGTCTGGCATTTCTATCTTTTTCAATCACTCTAAGCTTTCCCTTGTTAAGTGAAGGTCATACTCTACTGGACTCAGCCAGAAGGTCTATGGGATCCCAGTGACTTGGTCTAGTGTGTTAGGAGAAGAAACTCGAAACATGTGGAACCAGGGTTGGAGAAAACCAATCTTGCTGTTGAGCAGATGCTATGGGGAATGTAGCCTGAGAACCAGATAGCATGTCCAAAATAAAACAGTGATCTTTCTCTTGACTTTAACTTGTGACTGTGTCCATATCCAAAGATTTCCACTGTGGGCCAAGGAGTTTCTAGGTTGCAGTGATTCAGCAGATCAAGTAATGTCATGGCTAAAGCAGTCAATATCTTCAGTGCAGGACCCCAGTTAGAAACTGGGTATTCAGAGAGACAGGTCATATGAATTGACCAACATGATGAGGGGAGATCAAGGGAAGACTGAGCAGAGAGGATACCAAGCTTCCAGCAGCAAAACTAACAGAAAACCACACCAGATGGTGGAGTGGAGACTCCCACTATCCTCTCTCCCCTGATCAGAGTTGCTCAGTCACTAGTGAGGATAGATGAAGAGTCTTAGGGACTGCTGAGGAGAAAAGAAACTTAAACTGCTCACATTTATAGCTTCTTAGATGGAGGGGTTTTTTGTTTGTTTGCTTGCTTGCTGGGTCCTAGCTATCCGTTCTTAAATAATCTCATCTTACTTTTTATGCTTATCTAATATTATAATTTATACAAATAAGCATTTAATCCCTGGTATCTGATTCTCCAGGGTGGTATACAGACCTAGGCGAGTTCAGACTTGAGTGGTTATTTCTTAGCGAGGAAAACAGATGAGCCCTGAGAAGTCTTTGCTTGAGACAGCTCTTGCCTATCCTGTCATTTAGCCATAATATCTAACGAGTGATTAATCAAATCTCAGCATTCTCAAACACTAACGTACACAATAACAACTGAAGGAACTTATTACATGCAGATTCCTAGGCCCTGCCCCTTCAAAGACTGGGGAGAACTGGAATCTGAATTTTTCTAAACACAGCAGGTGTTCCTGATAGAGGATGTCCTGAAAATCCACGTTGAGAAATCTAGCTTTGTGAAGAGTCAGGAATGGTAAAAATCCTCAGATCAGTGAATCAAAAATAAAAGGTTCAAGGAGAGGTGTTAAAAGGAAGACAACAGGGTCAAATGTTTTATTTGGGCTGAGTGGAGGAATAATTCTTTCTTAGCTTGTTCTTTCCTCTTAAACATATTTATTCTCTGTAGACTTTCCTCCCCATAAATTTTTTGAGGGAAGATGGTTTAAGATAATAACAAGACTGAATATTTACTGTGCACATACTATGTGCCAGGTCCTGTGGTAAACACTTTAAAATCATCACCATTTAATCCTCCTAACAATCATAGTAAGTAGCTACTATGTTTCTTCTAATTACACAAATTCATTGACAGATGAAGAGGGTCATTTGGTCACAAAGCTAGTAACGGCAGCGTTGGCGTTCAGATACAAGTCTGTTCCTGAGTCAGTGCCATTAACCAACATGCTTACCTGCTTCTCAGCATGCAGTACTGCCTCCCACAGTGATTTTTTATTCATTCATGCATGCATGCATTCGATAATACATTAATTCATTAATTAAAAAGTTAGTTGTTGAGTACCTACTTTATGTGTTAGGTTACACATAGGTTCTGGACACAGCAGTGACCAAAACAGGCAAAATTCTCTGCTCTCCTGGACCTATCTTCTAGTGGAAAGAGACAGATAGTAAATAATATAAATAAATAAAATATACATTGTGTCAGAGGGTGATAGGTGCTACTTAGAACAATAGAGCAGGGAAGGGGTATAAGAACTGCCAAGGGAGAGAAGGTTGTTACCATTTTAAATAGTGGTAGTTGGGGAAGTCCTCAGTGAGGAGGCACAGTGAGAGCTGAAGGGAGTGGGGAAAGCAGTATGTGCAGAAGTATGGCTGACAGGTGTGGCGTGAATAGGAGGGAGCCCACCAGGGGGAGCAGAGTGAGCAGGGTGAGAGGAGTAGCTAACAAGGGAGACTGATGGTTATGTAATGTTATGGACCAATACAATGACCTTGACTTTTATTCTGGAATGAGAATCCATTAAGGATTTTGCATGGAGAAGTGAAGAGATCTGATTTATGGTTTGAAAAGACCACACTGGATGATGTGTTGAAAGTAGGCTCTAGAACAGCAAAATATTTGTGTGTTTGTTAAGATCAGCCTAGGTTGCAGTCGTAAGAGGTCCCCAATGGCAGTGGCTTGAATAAGATGATTTCTTTCACAGAGCAGTTCGGGTCACAATTAGGATTGGTAAAATGACTTGACAGTGTTTCTGGCTCTGTTATCCCCAGGATTCTTCCCACCTTTTCAGAGTCAAAAATGGTCACAACCATGACTGCATTCCAACCTGCAGGAAGGCAGAAAGGGAAAGAAAGGGCATGCTTGTTTGCTTTTAAGGACACGGCCTCCTAGATGTTTCACAAACATCTGTTTCACTTGCAACCCGTTGGTTGGAACCGAGGCACATGGGCACTCCCAGCTGCAAGGGACACTAGGTAAGGAAGTCTTTGGTGGCCATTGACTCAAATCAAATTGCTGTTACTTTAGAACAGTGGCTCTCAAAGTGTGGTTTCTGGACCAGCAGCATCAGGATTATCTGGAATCTTCTTAGAAATGCAAATTCTCAGGCCCCATCCCAAACACACTGATCAAAAACTCTGGGGATGAGATCCAGTGATCTTCATTTTCATGAGCTTTCTGGGTGATTCTGATGTATGCTACCAGGCAGACTAGGGGGAAGGGGACATGTTAGGAAAAAAAGGAAGCACAGCTTTAAACTATTAATTCTTTCTTGCCTAATTTATTATCTAAAGGTTGTATGGATTTCAAGTGCACATTATTAATTAAAAGAGTTTGAGTCTCAATATTAAGGATAGGATGCAGTATTATTAGTCTCATTTTAGGCTTTGTGGTAAGAGTGGTTTTTGTCTCTTTAATTTCTTCAGTGTTGTGATGGCCTTGCATGCGAAGGGTTATGAAAGAAAAGTGCACTGACAAAACATTACTTCTATTCACTTCTTAGGCTATATTTATTCTCCTGCTTTATTTTATTTGGTTTCAATTCTATCTTGTCAGAAAACTACTGTGTGTTGTCTGAGTTAGTTCACATTTAGAGGATGTCTTAAATATCAACCCACCAGAATGAACAAATAAAAATTGTCATGCTTGCCTAAAGGAGAGGAAAATGTTTCCTGGGAAAGTCTTCCTCCTGTCTATAAAGAGAGTGCTCTCTAGTGGTGAGAGCTCAGAAACTGGAGTTAAAAGAACACAGTTTGAAGTCCAACAACAGGTCCAGCTCTACAACCTTGAACATGTGGCTAAAGATTGGGCAGAATTTGGTCACAGGATAATCTCTAGTGCATCAGACATTTTATGAAACAAAGAAGGATATTTTGTATTGACAAAAGGGTATAATTCATCAAGAATGTTACTAGACTAATGATCATAGTTTTAAAATGGATAAAATAAAAACTTTTGCGATTAAAACAAGAAATCCACATATTGACAATCATCTTAGGAATGTTTAACATTCATTCCTTAGAAATTAACAAATAAAGTAGATATAAAACTTTAACTAGCACAAATAATAACGTTCCGGTAAGAATACACATTGTTTGCAAAGAATATACTTTATTTTCATTCAATCAACATTCACAAACTTTGCCACATATTAAACACAAAAATTGAGATACCCACAATTTAGAGAAGACACATTATTTTCATTCATTCAACATGAAAAAATTGATTCTATATTAACTGCAAAATTTTCTCAGTAAGGTCCAAGAGGTTATATTCTTTGATCACAGAACAATAAAAGTGAAAATTAAAACAGAATAATTAATAATAAATAATAATTAATGATTAATGTTACCTGCTAAGTAACTTTTATGTTAAAGAGGAAATTAAAACTGAAATTATCAGTTGTTTAGAAATAATCCATAAAATCAAAACTTTTTTGATGCAGCCAAAGCAGAACTTAAAGGAGCATTTATAGCCTTAAATTTGGTGCCACAGATGATGTTAAAAATATATTTCTTGTTGTTTATAAAACAAGAAGAAAGAGGAAGAATAAATGAACTAAGTAGTTAAGTAAAGAAGGCAAATGATTAATAAAGAAAACCCTCAGAAGAATAAAGAGATTAAAAATATAAATATAAAAACTAATTAAGTAGAAAACAGAACAGTAGACTTAAGAAAAGCAAAAGAGGATCCTATGAAAAACAGACAAAAAAATAAAATCCAACTTTTTGATTAAGGAAAAAAGAGTAATGATACAAACAAACTATATTAGGACTGAAAAATATGGCATAACAGAGGTATGAAAGATATTTTAAAATAAAATATCAGTATAATAATTTAAAACAATGAATTAAATATATATTTAACATAATTTTCTAGGAAAATGTGGATTATCAAATTTGAATCAAAAAGGAATAGAAAATTCAAATACACTAATAACAATAGAAAAAATTGAAAAGGTAGGAAGACATCTGCTCTTAAAAAAGGCAACAGGTCTGGATATATTTCAAAGAATGGCAAATTTCCATGCTTTATAACTTGTTCAAAAGCATGAAGAAAAAATCATAATGGGAGAACTTTTAAACTCACTTAATAAGGCTAGCATAATACCAATATCTAAACCAAACAAGAATAGCACTAAAAAAAAATCAGAAGCCAAAACTCACTTATAAAAGCAGGTGAAAAAGGTCCTAAATAATTAGTAAATTGAACATAACAATATATTAAAAGCATAAAACATAAGCAAGAGGTAGAATTTATCCCAGAAATGAAAATTATTTAGCATTAGAAAAATTCTAAATGCTATTCTTAAGAAAAACTCTGAATGTAATTTCTCAGAAAGATTTTAAAAGTAATTTCCCAGATTTGTTAGCACATTAAGAAAAAACTATATGATTGTCTTAATTAATGCAACAATTTAATATAATTCAATATTTGTGCCTGAATTTTAAAAAACCAAATATATTAGCAAGCTAAGAAAAAAAACCCAACACTTTCCTAGCTCAATAAAGCCTATTTAACATAATTCTATAGTAAGCATCATAATGTGGTAACATTGGAAACATTCCCAATAATATCAGAATAAGGCAAGAATTTCTGCTATAACCACTTACTATTCAAGCAGAGGTTCTAATAATGCAATATAATAAGAAAATCAAGGCTCTAAATATTGTTGTTATTTGCAGACAGCACAATTGCCTCTTAAAAATTCAAAGAGCATCAACAGAGAAGCTATTATAGAGCTAACAAGTAAGTTAATGATAAAAGCAGTTATAAATGAGAATTTTAAAACTTCCAACACACCGACTATAGTCAATGAAAATATTTATAATAACAACAAACACAAAATACTTAGAAATAAACAACGATAAATTTGCAAAACCTTCATGAGTAAAGCTATGAAACTTTACTGAACAAAGAGAATACCATGTTCATAAAAAGTAAGATTCACAGGGCCTAGCCTGGTGGCATAGTGGTTAAGTACACACGCTCCGCTTTGGCAGCCCAGGGTTCGCAGCTTCGGATCCCTGGCACCCACTGACGCATCACTTGTCAAGCCATGCTGTGGTGGCATCTCATATAAAGTAGAGGGACATGCGCATGGATGTTAGCCCAGGGCCAATCTTCCTCAGCAAAAAGAGGAGGATTGGCAACGGATATTAGCTCAGGGTTAGTCTTCACACACACACATAAGTAAGATTCACAATTTAAAGTTATAAATTAACATCAACTTATCTATAAATTTAATGTTCTAATGAAAATTTCAGGAGGATTTTTCCAAAGAACTTAAGATAATTCTAAAGGTCATCTGAAAAATATTACATAAGAATAGACATTTTTTTGGAAAAAAATAAGGAATAATTTCTACCCAATATGAAATATGTTACAAAGCTAGAAAGATTAAATCATTAAGGTATCACTTTAGAAACATCAGTGGAATAGAAGAAAATCCTAAAAAAATTCATTTGTGTTATGGTATTTAGTTTAGATGGAGGAAACTCACACTAACAGTGGGAAAGAGATAGACAGAGCCTTCAACTAATGGTGTTGAGGTGATTGGTGATCCGAGTGAGAAAAAAAAGTTTTAAAATCACAGCATTCACAAAAATACATTCCAGATGCATTAAAGGGCTAAGCATTAAAAGGAAACATATGGAATAGTTTTATAATTTTTGGAAAGTCCGTACTATATCAGATTTATAACCTAAAAGACATAAAGGAAAAGACTGAAAGTTTGACCACATTAACATTAAAAGCTGCTGAACTATAAATGATACCATAAACAAAGTAAACAATAAGCCACACACTGACGGAAACTCAGTTAATAAGGCTGGCATTTAAGTAACATATTTTTATTTACTAATATCTATTTGAAAGATGAAGATTCATATCCACAATGCATAATCTTTTATAAGTCTTTAGGAAAAAGACAAGTAACATAATTGAAAAAATAGACAAGTAGTATAAACAGGCAAAGATTATATGCAGAAGAAATACAAACGTTCATGAAAGAAAATGAAAAGATCAGTCTTACCAGTTTTCAGGAAAAAGCAAATTAATACACAATTTTCTCTCATCAGAGTGACAAAATTAAAAAGATTCATAAAAATTAAAAGATAACATTCAGAGTTGAAATAGGTATAGGCTAATTTCATACTCTCTTTGTGGTTGTATAAATTGGTACAACATTTTTGGAAGACAAATTGCAGAAATTAAGTTTAGAGAAAGTTTATATGCAAATATAAGTAGATGTCACACCAATTTTACTTCTGAAGAGGGGGGTGGAGAATGACATTGGAGAAGGGAAGAGAAGAAAGATGAACACTTTTTACTTTATAGAGTTCTAGATCACTGAGTGTTTTAGAATGAGAATATATTCATGTATTACTTACATATTTCTTTTAAAAATTAATTAGCTTGAGTTAGAACTGGCTACAGAAATAGAAAACACATCCCAGTCCTGAAACCCAAATATATTCATTATAGTTCACTTTCATGTCAAATGAGGACACGTCCCTCTAGCATGTACAGTTTAGATTCCAAATAATCAAAACGTACTCTTTTGTAAGAAGTCAACACAGGACGCTGCTTGTTCACAATCTCTCTCCTGCTACCAAAACTTTTATAAACATGCTTCTCTTTCCTTTTTTTTTTTTTTTTGTGAGGCAGATCGGCCCTGAGCTAACATCTGCCAATCCTCCTCTTTATTTTGCTGAGGAAGACTGGCCCTGGGCTAACATCCATGCCCATCTTCCTCTACTTTGTATGGGATGCTGCCACAGCATGGCTTGACAAGCGGTGCGTTGGTGTGCACCGGGGGTCCGAACCGGCGAGCCCCGGGCCGCGGCAGCAGAGCGCAGGCACTTAACCGCTTGCACCACCAGGCTGGCCCCTCTCTTTCCTTTTTGATGAACACAAATTCAACTTCTCCGTTGAGTCTCAGAGACGCCTTGGTTATCTCCGCTGCATATGCCTCACTAAATCAGACTACAGATAATTAAATTTGCTTTATTGCTGCCACAATTCTTTTGGGCCATTAGACTTAAGAGGATCTATTAAATACATAATTTTGTGATGTCAAATTCAGGAAGAAAATGGGGAGAAATTGGTCTTGGGAAAGATAGTGAAATATTTCTAAGCAAATTAATAAAGCCACTGTCTATCCATTATTCCTGCTTTTAATAAGCAAATTCAGAAAACTCTGCTGTCTATCCATTATACTTGGCTAAACTCCAAACAAGGCTTAACCTTAATGATTGCCTCCTCTTCACCTAAATCTTAACTGCCAAATCTGCTAAAGAAAATTATAGAACCATTGACATGAGTACCACTAAAAATACAGTCAGCAATCCCAATTGGGCTTCAAGGCTCAGAATTTCTTTTATTCTTTCAAAGCTTCACTCTCCTGAAACCCAGACACCTGTATATAGCCTTGCCTTCTACTTCACTGAGAAATTAGATCACAATGGATATCTCTCAATTTTCCACTGGGGAACCTACAAATTACTCTCCCTCCTTTATTCTGAATTGTAAGAGACATTCTTCTTCCGGTCTAAGATTACTATATTCAGCCATTAAAAAAAAAGGAAATCTTACCATGTGCTAGAACATGGATGAATCTTGAGGGCATTATGCTAAGTGAATAAGCCAGACAAAGACAAATCCTATATGGTATCACTTATAAGTAGAATATAAAAAAAAGTCAAATTCATAGAAACAGAGAGTATAATGGTGGTTGCCAGGGGCTGGGGGTTGGGGGAAATGGGGAGACATTGGTCAAAAGGTACAAAATTTCAGTTACAAGATGAATAAGTTCCGAGGATCTAATGTACAGCATGGTGACTATAGTTAATAACACTGTGTTGTATACTTGAAATTTGCTAGGAGAGTAGATCTTAAGTGTTCTCACCACTCACAAAAAAATTAACTGTGAACTGATGGATGTGTTGATTAATTTGATTGTGCTACTCATTTCACAATGTACACATATACCAAATCATCATGTTAAGGAAGTAAAAAGTATACAGATTGGGAAGGAAGATATAAAACTGTCTTTGTTCACAGATGACATGATCATCTATGTAGAAAACCTGAAAGAATCAACAAAAACCTCCTGGAACTAATAAGTGATAATGGCAAGGTTCCAGGATACAAGCTTAATATATAAATGTCAATTGTTTTCCTATATATCAACAATGAACCAGTGGAATTTGAAATTAAAAACACAATAACATTTACATTTGCACCAGAAATGAAATACATAGGTGTAAATCTAACAAAATATATACAAGGTCTATATGAGGAAAACTACAAAACTTTATGAACAAAATCAAAGAACTAAATTCTTCTATGTTCATGGATAGGAAGACTCAATATTGTCAAAATTTCAGTTCTTCCCAACTTAATCTATAGGTTCAATACAATGAATTGAATTGAACCAAAATCCCAGCAAGTTATTTTATGGATATCAACAAACAGATTCTAAAATTTATGTGGAGAGGCAAAAGCCTCAGATAGCCAACACAATATGGAAGAAGAAGAACGAAGTTGGAGGACTGACGCTACTCAACTTCAAGACTTACCATTAGGCTACAGTAATCAAGACAGTGTGGTATTAGTGAAAGAATAGACAAATAGATCAATGGAACAGAATAGAAAGCCCAGAAATAGACCCACACTGATGTTGTCAACTTATCTTTGACAAAAGAGCAAAGGCAAAACAATGGAGCAAAGATACTTTCTTCAACAAACGGTGTTGGAACGACTGGACATCCACATGCAAATAAATGAATCTAGACCTTACATCCTTCACAAAAATTAACTCAAAATGGGTCATATATGTAAATGTAAATATAAAACTATAAAACACCTAGAAGACAGCATAGTAGAAAACTTAGATGACCTTGGGTATGGTGATGCCTTTTTAGATACAACACCAAAGACATGATCTGTGAAAAAAATTGATAAACTGGACTTTATTAAAAGTAAAAACTTCTGCTCTGCAAAAGACAATATCAACAGAATTAGAAGAAAAGCCACAGACTGGGAGAAAATATTTGTAAAAGACATATCTGATAAATGCCCATTATCCAAAATATACAAAGAGTTTTTAAAACTCAACAATAAGAAAACAAACAACTTGATTAAAAAATGGACCAAAGACATTAACAGACATCTTACCAAAGAAGATATACAGACAGCAAATAATCGTATGAAAAGATGCTCCACGTCATATGTCATCAGGGAAATACAAATTAAAATAACAATGAGATGCCTTCACACACCTATTAGAATGACCAAAATCGAGGACATGGGTAACACCAAATGCTGGTGAGGATGTGGAGCAACAGAAACCTTCATACATTTCTAGTGGGAATGCAAAGTGGCACAGCCACTTTGGAAGACAATTCAGCAATTTCTAACAAAACTAAAGATATAATTCAGCAATTGTGCTCCTTCGTATTTACTCAAAGGAGTTGAAAACCTATGTCCACACAAAAACCTGCACAAGGATGTTCATAGCAGCTTTATTCATAATTGCCAAGACTTGGAAGCAACTAAGATGTTCTTCAGTAGGTGAATGGATAGATAAACTGTAGTATATCCACACAATGGAATAGTATTCAATTCTAAAAAGAAATGAGCTATTAAGCCATGAAAAGACATGGGGGAAACTTAAATGCATATTGCTAAGTGAAAGAAGCCAATCTGAGAAGGCTATATCCTGTGTGATTCCAACAATATGACATTCTGAAAAAGACAAAACTATGGAGACAATCAAAAGATCAGTAGCAGTCAAGGCTGGTGTCAGGGATGGGGTAGGGGGCGAGAGGATAAATAGCAAGAAAACAGGATTTTTAGGGCAGAGAAAATACTCTGTATCATATTATAATGGTGGCTATATGTCATTATACATTTGTCCAAACCTATAGAATGAACAACACCAAGAATAACCCTTAGGTAAACTATGGACTTTGGATAATGTAGGTTCATCCTTGGTAAAAAATGTACAGTTTTGGTGAGTGATGTTGACAATGGGGGAGGTTATGCATGTGTGGGAACAGGGATATATGGAAAATGTCTCTATTTTTCTCTCAATTTTATAGTAAACCTAAAACTGCTCTTAAAAAAGTCTGTAATAGGGAGGGACTTCAGCATCATGGCGGAGTGAGCTTTCCTGTAAACTCTTCCCCCGATAAGATACAACAAAAGGAACAGTCACAGACCAACAACAGACTCCTAGACAGTGAAAAGGAAGATCAGAAAGATCCACACTGCTGCACATCTGAGAGTGGAATGTGCTGGGACCCCCAGAGGAAGTGGGGAGAAGTAAGGAGAACTCCTTTCCGTCCCCCTCAGATCAACAATCCCAGTCCGCGCAGCTCCCAGAGAGGGGGGAGTGGCGGCCCTCTGAGGGGAAACCGTAGCTCTTCAGGCTCTCTCAGCCAGTGGGAACCTCCCACACAGAGGATTCAGACCTGCTACAGGGGTACCATCAACATCTGAGCACCCCAGGAGAGTGCATAATGAGGGGTGAGCGAGAAGCCCCCCACGCCAGGGACCCAGTGGGCAAAAGACAGAGCCCCCCCACCACCGCATGCTGGACACTGCAGCTCAGCCGACCAGACCAGACCAAGCAGCTGGCTGATCGCAGTGGACAGCTGGGGCAGAGCACAGGGGGCTCAGATTACACAGCCCTTAACCCCCACATGGTGATGGCAGGTGGAAATTGCACCCAGATATTTCCAGGATGAGGAAAAACAAAGCAAATACAGGAACCACAATGCAAAGGTACACAAAATCACCAGACCAGAAGGAAAATGACAAGCACCCAGAAACCAACCCTGAAGACACAGAAATCCATAACCTAAATGACAGAGATTCCAAAATAGCTATCATTAAAAAACTCAACGAAATACGAGATAACACAGACAAACAATTCAATGAGATTAGGAGTTTCTTCACAAAAGAGATTGAAATCATAAAGAAAAACCAATCAGTGCTGATGGAGATGAAGAACACAATGGAGGAGATAAAGGAGAATCTGGAATCTTTAAAGAACAGACCTGACAATATGGAGGAAAGAATTAGCCTTATAGAGGATAGGAATACAGATATGCTCCAGATGGAAGAGGAGAGACAACTAAGACTAAAAAGAAATGAAGAATGTCTCTGAGAAATACCTGACTCTATTAGGAAATGTAACATAAGAATTATAGGTATTCCTGAGGGACAAGAGAGGGAAAGAGGAACAGAGAGCTTATTCAAGGAAATAATAGCTGACAACTTCCCAAATCTGGGGAAGGAACAGGAAATACCAGTAAGTGAAGCCAATGGGTTGCCTAAATACGTCAACAGGCAAAGGCCCACTCCATGACATATAGTGGTAAGGCTGGCTAAAGTCAATGATAAAGAAACAATATTAAGGGCAGCTAGACAAAAACAAAAAATAATGTACCAAGGAACTCCCATCAGGCTCTCAGCAGATTTCTTAACAGAAACTTTACAGGCTAGGAGAGACTGGAATGATATATTCAAAATACTGAAAGACAAAAACTTTCAGCCAAGAATACTCTATCCAGCAAAAATATCCTTCAAATATGATGGAGAAATAGTAACTTTCCAAGATAAAGAAAAGCTAAGGGAGTTCAAGGCCACAAGACCCCCACTACAAGAAACACTCAAGAAGGCCCTCGGGCCTGAAAAAAAAGAAGAGAAAGGGAATACAAAGCTTGGAGCAGGGAGAAAAATAGGTAGATAAACTCAGAAAAATAGTAGATCTTTACCAGAATAGGTTAGCAACCACTTAAATACCAAAATCAAAGATCAAAGGGAGGAATTTACCAAAAATAAATATATCCTCATCACTGTAAACACACACCCACAATACAAGATAGAATAAGGTATAACAAGAATGACTTAGAAGGGGAAGAAGAAAGAGATTGAATTGACTTAGTATAAGGAAATAAGAGGCCATCAGATAATGGACTATCTCATACACAAGATTTTTTATACAAACCTCAAGGTAACCACTAAACAAATAATCAAAACAAAATCACATATGATGAACAAAGAGAAAACTAGAAGAGTCATAAGACAGAACAACCAAACTGAATTGGCAGTCCAAAACAAATGGGACAAGAAACAAAGGAAAAGCAAAAGAACCGGAAAATAAATGACAAAACAGCAACATTAATCCCTCATATATCAATAATTACCCTAAATGTAAATGGATTGAACTCTCCAATCAAAAGGTACAGAGTAGCAGGATGGATTAAAAAGCAAGATCCAACAATATGGTGCCTCCAGGAAACACATCTCAGCTCTAAAGACAAGCACAGGCTCAAAGTGAAAGGACAGAAGACAATGCTCCAAGCTAATTGCAAACAAAAGAAATCAGGTGTTGCCACACTCATATCAAACAAAGTAGACTTCAAGATAAAACAGGGTAAGAGAGACAAAGAAGGGAAATATATAATCATAAAAGGGACACTCTACCAAGAAGACATATCAATTATAAAAATATATGCACCCAACATAGGAGCACCAAAGTACATAAAACAACTGTTAGCAAACCTAAAAGGAGACATTAACAACAACACAATAATAGTAGGGGATCTTAATACCCCACTTACATCAATGGATAGATCATCCAGACAAAAAGTTAACAAAGAAACAGTGGACTTAAATGAAAAACTGGACGAGATGGACCTCGTAGACATACACAGAGCACTCCATCGAAAAACAGCTGACTACACATTGTTCTCAAGTGAGCATGAAACATTCTCAAGGATAGACCATATTCTGGGAAACAAAGCAAGCCTCAATAAATTTAAGAAGATTGAAATCATAACAAGCATATTTTCAGATCATAATGCTATGAAACTGGAAATCAACCACAAAAAAAAACTGGGAAAGGGACAAAAATGTGGAGATTAAACAACATGCTACTGAACAACCAATGGATCATTGATGAAATTAAAGGAGAAATCAAAAAATACCTGGAAACAAACAAAAATGAAAATATGCCATACCAAATCATATGAGATGCAGCAAAAGTGGTCCTGAGAGGGAAACTCATAGCGATAGAAGCCCACCTTAACAAACAAGAAAAAGCCCAAATAAGCAACCTTAAATTACACCTAACAGAACTAGAAAGAGAAGAACAAGCAAAGCCCAAAGTCAGCAGGAGAGAAATAATAAAAATCAGAACAGAAATAAATGAAATTGAGACCAAAAAAATAGTAGAAAGGATTAATGAAACAAAGAGTTGGTTCTTTGAGAAGATAAACAAATTGACAAACCCTTAGCCAGGCTTACTAAGAAAAAAAGAGAAAAGCCTCAAGTAAATAGAATTAGAAATGAAAGAGGAGAAATTACAACAGATACCACGGAAATACAAAGGATTATAAGAGAATACTATGAGAAATTATATGCCAACAAATTGGGCAATCTAGAAGAAATAGATAAATTCTTAGACTCATACAACTTCCCAAAACTGAACCAATTACAGGCCAATATCACTGATGAACATAGATGCAAAAATCCTCAACAAAATATTGGCAAACCGAATACAGCAATACGTTAAAAAGATCATACACCATGATCAAGTGGGAATTATACCAGGGACGCAGGGATGGTTCAACATCCACAAATCAATCAACGTGATACACCACATCAACAAAACAAAGAATAAAAACCACATGGTCATCTCAATAGACGCAGAGAACACATTTGACAAGATACAACATCCATTTATGATAAAAACTCTCAACAAAATGTGCATAGAAGGAAAGTACCTCAACACAATAAAGGCTATTTATGAAAAACCCACAGCCAACATCATAGTCAATGGGGAAAGACTGAAAGCCATTCCTCCGAGAACAGGAACAAGGCAGGGCTGCCCACTCTCACCACTCTTATTCAACATAGTACCGGAGGTTTTGGCCAGAGTAATTAGGCAAGAAAAAGGAATAAAAGGAATCCAAATAGGTAATGAAGAAGTGAAACTCTCACTATTTGCAGATGACATGATGTTATATGTAGAAAACCCTAGAGAATCCATTGGAAAACTATTAGAAATAATCAATAACTACAGCAAAGTCGCAGGGTACAAAATCAATCTACAAAAATCAGTTGCATTTCTGTACGCTAATAACGAACTAACAGAAAGAGAGCTCAAAAAGATAATACCATTTACAATTGCATCAAAAAGAATAAAATATCTAGGAATAAATCTTACCAAGGAGGTGAATGACCTATACAATGAGAACTACAAGACATTATTGAAAGATATCGATGATGACATAAAGAAATGGAAAGACATCCCATGCACATGGATTGGAAGAATAAACATAGTTAAAATGTCTATATTACCTAAAGCAATCTACAGATTCAATGCAATCCCAATCAGAATCCCAATGACATTCTTCACAGAAATAGAAAAAAGAATACTAAAATTTATATGGGGCAACAAAAGACCCCGAATAGCTAAAGCAATCCTAAGAAAAAAGAACAAAGCCACAGGCATCACAATCCCTGACTTCAAAACATACTACAAAGCAATAGTAATCAAAACAGCATGGTACTGGTACAAAAACAGACACACAGATCAATGGAACAAAATTGAAATCCCAGAAATAAAACCACACATATACGGACAGCTAATTTTCGACAAAGGAGCTAAGAACATACAATGGAGAAAGGAAAGTCTCTTCAATAAATGGTGTTGGGAAAACTGGACAGCCACATGCAAAAGAATTAAAGTGGACCATCTGCTATCGCCATTCACAAAAATCAACTCAAAATGGATCAAAGACCTGAAGGTGAGACCTGAAACTATGAAACTCATAGAAGAAAATATAGGCAACACACTATTTGACATTGGTCATAAAGGAATCTTTTCGGATGACATGCCTACCCAGACTAGGGAAACTAAAGAAAAAATAAGCAAGTGGGACTTTATCAGATTAAAGAGCTTCTACAAGACAAACAAAACCAGAAACAAGATGAACAGACAACCCATCAGCTGGGAGAAAATATTTGCAAAACATATATCTGACATGGGGTTAATCTCCATAATATATAAAGAACTCACACAATTGAACAACAAAAAAACAAACAACCCAATCAAAAAATGGGCAGAGGAAATAACAGACACTTCTCCAAAGAAAATATACAGATGGCCAATAGGCACATGAAAAGAGGTTCAATATCACTAATCATCAGGGAAATGCAAATCAAAACAACACTAAGATATCACCTTGCGCCCATTAGAATGGCTATAATCACCAAGACAAAAAACAACAAATGTTGGAGAGGATGTGGAGAAACAGGGACCCTCATACACAGCTGGTGGGAATGCAAACTGGTGCAGCCTCTATGGAAACAGTATGGAGATTCCTCAAAGAATTAAAAATAGAAATACCCTATGATCCAGCCATCCCACTACTGGCAATCTATCCAACGAACCTGAAATCAACAATCCAAAGAGGCTTATGCACCCCTATGTTCATTGCAGCATTATTCACTATAGCCAAGAAGTGGAAGCAACCTAAATGTCCCTCAACTGATGATTGGATCAAGAAGATGTGGTATATATATACCATGGAATACTACTCAGCCATAAAAAAAGACAAAATCGTCCCATTTGCAACAACATGGATGGGCCTGGAGGGTATTATGTTAAGTGAAATAAGCCAGAAAGAGAAAGACAAACACTGTATGATCTCACTCATATGTGGAATATAAACCAACACATGGACAGAGAAAACTGTTTTGTGGTTACCAGGGGCAATGGCGGTGGGGGGTGGGCACAAGGGGTGAAGGGAGACATATATATGGTGATGGACAAACAAAAATCTACAACCCAAAATTTCACAATGTTATAAACTATTAAAACATCAAAAAAAAGTCTGTAATAAAAAATAATCATGTTGTACACTTTAAATATATACAATTTTGTCAATTATACCTCAATAAAGCTGGAAAAAAATACAATTAGGCTCCACAGCACTTTGGGTTCCAGCCTCTCCTAGCCTCACAGGGACCTCACTCTGTTGATAGACCCCTCTTTCTTGTTACTTCTACTTCTCTCTCTTGAGTCCTTCCCATGATTATTTTAACATGCTTAAGCCTCTCTTCTCTGTTAAAAATAAAACTCTCCCTCAAACCGACATCTGCCTCCAACTTCCATATTCCTTTCTTTTATGGTCACATTTCTGAATAGAATTATCCCTCTTATATGCTGGAACTATTTTTAAATTACTAATGTCAAATAGTTCCTCATAATATTTTCGGCTTCTGTTTCTCCCTATTTAAGCAGGTAGTTGGCTCTTGGGTCATTTTCTCAAGAGGCTGATTGACCAGAGAGAAGGTAGAGTGTGTCTTTGAGTCTTACCTTTAATTACATTATGGAAAAAGATGTTTGGACTAGACAAAATAAATGGGAAAAAACAGAAGAACTACTCTACTTGCACTGTCATTCCCTCCTCCTGTTGAAAGATGCCCTTGAGTTGAGGGGAGGAGAGAAGAAACGTAGGTAATGAAGGCAAAACCTCACAGATGTGGCAGTTTCCCAGGAAGATTTGTAGATTTAGAGCACAGAGGTTGAATGCATCTCACTTTTTAGGCAGAGCTTTGAGGGAGGTCCCAGAAGGGCAATGTCTCCCTAGTGTATCTAGCCAATGAAACCATCAATGCTTATGTTCAAAGTGTGGCACAGAAACCAAGTGGGAACCTCAGGACTTAAGACCCCCTGTAAGCATGAACAAGGGATGTCTAAGAGGCATCTTGTATGTTTCAATGGGTGAGGGCCATCTCCCTCCACATTCCCAAATGCCAAGGCTTTTCAGAAACTTGACTGACTCTTGAAGATGGGATGAGTCTCCAAAAGAACCGAGATTAAGTTTGTGGCACCCTAATGGAATGTGGAATGAGAATTATGCCAAGGTAAGCAACAACATTCATTCTAGCTTAAATTCAACTGATATACCTAGGACATTTTCTTACCTGACCTCTCTGTTACAGGTGACTCAGTTGGCCACTATTTCCTTTAAACCTTCTCTTCCCCTGGAGTTCATGACCCTGAAAAATTCTGATATTTCTAACTACTTGGCAACTCCTTGATATCCTTTGTGTATTCTTTTTCTGCTTGTTCTTTAACTGATACTACCTATCCATTCATTATCAAATATTCATTCAACGTCCACCACAGTCCTGGCACTGTTCTAGGCACTGGGCATAGGAACACATACAAGGCAAATTTGGCCTCTTCCACTGTAGAGAACTGAAAAACTGAGTCTACACAAGGACCTGGGTGAGCAGGACTCAACTGGAACCCAGGTCAGCTTTGGATTGCACACTGTCAGCCTACTCCATACAATGTCATAAGCAATATTGATTCAACTGCCTGCTCTACAGCAATGATTTACACATCTCTAAATCAGGCTAGATATCTGTCTAGAATGCGTGGTACACTTATCCATCTGCCTTCTGGATCTCTCTTCTTGAATATCCTTTCACATGTCAAACTCAAGATGTCAAAAACTGGCCTGTTTTTCTTATTTTATGAATGTCATCGTATTACACAGGCTAAAAACTTGGGCTGTATTTTTTATTTTGTTCTCACCCTTACCACCCTCATCCTATCAGTTTCTAACTTCTGTTGCAAAAAACCCTATCTATCTCTTGAGCTTACCCACTGCTAGGTCTCACCCAGCTTACTGAAACAGTAATCCTAACTGGTCTCACTGCTTTTAGTTTTTTAGTCCCACCCAAACCACTCTTCATACCATAGTCCGAGTCATCTTTTCAAAAACAACTCTTATCAGGACACTCTCCTTCTTAACACTTCAGTGATTTCCTTAACACTCCAGGGGAAAAGATCACCCATTTATGTGGCCCATAAATCCCTGTCTGATCTTATACCTAAAAACCTTCCCATTCTCATCTCCTGCCACCCCATCTTTGCCCTCTTGTACCATTCCCGTACCACATGGCACAATTTGGTCATCTAATTCTTTTTTTCAGTTTTTCCGTCATGCCATGAAGTTTCTTGCAGACAGTTCTTTGCACACATTCCTCTTGTCCCAGGAACTTTACATTGCTGCCAAACTTCCTCCCCACTTTCATTTGGAAAACTCCTGATCATCCTTCAAGACTTGATTTGGACTTTATTTCTTCCTTCATTAAGGGTTGTGTCCCTCCAATATGCTTCCATAATACGTGTACTTTTCCTATAACATCACTTAATCATGTTGTATTGTAATTGACTATTTACTTATTTGTAATCCTCTATCTCCAACAGTAAGTTCTTTGGGAGCTAAGACTACTATTTTCACCATTGCCTGACACCTAGGGGCATGATACATATTTTTAAAATATATACACACGTTATATTTACTTACTGGCACTTAAAATTAAATAAATAAAAGCATTTATACTGTAGAATTTCTAAGTGGAACTAAAGTCACTAACATTTATAGTAGACTAAAAAGACTTTTGAGTTTTTCATTTGATGAAATGCTATTTGAGCTGCTGAGAAGTCCTGGGTAGTGACTTATTTATTAGGCACTATTAGGCAGATAGGAAACTGTCTCCTGTATTTCCCTCCCAGGCAGATTTACTCTAACGGAGTAAATTGAAGCTAATGGAGTGAAGTTGCAGGGCCCCTGGGTTGCACAGGCTCTTCCAAAGTCCCAGAGGGACCCTAGCAAGGTGATGACAATCACATGATCTTGTAAAATTGGAAAAAGTAAGACACTTTAACCACAATTGTCTCTTTTCATTCCAACTTCTCTTCTGTCATTATTTCTTCTTATATCTGGTAATGTTGGAGTAGCCGCAGGCATTTCTCAGTTCTCTGCAGTGGAAGAGGCCAAATTTGCCTTGTGTGTGTTCCTATGCCCAGTGCCTAGAACAGTGCCAGGACTGTGGTGGACGCTGAATGAATATTTGATAATGAATGGATAGGTAGTATCAGTTAAAGAACAATCTGGGCAAGATGAAAAGGAATGCTAGATACATTCAGTTTGGGTTGAGTGGGATATATTTTTTTAGTTTGCAGTTATTTCCATACAAGTTGTTGCTAGCCAATTAATCAAAATATTACGTTATTTTTCTGGATTATGTGATGTTCATTGTTTTTGTCAGCTTTCCAAAGTTTGTAATTTTTATAAATTTTTTCTTATCATTAACAAATAATCACTTTTCTATTTGTTTTGTATTTATAACTTTGTAGTATTTTTCTTAAAGAGTCCATTCCCCAACTATATAAACCTCAGGCCGCATGCAACCCAGATGTTTCCTTGATTATGCTGAGTATGAACAAAGCAAATGGCAAGCAGAAAGGAATGCACTATGGTTTCTTTCCAAACCTATTTCCTACTTGTCTTCTTGGCAAGGTCTAGTTAAGAAGCTAATTTGAATCACAGAGTCACACTGTTGTCAGGGACATAGGAGCCTGAAGTGAAGATACTTACTTCGTCTCCGGGTCCCAGTCTTCATTAAGACCATCCTCAACGTGGCTCCTCCTTAGTCCACTGGTTACACTCTCCAGATTGGTTCCTTCACCATGGTCTACCCCTGTGCAACCAACCAATGCAGGTTAAAATGATACAACAGTCCCGGAAAACAATGCAAATGTACAGTGCCATAGAAGTTATGCCGTCATTTTTTCCACTGATGTTTTGTATCTGCCTGCACTACACTAATACTAGAGATGGTCCCACCCAGCAAGGAGCTTCCAGTCTAATAAATGTACAAATAGGAAAATAGGAAACCATCACATAGTCTCAAGCACACACAATTACCCAGATGTCTGTCTTTACAATGGTCTTGCATTTTGTACTTACTCAACAAATACTAATTGAATCTACACTCTGGCACAGAATTTTATCTCTAAATGTGAGGTAAATGAATAAAGCACTCAACTATGATCTCTGCCAGAAAAGTGTCTGATTTACATTGGAACCAAGAGATGCTAGTGAAATGTCAGTTGACAATCATCAGGCAAATCTCAGCATTGCTAACTGAAAGCAGAGAAACAAATTTCAGCTTCCGCCAAAGAGGCTTAACGGTAGCAGTATTTAAGCAAGTCAACATGTGTAAAATGATCTAATGTTGAAAATATTCTCCTTCATAATCAAAGAAAATGAAAAACTTCTCAGAGGAAATTGAAAATTGTGAGCTTTCTGCCAGCTTCACTATGGCGTAAATCTCTTTCCAACTAAACAATTGGCTATTTCATGTTATCACATAGCAACACTACTGTCCTCAACAGTGAATGATTAATTAGCAAGGGATATGGAACAATGTCATCTGTTTGCAGGAAATCTCAAGAAAGTAAAGAAAATGAGCTTTATCCTCATTGCAATTAGTATGCACGATGTGCTCAACTTTCCTCTCCCTTTTGCCTGATTCTCCCCCTGACAGGGAAGAAGGTTTTATATGATGAAGGAAAGAAAATTAAGCCTCTACAGCAGAGGTACCATTTATTGAGGATCTATTTTTTGTGCGTACTATTGTGTTTAATTCTCACAAGAATCCTGCAAGATAAATATCATTACCTCCATTTTACAAAAGAGAATTCAGCCTCAGAGAAGTTAAGTAACATGCCCAAGGCAGCTAATAAGTGGTCAAATCAAAATTGAAGTTCAAGTCTTACTGCACAAAGCCATATTTCCTCTTACCATGCAAAAGTATTTAGTTTCTCATGTACAGGCTTGGGTTTTGTAGATTTTATAGGAGATCAGCCCAGGGGCTTAGGAATGCTGTGGGGCAGAGCCAGCCAACACAGTTAGGTAGTTGACTCTAATCTCCATGGGACATAAAGTACGCATACTGTGTAGATTTGCTTCCTGCTTCTGCCAAACAGCAGGGTCTAGAAGGGGTGATGCTGGAACTATTAGTTGGGTGCTCTGGAAAATATGGGAGAATTGGAAAGAAAGAGCCTTTTCCCTTCCACATCTCAGATATGCACCAAGAGAAGTAGTGGTTCTCCTAAAGTCATCACATAAATAAGCCTAAATACCATGCAAGAAATCTGACTGGACAAATAAAATCCATCCATATTCTTCATTGGATTAGAGGCATGCCCTTCCATGTTTCAATTCCTTGTTATCCTTTGGCTACAGGATAAATCCAAACTCCTGAGAATGGCAAGTTTATCGATGGTTACTCCTCACCCTCATCCATGCATCCTCTAAATGCAAGGAACATTTCAACGATTCTATACCTTCCTTGTATTTTCATATTCCTTGTGCCTTTGCTCACTATATTCCATCTGCCAGAAATGCCTTCTGCACCTGCTTCTCTGGTAAAACTCTTGATTCTCCAAGATGCAGCTCAGTTAACGTATTTCTGAAGAATCTCTTGAACTTTTTATGCAAAATTAATTTTTCCAGCCTCTGAATGCATACAATAATTTGTGTATGCCTTTATTAGGATATTAATCATATTATAGCATGATTATCTGTTTACATGTCTGAATCCTCTACTGAATTACATCTGTTTTTGATTCATCTTTCTATCTAGGTTCAATAAATAAATACATACAGTACTGTCTTGATTCACTAGGTTTTGTTCTTTCTATTTTATTTAAGTTGGAGTCCTATACCGTATTTGTCTTTTTTTCTTTTTTGGTGATATAAAATTAGAGTCTTTGATTTGGGGAAAATGTACAGTTCTATCTCAGGAGCCAAAAGAGAAGATAAAAGAACAGAAGTAGAAGGGGTGGTTATAGTAAATGGAGGCAAATCTGGCAACAATATTTGCAGGCTTTCTGCAGTGAGAATCATCTGTTTTTGAACAAGTGCTTTCTTTTGCCTCTCCTGTCAGAATGCAGTTAGATGTATCACATTTGCAATGTTACTAAGATAGAATGAATATAGATCATAACAAAAAGGAGATCACAACAGTTTCTAAACTATCCACTATTCTTCAGAGATACCTTGGCTCAACTGAGGTCAGAGGTGAAGAGAGGTTGACGTGTTGCTCACTGAACTGACTGCAGCACGGTACAGTTGAAAGAACATGAGGTTTGCATCTAGACAGTCCTGAGGTCACAAGCCAGCTTTGCCATTTATTCACAGTGTGTCCTTGGACAGGTTATGTCACTTCTCCATGCCTCACTTTGCTAACCCTCAGTGTGAGAGTAACAACAGCCCCAAAGAGCATGAAATATATCCATGTCTGGTTCATAATGAGTGTTCATTAATGTTATTTCCCTCCCTTTAAAAAAAGTCAGTGACATTTTTACACTAAGAATTAAGTATATCCAGCAATTATCTCAAAATTCTAATGAATGCAATTGGAGATTTTCTTAGTTTCTCCACTCCTCAGTGTGTGAAATACTATGCAATGCTGCTCTCTTGTTGTAACATAGGTGAGATGGAATTAATTATCTCTGATGGAAAAGTTAGCAAAGTACCGAGCCAGAATTCCTTTTAATGATCTCCCCTGATCCAGAGAAAGACAAGAAAGATCTAGTGCTTGGATTTTGGGCAGAAATGTTTTCAAAGAGAGAACTTTCAAGGAGAAATATTCCTCATGGGATAGTATGGATATGTTCAACCTATAAATCAAAACATTCTTATTTAACTACAGATCATAACATGCATTTTTCTTAAAACCAGCCTGATTGGAAGCTTTCAAACAATATTTGCATGGTTTTCTCTTTTTCCTCTCAAAATAAATAAGTAGATGATTAGAACTGAGGTGTCTGTGGTAAAATACCTCAAATTTAAGCGAATGATTTATCATGAACTTTTCATATTTCTACGTAATAAATGTTATTACATAGTTTCAGCAATGTCAGAATTTACTCTGGAAAATGCTATCGATGGTGTATTTTGAGTACCCTCTCTATGTGTATAGTATTTTATTAAGGTAACAGGAGCACAGTATGACATTACTTGGTTTCCTCTGCAATTTTGAAAGGTTAATCGAATTGTTGAGCAATATTTTAATTTATTCTAATTTGCCTCATTGGGATTCATCTTTCTAATAGTTTTGAATATCTTTGCATGCATTAAAGTCTATTAAAGTAAAGCCTTTTATTTTTTAGCCAAACACTCATTTGTGGCCACTTTCATCATTTTAAATTTGAACCCCATTTTAGCCAAATGTCAAGCACTTTAAAAATCTTTGCATTAAAGGTAATTTTTCTGATGGCTGAAGTCATCTTATCCACATTATATCCAGGAAGAGATAGTTCTCGGTTATTCAAAAGTCTCGTTTCTGTCTGTTAAACAGTGGGCAGATAAAGACCGTAGTGCTTTTATGAATGTGGAGATGTTGCCAAATAAATTCCTACGATTTCGTTTTCATAAGGGCAAGTCAGACTTCTCTTTGCATCATAAGAAGCAAATTTGCTGAACTGCAAGTGTGGAATCAGCAGACAATATGTTAAAGTAGGTTGTTGCTATAAGGGCAAATGGTGCTCTGCCCCCACTGTAATAACACATTTTCATTGGCACTTCTCATTCCCTACAGGCTTCATAATTTTTCTACCAGTTATAGAGATCATCTTCAGGAAAGACGACAACACTCTTAGGATGAGATGTTTTATGCAATTATGCCAGAGCTTAGTGAACAAAATGAACATCCTAGAGATGGAAGGAGAGAAAAGAAACTCTCGCTCATGAATTCTAAGTCAAATCCATGTCACCAGTCAGCAGGTGTCCTTTCTCTGTCTTTTAGAATTGCAGATATGTGGAAACTGCAACCAAAATATATTTTCAAATTGTCAAAATATAGTTATCAGAAGGTTAAATAATTCTTAGTCAAATATAAATATTATATGTGCAAAAGATATTATTTAACTCATCAATTCACGGGGGAACCAAAAAGATGTTATGACTAGTTCAAAGAACTTTTAAAATGCTAGGATATTTATAGAAGATTTAATAAAGAAATATTAGGATAAGATTGGTGATTTCCATTTTTTAAAAAAAAGCTCCCTTATGGTCCAACAGGTCTTTGTCTTTGGCATCATTTATTTCACTGAACAGAAATATCATCTTTACTGGACAAAAGTCTATGAGTTAAGCGACTTCATTAAATTTGGGACCCCTGGGCCAGCCCCGTGGCTTGGTGGTTAAGTGCGTGCGCTCCGCTGCTGGCAGCCCAGGGTTTGGATCCCAGGCACACACCGACACACCGCTTCTCCGGCCATGCTGAGGCCGCGTCCCACATATAGCAACTAGAAAGATGTGCAACTATGACATACAACTATCTACTGGGGCTTTGGGGAAAAAAAGGAGGAGGATTGGCAATGGATGTTAGCTCAGAGCTGGTCTTCCTCAGCAAAAAAAAAAAAAAAAGAGGAGGATTAGCATGGATGTTAGCTCAGGGCTGATCTTCCTCACACACACACACACAAAATTTGGGACCCCTAATCAATAATAAACAATGAGATGAACTAAGCACATTCTTCTAGATAGTCCTTGAATGGGCTTTGCCCCCATATGGTATTGAAAAGACATACTCCAACTTCGTGACTTTTTTCTAGGTTTTGGGTAATTCTTTTGACGAAAGTAATGAATTGTGCAGTAGATGCCTCCCAAAGTTTTCAAATACCACTAGTAAACTGATTTATATTTTACTGGAACATTTTGAGTACTGAATCCTCTTGTTTTCTTCCACATAAGGAATTGCAGAAATCCTGCTCAACATTATATTAGCATATATGAAAGTTGAGTCGCAAATAAGTAGTGGACATTAGAGCTACATTTAAAGACATTTTGTACTGTTTTCATGTTTTGAAGACACTACATCTATTTCACAATGCGTGCATTTTCATAGGCCTTTGGAGACTGCAAAGGACAGAGACACCGTGTCAATAGTAAGTGTCAAGCAGATGAAATGGCCTTGCTCTGATATACGTAGACCTACCAAGAATTACATTTTCTCAGGTTAGGGAATCATTTTGTAACGCACATGTCTATATTCTACAGCCTAAATATCAAGGTCTTACATATCCCTCCCATAATTGCTTCTCTGCTATTTCCTAGCACACATGCCCGGTTTGGGCTCAGATCAAGATGCCTCAGTGGCCTGCTGCGCAATTGCGTAGGCTCTGAAGCCGCATTCCTTGTGTTGAAGCCTGATTATTAAGAGGCTCTGGGCAAGTTACTCAACCTCTCCAAGCCTCTCTCCTCATTTCTGAAACGGGCTAATAAAATTGCCTTCCACAGAGGGTTCCCACGGTGATTGAATGCAGGACACGGCCTATGTCATGCTGAGCGCCCAGGAATCGTGAGCTCTTTTTGGTCAGCTCAGCCTCTTCATCATCTGTTCCACGTTTCCTGTCTTTTTTTTTCTTCACTTTGGCCTCTCCTCCTACCCGGAAATTTCTCTCAGTCTGAGCCATCCTTCAATGCTCTGTGGTCATCTCCAACTTCTCTAACTCTCAATGATCTCCTCTTCTAAACAGTTATCACATTTAATTGTGTACTATCTTACATGGATTGCTGCTGTTTCGTGTATTCTGTTATTTCTGCTACTAGACATAAACATTTTGAGGACGTTGTGACTTTAAGACGTGTGTACTAATGTGATAAGGTACTCTTCTACCTAGCAAAACAGGCTCAGGCCCAAAGGTTCCAGGCCTAAAAGAAATTAGGATGAGGGTAATAAACATCAGGTAGTGCCATTAAGTCAAACCTCTCCTTCAACCATACCCATTGTATGTGTGTCTATGTGTTTTGCTTGCTTATTTATCCGTCTACCCATCTGTGTGTGTGGGTCAGTTTGTTTATATGGGAATTCATGCTTAAGAGGCTGCTCTCTGCATTTTATTTTGCTCTTGACTTAGTATCCTGGAGAGCAATCAAAGAAGGCACAGATTTTTAAGAGCATGGCAAGACATCATGAAACAGGACATACACTGTATCCATCTTCAAGGAAATCTTTTGCACATCTATTGTGCACCAAACAACACTGGATACCACGGCTGTGTAAGACATCAGCCTTTCTTTCAAATTGCTCAGTCTTGTGAATACAACGGTAGTTTTAATAATTTGGATTTTTATAGATCCAAAATCATTTTAAAGATCTGTATAAATTTTAAGTACAAGACCAGAAAGATGTACACTTAATATCAAATATGGGTCATTTATTTGATTCCTCACTCATCTCTATTCCCTAGGTCTTTCTGTTCCTTGGGACACCCCTATGAGGAAAGAGATGAGCTCACATTAACTCACCTTGCAGCCACCTTCCGTAAAATTCACACCAGAAAATGCTTTGGCCCGAGCAACATTTGATCCACGTGCTGGGACCTCTTCCTCTAACAGGTTCCATTGCTGCTGTCACAGCTGAAGTTGTGTCTGCCCCACCATCATGGGTCTACTGTGTCATGCCTGCCCATGTATCTTTGCCATGATCCTCTGTGGAAGGTGGCACTGTGTGTATATTGGCCAGCCATCCTCATTTGCCTGGGACTGTCCAAGTTTTAGCACTGAAAGGCCCGTGTCTCAGGAAATCCTGCACTCCTGGACAACCCGGGGTGGTTGGTTACTGGGATATTTACACATTGGCTGAACCTTCACCCAGGGAATTCATTAGAGATTCTGCATGCACCCACTCCTATGCCAGGCTTTAGGTCCACTCTCTGCTTCTTTCCTTCACAGCATTTCACAGGAGCATGTGGGTCAATTCCTCCCACTGGAACGCTGTATTTCTCAACACCAGTTTCCTGGAGAAATGAGGTAGGTTCCTGCCAGGTGCGGTGCAATGCTTCTTCTATTCCTCCCCACCATGACAGTGTTAGGTTCTGGTATTCCTTCCTCCTTCCTCTTCCCCTCAGCAGCTTCAGCCCCTCTTTCCTTTTCCTCTTCCTCTCCCACCCATAGCTTCTGCCTTTCGAGAAGAATCAACCATTAGCTCTCCAAATGTCTGCATATTTAAGCATAGCTCCTTAGTGTCTTCTTATCACCTGTGAGCCAAGATTCTTACCTCAATGTCTTTTTTCTGACTATATAAGAAAAGCACTTCTGCCAAGGATGTTATACTTAAATATCTGAGGCTGGAATCAAGGCCGGTTTTTCCTTGGCCAGACAGAGTGTGTTCTTCATTTGGTTTTACCAAATGCTAAGTCTGAATATAAAAAACAAGGCCACTTTAAAAGTCATAAGAGTAAAAGGATAAAAGAGGTTGAAGAGCATCCCCAGCTGAAAAAGTTATTTCTCATTTGACTAATGCAAGAAAAAAAATAGTCATAAAGCTTTCCAAACATCTCTTTTTCAAAATAAGAGTCAAAATATATATTTGATTCCCCAAAACAGATTTCTAAAAGTTCTAAGCTACTGAACATATGATTTTGGTATGAACCCTACGGGATTCATAATTATAACTAGTATCATGACACAATAATATGCTTAAAAGCAATATTTGGATACTCTTCGAACATAATTGATAGCTCAGAATATGCATTTTAGTAGCAGGTGATAAGAATCATGTGTAAAAGTGTACATCTTGGCATAGATTGGAGGGGGTGTATAAAGAGATAAAATGGTTATTTTACAGGAGAAAGAAGATGCCCTTATCTTGTGCACCACAGCACCTCATAGTCTGTACGGGACATACAAATCTGTCACATAGCTCTGTAACTCGAATTCTTCGGGAGCTTCCCATTGCTCTTCTTATAAAGGCACAAGTCCTTGTGTGGCCTAGAGAGTTCCGCATGTCCTAACTCAGTGGTTCTTACTTGGGGGACATTTGGCTCCTCTTGCCCTGTTGGGGACATTTGGCAATATCTGGAAACCTTTTTAGTTGTCATAACTAAAGGGGGAGGAGTGCTACTGGCATCTAGTGAGGAGTTGCCAGAGATGCTGCTAACATCCCACACCGGACAGCTCCCCACAACAAAGAACCATCAGGCCCCAAATGTCAATAATGCTGAAGTGGAGAAACCCTGATCCTCGCCCGTCTCTACCTCTCTGGATTCCCCTCCAGTCCTTCTTTGCTGTGATCCTATGATACTGGTCTTCTTTCCATTTCTTAAATGGGCCTCTATCCTTCCCACATCTGGCACTTTGCCATACTGTTCCCACTGCCAGAAGATTCTCCCTAAGACCCTCTCTCTTTGCTTTTCCGTTCTTGAGCTCTCGGCTCCAAATAGAGCTTTTCAGAGCAACTCATTAGATCAGATAGTTATATGATCTCCTGGCATCCTGTACTTTTCCTCCATATCTTGTTCCACAGTTTATAATTATGTATATATTCAATTACTTGATTAACATCTGCATCCTTCATTACGCTTAAAGAAAGAAAAGGCCCAGTTTCCTTTCTAACCTTGAAATCCCTAATCCAGCATAATATCTTGTAAACAGAGAGGTCTCAATGAATATTTTTTGGATGAATGAATAAACATCCAAGTACATGCCCAGAAAAAGTAAAGAAATATCATATCAAGTAGAAAAGGATGTCCATTACTTTACTTACATTGCCACTAGCAATCTTGAAGAAGGTTGGCTCTCAGAGAATGATTGTGGCTTTGGAATTTGTTACATATTTTCAAGCTTTATTATGGGGGATGAAGAGACCTAAATTTCAAACTGACGAAACTTTCGTTTGAAAAGCCTGATAACAATGTGGCCTGGACAAATTCATCTCAAGTTCTCATTTAGTTGTCAGCAGTAAAGATTCTATGAAGCTAAAGTTATCCGTCTTACCTGTGTAACACTCTGGTTTTAAGCATCCATGTGCTGCCGGTAGTGAGACAGGAAAGGTTTAAAAACTTTTCAGTTGACAAGCCACAGTTTAAACGCAATCTCCAGTTTTTGCATATCAAACACCGTTGTTTTGCCTCTTTTCTTGCAGTTGTGGGAGAAAGAAATAACAGCTAATACTAATAGTGAACGTTTATTGAATGTTTGCTGTTATGTCAGACACTGTGCTAAATACTTTGCAAGAATCATTTCCTCTTTACACTGTCCTCATGAAATAGGTACTCAGCTCTCATTGACCCATTGACAGGTCATGAAATGGAGTCATTGTGAGGTTACGTATCTTGCTGAAGATCTCCTAGCTTTGTCAGTGGGGGAGCCAGGATATCTACTCAGGTCTATCTGGCTCCAAAGCCTCTCACCAAAAAGTTTCCAAGATGAAGAGTAGGAACATTCAGGGAGAAAATAAAGCATGGAAATAAAGGAAGCTGTCGTCTGCTTCCGAGGAAGATATTTTTTTCTACTGGATTTTGCCTAGGAGTTGTTTCTTGCCAGAAAGTATCAGGACTAGGGAGAGACATGCTCTAGAGAGAAACTTCTGATCACACTGAAGAGAGGTCATAGTCTAGGTGAAGCCAAGCATAGCTGGTGGCTCAGTATGAGGAGGAAAAGCTGATCACAGAGATTTGGGGTCTTGTAGCTGTTTGTGTAGAGCTGTTTCCTTCAGAACATTGGCTCCCTAGTCTGATTACTCACTAGAATCTTCTGGAAAGCCTTTTAGAATTTCAATGCACATTTCCCACTCTTAATATCCCAATCAGAATATTGAAAATGGTGTTTGAATTCTGTTTGTTTACTTGTTTTGTAATTATTTCTGCTGAGGTTACCAGTCTGCAGGCCAGGTTTTGCTTTGGAGAATTCTGATGACAGAGGAAGAGAAGCAGCCTAGCAAAGGCCAATGTGACACCTAAGGAAAAGGTGGAGTTGGACCTGGGAGTCTTACTAGGTATGTAGCCTGTGTGGGAATTTTTTGTCTGCTTGTCAGTTTTCCCAGGTTCTTACTTCTGGCCACAGTGTCTGCTCCATGTGGTCCTGGCAGAGCTTTTAACTATGGTGACAACTACACACACACACACACACACACACACACACACACACACTTCTGCCTCTCCAAACAGGGGAGCATATGAACTGGAGTGGGCGATTCATGGTAATCCATCCATTCCTCTTTCACAATAATCAAGCTGGAGATGAATACAATCAGTGCTGATTAGAATCCTTCCTGAGACTAATACTTATAGAGTACTTATAGAGAGAGTGTTATTTCCACTGGGATTGTGAAGCCATAAGAATGTGAGTTGCCATCTTTCCTGGTTGCACAGAGAATTCTAAGGTAGGAGAAGATGAATCAACATATGGAGGTGAAAAGAATTAAAAGATGGGGAGGAAGAGAAGGAGTACTGGTGGCATAGTTACCATGACCTCTATACCTCACAATCACACGAGCCAACACATCCTTGAGAATTCTGTGTCCTTGGGAAATGTGTGTATATCCATGAACATACTTGGTTCAGTAGTTTTTCTCTTGATAATCAGCAGATTAAATAGCTTGTGTGCAATTGACACTGGGGAAATGATCTTGAAGGGAACATAAATTAAACTGTCTGTGCCCACACTGAACTCTGCTGCTGAGCTTGGGTTGCCCATGGCTCTAAATGAGAGCTATGCTCAAGTTCCCAAGAGTGACTTAGAAGAATGGGCTGCTGGGAGGGTTGGGGTGGGGATGAGGCACTTGGTGGAAGAAGGAGTAAGGGATGAGACCAGAAACTGTGTGGTGGGGTGAGGACTTCCTGAAAGGTGGATGAGACTTATGATAGAAGCTAGAAAAGTTCAGAGTAGAGACACAAAGCTAAAGAACAGGACATCAACACCCTCATGGAGGATGTAAAGCATGGATACTTCCTTCTGGAATGTGGGAAAAGTCATATTTAAGTACACAGCTTCAGCACTGTCCCTTTTACAATGTAGTTGTTTTAGACAACCCAAAGTTTTCAGTCCATCCCAATGTCCCTCTCCAGCTTTGTGTGGTATCGGGGGCTTAGAAAACAAATGAAGGAGTTGATAAAGAACTCCTTCCAATCCTTGGAATTCAACCTCTCTCCCAACCCTTGGATTCTGGCAAAGCATGCTATAGAGTAGCCGTGCTAGGCAGGCCAATCTATGGCCAACAGCAAAGGTAGCTCTGGCACACAGGGAGCAGACAACCAGAGGGGGAGGACCAGAGGCTGGTGGAAAAGGATGCCTGAGGAATCCATGGATAAGCCCTGTCCTCTATTCTTCATCCACAATTAACCCTTGAAATGGGGGCGGGGGAGCAGGATGCAGGGGCGAGGAGCTGTGACAGGGATGCAAATATTTGTGTTGTATGTAGGTTAACCACAAATTATAAAGCCCTATCACTAAATACAGAAATGAGCAATTCCAGATGAATTTCACTGCTTTCATTGTCCATCCTTTACACTGAGAGTTGAGTTTCTATGGTTTCTGTGTGTTCTTGCTTATTCTGTGAATAACTCATTAGCTGTTAATTTAAAGAGGGTTTCCTTAAACAGAGAGGAACTAGTAAAACACCCAGAAAAAAAGTAACAAAATGGCAACAAGTACATACTTATCAAGAGCTACTTCAAATGTCAATGCACTAAATGCTCCAAACAAAAGGCATAAGGTGGCTGATTGGATAAAAAATGCAAGACCAATATATATGCTGCATGCAAGAGACACACTTCAGACCTAAAGACACTCACGAACTGAAAGTAAAGGGATGGAAAAAGATACTCCATGCAAATGGCAATGAAAAGAAAGCTGGGGTAACAATACTTATACCAGACAAAATAGACTTTAAAACAAAAACTGTAACAAGAGACAAAGAAGGGCACTATAAAATGATAAAGGGAACAATCCAACAAGAGGATATAACACTTGTAAATATCTATGCACCCAATATAGGAAAACCTAAATATAGAAGGAAATTATTAGCAGACATAAAATGAGAAATAGACAGCAACACAATAACAGTGAGGGACTTTAACACTCCACCTACAACAATGGATAGATCATCTAAACAGAAGATCAATAAGGAAACGTTGGCCTTAAACAACACATTAGACCAGATGGACTCAGTAGATATATACAAAACATTCCATACAAAAACCGCAGAATACACATTCTTTTCAAATGCACATGGAACATTCTCCAGGAATGAAATATATTAGACCACAAAACAAGTTGCAATAAATTTAAGAAGACTGAAATAACACCAAGCATCTTTTCTGACCACAACGGTCTGAAACTAGAAATCAACTACAGGAAGAAAACCAGAAAAGCCACAAATATGTGGAGATTAGACAAAATGCTACTGAACAACAATTGAGTCAATGAAGAAATCAAAGGAGAAACCAAAAATACCTGGAGACAAATGGAAATGAAACTATGACACGCCGGAATTTATGGGATACAGCAAAAGCGGTTCTAAGAGGGAAGTTTATAGTAATACAGGCCTACCTCAACAAACAAGAAAAATCTCAAATAAACAATCTAACAGTGCACCTAAAGGAACTGGAAAAAGCAGAACAAAGCCCAAAATCAGTAGAAGGAAGGAAATAATAAAAACCAGAGCAGAAATAAATGAAATAGAGACTAAAAAGAAAAAAGAAAAAAATCAACGAAACCAAGGGCTGGTTCTTCGAAAAGACAAACAAAATTGGCATATTTTTAGTTAGACTCACAAGAAAAAAAGAAAGAAGGCTCAAATAAATAAAATCAGAAATGAAAGAGGAGAAATTACAATGGGCACCTCAGAAATACAAAAGATAATAAGAGAATACTACAAAAAACTATATGCCAACAAATTGGATAATCTAGAAGAAATGGATAAGAATTAGAATTATACAACCTTCCAAAGCTGAATGAAGAAGAAATAGAGAATTTGAATAGACCAATCATCAGTAAGGAAATCAAAACAGTAATCAAAAATCCCCCCAAAAATAAAAGTCTAAGACGAGACTGCTTCCCTGGTGAATTCTACCAAACATTCAAAGAAGACTTAATATCTACTCTTCTCAAACTCTTCCAAAAAGTTGAAGAGGAAGGGAAGCTTCCTAACTCATTCTATGAAGCCAACATTATCCTGATACCAAAACTGGACAAAGACAACACAAAAAAAGAAAATTACAGGCCAATATCACTGATGAACATCAATGCAAAAATTCTCAACAAAATACTACCAAATTGAATACAATAATACATTAAAAAGATCATACACCATAACCAAGTAGGATTTATTCCAGGGATGCAAGGATGGTTCAACATCTGCAAATCAATCAACATGATACACCACATTAACAAAATGAAGAATAAAAATCACACAATCTTCTCAATAGATGCAGGGAAAGCATTTGACAAGACACAGCATCTATTTATGATAAAAACTCTGAATAAAATGGGTATAGCAGGAAAGTACCTCAACATAATAAAGGTCATATATGACAAACCCACAGCTAATATCATTCTCCATGGTGAAAAACTGAAAGCTATCCCTGTAAGAATAGGAACCAGACAAGGATGCCCACTTTCACCACTCCTATTTAACATAGTATTGGAAGTCCTAGCCAGAGCAATCAGGCAAGAAAAAGAAATAAAAGGGATCCAAATTGAAAGGAAGAAGTGAACGTGTCACTATTTGCAGATGACATGATTTTATATATAGAAAACCCTAAAGATTCCACCAAAAGACTTTTGGAAATAATAAATCAATATGGTAAAGTTGCAGGATACAAAATCAACTACAAACTTCAGTTGTGTTTCTATACACTAACAAGGAAGTAGCAGAAAGAGAATTTAAGAATACAATCCTATTTACAATTACAACAAAAAGAATAAAATACCTAGGAATAAACTTAACAAAAGAGGTAAAAGATCTATACACTGAAAACTATAAAACATTATTGAAAGAAATTGAAGAAGACCCAAAGAAATGGAAAGATAGTCCATGCTCTTGGATTGGAAGAATTAACATAAGTTAAAATGTCCATACTTCCTAAAGCAGTCTACAGATTCAATGCAATCCCTATCAAAGTTCCAATGACATTTCCCACAGAAATAGAACAAAGAATCCTAAAATTTATATGGAACAACAAAAGACCCCCAATAGCCAAAGGAATCCTGAGAAAAAAAACAAAGCTGGAGGTATCACATTCTCGGATTTCAAAATATACTACAAAGCTATAGTAACCAAAACAGCATGGTTCTGGCACAAAAAAAGACACACAGGTCAATGGAACAGAATCGAGAGTCCAGAAATAAATCCACACATCTGTGGACAGCTAATTTTTGACAAGGGAACCAAGAAAATACAATGGAGAAAGGAAAGTCTCTTCAATAAATAGTTTGGGAAAACCGGACAGCCACATGCAAAAGAATGAAAGTAGACCATTATCTTACGCCATACACAAAAATTAACTCAAAATGGATTAAAGGCTTGAATGTAAGACCTGAAACCATAAAACTTCTAGAAGAAAACATAGGCAGTATGCTCTTCGACATCAGTCTTAGCAGCATATTTTGAAGTACTGTGTCTGACCCGGCAAGGGAAGCAATAGAAAAAATAAACAAATGGAACTACATCAAACTAAAAAGTTTCTGCACAGCAAAGGAAACCATCAACAAAACGAGAAGACAATATAACAATTGGGAGAAGATATTTGCAAATCATATATCTGGTAAGGGGTTAATATCCAAAACATATAAAGAACTCATACATCTCAACAACAAAAAAACTAACAACCCAATTAAAAAATGGGCAAAAAATCTGAACAGACATTTCTCCAAAGATGATATACAGATGGCCAACAGGCACATGAAAAGATGTTCAACATCACTAATTATCAGGGAAACGCAAATCAAAACTACAATGAGATATCACCTAATGCCTGTCAGCATGGCTATAATTAACAAGACAGGAAATAATAAGTGTTGGAGAGGATGTGGAGGAAAGGCAACACTCATACACTGCTGGTGGGAGTGCAAACTGGTGCAGTCACTATGGAAAACAGTATGGAGATTCCTCAAAAAATTAAGGATAGAACTACCATATGATCCAGCTATCCCACTGCTGGGTATTTATCCAAAGAACATGAAAACGTGAGTGGTAAATATATACGCACCCCCATGTTCATTGCAGCGTTATTCACAACAGCCAAGACTTGGAAGCAACCTAAGTGCCCATCAAGGGACAAATGGATAAAGATGATGTGGTTTATACGCACAATTATATACTACTCAGTGATAAGAAACGATGAAATTCCGCCATTTGTGACAACATGGATGGACCTTGAGGGTATTATGCTGAGTGAAATAAGTCAGAGGGTGCAAGTCAAATACCGTATGATCTCACTCATAAGTAGAAGATAAAACCAACAACAAACACTCACATACAGACAGAGATTGGATTGGTGGTTACCAGAGGGGAAGGGGAGAGGGAGGAGGGCGAAAGGGTGATTAGGCATGTGTGTGTGGTGAAGGATTGGA
Source organism: Ceratotherium simum simum (assembly GCF_057802395.1). Taxonomy (NCBI): domain Eukaryota; kingdom Metazoa; phylum Chordata; class Mammalia; order Perissodactyla; family Rhinocerotidae; genus Ceratotherium; species Ceratotherium simum. Next base: position 47,276,233 of record NC_141922.1, on the reverse strand, counting down.
ATTAGTCTTTGGGTGGTGAACATGATATAATCTACACAGAAATCGAAATATAACAATGTACACCTGAAATTTGTATTACGTTATAAACCAACGTTACCTCAATGAAAAAAAAGAGGGTTTCCTTAAAGTTCTGAATATAACAATGTTTGACTCCCAATGAACTTTGAAAACTCACTAATAAAGTCACTTTCTGCTTGTCTGGGATTATCATAGATTGTATGAGCCCCCTCAGTGATGTTTCAAAGTTGCAAATTTGGTCTAAGAGCAGTGGACAAAGTGACATAAGGCTGTAATTTGACCTTGCCTCAGGCAACAGATTTTCTTCAATAGGTTTTCCTCTCCAACATTTTTGTGCTGAGTGAGAAAACACTTAATTAAATGCCATTTAATGAGGGAACCCAACAATTAGGACTTCACTGACAAAATAAATATGAACTAGTGTCTCACAAAAATCTTTACATGGGAAAAGTGAATGATGAATAGAAGCTCTATAATATAAATCATTGGTCCTCAGCTGGAACAATGCCATCATGCTCAGTGAACCTAAAAACAGTTTCTAGGTGACAGATTTGGCTGGGAAGTTCAGGAAAATCTGAAATGATATATTGGAGTAAAATAAGATCAATAAACAGCATTAGAATTAAAATCTGACACGAGTCCATTTGCAACCAAGTCCTCCTCACTGCACTCATCCCTCTCTCGTCGTGTCTTTTGCAGCGTGAGGCACTGTGTGGATCTCACTTAGGGAAGGAAGTGTAAAAACACGCTCCTGGTTTTCCAAAGTTTGAATCAGTAACGTATAGAGTTGCTAGTGTGTTCTGTAGCTAATAACACTGAAAATTTTGATTAACTTTAAGATGCAAAATAGGCCTCTATCAGAAGGTATTCACCTGGACGTAGTAACCCCTAAAAATTGTCCTGAAATTTTCAAAAGAAGTTCAATTCTCTAACCCATAGGAGGGCAGACAGCTTGCATTAACCTCAGAAAGGAAGCAATCTCTCTCTTTACTTCTTCGTTCATGCAATGTGTATTTACTGAGCATCTATTATATGCTCCTCCAAAAGCACTTTGGTAAACTCTGGGGATAAATCAATGAATAAGTCAGACGTGTCCCATGATATGAGGCTTATGGCTAACAATGAATACAGAAATCAGTAGCAATATCAAAAAGTAATAGTCATTGCTGCTCTAGTGGATTTGCTCAAAAAGGGCTGTGGGTTACTTTCTAGGAATTGTTTCTCCTCTGTAATTAAAAGACATAATCACTCGTTCATTTAACAACATTTATTTAGTGTCTGCTTAGCACCAGGCACTGTATTTTGTTCTGGAAATCAGGGGAGAGCAAAACAGATGTGGCCTCTGCCTTTTTGAAAGTGAAATCAAACAAACCCTAATCATTCCTGAATTGGCAGGGCCACTAAGTTATTAATGACTATATCACCTTTCTATTTCAATAAGAACTACAGTGAGTAGTTGCTGAGCATTATATTTTTCCAATAAGATATAAATATAAAAACAGTGACACAAACATGAAATGTAGTGGTCTTAATTTCCCACAGGCATACCACATCCACACACACACACTTTGGGCAGACGCCTTGTGGCTGTGCACTCAGAGTGAGATTATCTTGAAGGTTGATGTGGAAGGGAGAGAATCGTTTCCCCACTGTACAAGCAAGTGGGGAGCCTCAAAGCCAGCCTCTGAACCTCTCACGGGATGAGGCCAGAACTGGACTGGACAGGGCAACGGTGCAGGGCGCAGCCACCCGCGCGTCGGCCCATCTGTGCTGGTCTTGGCGCATCTTTCACAGTAGGGCTGAAATGTTCTAAATTTAGACCCAGACACCATGGAGTCGAGAGAAATTGTTTCTTTCCAAAGCGCAGTGGCCTGGTCAAGGTGGGTAAGGCAGGATTGTGACCTTCTTGTGCCTCCCCGTGCCTCTTGTCCTTCCGTTAGCTCCTGCTGAGCCAATGGGCCCTCCTCCAAGGCACCCGTGACCATCTTTCATGTTACGTTGACGTTTTCTGTTTAAGTGTCAGTCTCATCCACAAAACTGTAATATCTAAAATGTATATAATAGCTACCACCAGCCAGGCACTTTTGTAAGAAGTTTACATCCTTTAATCCTGACAAAAACTCTTTGAGAAAAGTACAATTTTATTCTGACTTTATAGATGTGGAAACTGAGGCACAGCAAGGTTAAATAGCTTGCCCAAATCACACAGCTAGAAAGTGACAGAGCTGGGATTCAAACCTAGACGTCAGCATGTCGCATCTGAGTAACACACGGAGGCGCACTGCACGCACCCACTAATGAAGCAGTCAGTCGAGTCACTCCAGCACCAGCCTCTGCAGATTTCCATGCGTGGCTGTGAATCACCACAGAGGACTTTTAAAAAGATCGGTTTCTGAGAGTGGTGTTTGGCATTTTATGTTTTCCTAAAATGTCTCAGAGGATTCTGATTTGGCCACATTGGGAACAACTGTACTAGACAGTGATGTGAAAATACTGGTGTTGACATCTGTCCTCTCTACCTTCCCTTTCCTATCCTTTTTATATTGATGACAACACTGCCTCCTCCAAAATACCTCTGCTAAGTCACACTCTCATAGAACCTTGATCTCAGTCAACCCAGATAATCTTTCCTAAAGTGTTAGAAGATAAGCAACAGACTTCTGGAAAGAACTCTGGTCTAGGAATCAAGACAACGTCTTCAATTACTAGCCTTATAATTTTAGGCTACTCATTGAATGTTTCCAAGTTTGTCTCTTCATTTGTAAAATAAGATGGGATAAGGCTTAACGATTTTTACCTGCACTGTCTAATATGATAGCCACTAGCCACTTGTGACTATTTACACTTAAATTAATTAAAAATTAAATAAAATTTTAAATTCACTTCCTCAGTTACATTTGCCCCATTTCAAGTACTCAGTAGCTACATGTGGCTAGTAGCTATCATATTGATCAGCACCGTGATAGAACCTTTTCATCACTGCAGAAGTTCTACCGGACAGCATTGGTCCTATGGTCAAGTGGGGTCAGCTATCCAAAGACCTTTTTTCTCTATTTTCACCATCCTCAAACGAAGGCATCCAAGATACATAGCCATCTTTATTTCTACCATTTAGCTTAATGTTTTTTGAGACTTCATCAGTCTTTTGGCTGAAAATGTAAACTTAGTTAATTCTAGGTGAATGAAATCCTTTCAAGTTTAAACACAGATATTTTGGAGTTTTTCCCTTGAACAGCTTCTCCTTGGGTGGCACATAAATTCTGGCTATTGTAACAATTTGGGTTTGCACCTAGGCCTCCACACCTTCTAAGCTGGGGCCCCTTATAGACTCCAAGAACTGATCTGTCCTGTGGTATCATTTAGATAGCTGTGGATGTGTACACATGTGCATTTAGGGTGGTGTGATGGGGTGAGAGGGGAAAGCAAGGGTATAGAGCTCTGGAGAGAGGACCCTGCTTTGTGCTTCTTGAATGATATTCCACGATATTCCGATTGTCTACAATGGGTCAGGAATATATATCTGGGTTCTGTGGTATTGAGTTCTCAATGTTATTAAAAAAATTCTCCCACTTATCTGTTTTAATTAATCAAAATGTCAATGAAAGCTGAATAATCAGTTTTATAAACCATCCATTGAAGGCATTTATCAGTAAGAAGCAAATTACTGGCTTTTTGCTTTTTGTAACCATTTATTCATAACGTTAGCCTTTGGTCAGACAGTGGTTTCTTTTAAGTCACAAATATTCAGCATTTTTGGATTCCTGAACATAACATTCTTTTCAGGGAGCTGCCTTCTTATGATTGGCACTATCGCCGTCTTGCTTCAGTTTATCACAATGTTGGTAACCAGAAATCGTTAAAGCTGTCATGTCAACGCCTCTTGGATTTCCAGAATTCTTCACTGGCATTCTTTTCTGGAAAGAGATGAATTGTTCTTTTGTTGTTGCATAATCTGATTGACATGACTAACATGAAGAGGCTCTACCGCATCAAGGAAATTAGGCGTTGTTTCTCTTGTCATAATTCATAAGCACAGCAGAATGGCCTTCCTGTCTGCTAATCAAGGAAAGGGTCGCACCAGGAGGTGGGCAGCCTAAGAGGGCAGTGGCTGCAGCTTAGTAAGCATGCATCATCACACTGTTTTCTCAGAAGGCCCATTCCCTGCATAGGGGAGCGGGGTGTATGCTATAACTCGAAAGCTGCCAGAGACACTTCAAAGATGACATTTTCTGTTTTTACCCTTCTTTCTCTCTTTCCACCATTGCCTGTTAAATAGCAAGGGATTATTCAAATGAATTATCATGTAAAATTCTGCATGATAAAAAGACAGATATGAGCCCTCATATTTTTCTCTCACCACTATCAGAAATAAGTAAGGCAGTTCCAGGAATTTGCTTTAGGAGTTATGTGTCACTAAGAAACAGAACTCTGAGACCATGGGCAAATCACGTATCTTCAAGCTACAGTGGTTTTACCAGCAAAAGTGTTTTGAAATAGTCATTTTGCAGGGTTCCTGTGAGTAATACATGATAAAAGTGGGAGTCAGGGTTGCATAAGATAAAGAGCTTGGATTCTGCATTCAGACAACACTGGATTTGAGCTAGCTAGCTCTACTCCTTATTAGCTGAATTATCTTAGGCAAACTGCATGAGTCTTGAGAGTTTAATGAGAAATGCCTACAAACCATGGAGCACAGTGTCTGGCACAAAATAGCTCCCAATACTTCATAGCTTTTTTTATTGTTATAGTTATTATAAAAAGTATATGAACATACCTAACACAACACTTGCTACTAAGGACATAAAAGCAGTGCTTTCTTCCTTTCCTATTTTTATTTATTTTCCTTTCTTCTTAATATATATCAAAGGTTCCACATTAGAAAATTGTGTCATAAGCAAATGTTCTAACTTAGTACTCTGAGCATCAGCTGGTACAGAAAGCAAAAATCAGATTTTTACTTACTCCTGGACAAGCACAATGTACTTTTTCCTCATTACAACCTTGGAAGAGTAGAAAGACATGCAAAATATGCATTTTAAGAAATATTCATTTGTTAGTTAATTCTTTCTCATTAAATTCTCCTGATGTCGTTCACATGTATTTCCTATTTTTTAATGGAAACAGTCCAGGCTTTTTAAAACTGAGGATTCTTTCCCCCTGGAAATGGATAATTTAAAGTAATCAGTGATTAGGGAAAGTATTAGCAAGACTTACCCAGAAGATATGAAAACATATGTCCACAAAAATCAAACCAATCAATAAAGAAAAACTTGTAAAATAATCTTCAAAACATTCTTCCTCAGGCCAGTCCCAGTGGCCTAGTGGTTAAGTTCGGCATGCTCTGCTTTGGCAGCCCAGGTTTGATTTCCAGATGCGGACCTACACCACTTGTCTGTCAGTGGCCATGCTGTGGTGGTGGCTCACATACGAAAAGAGGAAGGTTGGTGAAGAACGCTAGCTGAGGGTGAATCTTCCTCAGCAAAAAACCAAACAAACAAAAAAACCCCACAACATTCTTCTTCATAATGGCCCCCAAATGGAAAAAATCCAGGTGGCCATCAACAGCAAAATGCATAAATTAGTTGTAGCATATTCATAAAATGGAATATTACTCATCAATAGTGAGGGTGAATGAACAGGGAATGAACGACTGATACAACAACAAAGATGAACCCAAAAATAATTATGTTGAGTCAAAATTTAAAAAAAAAACAGAAATAAGAGAGTACAAAGTATATGATTCCATCTATATGAAGTTCTAGAACAGACAAAGGCATCCATGGTGTTAGAAATCGGGAAGTGATTGCCTCCGGGAAGAGAGAGGTGAATTGACTTGAAAGGTCCGTGAAGAACTTTCTGGGGCTCATGGAAATGCTTTATATCTTTGTTTTGGTGTAGTTTCATGAGTGTACATAATTGTAAAAAGTCATTAAACTGTACATGTAAGATGTAAATGCCTCAAAAAAGGACACACACACCCCCACAAGGTAACACAATGAAATATATGAGCTCTCTGAGGTATTTTAAATGATTGCTGAAAGAACTGATATTGTTAAGAATAAAACTACTGTGAAATCCAGGGCCTTCTGGACATTTAAGGGGGGAAAAAATATTGTCATCTGGGGAAACTGAGAACTAACTTTAGTTTACTAGGTGTCAACAAAGTTGCAAAAATCAATGAATGAATGAACTATCAATCTTTGACCCACATCCTCAATATTTTTTCTGTTCTCTTCCACGCTTTGGATCAGCATTCATTGAGTGAAAAAGAAATTTCCCAATTTTCCTTCTGTTGAAATTCTGTTTCTTCTGGTTTATTTTGTAATCGACTCCTGTTTGAAACATATACAACCTTTTACTAATAAATTAAAGAGAAGATCTGAATCTAAGTTTGAATTATAATTTGACTTTTTTGAGATGTTGGTTAAATAGACAGCTTTAATTCTTTCCTTCACTAATGAACTCTTGAATTTAGTTTGTCCCTTTCAGAGAAAGACATAGTTATGATATGGGAATGGATTCATTCTATTTTCAAATGTGTTGGCTTTGTCACTCTTGTTCTGTAGCTGCAAGTTTGCAAGGTTCTGTAGCTGTTATATGATCTATGAGCTAAAGAATACCACCACTTTAATTTGGGAGGAGTTATAGGGAATAGGGTCCAGGGTTTTCAGACCAATCATTCCTGATTCTGACTTTTAGCTCAATCTTAGACATCAGTGTATAATTTCTGACATATCAAAATGAATCCAATGTCAAAGACTAAATTTAAATGACTCTGGAAGTAAGTCAGCCATGTGTGCAAAATTGCACAAGCTCCACCAATTGTTGTATTTTTGAAAGAGCTATGGACTTTGAACCAGGACTTAGAAATCAAGTTTGAATTGCGCCACTTGCTGGCTGTGTGAATTTAGGCACATCCTGTAAATTCTCTGAGCCAAGTTCCCTGATCTCTCCTTTTTCCCAATAAGTTAGGGTTGTAGTTGAAAACTTGAGCTTTGGGTCAGGTAGTCTGATCATGGATAAATTATGAAAATTTATTAAATGATGGTAGTGACATAATACATGTAAAGCATTTAGCACAGTGCTCAATAAAAAAATGGTAGCTACCATTATTCTTCATGGCTATTCAATTATTATTCATAGCAATCGAAACCCTACACAATTATTTAATTAGTACTTTTGTTGTTATTGCCATGTGAGCCCGTGAAGTTTACCGGCAGCAGAAATGTATTGAATAAGAGAATCACTAACAGCAAGGATGGAAAGCAACAACTAAAGAGAACTTGTCAGGAGGATACTCAAGAGGCTGCTGTTCAGGATGCTGAGAAGGGGCAAAGCAGGATTCCCTGTTGCATGGATACGAAGTAAGTGCAGACAGGCGTTGCTCACCAGCTTGATGTGCTGCAATCAGGAGTCAGTGGCAGCCTCCTGGAGCTAGCCATCAGTGAGGAGTCTAGACCCTGGGGCACTCGGAGCTGTTGCTGCCACACGTAGCAAGCAATAAAGATATTTGGTGGAGATTTTACAACATAATGTTGTTCCCAATATTTTTGATCTTTTATTTTGCAAGATAGATTTCATGACATTTTACCTACCTAAATCAACAGAGAATTTATTTGCTCTACCATATATCACAGCCACCTCGGTTGGCTAATGATCTACCACCAGGACTTCCTACCCAGGGTGCAAGATTGGACCAGCTGCCATGTAAAGATTTCTTCTGATTCAAGATTCTGTGATTCTACAGACATCGAAAGACCCAAAATATTTCCAACAATATTTCTAATAGTTGGCATGAAAACTGTCACTAATGACCAAATTCCACAGTCACTATAATTTTTTTTAAGTCTAGAAAGGGAGAGGATATGGCTGACTCTAATTGTGGTTGCTTGAATGGAAGTCACACCTGAGTCAATGAACACGCTACATGGTTTGAAAAGTTGACTAGGCTGTATTAGAATTAGATGACTTTCTCTTGGACAATATGTTAGTGACAGGTAAATCAAAGTCAGATTGCCGAGTAAGGACCAAGACTACATTTAAGAGGCTTTCAACAATCAACATTAGTCAATGTTGATTATACTACTTCACTGATTTTAAGACTTTTTTTTAAAAATTTATCCACAGTGAAGTCAGGGTACATCTTAAAATCAATGGCATCTTAAAATTGCCATCAGTCAGGGGATAGACATGATATAATCATGTGAAACCTTTTGGTGAGATAAAATTCCAGCATAAATATATATTAAATTTTATGAAATACAAGTCAGTGCTCAGGGGTATAATACGGCAGTAATGTGAAACTATGCAGAATGTTCCATTATTTCTGCTTTTTCCTGGATTAGATTGGTTTTACACGCAGTGAAAGAGGTCAGAAAAAAATTGGTGTAGACAAAATACAGCGTTTAAGGCTGTGGATTTTTGAGGCAGACACACTGGGCTCTGCATGTCTGGCATGCTCGTTTACTGCTTTGCACATCAGTTCCCTTTTTTTAAAAAATGGAGGTGCTAAAAATATCATCTTCCTCATAATCATGCTGTAAAAATTAAATGAGATTATGCATTTGAGAGTTTAGCATACTACCTGACACATAGTAAGTATCAACAAATATAAGTTCTTATTATTTTTCCTAACGCCTTTGTGCAGAAGCCACATCTAGGAAATAAGTGTCAAGGACTGCCCTCTGCTGCCTAGATCGTTGACATTTATTGAGTCTGAAAACAAGAATGGAAAGGAGAAGGTAGAATTCAGGCAAAGACTTGATTTAGTTTGTAGCCTAGCAACCTGTGACATAATGTTAATAGCTGATTATTTCTCAGTAAGTGATTTGATTCTAGGAAAGGAATTCTTTCATTAACTCACTGTTAAATCACAATTTTTAGTCAACATTGAAATTTAAATTCTTCCTGTTAATCAAAACACCTGAAACTTTGGATGAGAACCAGATACTTCAATTTCTGTAATATGCTGGTGTCATACTTTTCTTCATATATCCTAACTTGAGGTCAGGATAGCTAAATATTGCTAAGGCAACCAATGATTTACTGAGTGTTTATAAAGTCCTTATACAATTTTAAATTCAAATAACTTTGCACATGATAGTAATAAACTGTGAACATCATATGCAAGCATAAGATTAATATGCTAATGTTTTAAATGGTAATTTTAATGTTCCATTTTATTCACAAATCATACACAATGTCTGGAAATACTTTTTTGAAAGAGCAGCAGTTGGTGAATATTTGCTAATAATGTTGCAGGATTTCTTTGTTTATGAACCATGAAAATAGAACCTTTCCAACAGTAACTTCCTCAAGCACCAGTGCGCTTCCTTATAAGGTGCTTAAAATATGTGACATTCAAAAGAATGATGGCTTCCTAAGACAAGCGAATTTGTAGAGGGCTGAATAGCTTATCCATTTAGTTTTGCCTAAGCTTACTCATTTGGATAATTTCTGTTTGAAGGAGCTATCTATCTTAACCCTACTAAAGGTCTTAAAAATGCTTAAAATCAATAACTCAAATTTAACTCAGGATATAACAACGTCAACTGGAGAGTATTTTAGCAAGTTAGAAAATCGGAATTCCAGGTGCTTTATTGAAGATGTCACAGTGGGCAGCCTTTGTTCGTCATTCGTCTCCAGAAGGAAGCCCTTCCCTAGGAAGCTCTTCTCAAGAGCATAGTCGGGAAGCAGCCACACTCTAACACCAGACTACATATTACCATGGAGACTTTGGTCAGATTTACACAAAGATACTATTTAAGGAATGAGAACTTTGTTAAATTTTGCTATTGCTGTTGTTACCCATCAGGAAGCAAGATCAAGAAAACACTCAAGGCTACATAGTTGAACCCACAGTCTTAAAAACAACAATAAACAATACTTTCATATGGCATTCCCAAGTTCTTTCATCCGGGGTACTTAGGTGCTTCCCCAGCTTCGTGTGCACATATTCAGTCCCTACAACTGGAAAGAACACTTCGATTTTCGTGCTTGAACATAGCAAAGCAGTTTCTTAGTTCAATCTTGGAGGTTTATTTTTTTCCTTCTAATTAAAGGTTCACTAATGGGTATACTGTTATTTTTGTTGCTGAAAATTATCATTTGTTAAGCTATTACTAGAGACAGACGCTGATTTCAGTGCTTAACGCACACATTCGCTCACATAATCTCCATGATAGCCCTACCAGGTAGTTACAATTTCCCGTACCAGTGGAAGAAGTGAAGGGTGATTCAGCAGCTTGTTCAAGGCTGTCGTGAGATTATAACTGGCAGAAATGAGATTCAAACCCAAGTCTGAGATGGTCCTGTGGACCACAAGAAGAAATCCGGATTTTTTTTATATATATACCAAGAGCATTAGGCAAGTCACAGAAGGGCTCTTGGCAAGGGAGAGAGGACATATCCTCAATATATCCAAACACCCTAATCTGCAAGAGTGACAGATTCTCTGTGCTCGAATAACTGTGGTGCTAGTTGGCATAACGTCCCATGACTCTTGTCTTTCCAAGTCCCAAAGTCACTCACTGACCCTAGCAGGATACTAGCAAGTGATGAACTCCTTGCTTTCCCAGAAGAACATCTTGACGCGATTGCGCCCTGCCTCCCTTTCCGGCGCGGTCTGCCGCCATCCCCGCCTCCCCAGCTCTGCTGTGCAGCTGCCGGAGTTGCTTCCTGCTCCTCAGCCTGGCCGGGCCCTGTCACACGTCAGGGTCCTGCGCAGGCCCCCGGGCGCCGACCCCTTCGTGTGACTGCCGCCGCCTCCTCCTGCAGGGCTGCGTTCCCCTCTCCCAGCATTCCGCCTTGTCTCCCAAGATCAGCTAAGTTCCCCAAAGCAGAGCCTGGGCCGAGGGCTTGATGCACTTAGACTATTCGGGAAGCAATTCCAGGAAGTAGTGGCGAGGGAGCAGGGAGAGGGATGAAGCCAGTCATGGTTACTTCTGTGGACAACGGGGCCTCTTCCCGCTGGGGACTCCCCGAGGAGCCGCGCAGAAATCGTTCCAGAAACGTCGCTCTGAAGAATGGGAGGCTGGGGCGTTAATCCAGCAGCCAGGCCCCCTTTCGATTGAGCGCTGCCCCCGGGGACCCGAGCTCGCTACGCTTCCCGGCGAGCCAGCGCCGCGCTGGGCCCCGAGCCCCGGCGGCATGCGGCGCTGAGCGCCCGCTGCGGGAGCGGGCTGTTCCCCCGGACTCCCGGCCCCGCGCGTCGCCGCTCCTTTCGTATGTCTTCGCGTGTCTGCCCCTCGCCAGACTGGGAGCTCCTCAAGGGTGAGAGGCGGACTCCTGTTCCCCAGCGTTTTCTAAGCCCCTGAGCGTGTTTTCTGGCATATAATCAGCGCACAACCATGTAATTGCTTTAGGCTTCCCAACCGATCTTTCAATTCATGCTAATTGTGAGGAGAAGAAGCCTCGGCACCTTCTCAAGGGGTTTTTCTCTTTCCAAAACGGAAGTCTCTGAGCAAGTCCCTCTCCTCTGTGCCAGCAGGCGTCAGGTCTGAGAGCCTCGGCCTTCTCCGCCTTGAAGGTAGGGGTAACCAGCATACCGGGCATTCTCTGAGAGTGACACCCCTTTTCTCCTGGGATTGTCTTTACTAGCAAAGGTTTGTTCTCTCCCCACTTAGCAAGAATCTCTTCTTCGCAGGAATCGGAATTGTCATTCTAAAAGGGGAATTCCTGATCCTCCCACAGCTTACTCTTGGACCCATCATATAAAATTAAGAAGAACCAAACAATAACCATGGTTTGTGTGTGGTTGTGTTTCAAATTTCAGGCACGATAATTAGGTTTGAGAGACTGGCTGTGTTCATCAGATCTCACTGGGCATTGGGCTCTTTCAGCACTGGGATGACATGCCATCCCCCTTCTCCCCCTCCTCCTCCTCTTCATCATCAAATATAATGGCTATCATTTTTGAGCACCTACAATGTACAGGGCACTATACTGGAACTTTATTCAGTTAATCCTTACAACAACTTTATGAAGTGGGCAGTATTCCTTTCTTAAAATGAGGAGATAGAGACTGGGAGAGTGAAAGAACCAGGCCGAGGTCGCTCAGCTAGAAGGTGAAAGGGCCGGGGCTGTGCCGCCTTTCCTCCGTGAACCCCCCGGCAGCTCGCACGATGCCTGGCATGTCGCAGGTGGCCCTCCAGTAGAAACGGGGTGGCAGGCCTTCACCACGTGCTGCGAGACACTGAAACTCAAAACAAAGTGCTTACGCTCAGCCTCTGCCAATAATGCCCTCTTTACCTGTGCCTAGAGTCTAGGCTGGACCTAGTTAACCAGATAGACAGCTCAAGATCTACCTAATTGTCACCATGGGCATAGGACGTATGACATTTGTGAGATAAGAGAGGCCGGGAAGTACAGGAGGAGAGAAGAGATGCACAGAAAGAAATAATTAAAGCTGGACACACTTTCCCCTCTGTTCTCTCATGAGTCTCCAGAAAGGTCAACACACCTCACAGCATATAGAGAATACAGATCATTCGCCCCCAATGTTGCCAGGACCTTAATTCCCCAAAGACGGGGCCCAAGATTAAGAAAAATGTATAAAGAACAGGGAAAAAAGATTATGGAAGGCAAAAAGAAATAGAGTCAGAAAAAGACAGGTTAGCTTGGCTCCTTCCTTGGGAAGAAGGTTAAAAAGTACAGTATGAGGCAGTGGAACATTTACTAATGCCCACTGTTGTTTTTAATTGGATTTTTGGAAACAAGCTTTAATTTCATAGAAGTTTCTGCCTGCTCTTGAGGGTTTTGAATCTTTTCTCTTGGTCAGTTCTTTTATGTAATTTGCTTTTCAGAAGATGTAGTTCTATGAAATAACCACCTTCACAGTAGATTTACTTCTTTTTTTTCTTTAAGAAATTGCCTTTGATCTTGATTGCATAGTTAGGTGAGGTGCTGAAAGAAGTTAAAAAGCTCACACAAATTGGAAATGAGAAAAATCAGTAGTTGTAATCATTTTCTTCATCTTCAGAAAGACCCCAGAGAGCAACTAGTTTAAACTTAACTGGAGGCTATTATCATGAGCACTCTAGAAGGAGAATGAGTTTTTACCCAATTCTATCATTTTTCTGACAGGTGCACTTTTTCTCAAAGTCCTCTACAAAATGAAGTGGGTATTTTCAACATAATTCTCAGTTCTATCAGAGTAGATAATAAAATAAATACTTGTTGAATGAATGGACCAATTATTAATAATAATAGGTGGAAGACAAGAAAATAAAAAGGAGATAATTGAAAAATCATTATGTTTGATATTTCATCATCCATTAATTTTTGCAGCAAAGTTGTATGAATCACCTACTGTGTGTAAGACACTGGCAGTGCTGAGACCAGAATGACAACTAACACTAATATAGGTGTCAGGCATGTTCGAAGCACTTTACATATATTAATTCACTTAATCCTCACAATGCAGTGAGATAAGTACTCTTATTATCCCATTTTACAGATGAGGCCACTGAAGCAGAGAAGTTAGGTAACTTGCACTAGGCCCACACAGCACTGGGATTTGAACCCAGCCACTCTGGCTGCCAGTGTCTGGCGCTTCCTCCAACGAAGCATAACAGATTAGTCATGAAAATGGAAAAGATGTCATCTCTACTCTTGAGAAAATTATATTTTATTGAAAGAGACAGAACTAAATGCATAATTACAGTACAGCATAGTAAGAACTGTGAGCGTGGTGAGCAGAGGATCTTACAAGAGCGGTGAGGAGGGCATCAGACCCTGTCCAGAGAAAGGGGTGAATGGTGATCCAGAGTTAAGTAGGCAAATAGGGGAGAAGGGCTGGTATTTCAAGTGCAGAAGAAGCATTTGCAGACACAGTGAAGTAATAAGCCTGGAAGGTTCAGGTAAGAAAAACAATTCAGAAAAGCTGCAATGAAGAGGCTGACAGCGCTGAGATGGGGCTGGAGAATTAAGCAGGTTCCAGATCATGAAGAACTTTGTAACCCATGCTGAGGAGTTTAGGTGTTCTGCAGACTGCCGCTACCAGCCTTTGAAGGATTTTATACAAGGATGTGATTCAATCAGATTTTCATGGAGACTCTGTAAGATTCATTTAGAAAAGATCCCTCAGTAATGTAGAGAACAGGTCGGAAGGGCTGGGTGGGGAGATATAGGAAGATGTTGGGAGGTTTTTGCAATAATTATAGGGAAAATGGTGAGGACATTCGGTATTACAAGTCCTACTTTTCAGTTGGGCTGTGGGAAGTGACTTTCCTTGGTAGAAGCCTGTGTTTCCCGTGTATTTCTTCAATTACTTTTGATGAGAATTTTCTTTTCATTTTCTAAATAATGAAATTTATTTCACATGAATTTTTTTCTATAAATGGGTCAGTGGTCATATGTGGATGATGATATGAATATCCACGTACCTAGGCTTGATGTACCAAACACAACCCTGTCTTTCAAAGAAGTGGAAGCATCCTTGGAGTTCTAAAAATTGAAATGGGAATCTAAAAGGGGATCTAAAGAGATAAGGTATTATAATATTCAGAATCAATGACCAAATTCTCAACTTTTAAGAATTGAATAGGAAAAAAAACCTTGTTTAGGGATAGTGGATTGCATCAACCCACCTTCAGTTCAGTTTATCCATCTTTTCCTTTTTATTTGCTCTGGCTTTATAGTGAGATTCTATCACTTTATACTTATATCTTGAGGACAGAAAGCAGCCCCTCTCTTGGCTAAATTTAGTTCATCCTAGGGAAATACTATGCATGTTGTTCTTCATGCTGTGCTGCTCTCTGAGAGGAGGGAGAACTGTTATGACTATTACATTCAGAGCAGAATTTCTTAAACTTTTCAAAATAGTAGTTTGAAAATGTGGAAAAGGTTAATGTGAAAGAAAAAGAGTTGTGCTCTGACAGTAAATGTAATTTGTTAGGTGGTTTCTTAATTAGTAATAATCTATTTTTATATCACAAAATGCCTATGTGCTAAAAGAGATATAATATCTTCCTAAATGTCCAGCCTATTAGCCAAGGATACCTGGGGAGAATCTGGCATTGAAGCTCAGGGTTCTTTCTATTTTATATTATTCTACCTACAACTTAGCTAATTAAGTCCTTATTGTTATGCAATTATAGTAATTTGTTTTTCATAGTTATTCTGGGACAGTAATGTCTAATTAGTTCAATAAAGGCCATTCATCTAAAGATACTGGTACTCTGAAATCATTCATGGCCCCAGACTTTCATGTATTTCACAGATATAGATAGATAAATGACAGAGATAGATAGACAGATAGATAGGTAGATAGGTAGGTAGGTAGATAGATAGATAGATAGAGTAGGTATATAAATAGATGCTTTGAGTAGATTAGTTAATGAAAAATAAATGATCTAGGGTAAGTATGTTATATACTTTTTCTATATTGAGCCCTTTGTTATCTGCCCTGATTTAATAATATTTCTAGTGTCATTAAGAGGTCCATTTTAAATGACCACTAGCTTTGATTTTTTTTAATTAAAGTGTTTTGTAGTGTAGATTTCAGCCTTGCCAGTCAAGTAGTATCAATTCAAGAGTTCTACTGAGGAGAAATACATGTTAGTTACAAATCTATGCTGGAAGTGCCTCCACTTCAGTTGTACTAGGTTTTCTCATCACAGGAAGCCAAATAATTTTTCTATTAACTTGTCTTTAATATTTTTGAATACTTTCATAATTTTCTTGGAAGAAGTTTATTCAAATGACTTCGTTTTTCCTTTTTTTTTTTAATTGAGGAAGATACGCCCTGAGCTAACATCTGTGCCAGTCTTCCTCTGTTTTGTATGTGGATCGCCGCCATGGCATGACCACTGACAAGTGGTATAGGTCCGTGCCTGGGAACCGCACCTGGGCTGCCAAAGCACAGTGTGCCAAACTTAACCACTAGGCCATGGGCCACCCCCATGACTTGGCATTTTTGAGTGATCCCCTTCGCTATGTGTTCTTCTAACTTTATTGTCATTCATTTTGTATTCCAAAATTTTAGGTAGTTTATATTTCCACAGAGCTGGGTATAAACATGAATCAAGGTCATTTCTTATGAAACCTGAGTCCAGTGGCCAGGCCACTGATTAAGAAATCAGGTCAAAGGAGATGGAGATTCTGATCAGTAGGATTTCAATGACAATTAAACCATCATGGAGAGCATGAGAAATGCTCAGAAACATTCAGATGGGCCACTGAATGTTGTAAGCTAAGCTCATATTCCCAAATGAGAGAAGCAGGTTGTCACTGTAATTTAATTAAATACGTTAAATTGAGTCATAATCAGAGGGTTTCATAAGATTTTCTCCTTGAAATCCTAAAAGAAATGCTGCTAGAACCCATATCAGTGACTTCTTTGTGTAGAAGAGCAATAGGGTCTGCAGCTAGTCAGACATGATGCTCACCTTTTCCCAAATATGCTGTTCCAGTGGCTGACAAATGCAGTGAGGTTGCACATAAGGAGCTCTCACCTTGAGTGCTTGTGAGCATGAGTTTCAGCCAGTACTGACCATAGCTTGTAAGTAGACTAGGCTAGGACTGGCCCAAACTGAGGTTCTACTGGGTCCAGACTCGAGTAGATTTTGGTGGGGGAGCAAACTGAGCCATCAATTAGCAAGTCCATCCCATCCAAATAATGACAGAGCCCATTGCTTCCTAAGATGTTGAGAGATCCCGGTGGGCAGCCTGCTGAGTCTCTGTGTTAGGGATGTGGCACCTGATGAAGCCACACCTCAAAATACTTTCTCTCTGACAGTTCAGCATGGCCTTTTCCCAGAATAATCTGAGATATGCTAAGGGAGCCACTGACCTCCTTTTGGAATCCACAAAGGGCCAGTTCACTTTTTTTCTTTTGGATCAGTTTCAGAGCAGTAAGCATTCAGTATAAACAGAAGTGTGGAAGGAAATAAAGGCTAACCCTAATTCTTCACGACTAAAAATTCACTCACTGATTTTTACTTCTGCTTATTTTCAAAATACCCAGTCCAATTTTCAAGTTTTGGAGACAAACGCCAACTTGATATCATTTTTTAATTTTAGTATAGCCTAGTTTTTAAATCTTAATTAGGTTACCACACCCCTATTCTGTGCTACATAAAACCTGCTTCATATATTCAACAATACCCTAAACATAGTAACAATACTTTATATTTGTAAAATATCTGATTCTTTTCAAAGCATCTTTACACACATTGTTTCAAATGACCCTTACTCCTCACCTCTCAAAAATAAAATTATAACCAGATTGGGAGCCAGCCGGGGGCATAGTGGTTAAGTTTGCGTGCTCCACTTTCATGCTGGGGGTTCACAGGTTCAGATCCCAGTCACGAACCTACACACTGCTCATCAAGCCATGCTGTGGCGGCATCCCACATACAAAAAATAGAGGAAGATTGGCACAGACGTTAGCTCAGGGACACTCTTCCTCACAAATAAAAACAAAAACCCAGATAGCTCAGGCATTAATGTTTCCATTTTACAGTTGAGGATACAGATGTATAGAGAGGTTACATGATGAATCACAGGGCTATAAATGACAGAGCCAGCCCAGATTTTAGTCATGATTCCTAGTTCAATACTCTTCTCACTAACTCAATCAATCTTCCTGTCAACATTTTCATCTTTAATATATTCTTAAATATGAATTGTAGACATTTGTAGGAGCAATATCTTTTTTCTGTTAAAAGATAGTCAAGTTTTAGGATTTTTTTTTTTTTTTAATTTTGTGAGTGTCTGAAATCTGTAACTTCTTGAGACATTTATCTGGAAATTCTGAACACATGTTTAAATTTTCTTCTTATTTTCTGTTGAAATTTTCTAACTTTGCCGTAAGATGCCAGTACTTCTACTGATAAAATGCCCTTGTTGATTCACAGGTTGCTAAGAGAGTAGATCTTAAAAGTTCTCAGCACAAGAAAAAAAATTGTAACTATATGTAGTGATGGATGGTAACTAGAATTATTGTGGTAATCATTTAGCGATATATACATATATCAACTCATGATGTTGTAATCTGAAACTAATATAATGTCAATTATATCTCATTAAAAAACAATAAAAGTGGAGCCACTTGAGAGAAGAAATTTTTTTTTTTATCTCAGCGTGCTGTACTGCTTCACCAGTAGCTGCTGAGACTGTCAATCTTTGTTCAGAAAGTTATGCTGGTTCTTTAGTACCTAATGATTATCACGCAGTTTTTACCTATTACATTTCTAAACTAAGCTTCTTTTCTTAATTTCTCTGGTTGGCATGTCCAAGTCTCAATTTCTTCCTCTTTAATATTCTAAGGTATATTTTCTTTCTTTTAAGTATACAAGCTGCTCCTGTATTTGAACAACTGCTGACTTTATACTTGCTTTCTCCTTTTTAATATTTGATAATATACATTTCTAATAGAGTTAACCCTCAAGTGACCATAGGTTGCAAGTATGTTATCTATTCTGCTTTAGTTATTACTTATTGATAAAGGCAGGATTTTTAGTAGCTTGGCATGAGCTAGAAGAGCATGCCTTTTAAGCCAAAATAATAGTTTCTTACACATAAAAGTATGAACTAAGAAGTTTAGAAAAAAAGTTTGTTTTGTTTTAGGCCAAGATTTTTTACCAGTTTAAGTAGTAATGCAATCTCTTCCCAGTGGAAAGGGAGATCAGGAATCTAGTAAAAAGAAGTACAAATATACCACTTGGATTTTATTATGTTAATGTCATATTTAAAGGATGACTACCTGAAAATGTTACATACCTTTATTCAAATATAGGAATAAAACTTCATAAGAGGAAAATGTTAATTGTAGTGTTTTTGGATTGGCAATGACTTTTGATAACTTTCACCTCTGATCTCTCCAATAAATGAATCACTTTTCTCAGGTATAATTTTATAATATCTACTGCCTGTTTACCATTCCAATAATTGTTTTTTAATGTTTTCTTAAAGTTTTAATTTTTCTCTTTATGTTACTTTTAAACAGCTTACATTCGAAGCATACTTTTTAATTTTAGAATTAGAATACTCTTAGCATGTTATGTTATTTTATACCTGGTGAAACTCTTAAGAAGTAATTTTTAAGCCTTAGTATTTTATATACTCTTTTGGGATGGGGTTTTATATGAACTGTAATTGTATGCTTATCCTTTAATTATTTGCTTATGAGCTATGAATATCAGTGTGTATTCTCCATATCCAAGGGCCTGCCTATGTAGGAATGGCTGTTTCAACTCAACGCTGCCTGTTTATTTTAAGCAAATCTTAACGAAAGCACAAAGAATTAGGAAATAAACATCATGATAAAGCAATCACACAATGAAAGTCATGTTGGGTTATTCAAGCCATTTTTTCTTTTTCCTTGGATTTAGAAGACCAGAGGAAGAAGGTTGATGATTCTTCATGTGACTGAACTGTCTTCTGATGATTAGGTTTCTTTGATTCAGTTTCTGTTCTTGTCTTATGAGAAAAAGGCATTCTTGAGTATTATGAACCCCATAAACTGACATTGTCTTATCTACTTGTATTTATTAGTTTTTAATATGTAAGAGCTCTGCTGAGGTTTATTATTATATAATTGCTTTTGTCGTCTATTTATCACCAAATACCTTTTCATTCACAGACAACTTAGAGAAAAATAGTGGGGAAGTCACATTTTATGATGCTTTTGTGCTTCTCCAATCTCTGCTGGTAATAGAGTCCTTTCCCATTCAAATTGACAAAAAGCACTGGCTCAAGCAAAGCTTTAATTATCAACTTGTTACTTCATACTTTCCCTGAGGAAGACGGACCACTGTTCTGGCTTAAACAGCATCATCTCCTAGGTTCTGCAAACTATATAAGGATTCTGCTTTTATTGTAAAATACTAAGTTAAACTCACTGGGTGATATATATCGCTTTGAGAAACCTAAGAGGTAACTATTTCAATAAAAATATTTCTTTTCTTATCAATCATTGATAAAGGAATCAGTATAACTGTGGCAATTTTTTTTTGTTCTTTAGATCCCTTTTCTCTTGGTGTCTCATTATTGAGCAGCGACTCTGAGATTGGTTTTCTAACATAGAGACAAAAAGATGTGGAGTGATCTATAACACTATAGGGTGATTCAGTGCTCAGGAGAGCAGTAGACAGAGAGGAGACACAATAAATGTTGCCTTTGGTAATAATCTTAAGAGAGAGAGTCAGTCATCATTGTTATTGGCCAGGGGAGCTTGTGTCTCTCTACTCACTTATTCTTTAAGGAAAGGTCAGAGTCAAAAACAGACCATTTTATTCAGCTCCAGCATTGGGGTGGTGCTTTCATGCTGACGAGCAGGTCTGTCGTTAGGTTCAGAGTGCACGTGGGATGTCGTGTGGTCATCTTCTTGAGACTTCTTCATTTATATGTAGCTGGAGTGGTGACAAGGCACGTTGCTCTTCCCACTTGTTTGCAAAAGACATGAGGCGAAAGCTTTTCTTCCTGGCATTATCCGCCCCCCATACACACACACATCAAATATAAGATGCAAGGGGTGGAGTTTTGGGGAGCAAGGGAGGAGAGGAAAGGAGGTTCCTGGACAATCTTTTATTTCCGATTACTCAAATATAACTCTAGTCTTTGCAAAAAGAGCCCTCCATGAGATCCAGCATAGCTAAAGTCTTCTCTTTCCATGCTGTGTCCTCTTCTTACATCTCCTGGGAACCTTATGGGCTTACATGCCCTGTGGCTCACAAAGGACCAGTTTCACCTCTCTGGGATCTTTAGTCCACCCTTAATATGATATGCTTTATTTTAAAATCAATAATATATAATCAACTTTGCAATGATGTGCATAACAATGGGAACTACTTGCTCAAGAGCTGTCTTCTCTACTAGAATGAAGGGATGAATGAGGGACCACGTGTGTTTTGTTCTCTGAGGTGGCCTCCAGCACATTACATGGTGACTGACAGATAGTAGAGGGTTGATAAAGTATTTACTGAATTAACAAGTGATTAAATGGAAGATATGGGATTCAAACTCCAGCTTGCTCATCCTTTCTTTGCCAACATCCTGCCCTTCATAGCCCTCAGATCTAGCCTTCAGATCCCTCTTAAATGTCACCTCTTCACAGGGACTTTACCTGACCTCCCTATCCAGGAGTCCCTCTTCACTCCCTCTCCACCCATTACTCTGAACCTCAGCACTCTGTTTTCTTCCCTTCATGACACGTATCAACTTGTTTGCTCCCCTTTCTTTCTTTTTCTTTCTTTCTTCCTCCCTCCCTCCCTCCTTCCCTTCCTTCCTTTCTTTCTTTCTTTCTCTTTCTCTCTTCCTCTCTCTCTCTTTCTCTCTCTTTCTTTCTTTTTTCCTCTTCTTCTTTTTTTTTTTGGATCTATCTCATCCACTACTACCCGTGGAAGCACCATGAAGATGAGGGCAGGGGCTTATTCCCTCTCGTTCTTTCTCTGTAATGTACCTATCCTCTAACTAGACATAGGAGCTTGATTAGAATAATACTTATAGTGGCTACTTTCAGGTTAGAGAACTGGGATATGAATTGAGTATTTCTGGAAAAAAAAAGACACATCTGACCTTGGAGAATGAGTGGCTCTTAGCCCCAACAAAAAATATACATGACTTCTGCCGCTCAAGGAGAGCAGACATGAATGCTATCTCAACAGCATCTCACTCTGACCTTCCCTTTTCCTAGTCAGTCTGAATCACACTAGGTAAAAGTAGCCATCTATCTGTGTTCAGGAAGAATGCAGTTGTACGAGACCACATGCTATTAAATTATGATTAACTGTATCCTACATGACTCACAAAGCTTTGTTATTTTATATGTTATATATCTTATATGTTATCTTATATCTTATTTAATAATGTAAATCATCCTAGCACTTAAGGAGAGAGTAAATTATTAGGTAAATTATTAGACATTAATAGGTATAAGCATGCCCAAGTGGATCCTTTTTATTTATTGAAACAATAAATGTATTCCCTTCTATCTAACTCAGAAATAATATGCCTTATGTCAGAAAACACTATTTTAGGAGCTCTCAGAGAACCAGCATTTATCTACTAAACACATTGCTTACTCTCTTGCACATCCAATTAATGTTGGCTTGGATTTTCTCTCTCTTTCTTTTTTGACACGACTTGACATATTTGAATGTGGCAAAAGGATTTCTTCTTGGCCACATTTCCAGCTCCATATTTAATTATCCCATCCATGCTAATGCAGCATTTGAATCAACAACCAGTAGCTTAAACCTTTGGAGAAGATTTTGACACAGTGTTTGAAGACTCTGTCAAGTCCACCATTGAAGTTGTCTCCTCTAATTACTAGAAATTTACTACTGGTTTCAGGTTCAATCACAATGGGAGATAGAATGTATTACACAGCAATTTCAGTTCACGGTCAGTAGTCATGGCAACACCAGAGGATAAATCTTAAAATAAGGAATACTTTCCAAGAGCAAGGGTTTACATCTCGCTGCCAGATGTTTGCAGTTTCATTTTTGGAAATAAATATGCTATTTCGGTCTTGAAAAGCTTTAACAATCTATTTAAAGGTGCAGGATTTTTTTAAAAATTTCAAAGTGAAAAACTGCATCGTGTTTTCTGAATATCACCATATGCTAAATTTCCTTTACAGTTGTTTTGGATGCTTTTTTGAATTTTCCCACTTGGGAATGACATAGAATGTTTTCCTAATTCATTTACACAGTCACTAAATATTTATTGAGCACCTAGTATGTGCCAGACACCTTGCTAGATATTAGGAATTCAGAGTTAATTTGCTGACTATGAATATGGAAGACAGATGGTTCTATGATGCAGATTTAGGAAGCATTAATATTTACTATATTTGTGACATGAATCCACAAGAACCAGAAATATTTAACTGAGAGGCATAATGAAAAGACAGAATTATCATTCTTTTTCTATGTTACATATAAAATAGCAACCCCACTGATATAATTATATTTTTCGTTTACAAACTGAGATTTTAAGTAACAGTTGTATTTCTCTATTAACTGGCATTATTCTCATACATTGGTACCTTTGTTCTGGGGTCGAAATCACCGTGCCTTGCTTACAGAATAATATCGAGGATTGTGAAGACTTAGAGTTGATAAAGTGTTGGTACTTTTAAAAACACAGTGAAGCCTAGATGTTCTGCTCTTCTCTCCCTACTCTCTTGGGAATCCCATTTCCTTTCTGAATATCAAAACAAATCCATAAAATTGTTGAAAAATGCAAAAAATTATTTCGACATCCTCTCAATGCTTAAGTCTTCTATTTCTATTTTCTGCTGAGCATTTCCATTTGGAATGTTGCCAGCAGCCAAAACTCAACAAACCTAAAACTCAGTTGACTTGAATATCAAAGTAATTCTCTCTCTTGCTCCTCTGTTTCCTAAGAATGGTCCTGTTTTCCTTTCAGCAACATACTCAACTCCTTTTTCACTCATTTGCAATCGCTCACTGCTCTACTCACTCTTCCTATCCCTCTTTTCTTCTACATGATCTAAACAACCACAGTAGTTTTGGAGTTTATCATTTTATTCCCACATTATTGACTTTTAGATGGATCTTCCTGCCTCCCAGCTTTCTTTCCTCTGCTCCATCTGCACACTACTGCCAGATGAATCTTTCTTAGCAGAGCGTCTTTACTGAGCCAATGGGGACACTGGGTGCATGGAACTTGTAGATTCCTGACCCATTTCCCTGAGCAGGAATATGTTTGTATGATGTCTTTGTTTGGGACAGAGGTTGCCTGAAAAAAGAGAGAAAAAATTGGGGGCATGGGTGGATACCTCACATGGGATGACAGGTCAAGGAGAGGAGTCTAGGGTGATTGGGAGACATGGAGAGTGCTCATTTTCTAGCCAGTCTGAGATACCAGGTCTGCCCCTTGTAGAAGAGAGAGAGAAGGCAGGACCTAATGAAGCCTGTGAGATTTAGGGCATAAGGAGTTCTACCTCAGTATTCGAGTGAAAAAGTACCACACAGATTTAAGGAGAGGACAATTGTCCAAGTACCCCTGAATGCTGTATGAGGGTTGGGGGAGATTATCAGAGAGAACAGTTTGGCCTGATGGAATAGTCATGAAGAATAGAACACTGGGCAGAGCAGTGTCTGCCGGAGGGCCCCAGCATCAGCAGGGCTCTTGGGGTCCCTCTCTCCAGTATCTAATGAGCAGCAGATCTGTACAAACGAGGAAGAGAGTATGAATACGTTTGTTGTGAAGCATATGCAGTTTACTCTCTTGGACCTCCAGAATTAACTAGACTTGGGTGGTGGTTTTAGGTTCCTGAAGAAGTAATGGTGAGGTCAGATACTAAAAAAAAAAAAAAGTCAGCTGTTAGTATTAATGTAAACATTGTGACCAAAGGCTGATGATGCCTGGGGGAATATACTCACAAATGATTTTTGCAACAACTTTCCAATTTTAAAAAATAAAATGCATTTATTGTCTACAGTATACAGTTCAAAATTCTTATTTTTGTCCATTTAAGATCTTTCTGAAACTCATTCCAATTTACTATTCCATACTTATCATCCCTGTTTTCATACAGAGTTCTGTTAGTTCAGTTCAAGGTAATAGCTATTAAATGTGTCTTCAGTGTGCCAGGCACTGTGTAGGGACTGGAGATACAAAAATGAGTAAATCAGAATCCTTTCCTTCAAGGAATGACCAGTCCAGTAGAAGACGCAAACATATAACCAGTAATTATATCGCAACACATACAATAATTCATTTATACATAGGACAGAGATAGACCAGAAGTGAGAACAACCGTGTGTGTGTGGGGGTGTGTGTGTGTGTGTGTGAGTGTGTGTGTGTGTGTGTGTGTGAGATAGGGCATTTGAAGGGTAGAGGGATTTAGGGAAGCCTTCACAAAGGAGATGACTTTGAGGGATGAATATGATGTGGTCTGTTAGAAGTAAAGAAGGTAGAAAAGAGCATTGCAGACAAGCCTATCACTTATCCATCTTTTTATTTTTCCTCATGATTCCTTCTCCCCATGACCTCCTATTTCCTAATGAACTATGCAGACCCCTTCCATACTTCAGTACCAACTTTAATTGCACCTCCTCCGTGTAGCTTTTCTGGCCACTCCATCTGAGGCAAGCACTTCTTTATTTAGCGGCTGAAGGAAACATTTAGAAAATAATAATCTGCAGTGTTGGAACTTCTCTACTGTCATGATCTTGATATGCATTTAAATCTTTTATTTACATTATCTCACAAACAAGCTTTTAAATTCTTTTAGAGCTGGGATTGGTTCATAATGACTTCTTTGTAGTACCTGCACTGCTTTGATTAAAAAATAAATATATATATACACACACACACACACACACATATATATGATTTGGTTTTATGGCAAGGCCAAGAAAAATGAAATGGGTTTACCTTAAATCTAGTAAAGTGTTGGTTTCTTGATCTTAGTGGAGGTTTACTTTTTAGAATCCAGTTCGATTTGTACTTTTATAGTTTTCATCAATTATTTTATAAATTAATTCTATATTCAGAATTATTCTTTTGCTCCTATAGAACTTTGTTTACTCCTTTCCTTGAATTCGAGCTTCCCTTTCATTGTGATTTTTTTTCTTTTCTTTTTTTTTTTTTGAGGAAGATTAGCCCTGAGCTAACATCTGTTGCCAATCCTCCTCTTTTTTGCTGAGGAAGACTGGCCCTGGGCTACCATCCGTGCCCATCTTCCTCTACTTTATATGGGACACCCCCACAGCATGGCTTAGTAAGTGGTGCATAGGTCTGCGCCCGGGATCCGAACCTGTGAACCCTGGGCTGCCGAAGAGAAGCATGCAAACTTAACTGCCAAGCCACTGGGCCGGCCTGCATTGTGAATTTTTATATGCTTTTAACTCCTAGTAGAGTATGGACATCTTAAGCTCAGTGAATAAGTTTTATTTACATTTTATGTCCTATAATATCTTGCCAAGTATCTTTAACTACTAAGTCAGGTGAAAATTGTTTGTTGAATGATGCAGTATATATACTGAACAAAAAATATTGATATCCAGGAACAGTATTATTGAATTCAGAGTTAAAATTCCATGATGATGTGGCAAACAATGAAGATTACAAATAATTTTTTATAATCAGTGACATGTTTTGTGTTCAGACCTGTTTCTCAATACCACTCATCTAGCTGATGTATGCTCAATATCTGAAAATTAATTTGAGAAGGAAAATTGTTCCATGTTTTTCAAAACTATATGTATATATGTATATATATATGCCTAAAGCAATAGTGCATATGTAGCAATGCAATAATACTTCTATAAAGATGATATTCAATTAATAATGTTTATGAGAATTATAAATCACCTCAGCATCCTTCATTTTCACTTTGCACTTAAGAGTTTGTGACACTAGTCTTATAAGTACCTATCATCTGGCAGGTTCCAAGGAAGAGGTAAGCCACAGACAGCAAATGTTCCCATTCCCAAGCTAAAAAGTTAGCAAGAATGGGACATTAGACAGAGACTTAGAAGGAAGTGGTTATAAGGTAGAGGAAAAATATGATACCAAAGAAAAGGATGTGAGATTGAAAACAAATTTTACCTAGTGCATACTTGTGTATGATGAGCTTAACTGAATATCTCAGTCATTTAAAATGCATTCCAGTATGTAGCCTCATCTTCATCTCCATTAGAGTAAATTGGCTCTCTTGATATTTCCCACAGTTCATAAAGGAGAAGAGAGAACCTTGAGAGTATCAGTGCCTTGTCCACCAGCAGGCAGTTGTTGCCAGGGCTAGTCTCAAGACCTGATACTTTTCAAGTCAAGAAAGAATTTCAGTTTCCCAAGAGATGATGAAAAATCAATCTTTTCATTATTGTAAGTCCTGAATGAGTTTTCTAATTCAACATGTGAGAGTAAAAGCACCCCATTTCAGAAAAGTAAACTCGCACTTTTCAGTAGCATCTGTGGCGAGAGGATTGCCCCTCGCTTTGAACTGTGGCACTGTCCTTTCTTCTATCTTAACTTGTTCTTGGTTTTATTAGACCCCCAAATCCCTTTCTTCTGGGAGAGATTACAAGACTAATAGTATATTTAATCCAAATACATGAAGTACTAAACTTTAAAGGTCCACTCCATAAAACGTTGATGTCTTTCTGCATGACCTTTTATGCTTGAACTCTAAGTCAACATATAGAGCAAGCCATTCAACTTGTATACTGTTACACATCTCTTTTCTTTTCCAAAGGAACACCAGTATCGAAGGGAACACCACTGAAAAACCCTTTCCAAGTTAGCCATTCAGAGCAGCCTGAGCAGCTGAGGGTATTTTATAGCCATGGAAACACACTGAGGGTCAGGAATACTTCACAGGCTTGCTATCATATTTCATTCAATATGTAACATTTTTGCCTTAATTGAGTTACTATTGCTTCAGTTAACAGTCTATCAAATGGAATGTTGACTCCAGTGCATATTGCAAGTAGTGGGATACAGCTTGCTGTGAGAGGTAAGAGGAAAATGTCAAGTCAGGGCCAAAATAAGCTCTAGAGAATACTGAGACATATAAGGAAGAACAGCCCAGGCAGGAAACAATTAGGTTCCATATAACACAGTTCTGAAGGGTCAACCCAGGAATTGGTGTCTCAATTGTGCATACTTTTATAGGCACCATAAGACACTGTAACTCTGTAATAGTGATTGCATGGCCATTATTGCAGATGCATGGCTCATCTGTTCAGTGTTGTTATAAGTGCTATCTCCCTTTTCAAGCACCATTGAAAAGCTCGTATTCAAATGTGCAGTGTTTACAAAAAAAAGTTTAAATAGTTGTTTTAAGATTGTGGGAACACTGCTAGAGGAATGGGACATGGGAATCTTCATAATTTTAGAATTGTGACAGCATGTAATATTTCATTTATAAGACCAAAACTACTGACCTGGAATAGTGGATGAACTTTGAAATCTCTCTCCAATGGCAAAATGTTACTGTTCTAATCTGTTGACTCGTTGCCATTTTATTGTCCATGACATTAATTCTATGGCATTTGTGATATGCTCCCTGAATTTGAGCTGTGGCAAAAACTTCTAATCTTGCCCCAATATCCAGTTTTTCCTCTTTCCTTCCAGTAGTAGACCTCTGAGTTTTAACTGGGAGCATGGTTGCCCAAGCTAGAAACTGCATTTCCCAACCTCCCTTGTAGCTTTGGTGTGGCCATATGAAAAAAGTTAAGCCAAAGGATATGAGTGGTGATATGTGCAACTTCTGCTTACCTGACTTCCTCTTTCCCGTTTCCCACTGGCTAAGCAACTGCGATGACTGAAGAAAAATTGAACGCCATGTATTGAACTCAGAAGATCTGCTGCACTGGCCCTGGACCACTCACTTCCGAACTATCTATGAAAGAGAAATGAACTTCTATTCCTTTTAAGCCACTGAATAGCTGTTATAGCAGTTTGTCTGTACCCTAACTAACACAGGGATGCAGAGACCATGAGCATGAGGCTGAATGAAGTTCATCAGTGTAGAGAAGCATCAAATCTATGATACTGACTTCATTGACCTCATGTTCTAATCAACAAACCCTCAACAGCATCATATACTCACAAGGCTGGAAGAAACCCAATGAAATGCCATAATTCACAAACCAGAATTTGTTTTAAGAGAAGTAACTTTTCTGATGGCACATATCTTCTGCTAAAATAATTGATCCTTTGTTTTGAATAGCTCTTTAAAGCAAAAGCAAAAACTCTTTTTCAGAGTAAAAGATTTCAAGTAAGTAATTATGCCATATGCTATTCTTTTCTGAGTTTGATTTGCCAGAAACTGTTTGTTGACTCGTGATTAAGCTTAGGTTAAGCTATTCCCAACTAGATATTGAAATCTGGATTGTGGCCTGACATTCTAAGCAACCAGATTCACTATAGATTTTTCTTAATAGAAATATGTAGATTAACGTGTTTTTCACTCAATTACTCTTCTCCTTACAATTAGAACTTTTATATTAAAGTGTCCAGTTTTATAGACAACAAAAGCATGATATTTGAACACAATACTTGAAATGCAAATATTCAAGAAAGGCAAAATCCCACATACATCAAAAATCTTACAAATTAATCCTTAATGATTATGGATCACTGTCTATATTTTCTTTTCTCTCTGTGGTGCTAGTGAGAAGGATTTTGAATTCCCCTCCTTTGATAACTGGTGTCAATAGTCCACGGTTCTTAGGGTTTATATTCCTTTTGAATTTTATATTCCTTTTGATTTTCCAGGAGAGAAAATAGGCTCTGAGTGTGGATCTCAATTCGACCACTGATTTACTAAAGTGTCTTTCTGGAAGTTAATTGACTAGGCCTTGGGTTATTTATGAATAAAATTGGGAAAGTTTTAATGTTTCCCTCCTCAAATGATCTCTGCTCTTGCTCCATTACTTTATTCTCCTCAGAAAGTTCCTTCTGGTCATTAAATCAAATGGTCTCTCCTTTGCTCCAATGGCTCTACTGGCTTCCCATCTCATTCAAAGAGCTGTTCCTAACAATAGCCTCAACGGTACTACAGAATCTGTAGCCTCGCCCACCCATCCCATTTTCCATCACTCTCTCTCTTGCCTGACCTACTTCTGGCACACTGGCCACTCTTCTTTTCTTTGAATGTGCCAAGAACATGCTTGCTTCATAACTTTGCACTTGCTACTTCTGCATCAGGAATGCTCTTTGCTTGGAAGATGCTCCTTCAAGACCTTCAGGTGTCTGCTCCAGTGTCAATGTTTCAAAGAGATTTTCCGTTACTGCCTTAGATAAAACAGCAATCCCTTACGCACCCCAATGAGTACTATCTCCCTTACCCTGCTTTATTCTTCTCTATAGCCCTTATCACCACCTAACATAATATATATTTGGTTTTTTTATTGCTTGTGCCCCCACCTCCCACCACTTCCCCACCAATAATAGAAAGTAAGCTCCAATCAGGGCAGGGATTTATTTTATTTACTGCCATGTTCCCAGCATTTAGAACAGTCTCTGCAGCATAGTAAGCACATAGTAGACATTTGTCAAATGAATGTGTTATTGAGAGATTAAATGAAAGCATGTAAATTACTTATGGCATGGAACAATATAAAAGGCTCAATAAGTGATAGCTGTTACTGGCTTATCTCTATCATAGTAACAACTTTCTTGCTTGCTTTCAATAGCACTGAGAATGAGAAACCCTGATAATCCAACCTTTTCCAGTCCCATAAGCAGACCTGATTTTCAGTCTATTTGAACTATTACAGCACAGTGGCCAGCATCTGTTCTGATTAGCATAAGCCCTATCAGTGGTTAAATATTTTGAATATCATTCTTGAACATATGAGTAGACTTAAGGTCACCCAATGATTTAATGGCAAAAATGAGACTGGGACATATGTCTTCAGATTCTAATCCTCACTTTTCTTACTATGATGTTACTTCACACAACGTGTCTGGACCTCAGTAGCGTTTATCATGTGTTTATTTTGCAGGAAGGTAATAGCTTGGTATTGCCCTCATATGAAGAGGGAAAAAATCTTGGGAAAGAAGCTTGTTTTGTTTGTAATGATTTGTTCTCTGGTCTTCTTTGCACCACTGTGTTCTGCACATGAGTAGAATGAAAGCAACTGAGTATTCTTCAGTTCTCTGAGCTCTGGCAAAGTCAGAAGGAGGTCTGTTCCTTGAGCTTCCTGGCTACTCTCTGCTTAAATGGCTTTCTGTGCTCTAATTTTGCTAAATAGATTTCAATACTGTAATGTGCGTTCTTTTCTTGATTTTGACAAGCTGTGGAAGTGGGATTTTATGTCCTTGTATGGTTTCATTTACTGGGTAACTCCTAAGTCTAGAACTATACTTCACACATATTAAGGGGTGAATGAAAACTCTCTTGCTGATTAGACCCTCAAATCTGTTAATATGGTTCCATCAGCAGCTATTCATCAGGTTTGAGTGAGAGTACTATTCTTTTCAATTCTTAAGAATCAAATCCTTCTCTAAATTAAAATTGAAAATAAACTTTAGTACTCAACTCATCCTCATCTCCTTGTTCAAAGCACATTTCGATTTGTTGTGATTAATATCCTCGCCCCAAAGAATCTTACTGGTAATGGAAAAATGCTAAAGGATTTCAAAGAAGGAATGGGAGAGGGAGATTCAAGATATAGGTTATCGGTGGAGAAAATATGGTAAAGCCTCTGGTTCTAGCCACATTTCCTAAATGAATTCATTAGATTAATTTACTAAACACTAGTTGGGGTTTCAACTGACAGTTTAGAACTGAGCGCTAACCCCAATTCTCAATGAAATTCAGACTACCAAGTGCCCTTTCTAAATCTATTCATTCTTGCTTTTCAATTTCCACCTCCACTGCCTGGTTGAGGCTTCTATTATTAGAATTGCAATAGCTTCATAACATTCCAGTTCCCCCGCTTGGTCTTCAAGACCCCCAACTTTAAGCTGCAGTCTAACCTCCAAGATTCTCTGTTATATCAGTAACACTAACCTCTTGGAAGGCAGTCTTGGTGTTCACCATTGTCCTTCTCCCCATATATAATATCTAGGAGGCC
Organism: Ceratotherium simum simum; assembly: GCF_057802395.1. Classification (NCBI taxonomy): domain Eukaryota; kingdom Metazoa; phylum Chordata; class Mammalia; order Perissodactyla; family Rhinocerotidae; genus Ceratotherium; species Ceratotherium simum. The sequence goes on along the minus strand of NC_141922.1, from coordinate 47,244,707 downwards.
CTGCCATCAATGGGCACATATATTTCCTGCGTCTTATCTCTTCATAGCCCATGTAGCAACAGCAATGTTTCACAGACAATTAAAAATGCCACAGAAAAGTTCAGTGTCCTCCAGGCAAGGAGATACTTGTCCCTCCAGTCAACCAGTCGTCCTAATGCTGAAAGTCATTGCTTTCTTCAGTTGTGACCTCTGTAACTGGAATACATCTTTGTTTTTTGTGCCTTGACCAAATTTCCTGGTAATCGTAGTGTGCAGACTATGATGTCTTTTTTTTTTTTTAAGATTTTATTTATTTATTTTTTTCCCCCAAAGCCCCAGTAGATAGTTGTATGTCATAGCTGCACATCCTTTTTTAGTTGCTGTATGTGGGACACGGCCCCAGCATGGCCGGAGAAGCGGTGCGTCAGTGCGCGCCCGGGGTCCGAACCCGGGCCGCCAGCAGCGTAGCGCGCGCACCTAACCACTAAGCCATGGGGCCGGCCCTATGATATCTTTTTTTTTGGGGGGGGGGGGGGCGGGGAGACTATCCCTGAGCTAACATCCGATGCCAATCCTCCTCTTTTTGCCGAGGAAGATTGGCCCTGGGCTAACATGAGTGCCCATCTTCCTCTACTTTATATGGGACACCGCCACAGTATGGCTTGACAAGCGGTGCATCAGTGCGTGCCTGGGATCCAAACCTGCGAACCCTGGGCCACCGAAGTAGAGCGTGCACACTTAACCGCTACGCCACGGGGCCAGCCCTCAGACAATGATATCTTTTATGGCTTGCTCATATTCTCATGCTGAGTGGATACAAATCCTGAATACAATTCATTCTTGTTCTTTTCTTTTTTCTATTTAATTTGCTAAAATTCTGTTTAGAATTTGTTTTCATGAGGGATATTAGCCTGTAGTGTTCTTTTCTTGTAATGTCTTTGTCTCATTTTAGAATCAGAATAATGCTGACCTTGTAGAATGAGTTGGGATGCTTCCCATTTTCTGGAAGAGTGTGTAGAATTGGTATTATCCTTTTTTTCTTAAATGTTTGGTAAAATTCACCAGTGTCGTCATCAGGGGCCTGGGAATTTCTTTGTGGGAAGCTAAGGTTTGCTATTAGCACTTTGTGACTTCACTCTTCTTTTCCTGATCACTCTGGCTAGATTTATCGGTTGTATTTGTCTTAAAGAATTTGATTTTGATTTCTATTATTTTGCTGTTTTCCCTTTCTTTGATTCTTGCTGTGATTTTTATTCTTTCTTCTTGCTTATTTTGGATATTTAATTTGATTTTTTAGATAAACTTTATTTTTTAGAGCATTTTTAAGTTCACAGCAAAATAATTGAGAAGATACAGAGATTTCCATATAATTTTTTTCCCCTAGTTTCTTAAGATAGAAGTACAAAGATCATTAATTTGAGATCTTTCTACTTTTTCAATACAGGCATTACAGCACAGCTTTAAGTTGTAAAGCTTATAATAATAAGATAGTAGTCATGCCAATGGTGCAAATAACTGGATGGGAAAATTCTTCACAGCAATTATTTGCATAATACTATTACTTATTTGGGTAAACCATTTGGATGGATTAGAGATGTTTACCTTCATGATTTTTTTTATCATTACAAAGAATCAACAGAAATAGTAGAAATGGGCTTGAGGGCAAAGCCTAGCAGAGACAGAATTTCCTTCCCCCTCATCTTCTCTCACATGCATTCAAATTAAATATTCCTATATTTGCAAATAGATTGCTTCCCCGGGACTAGTGTGATGAGTAGACTTTCTTTTAAACTATTTTCATTCCTGGAAACTAGAAAATTGAGAGAAAACTGAGCATGAGATGAAAATTAAGAAAACTGCATATCCCACCATCTTAAGATTTCTCCGTTTTTAAAAAATGAAAATTTGTAGAGAAAATTGCCTTTCTTTTCTTCTTCCAGAAGGCACATTTCCCACAAAGACATAGGAGTGGTCAAGCACGAGTCTGTGTGTGCAGTGGTATGCCTGAATAGAAGGGAAGAGACCAAAGATGAGGAGAAGTTAGCTCATGACCCATGCTTCCTTTGACTGAAGAAAATTTAGTTTACTATATGAGGCAGTGTATAGATGGAATCAAATGACTTGGGGAAAAATTGAGTGTGCGTGTGTGTGTGTGTGTGTGTATTTGGATACCTAATACCTGACATTTAACAATCAGCAAATATTCAAGTGGCAACTGGCAGAATTCTTTCTGCTTTAGTATGAGCACACACATCTGAAAAACTGCCCTGTGGTCTGTTGGCTAGCTCCCAGCCCTTTTCTACATAGCCAGCAGAGTTTTCTTGGAGCAAATCTTTCCTTGCTTATTTCAGACTATTTGCCTCCTCATATGAAGCATGGTCCTCCAATTAGACAGAAAAAAATGTAAGCCTTGCCAAATGTATCATTGCCAATACAACAGAGACTTTAGTAAAGCTCTGTGTTCTGAATTTTGATAAAATATAAATTGTGTAACTCAGTGTACGAGATGACTTTTAATAGACAAATTTGGAAAAAAATAGTGTAAGCAATGGCATGAATATTTAAATGTATGTTGCTTTTGTTGTGGTGATTATTACTTTTTTATACAGTAAAATGTTCCAAAATGTTTCAAAAAACAATCACATCAAATTTTCAGTGAACAATTTTTCTTAGCTGTTAAACTTTTTACCTATTTGCAACCTCATGTCAAATATTTTTATCAGTAATATCTATTTCATTATTGTTTGCATTATCTTTTCAACCTATTCTTATCTGGGCAGCTTTGTAAACCTCCCTACAAGCATGTTCTGTTTTCCTTCTGTAATTAACCAGACATTTACTATGTTACTATCTGACTGGCTCCACTGAAAATGGCAGATGTTATCTGATCTTAGAAGAGATTCATTTCTTTTCTCTTAATATTGGCATTGTCTGTAAGCACAGCAAAATCAGCCCTGTTTTTCCACCATTCTATTTAATTGAAAGGTCTATTTTATAGAATAAAAGTGACCATGGTGATATGGCTCAAGACAAAGTTGACACCAGGGAAGCCATATTGTAGAAAAGAAGCCCTGTTGTAACAAAGTAACCCAGCCGGATATGCACTCTCCAGGAGAGCTAACTGCTCTGTAGATTTTACTACCCCTGCTTGTGCATGTACCTCCCAGCTGTGATAAGATGACAATGTTGATATTTTGAGTTCCTTAGGAATGTAATCACCCCCAAACAGAGAGTCTATGCTGATAGCCATCATAAGTGAAAACTGGAAGGTCTGGTGTGGTACTCCCAGTCTGTAACACCCAAGGGTCAACATTCCTTACCCCTTCCTCTATAACCCACCTGCCTATATAACTGCTGTAAGAATGCTTAAGATGGTTCTTTGAGACATTAGTCAGCCATCTTCCCCCTTGCTCGCAAGCTGTAATAAACTGCCCTTTCTTTTCCACATCTTGCCCCTTGACGGTTGGCTTTTGTCTTGCAGAGAGCAGATGGTGCCCTTTGTGCAGTAACAATGGCAACATGCAGTTGCATAAGCAATGCCCAGGAGGTGGCAGCAATTTTCAGCATTTCAGTACATTTCCACCAGTTAAAATAAGCTTTGTATACGTCCTTTTTACTATTTAACCAGCTCAGCAATTTAGTATTTCCTTAATGTATCTCTTGCCTCCCCCTACTTCCCATTTTCCCCTTCTCAATGTCACTAGAGGCAAAGAAAACCACTTAGGGTCCCCTTGTGGGGCATGTGCCTGTCTCGTCAGCCTGTGAGCAGCTCCTGATCCAAATGCTCAGTTGAGGATTTACCAGATCTTTCAGCTGTTTGTATTCTCTCTTTTACTTACTTCAATTCTCCAGAGCCCCGTGACAAGTGATTTTGGTTCTTACTCTATTTGAGTGGTCGTCATTCTTTCCACAGTGGAAATTTAAGTAGTTCAAAGTTTTTTCTCAGCTGCTGATGTTTTTCCTCAGAATGACAAATAATTTCTATTTTTACTGAGTATATCTTTATCTTTCGTCACACAAACCACTGTTAATATTTTCTGATATTATAAATATATACAAACGCATTTAATATTTTCTGATATATATGTATGTATATATATGTGTGTGCGGATAGATAATAGATAGATAGAGTGAAATAATAGAAAGTATATGTATTGGTCTCTGCCCCCCGGTTCCTGGCACAGAGCTCCTAAAAGCCTTGTCAATTCCTAAGTGATAAGAGCACTAGGATCTTCTTTTGTTCTAATGAGGTAACTCTGGGTGGGCTCCTAGATGGCTCCTGGATGAGGGCTGGTCATTGGATAGACCAAGACATGATTAGAAACTTGGAATTTTCAGCCCCATCCCTATTCTCCAGAGAGAGGAGAGGGGCTAGAAATGGAATTAATAATTGATCATGCCTATGTGAGGAAGCCTCCATAAAATCCCAATAGTGTGGGGTTTGGAGAGCTTCCAGGTTGGTGAACACATTCATACCCCAACGCCACGGAGACAGAAACTCCTGAGTTGGGACCCTCCCAGACTTCCCCCTATGTATCTCTTCATCTGGCTGTTCATCTGTATCCTTTATCATATCCTTTAATAAACTGGTAAATGTAATTAAGTGATTCCCTGAGTCCTGTGAACTGCTTTAGCAAATTACCAAACCTGAGGTGGGAGTCATGGGAACCTTGGATTTGTAGCCAAGTCAGACAGAAATTGTGGGTAACCTCGGGTAGTCACCGAGGGTAGAAAGTAGTCACCTTTCTAACAAAGAAAAAGTTTTGAGAGTTATTTAAACCTTGGTGGCATCACTATGTCAAAGGAAGTGTGTCTTTTTCTATCTACCAGTAGCTCAAGAATTAATGTGTTAAATATTTGAGTCTTTTAAGAGAGAGGTAAATATCAGTTATTTGGGAGCATGATTGTATTGACCTATTAAAATTATTGTGAAACCGTGTTTTTAAATACTTTCTGAGGTTGCAAAGCCATCTTTTTTTCTAAAGGAAAGTATCTATCACACACACAGAGAGAGACACACACATGCTCACACTGCAAAGTGCAGTGGAACTGCTCTGGTTGAAGGGAAGGCGGTCCACACACTTTCCACTAGACTTCCATCTATCCCACCCATTTGCTAAAGTGATCCCTGAGACGCCACCAGGAGTTGCAGGATTCTACAGAACATGGTTTGAAAACCACCATTTTAGAGTAATCTTTAAGAATGCTCAAGTAAATTTAAATTGCGTAAATACCAGACAAAAATAGAGGAAAAGTCTAATGGAAGAATTCAAAGGGTCTCAAGACTGGTCATGTCAAGGTAACCTATTTATTTCCTATCAAACAGGCGCTGTGGTGGTCCTCAACGTCTCTGTAACATGGGGGGCAGCACACTTTGCGAGGAGTAGGCAGTCCCAACTGCCATTTCATGCTTGAAACACAGAGCGTGAGTGAGCTATACAGCACGAAACAGGACTTGCACTTCCTCCAGTCTGTGGCTCTCAGCCCTGCCTGCCTGTCAGCGTTACCCAGTGACCTGTTTAAAAACACCCTGACGAGGGCTGCCCTCGTGATCAATTTAACCAGATTCTGAGAACTGGGTCTGGATGGCCCTGTTTCTAGAACCCATCCTCAGGCGATGTGTATGAGAAGCACAGTACAGAAACACCACAGAGAACTCCTGACTTTCCTTTTTCTGTTTTCAGAAGTATATATATCTCTAGTTGAATTTTTGACCTTTTGACTCCCCAACTTTGAGTTGTTTTTCTCTAACCATGCACAATTAGCATGTAGACCACAGCCTGTCAGACACTATGCCACACCTAAAATGAATTAACGTCTATAAATTAAAACATAGATATCAAAAATAGAAATTATTTGCCAAAGCCACCCACACTATACTTCTTTAGCTGTAGGGATTGTTACCTCAAAAAAAAAAAAAAAAATGCAGTTTTAGTGTTAAAATAGAGAAAGGAAGGTATTCTAGGTAGTTAAATATGTTTTGTAATATATTTGATTTAAGGGGCCAAATTATGAAATTCTGTAATTAAATTGTTTGGTGTGATCTTTTAAACTTTACTTTTAAAACAACTACTAAAATTTAAGGGTTTTATTGTTAATTGAGCTACCTTTGCTTTCAAGGTCCTAAAATCATAAAAGAATACTAGAAATGGGAAAGACGGTAAGAGCACCCCTCTCTCTGTTAGCATCTGGACAAATTTCCCAAGTTCAGATATTTGAGAGGACTCACCACCCTCCACAGAGCTTACTCACATAGGGCTTTTATTCAATGGCAATGAATACAACACAGCAAGAGAAGGAAAGACCAGGCAAGGATTGAGGGTCCAAGTGACATCCCCTGAGCTGGCTCCCAGGCATTAGTCACACAAGATCTGACCACACTCTGTCTCAGGATTGAACCACCAAGATCTGTGCAAGAAATTCAGGCTTAGAAAGAGCTCCTAGTTAGTGGTTTTATGCTCCTTTTATGCTTGATCATACAAGCAAACCGGGTTATGGCAATTGTAACCATTGGTAAGTAAACTGACCCTGGGGGTTCCCAGGGAGTTTAGGGTTTTAAATAGAATATCCCTTCAATAGCACTGCTCTTATCTTGGCCAAATAAAAAATCAGAACCCAGGCATCCTCTCAGATAAAGGTAAAGCTTTTCACGTCCAACTGTAAATCAACTTTATCCTCTACAGGTTTATAGTTCATCATAAAAAATAATAATGAAACCCAATTAATACATTTTCAGTGAAGCAGGTTTTACAAATTTTCATCTATGCAAAATCTAAACACCTTGTGTTTCCCCATTGTGTCTTGACCATTTCTTTCTATCTTTCTTTCTTTCTTTTTTTTTTTTTTTTTTAACCAATATGGTTGTCATTCTTCCTCTACTTTCAGATTTAGACTTTCCATGTCTGGTTTATGTAACTCTTCTTTATTTGTATTTTACATATAAATATAGATGATGTGTTCTTTCTAAAATTCACTTGTTTAAGACTCTTCATTGAGATCCCATTGCCTTTGGGAAAAGTCCAAACTCATTACTGTGGGACACAGAGCTGGACTTGCTCTGGTCTTGCCCATCCAGCTCCTCCAGCCTCTCTGAAACTCTCCCAGTTTCTCCAGCACTGAGCCGTTTCATTCTACGTGCCCTTGCTCACGTTCTACCAACTCACACTTTTTATAGTTTCCTGAACATGCCAGGACATTTAAAACCCTAAGATTTTGTACATGCTGCTTCCTTTCTATGTTAAAACCATTTCCCCAAATAAGGGAAATTTTATCTTTGCCTGAGCAATTCTTGGTCATCTTTCAAGACAGCTCATGTCTCTTCTCTATGCCTTTCTGGATGTCCTGTCCCTCAAGTTCAGGTAGAATTGTACAAGTCTTCCTATCACTTTGCTTTAATTATGTATTCGTAAATTTAGTGGCTTAATGTCTCATTGCTTTCATATATTGCAAACTTTCCGAAGGCAAAATTTCTGTCTGTTGTTTTCATGATGATAGCCCCAACACATAGCACAGTGCCAGGCTCACAGAAAATTCATTCATCCATTCATGTACCAAAAGTTTTTGTGTCTAATTTGTGCCAGGCACTGATAATATAGGCACTGATAATATAAAAGTGAACAATACAGACAAAATCTCTGCCTTTATGAAGCTTACATGCTAGTGAGAGATTAAAAATAAAAAATACATATATGTCAGATGGGGATAAATGATGCTTAATAAATATTTGTTGAATATATGGCCACCCTCTCCTGAGTACTCCCTTTATAACCTGTAATTATTGTTAATCAGACCATAAGCTCCTTAAGGTCAGATTTTGTGTTGTTAGTTCCCCTGAACCTAACACAGAGATTGATACAAAAAAAACTTACCTAAGTATTTTTCAGCAAAAGCAATAAAGAACTGTTCTGACAGTAACTTTTTATAAAAAGAATCAATTACCATCTTTGGAAATGCAATTGACAGAGACCTAAAAGTATAGCTATTTTTGTCATGTCTTCACTTAGAGCAATAGTGTTACCTTCTAAACAGCATGTGACAGTTTACAAAAGTTTACAATGAACTTTTATGTTCTACTTTATTCTGTTGCATTCAATACAGATGATGCCTTTCTAGGGTGTCCTTTTCATTCCCTTCCTCTGTAAGTTGTTTTCCTGCCATGTCTCCTACCAAGTCCCTGGAGGTTAAAATCTGGCAGCTGCGTATGTACTGGGTGGTCTTGCCCCTAAGAAAGTCGTGATGACAGAGAGCTGTGGATTCCTGTCCTGTGTTGGGACAAACAGACTCTCTGTCCCACCAATCTAGACCTGGGTCTGAGAAGTAGTGTATCGTTCTCTGCACGTGATGCAACAGTAAGTAAACTGGGAGCTGTGAGGTGGGAGGAGACGTTGAGGAGTGTGAGGGATTGAAGAGATTTACATGGGAAAGAGCACAGAGAAATTAAAGGAAAAGGAACAAGTAGATCCAGAAAAGTAAGAGAGGATGAGTGGGTTAGGAGGAGGGCTGGCAAAGGCTGGGTCTGGGGATATTGGGAGGAGATGAGAGCCTGGTTCCAGAATGCTTCAGGCTGCGTCGAATGCCTCTATCACTGGGCTACTATTTGGGTAAATATAACAACAAAGAAAATATTAATTTTTTTTGTTTTTTTCATGCCTTTTCTAATCATCTTTTTCTCCGCATCTAAAAAAGGGACATTTTATTTTATTCTTTTGTTCTAGATAGCCTCAGCAAATTGAATAAAATTTTGGACTAGCTTTGTCGGTATGAAGAGTTATCAAGTATCAACATGTTGAGGTAATTTCCTTGTCATTCTGGAAACAATGTAAGCCAGGTCTATCTGTCAAAGTCAATTGAAGTTAATGTGTTCATAATTTTCCTGGAAGAAGTGCTTGGAAACTTGGGTAACTGATCTAGAAATAGCATTGTAATTCCTAATTGTATTAACAATTATGTATTATTTACCTGGTGCCTTTTACTTGAGGCTATTAAAACACATTAACTCTGCCAACTCATTTGTAATCTGAATATGCAAAGTTACTGGACAGGAAGAATTATGATAAGAATAACCCGACATAAGGCATAATACTGACAGAGTTTCGTATTTATCAAGTCACTGGGCCATAGATATTGTATTATTTGCTCTTTATATTAACCTTCTGAGACAGGACCTATACTCCCATTTCATATGTGGAAATGATTTATTGATCTCTTACTTATGGTACTCTTTTTAATTCCCATTGACTGGAATTCTGGAATTATAGGCAATCTTAGAAATTAATCCAGCCCCCAATTTTATAGATGAGAAATTAAAGCCTAGAGAATTTATTTATTTTTTTGTGAGGAAGATCAGTCCTGAGCTAACATCCATGCCAATCCTCTTTTTGCTGAGGAAGACCAGCTCTGAGCTGACATCTATTGCCAATCCTCCTCCTTTTTTTCCCTTTTTCTCCCCAAAGCCCCAGTAGATAGTTGTATGTCATAGTTGCACATCCTTCTAGTTGCTGTATGTGGGACGCGGCCTCAGCATGGTCGGACAAAAAAAGCACATGCTTTTAGTTGCTGTATGTGGGATGCCGCCTCAGCATGGCCGGAGAAGCAGTGCGTCGGTGCGCGCCCGGGATCCGAACTAGGGCCGCCAGTAGCAGAGCGTGCGCGCTTAACCGCTAAGCCACAGGGCCGGCCCCAGCCTAGAGAATTTAAATGTTATGTCTAGGTCACAGATTTGTTTGTTCATTTATTTACTTAATTTTGTTTTAATTCTTTATTTTTATCTCTTCCACAAAGCATTCATGCTTACCAACATAAAACAGAGTTGGGAGCAGAACTCAATTTTCTGAATCTTAGAGTTTTTATACATAAGACTTCCATCCCTGCCCCATGTATCCTCATCAACCAGAAAAAGACTATGCTGCGATTTACAAAAACATCATCCTTCATACCCACCCAGAGGCTTATTCCTCTGATTTCAAACCCAATCCCTCCATTTCTGACTGTAATTCTATTTTTTCCCACATTTTCTGTGATTTTGCTCCCTCTTTCTCTAAACACTAAACGTGTGCCTGAATCTCTCTAATTTGAGGGTTAGGGGAGTTAGAAACTCTCATCCTTATTTTAATGTCATTGCCTAGCTACTGTTGGATCTCTTACCTTCGCTTCTCAATTGGCTTTCTGGAAATATTAGTCAACACCCTCCACCTGCTCCAACCCCTTCTAGTCTGGCTTCTCACCACTCCAGGGTGCTGCCCTTTTTAAGGACAACAGCAACCTTCAGTACTCAAGTCAAATGATCCTGTCAGTTCCTGCTTGAATGGAAAGACAACCTTGCATTTCCAGATCTGAACACAGAGCTTGGCAAATATAATGCACTCAATAAATCTGTCATAATCAAATAATGAATGTAAAATATTAGAACTTCAACCTTACAGGAGATGAGGACAATGAATACACATGCACCTCAGGGTGTTCACTGTCACAAAGAGATGAATTCTTAGGAAGGTTTATGAAAGATGTGAGAGAGACTTGTGGTGAGTTACTCAGTGTACTCTGTGGCTCTCCCACATGTCCCATCAAGAGCTGTTAATTGCTTGTTTTTTTCTTTTCTTTTTCAGATGTTGCAAAGCCGAGCATAGCTGTCGGTGGCAGCAGGAGCATTTTTTGGTATAGCTTCGAAGGCAATGGGAAGAGGCCTGGCCATCTTCACTATGCAAAGGGAGCCTGTTCCCAGTTATGAATGAAATCTTTAATCCCAGTGGGAATAGTGAACTTCTTTGTCCAAGTTTAATTCTTTGGAATTATAGAAAGTTGTCTTAAGTTAATCAGGGCACAGGGCTACTATTTTGTGCTGCAACAGTTAAGCCTTGCTAGGAGGAGAGGGAGCCACTGTCTTCACTTAAATGTGAAGGTGTGGACAAAACAGGTAAACAGAGACCTACAAGAAAGCTTCTCAAATCTTACTAACAGCAACAGAGGGAACAAATATGTACCTCCCAACTTAGAAACATAGTCCTAAAGGTTTTCACTGAGTTCTGAAATGTCCTTAGAGTCTCACACTTTATGTTAAGATTTTATGAGTTTGGGCATTCTAATTCATGATCTATGCAAGTCAGTTTTAATATAAAATATGCTTAGAAAAATGGGCTCTTCCTGTGGATTTGTAAGCCCTCTTGTAGGGGTAAATGTACCCAACAAGAGAATACGTTTACCCAGGTTTAATTGCATTAAGGTAACATCACTTTGATAGAATACTCTTTCATTTTACCTTCATCTCATTGAATGATCCCCTGGAGTCCTCAAAGTGTTCTACAACCAATGCACTGATGTATTGCAGCTAACTTGACAAATTTTTTGAACTACAGGAGGTGTTACTACTCTGTATACCGTAATATACCTAATGAGATTCTGTAAAATTTCATACCCTATTAAACTTTAAACCTATTCCATAAGACTGCATAACAGTTTACCCTAGTTTTTTCTGTTTCACGGTAGGGCTTAACATTTTCTTCCAAAGTATGTGGAGATTGACTAGATAAAGATGGAATTAGTTGTTGTTGTTTATTCTTAATCCAAAACAAAGAGGAAGTAGAGTATAGTTATTTGGTACTTAATACCGTATCTTTTTCTCCCAAAACATTTCCCTCTTCTGTGAAGATTTTCCTGACTCACAGGGAGTGTAAAGCAAGTGAGGCCCTCTTGTGGAGGAATGTGCTCCCTCTAAACTTCGTAGTTAAGCTAAACTCCTCTGCAATATATCAATATATAAACTTGTAAATGAATGTTCAAAGCTATGTTATTCATAATAGCCAAAAAACTAAAGAATCCCAAAGTCAATCAATTGGTGAATGGACCAACAGAAGTAGTGTATCCATACAATGGAGTGCTTTTCAGCAATCAAGAGGAATAAAATCCCGATACATGCTACAGCATGAAGTAACCTCAAAAAAATAGTGCTAAATGACAGAAATCAGACACTAAAGATTGTGTGTTTTATAATTTCATTTGTGTGGAATATCCAGAAAAGGCAAATCTATAAGGACAAAGAGTAGATTGCTGGCGGCCTCGGACTGCGGATGGGAAAGGGAAGTGACTCCAAATGGGTACAAGGGATTGTGGTGATGGTGGCACAACTCAGAAATATTCCTAAAAATCACCGAAGTGAACCCTTAAAATGAATGAATTTTATAGTAGGTAAATTATACCTCAATAAAACTCTTTTAAAAATTCTATTTCAAGAACCAACTCAAACAATACCTCCCCTAGGAATTCTAATCTCCCCTCTCAATCATCTTTTGTACTCCAGATATACCCTTTACCTGTCAGCGTTGGAATTTATCAGCATTGCATGCACTATTATGTATATTTTATGCTTCTAGATTATAAGAGCAGAAACCACTTTTTCATAAGACCAGTGCTTAGTATAGGGTCAGAAACACAGTAGGTATTTTTTCAGTGTTTGATAAATTTTAGCTAAAGAACTGAACTTAATACTCTTACTATAACCCACAATGAATTTAGCATAATTTAAAGAGGATTTTTTAAAACAAAATTCAGTTATTATATTCATATTCAACTTTTGGAAGGGAACCATGGTCAAAGAGAATCTTAACTCTCACTTTAGCATGCTTTTGCTATTTGTTGTAGCTTTTCCTTGATGATGACTGAGATATGCGTCAAATATAATTCACAGAGAGGATGATCATGAAGCTTATCTTTCATCTCTAAGGACGTGAATTACTTACATTTATATATATACCTATATGTATATGTTTTATATATAAACTTCAGTGACTTGGGAAAAAAATACATAAAATTTATATATGTATAATTTTAATGTAATGGGATTTTCTTTCTTTCTTTTTTTTTTTTTTTTGTGATGAGATCAGCCCTGTGCTAACATCTGCCAACCCTCCTCTTTTTGCTGAGGAAGACTGGCCCTGGGCTAACATCCGTGCCTATCTTCCTCCACTTTATATGGGAGGCCGCAACAGCATGGCTTGACAAGCGGTGCGTCTGTTCGCACCTGGGATCAGAACCGGCGAACCCTGGGCCGCCGCAGCGGAGAGCGTGCACTTAACCGCTTGCGCCACCCGGCCAGCGCCAAATGGGATTTTCTTATCCCTTCTTGTCCTTCTTTCTTCCTTCCTCAGTGTTCCCTCATCTCCTTCCGTCCGGATGAATAGAGAACCTTTGATATGACAGTGTAAAAAATAAAGTGTCTTTTTTACACACTAACTCATTGAAGATAACCCATTCATTAAAATCAATATTGGCAGGAGAAATTGGTCTCATAGATGCTCCACTCTGAGGGACAGAGAAGACCTAAGGCCTTTCCCTTCAATCCACAGTCACTAAGTCTCATCGCTGGCCCTCAGGGTAGAGCAGCAGTCATCACTCAGAGACCAAGGATCGGCCTTAACACTCCCCTCACCTAGACTAAACTTTAGACAGGCTTCTTCCTGACGTTATGCACTGATTTCTCTTTTCTTCCACCATTTACTTTAAAAAACTTGTACATGTAAATTCTTTCTCTGTGCGTTTGAGATATAAATCCTTTTAAAACCTCTTACCAGCTTTACAACCCTGGAAAGTCTTTCCCAAGGACCTAGGGAGGATCCCTTTGAAATGGAATTACCAAAGAGATAGCATCCCCATTTCCCAGTTTGTGGGAGGGTAGGAGCCTAACTTCAGATGACACCTTGCTCTTAGTTGTAAAACTACCTCTTGTCATGAAGGCACAAATTTAGTCCTATATTGAGGAAGACAGACATTAATCAAGTTTATAGCAATTAATGTTCAATTTACAATAAGAGAAGTGCTACAATGGAGTGGAACACAGATCTCTGAAAGCACACATCAAAGGAACCTAACCTAGATGGTTGGGGATGGAGCATGGTTGAGCTGATACCTGAAGGTTGTGGAAGACTATGAGTTAACTAGGTGAAGGAGGTGTCGTGGGAGGGGAGGCATTAATAAATGTTCCTGGGAGAAGGAAGAGCATAAGCAAAGATCCTGTAGTCAAGAAAGCCCATCAATGGATGCGTGGATAAAGAAAATGTAGTGTATATATGCAACGGAATACTGCTCAGCCATTAAAAAAGACAAAATTGTGCCATTTGCAACAATATGGATGGACCTTCAGGGCATTATGCTAAGCAAAATAAGTCAGACAGAGAAAGACAAACACGGTATGATTTCACTCATATGTGGAAGATAAACAAACACGTAAATAAGGAGAACAGATTAGCAGTTACCAGAGGAAAAGGGGGTAGGGGAGGGCAAAAGGGGCAAAGGGGCACATGTGTATGGTGATGGATAAAAATTAGACTGTTGGTGGTGAACACGATGCAGTCTATACAGAAATGAAATATAATAATGTACACCTGAAATTTATACAATGTTAAAAGCCAATGTGACCTCAATAAAATAAAAAAATTAAAAATAAATAAAAAAAGAAAGCATGGTTATTTACAGGAATTCACAGAAGACTGTGAGGGTGGAGCACAGAAAGAAAGGGGAAACCTGGTACCTAATGAAGCTTCAGAAGAGGGATATAGGCCATGTAGTAAGGACAATAGGTAGACACTGAAAGATTTTAAGCTTGAGCAGGGGGAGGGGAAATAATCAGATTATAATATAATATAATCCATTAAATTGAGCCTAGATAAAATTCCAGAAATCAGGAGATGCTTGCAACAGTTCAGTTGATAGTTGCTGATGGCTTAGACTAGACAGAAGCAAAGTAGATGGATCCAAGAGGATTATAACAGAGGTTGAGGGAGGGGGAGGCTTTGTAGGTGACCAGGTGTTTTGAGTTAAGCACAGAATGCAGAGTAGGGCTGTCCACTGAGCACTGGGGAAGACGCTTGTTGTAAACAGGCCTTTATAGTGAAATATTTGGCTTATATTTGACTGTTCCTATTTCTTATTAGTGTTATTTAATGTAGATTCAAATCTCAATACTCTTAATACAGAAAAAACCTTGAAAAACAGTTCATAAAATCAATAAGAAAAACACTCAGACCCTAATAGATAAATGGGTAGAGAATATGAACATGGAATTCTTAAAAGAGTAAATATAATTGGTTAATAAACACTGGAATATATGTTCAACCTAATTAGTAATGAAATAAATGCAAATTAATGTAACAAAGACATAAAATCTTTTACCTATAATTAAAACAAAATGAAAATCTTGCTGGTGAAGATAAAATGAGATGTGACCTCTTGGGATCTGCCTAATACTGAGCAATGGGATCTCTCTGCTCGCCGCAATCTGAGCCAATTAATCACAACGAGTTAGGGATCAAGAAAGGAAGTTTTAATTCGTTTAGCCAGCATAATCGGGAAGACGGCAGACTAATGTCTCAAAAAAAATCTTCAAAAATTACAGAATCTTGACGTAGTTATATAGGGAAAATGGGCAGTAAGGAAGAGGTTTCCTTCAGGCATGACAGACTCCAGGGTCTTTTATTGTTCCATTCTTCTGTCAGCTGTGATGGATACCTTGTAAGTGTGTTTCCCATCTGTGGTCAGCCTGTTCCTGGAGAGAAACTCATAGAACAAAGTTTTAATTTATCAAGCTATCAGGGAGTGCATACATAAGCAGAGGCCATAAATCAGGAGAGCATGTGAATTTTTTAGAGTATATGCAGAGCAGCAAGTAGTCACACAGAGGAGGGGCTAGGGCCATTTAGCGTAACAAGATGGCCTCACTTATGCTCATTACATGCTAGTGGACACATAAATTAGTACAATATTGCTTGGGGAAAATTAGCAGAAAGTATCAAGAGTTTTAAAATATTCATGGTCTTAGGCCTAATAATTCCACTTTTTGGAAAACTGGAAGTTTACAGACACAGCCTTATGTGCAAAGATGTTCATTAAAGATTTATGTGTAATAGCAAAAAAAGAGAATGGCAGTCATTCTGACTATAGCCCCTGAATTATAAAAACATAAGTAAATCATGGTATGTCTATATGTTGGCATATTATGTGATGATATTAAATAATGATTGTGAAGAATTCTTAATGACATATGAAAATATTTATGATATATGAGCTGGGTTAAACAAAGAATACAAAATTACAAGCACCATGGAATCTCAATTACACTGAAATGCATAGATAAAAGACTGGAGGATTATACGTGAAGTGTTAATACTGGTTAACTTGGGGACTTTATAAGTAACTTATTTTCCATATACTTTTCTCTATTTTTGAAAGATGCAATAAAGAATACACATTACGTTTTAATTTAAACAAACACATTAAGTAAGTCTGATAGGACATGCAGTTCACATGAGCTCTCAGAACACTACTAGTTTGTGGGCACCAGTAGTTCACTTTAACAATCATTAAAATAAGGACAACCAGCCTATATCCATTCAAGACATTTTTATAATGAGGCCGCTAATGAACCGTTCTCCAGGAGAATAAAGATTGTAGTCAGACATGAGGAAGAAGTTACTGATTCTCATATCATAAAGCACTGTTCATAATTAGCACATTCGTTGTTTTCCCTCTGATTTTTGTCTTATGTGTATCATTCCTTGAGTTATAAACTGGATCTTACCAGATTTTTCTAATCCTCATGATACGTAGTATAAAGTAGAAATGAGAGTGACGGAGGAGTCTGCATTCCTGAACCTCAACAAGAGAAAAGAAATGTTCTCTTTTGTTTAGACATTGCCTGACCTCACGCAAAGGCTAGAACCAAATGTGCACTTCAATTCCATTCAGGTTCAATTACCTTATGATTATACTGTAATAACACTGCTCAAAAATAATTTGAATATATTGTGATCTCTGTATGATTTATTATTTTTTTGTTTGTCAGCCTCACGTTACTCTACAGCACAGGTCTCCAACTTTATCAGGCATGAGCATCACCAGGCTGGAGGGCCTGTCAGATCAGATTGCTGGACTCCCGCCTCCATAACTCCTGATTCAGTAGGTCTGGGGTCCAGCTGTGCATTTCTATTTTTAACAAGTTCTCAGATGCTGCTGCTGCTGCTGGTCTGAGAGCCATATTTGAGAGCCACTGCCCTACGTTGATCATTTCGGTTCCTATTGTGAGCTTGCTTATAGTAGCAAATGGTCTGTTTTCAATGATAATATTTAATCTAGCCATTACTTTCGGGGTGTAGGGGTGTGGGAGTGCTTCTCATTTTCACCAGTAGACATTTTTGATAAGATATTGAAAGCATAAGCACCCATCCAAACAGAAATAGGACCAGAGGTCAGCTACATGAAATACAACATTAGAACCTCTCTTTCCTGTTACCATGGCTGCAGCATGTGCGGGGAACAGCAACACATCTAACATGAGCATCGGGATTCCGTGCTCCTTCCTCAATGACACACATTAACGAATGAATGTAGAAATAAGACTCTCAGAGGGCAATATCAGGGGATTATCTGTAAAATGTGTAAAAGTTATCATCAAAGAAAAGATTACACTAAGTATTATATTCTGAAAACTTTCTAGCAGCATCAGAGCTCTTTACTCTCAGCCCGGTTTCAGATGAGTTTCTTAAAAGAGTACAAGGTCTTTGACCTGTGATCCTCCAGGAAAAGAGATGAAAACATAATTTTCGATGAAGCCATCTAAATTCAATTTAGCTGTGTTATCTTTTATTTAATTTACATAGATATGAATTTCATTGCATTTGGTTAGTGTTACATATTAAATTCTCATCATATCTATTTAAATTACATTAGGTAATATATGTGAAGGAGCTCATAAAAAGAGTTCAATTCAAATGTAACATTGTGATGGTTATTTTTTCCATTATGTGAATGAGAGAATTGAATAGAGAGAGTTTAGCACTAATAACTTCTCAGTGTTCATGAACATGATCAAGAATATAATTTAAAAAATTCCTCATTTCTTGAGTGGCAAGATGCAGTGGGAAGCTTGGACTTTGAAGACATACAGACTTGGGTTCAAATACAGGACCCATCCTTCCTACAGGGGCTCTGGGCAAGCTACTCAGTCTCTATGAGCCTGATTCAGTGTGCTTATCATGAGGATGATATTAATGACAGCTACTACTGAGATTGATAGGATTAAATAAAATGAAGTTTGTAAAAGGAACATAGTAGGTAGCACAACTTTGTGAACATACTAGAAACCACTAAATTTTATATTTTAAAAGGGTAAATTTTATGGCATGTGAATTATAGCTCAATAAAAATTAAAGTACATAACAAAGTGCCTGGCATAGAGTGTCACTCAGCAAAACTGTCTTCCTTCTCTTTTCCTTCTGTTGTGTAGTCTAATAATCCGGCAGTGGTAACCATGGTGTAAAACAACTGGATGGCATAAATTGCAATTGGAATCTGATTTTGTAGAAGACTGGTGGGAGCTTTAAGTATTGCTATGGTTTGAATGTTTGTGTCCTCCAAAAATTCGTATGTTGAAATTCTAACACACAAAGTGATGGTATTAGTAGGTGGACCTTTGGCAAGTGCTTAAGTCATGGGGTGGAACCCTGAATGGGATTAGTGCCTTATAAAGGAGGCTCCAGAGAGCTCCCTAGCACCCTTCCACCATGTGAGGATACAAGGAAAACTCTGCGACCTGGAGGAGGGCCCTCACCTCACCATGCTGGCACTCTGATCTTGGGCTTTCAGCCTCCAAGACTATGAGTAGTAAATTTCTGCTGTTTTTAAACCACCTAGTCTGTAGTATTTTGTTATAGCAGCCTGAAAGGACTAAGACAGTCATGTTTAGCTAACAAGAGTATGCATTTGTTAGGGTCATCTGGTTAAAAATGTAAGATTGAATACCTTTGTCTCCATTTCTTCTTCAAATAACACTAATACTGTGGGAAAGTAATACAAATGGTGTAAATTCAGAAAGACACAGAGAACAGAAGAGGAAATAACAACAAACAAGAAAGTCAATAATTTTTGGAAAGATGGAAAGTTGAAATTTTCTGCAGGAAACGATACCTAGATTTTCAGAGGTCAGGTAATTTTGGATAAATTTGGGATAAGAGGTGGAACTGAAAATAGAACTGATTGAAAGTCTATATATGAAAAAATTAGAACACAGTATTCTGTCCCTCATCCGGTGTACTCAGACAAGAAACCCCTTTCCAACCCTAGTGGGAGAGAAGAGGTTTATTCTCCGGAAAAAATAAGCTAGAGAGACTCCAGATTTGGTAATACAAGGCAGATGAGAAGGAAGAGGTGAAAGGCCAGGCTGAACACAGGGAGAGTAAGGCGAAATATACTGACTCCAGAGTGAGAACTCCCAAGTTCCTCTTCTCAGTTTTTAGAGAGCTGGAATCTAGGTTTATACCTCTTCCCTATAACCACCAGATAGAATATTGGAGAATTCCTCTAGAGATACTAGCATGTCTCAAAGCCAAGGCATGCACATACAGCCCTACCTCCCAGCCCTACACCCATCCCAGTTGAAAGCCTACTCACCTCCACTAAGTATGTGGTAACTTTTCAGAGCCTTACATTATGATCACAATGAGAAGAGCCAAATGCATCTCATCAGTTGGTCAAATGAGAACTACTCAAAAAAATGTTTAAGGAGCATTACAGTGCATAGTCAAGAGGCTATCTTTATCCAGGAATAACCTAATGAGCAGGATAACATAATAGCAGGGTAAAACTCTGGAGTGTGATTTTAGCTGTCAGGAAATCATTGTCTCTCCCAACCCTGCCCAAACCCTCTTCCCAACTCCAACCCCTAAACTGCCTGAGATTCGTCTTTTGACTTTAACACAGTGTCTGAGATTAGAACCTCGTTTATGATAATGAGCTCTTATTTCATAATGTCGTTTCTTTGGGAGTCTATCAGGCAATCCACCTTAGTGGGTTAACTAGTTAACTAGCTACATTTCATTCTAGCATATGGTTGAGATGCCTGTCACCAAGGGATTAGGAGTGTTGACGAAGGACAGAAATTGGAAGTAATTAAGGAGCAAGAAGCAGTTGGGCAGGACAGACAACTTTGGCACTTTGAGCAACCAAAGGCAGTTCTGAAGTTTCTAGAATATTTTGGAAACAGATGAGAGCTAGAAGAAGATATAACTTATACTCATATTAAATATCCTTAGAGACACAGTAATATAATAAGATGCCCTTTTCTGGATGTATTAAACTTGGTTGCCCTTTTGGAAAGTTAAGTACTCTTTCCCAAATTAGTTAACTATGTTTTAGTGTGAATGCATGTTACTTCATGCTCTAATTTTCAGGTGATAGCAGCAGCAACAATAACAACAATGACATTCGTAGTAATAACTAACATTCCTTGAGAAGGCAGCATATGGTCTTAAGGTCAAGATGTCAGCCAGTCTGCCTGAGTTCATATCCTGCCTTTGTCACTACTAGCCAGGTTATCCTGGGTAAGGTTCTGGATGCCTCTGTGCCTCAGTTTCCTAATCTGTAAAACAGGGATAACAATAATACCTTCTTCACGGGATTATTGTGAGGATTAGATGAGTATGCAAAGTGCATAGAATGGTGTCTGGCATATCATAAGCACTCAGTAAATGTTAGCCATCCCTGCTGAGTGTTAATCCGATCCCAGATCCTGTAGTAAGTCCTTTATCAATGTTAATACGATCCACAGAGTGAGCCCATTACAGATGAGGAAACTGAGCTTCAAGGACCCCAAGTTATTGGTCAACATCACACAGATAGAGAGAAATGGAGCCAGGAATCCAGCCCAGGTCTGCGTGACACAAAGCCCGAGTTCGCAGCAACTGTGCACTCCTGCAACATTGTACCATGCTGATAATGGTACAAAGAGAAATTGCTAGGTTCCTTGTATGTTAAATAAGACTTAAAATAACTCTCTGCTACTGGATCTATTATATTCTCCCAAAGTCTCGAGGTGGAGTTCACGGGGTAATGCTAGGCGCTATCAGTCAATTTATTCCGGAAAAAAAAATCAACCCCTTGCTCTGTGCTTACTGATCCACTCCAAAATTCTCTGAAAAATCAAAAATTCCTTCTCTGTACCTAAAAATCTTATGATATAACCACTATATTTTGCTATACTCTAGACAGGGTAAAATTAGCACACCAGAGTTTTTCCTGATGAGTGGAAACAGAAGATTTTCTCCTAACATTTAAACATATCAAAAGATAGGATCCAGGGGCCGGCCCAGTGGCATAGTGGTTAAGTGTGCCCTCTCCGCTGCAGTGGCCCAGGGTTTGCAAGTTCCCATCCCGGGCGCGCACCGAGGCACTGCTTGTCAAGCCATGCTGTGGCGGTATCCCATATAAAGTGGAGGAACATGGGCATGGATGTTAGCCCAGGGCCAGTCTTCCTCAACAAAAAGAGGAGGATTGGCATCGGATGTGAGCTCAGGGCTGATCTTCCTCACACACACAAAAATTAATAATAAAATAAAAGAGAAGATTCAGGTAGATATAACTCAGCCAGTTTCTTCCCTGCAGCTTTCAAGTTTTAGGACAAACACTTGTCCTAAGAGAAAGCTTGGAAATTGGAGAAAATCTAACATTATCAATCCTACAGGCAATGGTTTTGGAAAGAGATGGCCTATAATCAGACAGTGTGTAACTAACTGGTACTTTGTACAACCGGGAACTGGATAGGCTGCTTTCTGTTGTCAGAAACCAGCTCTTGAACAAAACAGCTGATGTTTATAATAATACCTATATGCAATATCTGCTTTAGAGCTACCATCTGGTTCTTCACCTGAAAGTAATTGCTACAGGCAAAGCAATGCGAAATGGATATTTCATTGGGGTAACTTTAAGCTGTCTATTCAGTTCACCTTGCACCTCCTTCTCTGGGAGCTTCCCCCCCATCCCTAGGGTCTGACCCAGCAGCCATGTTGACACCCTGTGACTCTGGCTCCTTAGAAATGGTAGTTTTGTCCCAGAGTGGACACCTGATAAAACCAGATCAGTAAGATTCACACTGGTAGGAGTTGGTCTGCACATGAGACTGGACCTTTGACATGCAATCGCAGGAATATGCAATGTGAAACAAAGAAAGCTGGCCCTCAGAGGGGCAGGAGATGGAAGCAGTGATTGGGAATCAGAGGTGATTGGCAAGGAGAGCAAGCTACCTCTTGGCACCTTGTTCCAGGCTGCATCCCCACACATGGACTCAAAAGGGGAAGCACAAGACATTGTCCACTGGCTGGACCTATAAGAGTCAAGGAAAGTAAAAACGCCAGTCATTAACTTGCTGACTAATAGATGTTCCTTTTTGCTCTTGCAAAGATGACCCACTATTTAAAACAAGATTCTTGAGGTATGAGCTATGCAGTATATATGTGGGCTTTGGAAACTGAATCTTATTTTATGTGCACAGGAAAGACTTCGTTGAATGAATCTAGGCAGATAAAATTTAGTCCAATTACCACTATTCAGTATTGTTAAGCCATCTAAGTGATTTTCATCAGTATCCTTTTATGCATATTCAGGAACATACAATGAGAGTAGGAGATACGCATTTCTACAGTGCACTAATTAGAGAGAAAAATACAGTTTGAATTCATTAACTGGGAAGCTTTTTTTAGATTAATTATTGATGAATGGCCCATCAGGTGCTCATAAGACTACAGTGACAAGATTTGTCTTAATAAATTCAAAAGTACTTTACTTACAGTAGCTCTAAATAATGTATTATATTACAAATGACATTTCAGAGTAGTTTTTTTTCATTGGGAGATAGTTTTTCTTAACTGTACCCTGAAATAAGTGTAGTGGCACTATTTGTCCCTCATAAACTTGTTAAAAAAATTATACAGCAGTTCCTAGATATACAAGTGAAGGAAAATGGAGAATAGAGTCAAATCTCGTGGGAAAAAAACTGGGGGGAGAGTAGAGAAAATGAAGTAAATCAAAGAATGTATTTCAATTCTTAATGTAATTTTGAGTATGTGTGTAGATACAGCTCAAGACTAATTAAGTGCCATTTTTATGTATATATTCAGAAGTATATGGCCAGGTGTCACTACTTATCACTATTAAAAGTATACCACAACAAACACGAATTCCTTATTCCTATTTATTGCCTCCTTTTTTCTTCTTTTTAATTTCCCCAACTGTCCTTCACTCATGAGTTTAGAGAATAGCTAGTGCATGTGAACGTATTTACAGAAAAAGTGTGCCCAATTCTACTACTGATTATAATATACTAAAGAAGATAACTGGGTCTCCTGAAAGACTAAACAAACACTAGGAGTGGAAAGAACTTACCATCTATCTGAAACGGGTTACAAGATGCCACAATTCCCAAGTTGGGAACTGTGATTGCTTCAAAGTAACTGAAGCTAATCTTCTTGTCTCTGGAATTTATTGAAGATTTAGATATTTTGTACCTTTGGTGTGGATTTTCAAAAGAGTAGTTGGTAGTGAATAAGCTTAAGGACCTTAAATAATGTCAAGAATAGTGAATCTTCAAATGCTAGAAATGATGAAATAAAAAAAACCATTTGAAAAATGTCCAGTGAATTCCAACGTAATCTCTAATAGTCGGCTCCAAGTATTGTATTTACATAAAATTGTTTCAGATGTTTACTTTAAAACTTTTGAGGATCTATTAAGAAATGACAAATTTGTTTGCTATTGTATCATTTTCTTTTTCTTCCCTCTCTCAGTATTTATTGGAGTTACTGATAAGTATTATCTTTGAGATAAATTTGAAATATATATGACCTATTGTTTTAACCATATCACCTTGGATGAGGTATGGAGAAGTCAGACGCAGATCAAGAGAGAGAAACCTGAAATTGTTTGACAGTTTTGTTTCACTCACAGTTCCCTGGGGAGAACATAGCGTGCCTTGCTGGGCCACTGGGGGAAATACCGGAGTTGGTCAGGAGGCAGAGGGAGAGGTGGGAACTGTGCAAACACCTTTGCTGTGGTTTCTGTGAGAAGAAACAAGTGAGACAGGGTAAGCAGATTTAGAATTGGCTAGTTTGGTTAATTCCAGCAGGCTCTGGGCCACAGAGGATATCCCTGGTTCCCTGGCCCTTGGGTCTTTAGATGTGTAGTTACAGGTATAAGTTGGCAGGTGTATAGAGACCAATATGGGAGGTGGCTGGGGATGTGGACTTAATCAGGCGCTCAAGAAGTAGAACTGACTGTCCGGCATTTATAAAAACTGAATTTTCCCTGTATAACAGCAGACATAGTGTGGGAGTAAACAGAAAAGCTTCCGGCTGCTACAATCAGAGGAGATGTCTCCTAAGAATGACATGGGGCCATTACTCTACCAATGGAGGAGTGATTGCAGGCAGGCTTTGATCTACAAGTTCTCTTGCAGCCGAATGGAGGATGTTATGGTATTCTTCCCAAACCCTGCTGCAGATTGGTAGAGATAAGCAAGGCCGAACAGAGAGTGTCAGCCAGAATTCTCAGAAATACAATTTTTTTACAGCATATAGGCAAACGCGGACAATGTTAATGAGTCATTTGGTAAGCAATTTCTTACTAAAATCTAACCAATGAGCACTTGCAAGCAGAGAGACTGAGAACTCCTCTACAAGT
The DNA here is from genome assembly GCF_057802395.1 of Ceratotherium simum simum. Classification (NCBI taxonomy): domain Eukaryota; kingdom Metazoa; phylum Chordata; class Mammalia; order Perissodactyla; family Rhinocerotidae; genus Ceratotherium; species Ceratotherium simum. Next base: position 47,220,239 of record NC_141922.1, on the reverse strand, counting down.
GATGTTTAGAAATTTAGTACACGAGAACAAGCGTTACGGCATGAGCTGGTATGGGAAAAGGTCACTGTGGCAGAAGGAGGAAAATGGATTAATGAACAAAGAGGGCAGGAGGAGGCAGTTCCAACGCAGCAGCAAACGAAATCCCACGGCCCCGCCTGCTGAGGGGTTTTACCACACTCTTAGGGGGGAAGTCAAAAAGTTTATGACAGGATGGCATTAAATTCATTTGTAATCCCTTGCTTAGATATTCATTTTTTTTTTTTGTTCCCTGCATAGCAACTACTTATAATTCTCATTTCAGAGTGTGCTTTGATTATTCTTGATTTCTTATTTTGTCCTTATAAAGAATTATTATGTTGCTAAAGATGCCCAGAATAGGCAGACCAAATGACGAACAACCCTTTAAATAAAGGAAACTGCCTTTACCAGTCAGGGCATTCTGCCTGTTTTCCATGGATCATGCACAGACCCAAGGCTCAGTTGTTAGGAATGTAGATGGCACCAGTGACTGTGGGAAATGCTTGCATGAAAGTTTACAAATGAGGGAACTGAAGCCCAACAGGATTAATTAAATTGCCTACGTCAACACAAAGCTAGATGTCAAGTCGCCTGAATTTTGGCCCAGTATTTCTTCAACTAATCCACAACTCAGTGAATCCATAAGGGCCCAACAGAAGAGGGATTTGGGGGCTTGGAGAATATGAGTGATTTCCTCAGCTTTACGACTAATTGGTGGCAGAGAAAAGATGACAACCCAGCTTTTTTGCTTTCAAGTCCACAGATGTTGCCTCTAATGAATAGAAGGTCAGCATCGACTGGAGAGAAAAAAGATTAATAAGTGGGATAGATGTAGGAGCACAACTGATAGAGGAAAGATCAATAGAGGAGTTAGAAAAACAAGCACTAATGATTTCACTATAATTGGCTGGTGGTTGTTCAAGAAGTAAATACAGGAGATGGATTAAATAAAATCGATCTCACTAAACACTATAGACACGGAACTGAGGTAACTTTTAATGTATTAGAAACTCAGCTTTAAGCCAATTTCCCATTATCAACATGCTTGTGGACTTGTTTGCTTGGCAGAAATATTAATGCTAGAGATAAGACTAAAATCAATATAATTCCTAAATTGTGTTTTAATGTCTGACAAAATCTTCAGATATATGGCACACTACTGTATGACATTATATTTGTTGCATAAATGGTTTCAAAAATAATTTATTCACAGATCCATCCTTTTACCTGCAAGGCATTCAAATATTGAAATGATATAACTGCCATCTCCAGTTTGTTTATTTTCCTTTTGATTTGCATTGTTTCCCAAAAGAAACTATTATGAGTGTGAATAATAATTAATTCTAGTAGCCCTGGGCATAGCTTAGAACCTCCTCAGGCATCATCTTTCTGTCTCCAAATTCCTCCTACCACCCGCTTCCTGGCATTTTTGGTGGGCTGGAGGAAAGGGTGGTTATGCTTTAGAAGGGGTAAAAGAAATGTAAAGTGGAGAAAGGGTCAATAATTATTGCATACCTAAGTGTCACCTATGATGCTTACAAACACGTTCATATTTAATTCTCAGAAAATCACTACAAGAAGTTGCCAGGATCACTACTTCACAGATGAAGAAAGAAGGACTAAAAGTTGTCACAAGGTCACATAGTTGGTAAGTGACTTGGGAGTTCCAGAATTAACATCTATATCTTCCTTTAGTTCTCATCCTTTCAAATTTTTATATTTGGAAGATCTAAAAGTGTTTTGAAATGAAAGGCATATCTAAGACCAATCACCAATAAATAAATGTCTCAAAAGGCACACAAATGGTTGAAATTTATTTCAAGATATGGTCTGATTCAAGCCCTATATGGCCTTCCATTCAGAGCAAGCTGACTTTGCAGGTGTCTAATAACCAGAGGGTAGTGCAGATGTTGCCTTAGAAATGATTATCTACTCACTTATAAATAACACTGTAATTTGCATAGATACAGACAGAATAGGCAACTAAAAATCATACCCATATAACAAGTTTAGTACAGAAGCTAAGGAACTTCCAGCTGTGCCAGCTCAAAACCAACAGATGCAGTTCACTTTGCATATTTGTCAAGTAATCATGACAGCATCTTATAAATACAAGAAAGTGAGCGAACAGCAAGTAAAAAATCACTCTTATTTTCTTTTCAGACTGAGTAACATAAATGATCTGGACAATTACTAATTGTCCTTGTAGACAGAATACACGCTTTAATGCAAAGATAGAGAGAGGTATCAGTAGATATTATAGTAGCTCACTAAATTCAGACTGTGCAGGAAAATATTATTTTGGAAGAGTAAAAGAATGAACTGTAGAATATTTGTTTAAGAAATTCAATTTTCTTACTTCCTGTTTCCTCCCTGTTTATTCACATTTACCATACATTTAAAAAGGACAACCAGAAAATGTTCAAAGTTAATACCGGAGACTCATCATCATTTGAAAATTCTTCTGATCCTGCTACCACCCAACATACACTAACATTTTTCTTTAGTATGTAGCCACACATTCCCCATCAAGATGTCCACAAAGCGGAAGCGAAAGGACCTGACACTGTCAGGCCTGCTGAAATGACAAAAAGTTCTTTAAATCTCCTAACAGAGGGGGCTTTCAAATATAATGTATTGTTTTACCTCTAACCGCTTAGCAATTTAGATCTAATTCAGGGGAATTGAGATAATGCCTAACTCAGATTTCAGAAAATAATGCAAAAATATCCTAATCTGTCACTGATCGTGATGTAGCTAATAGAGGAGTCCACACAATTTTTTGTAAAGGGCCACACGGAAATAATTTTAGGTTTTGCAAGCCTTGTTCTTTCTGTTGTAGGCAATACATAAACTAATGAGCATGGCCATGTTCCAATAAAACTTTATTTAGAAAAACACAGTGGGTGGATGTTAGCTAGACTTACTGTGGTGATCATCTTGCAATGTATACAAATATTCAATCATCATGTGGTACACCTGGAACTAACTACACCTCAATTAAAAAAAACAAAGAGTGGGTGGATTTGGTTAGCAGACCATAGTTAGCTGATCTCTGTCATGAAATGTCTTATAAGGACTTTCCTCTTAAAATTAACAGGGTCTCAGGAATGTTAGAATTCAACTTAAAAACTGTTTTGCCAGCAGGAAAATGTGAAGTTTGATCTTGATCAATTAGTCCTACACAGGATTCTTTTCAGTGAGCAATAAGCACTGCAGTCATCTATTTCCAAAATCTAACTTCTTGGTAGAATGTGCTAATATTTCATAATTCAGTAGCACAGTTGCACATCCTTTCTTCAAGCAGACGTTAATACTACTGGCACCACTGCTAGAAGCTAACATGGAGATGAATGGTCAAGAAAAATTATCAGAATTAGCTTGAATGAAATCAAGTTATGTGTTAGAAACTCTTCTTCCCCAATGATGAGCCTAATTACCACGCCATTGATTCCCTCTCCCAGCACGGAGAGGGAACAAAACACGCTCTCCTCAAAGGCAGGTGACAGAACATCTCTTACCTTTCTCCCTGAGTCACAGGGACGTTTTCTATTCAGCTGGACTGTGAACTTCTTGGGGGTGGGAACACAAATGCTCAAGTCAGGCTTATGATCAATATATGTTTTATGAATAAATAAAAGCCTGAGCGATCATTTTCACTGCTTGACAAGGAAAGCACAGCTGAATCCCAGTGCTGTTGTCTGGAAGCCCGTAGCTGAGTTGTTCTGCCACGGTGCTTTCCCAAGCCCCAGCAGGTAACCACAGAGGAGAAGAGCATTGAGACGTTGCGGTTAAATTTATTCAAGTGCTGATAAATCACCTGCCATGTGTCAGTCCCAGTGCAAATACCATGAATAAAAGGAAAGGGGAATTCCCTGCTGTCTCCCTCAGCCTGTAGCTGATATAATACACGTGCCCAAATTAGTCTTATAAGCATCCTGGTGAAAACAGCCAAAGAGATTTTTTTTTTAAAAATTGTGAAATTTTGGAGAAAATTATTTAGCTCCCTTTGGAGGTATTAGAGTGTATAAATGAACAAATAGAATGTTCAGACTTCATAAAGTTGCTAAATATTAAACCATCTTTTGAATATTAAAATTTTAATTGTTTTACTTATTTGTATGGAGATTTGCTGCATTTGTCAGTTTTGGGGCGATAATGCTGCGTAATAAACAACCCCAGCAATAGTTCAATGGCTGCCAACATGAACTAATGTCTCATTCACAGACCTGTGGCTGGCTGTGATGGCTAAAGGTCGTGTTTAGGTTGGCTCCTTTGTCTCCCATTCAGGGACCCAGGTCAAAGGGGCAGCAGCCCCTGGGGCACAACCTTCTCACCTTCTCACGACAGAGGCGGTAGAGAAGGAGGCTGTGCGAGCTGAGCCACGGAGCCCAGGGAAAGCCTCTGCTTGAGTGTGGGGTAGAGTAGATCACATTCACTGACGCCTCAGTGCAGGGCACGTAGTCAAATCCAACATCAATGGAAAAAGAATGCTTACTCTTTGTGCCAGGCGAGGGAGAAAGGGAACAGTGAATATTTCCTAAACAAGAGGTGCAAAGTCTAAACTGGAATTAGGACCATAAAAGAGAAATTTTATTTGGAAGTTTCAAAACGACTTTATATATATAATCATAAACTTCTGGAATAATCAAAGTCAGGGCACCAGAGAAAGGGAAGGTGAGTGCTGATATATGGAGAGAATCAGACAGGCTAACCTGTTCCAGCATAGGTAGTTTTAATTCCTACAGGATGCAACTTGAGTTCATCACCAGAGGAGAGCAAACGGTATTTTAAAAATATTTCTGTTCCAATGGACAACAGTTGAGGATAGCATTTTCTTGGATTTTTAATTTTAGTTTAGTTGTTTTTTTTAGAAAGAAGCTATGTTGATGCTGGCGATACATGTAATTGCTGTGCTTACTGACTGGTAATATCTAGACAGAATAAAGTCCAAAATTGTTACCATAAACAAGAAAGTAATTTTCCTCTGTGACGTTTTTTTCTGAACATTTTTAGATGACAATAACCAAAATTAAAAAACAAAAAAAGAACAGACGCATTATTTCCCAGAATTAAAAGGAAACACAGAATTCACAGCCTGAAGTGATGACCATGTTGTAAGGTATAGGAAAGGGGCTTTCCGACACTAATCTCAGCACATTTGTTCATTTCTGAAGAACACCCCAGAACACGAGAGCTGCTAAAGTATATGTCATGAACAGTCAGTGCTAGGAATGAACAAAATCAGAGTTGGAAAACATTATTTTATAAATCTTTACTAACAGAATTACAGTGCAGAAACTCTGCAAAAAACTGAGAAGCATCCCCAAAACCAAGCCATGTGAGAAATAACTGTCTCCTTCCTCCTTAGATTAAGAAATCCTATTTTCTAGTTCAGCTCAGCAGGTATGTATTAAGCACTGTTCGCTGATTTGATGACCATTTACTTCATGTTTACTCTCTAGATGCATACTTTCTACTAGGTGCAGAGAAGGCAGATACAAAATGCAAAATGCTTTCCCAGATCTCAAAGGTGCTCTAGCAAGGTCAAAAGCAAACAAATAGTTATAATAGACTGTGATGAACGCTATGGAATGTTCTCCTAGATTTGTCTCCCCACAAAACAGACCTGACACAAGGATTTGAGTGAAAATAATTTATTTGGGGAGGTGAAGGGAACGTCACTAGGGAAGTGGGGAAGTGAGAAAGGAAGGGAGGGCAGCTGATAGAAAGAATGCAATATCAGGTGGGGTACCACTGTGAGCCACTGGGTTTACGCCTGATGGGGAACTCAGGGAAACTGGAACACACATCTGGGGGAATGGGGCTGGGCCATTAATTTCCTAGCATTGTCCGCCTGCTGTGTGAGCAAACAGAGAGGGAGCCTGAGAAGGCCTTCTGGCAAACGGAGGTAAATGCTGGCAGTTGGAAGTTAAGCTGGTGTACACTGTCATGGCAAGGTCTGAGGGCATACGGACATTAGTTACAAGAGTGTCAGATTTACAACTAACCCGTGACAGCGAGAGAGGGAAGAAGTGCAGGAGGGCCTCCTGCAGATTACCCTTGAGATGAGATTGTAAGATGTAAAAGAATTATCTAGGTTAAGAAGGAAACATGGTATTTCTGGCAGAAGGACAAGTGTAAGGGCATCCCAACCAGAAAGTGCATGGCACTTTAGAGGAACTACAAGTTCTGTGTGCATGTAGCTAACATATAGGAGCAGGAGAGAGGAGAGAGAATTGAGAACACAGGACACGGGCAGGCAGGAGTGAGGTCAGAGTTAGCCTTGAATCCTATGCCACAAATTTGGATCCAACATCATATAATGTTCTTGAAGTATATAAAATAGGGATGTACTGTAAAGGATCATGGCATGAGCTCAACAGCATAAATGTGGGGGTCAGCTGGAACCTTGCTTGACTTCCATAGCTTGCTTTCTCACTGAACAGCCTCAGTTGCGTAACCTCAGCTTCACTCTCGTACTGGGGGTTTATCAGTGAACAAGAGACAAAGGAAATCCCTATATTCATTAAATTCTGGTGGGGGAGAAAATAAATAATTGAACAAGTAATAAATAAGAATTTCAGAGAGAGAGAAGCATATTAATGAAAAGGCAATGGAATAAAGAGTGACTGGGCTATTTGGCTAGAATTGTTAAAATTGCTAGAATTGTAAGGCTGGTGTGAAGAGGACATTTAAGACTGAACGACGAGGAGACAAAAAGACTGATGAAAAAGCATTCTGTGTAGAGGACACAACAAAGGAGACTATTCTGTGGTAGAGATCTGAAATGGTTTTAGATGTGGCCAGGAGGCAGATCATAACATGGAGATGAATTGCAATTTTAGTCTAAGGGTTATGGGAAGCCACTAGAGGATTTTAAATAGTTGAGTAATATGTTCTAATATACACTTCTTAAAAAGAATTGTTCATGCTCCTCGCTGGAGAATGGGTCATAGATAGGCAAGTGTAGACATAGGGAGACCAGAAGGGAGACTATTGCAATAGTCTAGGAGAGACAGGTAGGTAGCTTGGGTGGTGATAATAGCTATAGAGATGGTGAGAAGTGGTTCGAATCCACTATTTTAGATATTGTCAGGACTTATTAATAAATGATGAGAAGGATGAGGGAAAGAGAGGATTCAAAGCTACTGAGTGATTAGTGGTTCCATTAATGCTCTAAGTCTTATGTTATCTAAATGTCTTATTATTGTGAAAAAAGGAGTGTGAATCACAGGCTTGGACTATAGACAGTCTTCAATAACTGTTAGATGTTAGCATTATTATGATGATTATTATTAGATCAAGGTACAGGAATAACTTGATATATTAAAAATGATGCTAGGCCAGACTCACCCCTATTTTCCAGAATTAAGCAGGATTCTCTGTGCCCCATCTCTTGTAACATCTCCTATTCTACCTGCAATCCCTTGTGAACTCTTCCTCCACTTTCCCAGGCTGTTATTTCTCATCTACTACTTTGTGACTTAACCTCCTTGACTTTTCTTGGCATCTCCTTTTCAGATGTCCAAGGTTCCACCCTATCCTCATGTCTCTTGACCCGTGAACTGAATCTGAGCTTCCTTTCATTCTTTCTCCATTGACAGGGCATCATGGCAGTCACAATAGCATGAACAAATGTGTGGAGGTGAGAAGGAACATTTTATTTTATATAACCTAACCATGAGCTCCCATTCTTCTGGACTGGTACAAAATTTAACCACAGTCATTCAGCAGTCCCCCCAGTCTGTTCCCCAGTTTGTCTTTTATGCTGTGTCAAAGAGTTAAGATGAGGGTCTCTCTGGTTATTGGTCATCTCTCCACACAGGTTACTTCTGAGGTGTTCATGTTGATGTCCACATGGCCCCTTCTCTCTGTTTTTTTCTTCCAGCCTTGGGATATTCTCAAAGCAAAATTGTACTGGAAGCAGTTAACTGGGCAAGGAAGATTTCATTTAAGATTATTGCAACTGGGGAGAGAGATAAACTCAACTTATTTAAAAGAAAAAGCCAGAAAGTTTTTAAGTGTGGGATGAGGTAGTGGAAAAGTACTGGAGGATGTCTTTAGAAAGGAGGTTTGTCAATGTAATTAGGCTTTCTATCTTTGCTAATTGGTGCTTATAGAGGCTAGGCTCCTACCCTCCCACAGAGATTGGGAGATAGGGACCCTAGCTGTCTTGATGATTACATTTCAAAGGGATGTCTCTCAGGTCTTTAAGAAAGACATTCCTGAAATGCAAAATGGCAAGAGGCTGGGAGATGATTAATATCTCAAAGGGGCAGACAGAATTTTAAATTGCCAGTTTTCTAAAGGAAATCTTCTAAGAAAAGAGAGCTTAGAGGCTAATAGTCAAGAAGAAACCAGTCTAAAGTTAAGACAAGCTGAGGAAAATATTAAAACCCTCTTGGTCAATGTGGAACATTTTTTGAGGTGCTAGGATTCTTGCCCCTAGCCATGTCACCCAACCACACTTTTCTGAGATCTTTCAGCTTCTAGGGACACTGCCAGGGAATCCTCTTTTCCTTTACAGGATGGGAAGCAATGGGTGGGTGAGCTCCTGTCTTCTTCCCTCTTCTTCCAAGTCACTCTGCTTTTTAGGGAAATCTCTCTACTCTCTTCTTGTTGTTTATTTCCTAATTGACCCTAATGGCCTATTACAAAGAAAATCAATTTTAAAAATTGCTTTTTCATCAAGGACTGGAAGGACTTAATCCTCAAACCTTCCCAGGAGGTGGAGGGTGGGTGGTGGATGAGGAGGGAATATTTGCCTTTCATTTTTCCAATATAGCAAAGAAATGAAGGAAAAGCAAATCAGGACTAAGTTTTCATACTTAAGCGATTACATTCACATTCTGCTACAAAGATAATGTACTTCATAGAATGACTGTGAATTTAATGGGAAAATGCCTGTTCCTGGAACACATTCTGACTATTAGGTACTCATTAAATAAACTCCTTTCTCCCTCCTACACTTTCATTAAGAAATGAAGTATTATTACCTGTGTGTTGATAAAACATAGAGTACCTGTTCCATTCCAAGATCTTTTTAAACCTTTTCTTTTCTGAATTTTCAAACTCCAACCCATATACTTAAGATATTTGTCTTATTCTGCTCAGCTGCCGTAACACAATACCACAGACTGGGTGGCTTTAACAACGGAAATTTATTTTCTTACAGTTTTGGAGGCTGGTGAGAGCCCTTCTCCTGGCTTACACATGGCCTCCTTCTCACTGTGTGCTCACATAGCTTTTCCTGGAAGGGTGCGTGTGTGTGTAGAGAGAGAGAGCCTGCTCTCTGGTGTTCCTTCTTATAAGGGCACTAATCCATCCTGAAGGCCCCATCTCCAAGTACCATCACACTGGAGGTTAGAGCTTCAACATACGAATCTGGTGGGGACACAATTCAGTCCACAGTAATATTTTTACAAAATTCAATAGAGATAAAATAGTTTATTAAATTTTAACAATTTAGGGCAAAAAGAAGTACCACCCTTTTATTTTTCAGTGGGAAGGCTTTGTGGGTCAGTGTTATCATTAGCAGCTTCATTTATACCTGCCAAGTGAGGCAGGTGAGCTTGCAATGTCAACTCTATGAGTGGATATGTGTCATTGTTGCCCCAGAAAAGAAGGATAACGCCAGGTACTGTTACCTACTGGTACTTCACCTGAGCTGATCTTTATGTTCATGGCCCCACTATTACAGAGAAACCACTCTTTTCCTAATTTAAGGTTAAACTAAATAGCAGTTAATGTGAAATAGGAATTGCAAATCCACACATATATACATAGGTATACATTACCTTGGGATTAGATTCTTACTTCTAGATAAAAATAAGGGCATCAAGGTACAGTGGAAAGTGTGTAGGTTTTTGGATCCTACTTGGTCCATGGTAAGTTTCCCATAACTTTCTTTCCCTATCCTTCCATTGATACTGGCAGCATCCCAACATTGTTCATTTGCATCTCCTCCCTTTCCTCACTCTGTTTTCATATTTCTCCCTCACTTGCCATGCATACGCACAGTTTCTGAGAACTGTGACTCCACTGAGGGGGGCTGCTATTGCCCAAAGGGAGTCAACAGCAGCTACAGTAACTGCTGCAATTGCATATTCATTCTGTTGAGACTTCTTGTCTCCACTGCATTGTCCACAGCTCTATACCACTGAGTCTTAACCCAGACTGCTTGTTTTCATTGTTTCAACTCTGGCATCAACTCCCCCTGCCCTGGGGATGATGAATAATTGAAAACTGAACATGAGCTTAATTTGGTATGCCTTGTAAGAGGCTTTTTATGCTTATTTGGTTTAGTATGCTCTGAAACATCAAGGGCCAGGCCCCAATGTCAAGAGTAACTACTATACTCCATATGTAACACATTCCTCAAAAATGAACTGGGGGCACAGATGACTTTCCATACCAAGTTAGGAGTAATTTAGATTTTTTAATAAATGTCAAGAACCCTAACAAAGAAAATTTTATGGCTCCCTTTTTGGAAAAAAGCCTTTTCTAGATATTTTGAAAATAAATGTTTTCACTTTCCTGGGAGGTATAATTATTTCCTATAGGACATAATAGAAGTTTTATGTCCAATATTGTTTGCTGTTTGTTATCTGAGCATTCATCTGGAGTTATTTTCCCTAGATAATCAATCATAGTAGAGCCTTCAATAAAAGGAATACCATAGATGCTCACACTTTCCCACCACCATTTAAAAGGATGTACCTGTATGGGCTGAACTGTGCCCCGCCCAAAAAAGAAAATTCATATGTTGAAGTCCTATCCCCTAGTACCTCAGAATGTTATCTTTTCTGGAGACAGGATCTTTATAGAGGTAATTAAGTTAAAATGAGGTTATTAGAGGGGGCCCTAATCCAATATGCCTGGTGTACTTATAAGAAGAGAAAATTTGGACACACACACACACATACAGAGAGAAGACAATGAGATGATACAGGAAGAAGATGGCCACCTGCAAAGCCAAGGAGAGAGGCTTGGAACAGATCCTTCTCTCACAGCCCTCAGAAGGAATCAACTCTCCCGACACCTTGATCTCAGACTTCTAGCCTTCAACACGAAAAAATAAATTTCTGTTCTTTAAGCCATCAGTCTGTGGTGCCTTGTCACAGCAACCCTAGCCAACTAATACAGCACCCTCTCGTCAACCCAAAGTGGGAAGACCCAGGCTGACTGATTTCACTTTTCCTGCCTACAGCTGAATGAGCTAGGAAGTACGCCTAATCCAAGGGAGCAAACCATTGACTGTCCAGTAGCCAATAAGAGTCTCTCAAAAACCTGAACCAAAAGGCCAGCTGGGAAAGTAGGAAGCTATGTCTAATGGCACAACCCTAGAGTGGATCCCACCTCTTAGGGCCCTTTCCTTGGCCTGGTGGTTCACCTCTCTTAGATTCCACGTAGTCTATATCCTTAACACAAGCTGGCTTGAAAAGTTTCAAGTAATTCTTACCTCAGACCATAGAGCTAAGTCAAGAAGGGCCCAGAGGCAGGCTGAGAGAAAGGTGGAAAAGGGAAGAGAAGATCAAAGCAAGAAAGGGGGAACAAATGTGTCACTGACTTGATGCTAAAGCCAAGGCAACCCTGTCCTCCATCCCACAGAGTCCGTGCCGTCCCTGGGCTGTGTCATGGGGACCCAGTGGTGAGGAAGGCTCAGCCCCTGTGCTCAAAAAGCTTAAGATCTGGCAATATTTGGCTTATTGGTTATTTTGAACTTGCTATCCCTCCGTCTCCTTTGACTAATATAGGTAAGTTGACTAGAATCGTTTAGGTTATATGTTTCTCCCTCCTTATATTGAGGTGAATTTTTAAATAAATGACTCATTCTTGCCTTTATATCTATGCTTTATCTATAGTTTCTATGCTATTCCTAACACCTATTAGAAACTATATGAGGGGAGCAGTGTCCATGTAGTTATGAAAGAAAATAAGACACAAAAAAGAAAGTTTTCTTCTCTTTCTTGTGTTTAGGCATGGCTTTAGACAAAAAATCCAGAAACCAGGGAAGATTATTTTAGTATTGCTCTGCTCTTATACCTCTTCTTCATCTCTTGCTATCCCAGTCCCCCGATTCTACACCTTTCTGGGACATACTTCCAGGTCTGATCCTTTCCATGAAGTACTCCGTGCTCCAAAATGATTTATTGTTCCTTCCATCTTCTCCACGTCTGCAGTCAAAATCTCCATTAAATTCAGGACAAGTGATCTTACGTGGTATCAGTAAAACCACAATTGGATTGAACTAAAATGTATGAATGCTTTTGACTAAGAACACTGTAGCCTCCCTTTAGGTATTTTCAGTCTTTCAAAGCAGATACTTGTTAATCTAAGTTATTGTCCATCTGATAGAATTACAGGCAATGTAGGAAAATTGAATTTTAAAATTTGAGAGATATATGTACAATAGACCACCACAAAAACAGGAAAATTCCCTCTGGGATTCTAGTGTCAACACCCCTAACTGCTTCTTCATTCAGAGTCTCTCTTCCTTCATTTCTGAATCAGGGAGTCTCTAAAAGATCCAGGGTTTTGTGGGATTTGTTTTCTTTGAAGGGCATCCACTTCAAAAGATGAAGCTCCAAGAGAAAGTCAGAGCAGGGACATCTGTCTTACATATAGGCCCATTATTTTATTCATCCTTTCATTCATTTATTCAAGAGAAGAAGATGGGAAGATACAGAGCCTATCTTGTTGTATTAAGAGCCCATCTTGTTGCATCTCCATACCGGTTACTTGGGATGCAGTAGTCAATAAACCATTGCCTTTGCCTTTGCCGTGCTCACTTTAGGGACTTGCAGTTCATGAAGTAACATGATCTGGGCCAGAATTTATCACTGCTGGACTATAAAGTGCCAGTAAGGGGAGGGTGGTTCATAGCAGATGAGATGATGACAAAAGCAATAATCATTGTTACCACATGCACGGTTCTTGCTATGTGCCAGGCAATGTCTAGGTGCCTTACATAATAATATACATATAATTAATTATTTAGTTCTTTAAAATCCCTAGGAGTTAGGTACTATTGTTATTATCATCAATCTTCTTTTACAAATGAAGAAATTGAAACATGGAGAAATTAAAGCCACAGAGCTGACTATTGATGAAGCTGGGATCCAGACACAGGCACCTGGTGGCAGATCTGCATGCTTAACCACCACACTATGGCTGGCAGGAGATCATTTTGTGTAAGCTGGATTTTAAAATCAGAAACGAAGAAATAAATAAATGCTTAGATAAAAGTAAAATGTAGTAAAATCAAAAATAAAATATAATCAGAAAATTGAGATTCAATGCATTATGCTGAGACTAATCCTGGTGGGATTCTCTAGGAATCCAAATTGGACATAGTGCATGCTACAGTTTTGTCAAATTATTGCAATGATATTTATAATAAAACTTAAAACTAAAAACCATCCCATTCTGAACTGTTGAAAAAGCAGATTAACGTATAAAGAGGTTTTTTCCATGTGTCCAGTGCTGTCACTAACCTACTACATGTCTCAGGGTTGGGTCCACCTACTCTCCAGATTTCAAGTTCTTCATATGCTGGGTGACTGTATAATTAATTCTCCAAATGGTAACACTCTTAACAATGAAGGGGAGCACTAGTAATAATTACACTGGGAAAACATTCTCTGGCAAACCACAGTGTATGGGTGCTCTATTTATCTGTAAAAATGAGGCTGCACCAGCTGATCCCTAAGTCCAGTTGTAGTGGGTGTGTTTGTGTCTGCTTGGCTGGCTGACTGTTTATCCAGATGTATTAGGGTCATTCAGTAAGAGGGGGAAAGAAAACCCAGAGGTCTGACTTTTAACCCTATGCCTAGACCTCGGGACATTTTTATTCTAGTAAATGAAGTAAGTAATAATGATAATAATAAGTAAATTGACCACATCTATATTAAATTGGAAGCACTGTGCAAGGAAAAACATTGAGCTTAACGCCCAATCAGTACTATGTGAACTACAACCCGAAACCAATGCCTGGAAAGACTGCTTATTAGAAACAAAGAATTAATTTAGCTTATAACAGGAACTAATTTTGAGTCCTCTGGAACTGAAGAGCTAACCTAGGTGCCTCCAACCAGTATGGTACTGAGGACAATGTGATCTGAGCTAAAGGAGCCTGATTTTGTACAAAGAGCATAGGGAAGATATTCTAGATTCTTCATTTATTCATTCAACAAAATGGCAAGAGTTTATTATGTGCCAAATATGATGCCATGGGTTGGTGATACAAATGCATATTTCTGGGCCTCACCTCTAGAATTTCTGTTTTAGTAGATCTGTTCTGGGGGACTATCAAATTTTAGCACTAATAGTCCTTTATCCTAAGAAACCCTTCAGTCCCAGGTAAACTGGAGCAATTGGTCACCCTAGGTAGGGCATTAGACTTTGTATTCTAACAACTTCCCAGGTGACACTGATACCTCTGGCCCAAGGACCACATTTTGAGAACCATGGCTCTAAACCAGTGGTTTTCATCTTTGGCTTCCCATTGGTGTAATTCCCATTGGGGAACAAATATATTGATTTTGACCTGGTTGATCTCAAGTACAGCCTAGACATTAGCCTCGTTAAAAGCTACCCAGGTGATTCTTGAGTGCAGGCAAGGTTAAGAACCAGTGCTCTAGATCCCTGAGCACTTTGACTCTGGCCTGTTAATATCCTGTAATTGCATCTTCTCCCTGCCATCTTCACAGCCATTGCTGTTAATTCAAGACATCATTTCCTGCTTGGATTATTGCACTAATCATGTCAATGGTCTCCCTGCTTCTGAGTTTCCCATACCATCTCTAGTTTATCCCCATACAGCTGCTATAGTAATCTTACTGAAATATAAACTTGATTATATTGCTCCCTTGCTGAGGATCCAATGGACTTTCTTGTATTAGCCAGTGTAATTCATGTTATCTACTCTAAAAAATAATCACCAAATCCCACAGCTTCCCTCAACAAAGTTTATTCCTTGCTCATGTCATAGTCCAATGGCTGCTCTCCTGGACAGTTCTTTGAACAAGAACAAAAACATCCTCCCATTATGTAGCTCCACTGACTCCTAGCGCTTCCTTGGAGTTCTCTACTAGATCACCTACATTTAATCCACTGAGAGGTGAACTGAGAGAACGTGGAGCATGATGCAGGACATTTTAGAGTCTGGATCTAAAGTGGTATGCATCACTTCTGCACATATTCCATTGGCCAGAACAAGTTTTATGACCTCAGCTAGATGGCAGTGGTCTGGAAAATGTCTTCTTGTGTTCCTAGAAAGAAAATGAAATCGCACAATGAAGAGCATTGTCTCTGTCACGTCTCTTATCAGAATAACACAAACACAAGTGCATTGTGTGTGATCTCTTGGGTTTCATCCTCATTGGATGATGAAATAAAGTCCATTGGATGATATATGAGTCCAAAATCCTGTGCTTGGCCTACAATGACCTTAAGAATCTGTTCCTGTCTCATTTCCCAATCTCAGCTTATGCTCCTTCTCACAGGCATTTCCTCCCTCTGTTTTACTGTTCCTCAAACGTCTCGTGTTGTCACACTACTTTGGGGGCCTGGAAAATCTTTGCTCCATTCTTTACTTAATTCTTTCCCAGTAGTTTCTCAGAGCTCAGCTCAAGACAGCTTTTCAGAAAGGCTTTCTAGTGCTTCCGTCACCTGATGCTTCCCACTTTGTAATAATTCCTTCTACTCTCTGCTCCAGTAGCCTCTGAAATTCTGCACTTGTAGACCTCATCTCGCTGTATCTCTTTGACGTGGTCCAGAGCCTCTGAATTATTAGTATCTTGCAGGTGACTGAATTGCTTTTATGTCACTATTCCTAGCACTAATGTAATGACTGGCACATAGCAGGCCTTGAATAAATGCTTGTTTGAATAAATGAATGACAGTTTAAAGACAATGAACAACGCTAATCTTATACCACTGAGTAGTCACGATGGTTTCCATTGTGATTGAATATGTGAGCAAAGGATCCCCTACTTCAGAAACTTCTGTGTATTGAGCCATTGAAGATCCCTTTCCTGTTACAATGGGGCACTGTATTAAAAATTCATTCACCATTTAACATATACTTTCTTGAATTGGTTTCTCAGTTTGTGCATCTAATTGCTATGCAGGCTCCATCAGAATGAAACCCAGGAGGAGCGAGTTTTAGTAAGGGCTGAGATTCAAAAATTTTAAAATATATTTAGATCATGGACTATTTCGTGACTGCAGACCTAGACTGTACACACTTTGGGGGTCCTGGATAGCCAGGGATAGTATGAGGACACTTGACTAAGACCCAAGGGGTACACAAATAAATAGGTAAGGACAGTCAAGGAAGATAAATCCTGACTTTCATTATTTTTGCCCTGGACAGCCCTAGGGATCATATCCTTGTGAATGCAGAGGCCTGATGGCCTTAATTAGGGCTCAACTAGTTCAACTAAATAATCAACTAACTAATCGACTACCTAGTAGCAGTATAAGGCAGAGTTATCTTCTTACGGTGGGAATCACCTTTATTATCTTTGACATTAATGTGTTGTGCACCATTGTGTAAATATGTAATGCATAATTATCTGGCTCTTGTTTGACTTATTAGCTTTAGAGATGGTCAGGGGCTCATATCAGGAAGAGAATTCTGAAATCTTTTCCCATTTTCCTCCACAGTCTTATGGGATGTGACGGGCATAGAAAGATGGAAATGAACTTGTGACTACATAAAATATATATTTCTGGAATATTTCCATTTGCCTCCCCAGATCAATTCTCTAACCTTCTTCACCCTGTTCTGTGCCCTGGGAGTTGACCTTCATTGACTGTCCCAACAAGCTCCCTTGTTCTCTTCTGGCTAGGTTTTGTCATGGACTGCATGGGCAGTGAATCAGAGGGCAGGAGGGAGGGAGTTTGCTTTTATCCACCTGGCTCCCTCGCTATGAGTTACCATAGGTAAGATACCTCTCTTTACACAAGGCCACAGGTCCTGTTGGTTGACCTCCAGAGCTATAGTTACTCCTTCAGGGTTCCATCAATTGCTCCTTCTAGCATTGATGTTGGTCCCTGCCGTTACTAGTCCTATAGTGTTTCACCACCCTCTCGTCAGTTTCCCTTAACCCAGTAAACAGTCCCTTAACCATTGGAAATGCCCCTTTACTCAAGTTTCCTGTGGGGAGTGCCATTTCTTTCCTCCAGGACTCTGACTGATGCAGTAACTATCTGACTAACAACAGATAGTTGATATTTAACAGCCAGCTGTAAGGCTGCAAATATACTTTATCCCTTTCATAAGCTACAAATACTTGCAAAATTACTTATGACCAGTACAAAAACTATCACGTCTTTAGTATTCTTTTGAAGATCTCTCCAGTTGCACAATGCCAATCCACAATTCAATTCTTTCCTGTAAACTGTGTTGTAAGTAAGAGGGAGAGAGTTTAAATTGGTGCTCTCCAGAGTTAGGGGTTAGGTCATTGAATTGAAATCTCCAGTCCCATAACCAATGCCCTCCTTCTGTAACCTCTGGAATACTGTTCGTTGAGTGCCTGAAATTTTGAGACCTGGAAGTTGAACACTTACACGGCTACCCTAACACGTCCTGCCTGATTGAACCATCAGTGCATCTCTGTTTAGCTCTGCCTGAGAGTGGATTTACTTCCAGCCCTATTTACACTACATAGTACACTGGATGTATGAGTTTTTAAAAATCACTTTGTGTGTTAATACATATTAACACACAGTGATTCAATGCTCAAGTTGCAAAATAAATACACTATGGGTGAAATGCCTGCTCTCCCACTTACTAGCTCTCTTAAAAGGTTAATCTCTCTAAGCCTTGATTTTTTGAAATTAAAGAGGATGGTAATAGTACCTACCTCACAGGATGTTGTGAGGCACAAATGAATTAACATATCTAAATGTTTAGCACAGTAACTGATAGAAAACACTAAATGAATGTTAGTTTTTACTATTACCTATCCTAGTATGCATCTCTCTTTTCATCTGTAATCAACTGTTATGTAGCAATGTTCCCAAACTGGAAATTTTCTTTGGTGGCCATCAGCCTCCAGGCTGCAATATCTGTTCCCACATAATCACTGTATTTATTTATTTATGCTAATGGCATTCCATCTGGGAGGGTCCCAGAAGTTTAGAATAGGAAGAGACTTTGGATCTGATGTGGTCCAACCTGCTCATCTTAATGCTGAGAGCGCCACGACCAGAGTGAAGTGACGCATTAGCTCGCTGACGTGCAGTGGCCAGGCAGAGGCTGGAAGCCGTGCTGCCGTCTCCCCGCAGCTGTCCTGTCCACTGCACTGTCAAGATGCCTCCAGAAGTGGTTTCTGAGGGCATAAGTCCTACTCTGAGTCCCTAATCTCTCTCTGCATCACTGCCAGCTTCCTCCATGGCCTCGGAAAGGCTCCAGTCCTGTTCTCACCACCACTCACTCAACTGGACCTCATCCCATTCTAGGACAGGTTCCGAGAGCTTTGCTTCCAACTTTCCAAGGTGTGAGCTCAAGTCAGAGCTCCTAACTTGGGCTTAAACTTACTGGGTGATGTTTAAAAATAAATCATTTCTTGGCTGGCCTGGTGGCGTAGTGGTTAAGTAAGCACTCTCCACTTCTGTGGTCCAGGGTTCACAGGTTCAGATCCTGGGCACGGACCTATGCACCACTCATCAAGCCGTGCTGCGGCAGGCGTCCCACCTATAAAGTGGAGGAAGATGGGCACGGATGTTAGCCTAGGGCCAATCTTCCCCAGCAAAAAGAGGAGGATTGGCAACATATGTTAGCTCAGGGCTAATCTTCCTCATCCAAAAAAAAAAAAAAAAAGCATTTCTTCTACCTTCAGGGCTAAGGAATCAGATACATGGAGGGTGAAGATCCTGGTCAAAATCGCCAAACACAAAAGGTCACATATTGTATGATTCTCCTTATATGAAATATCCAGAATAAGTAAATCCATAGGGGCAGAAAGTAGATTAGTGGTTGCCAGGGGCTTGAGGGAGAGCAAATGGGGAGTGACTGCATAATGGGTATAGGGTTTCCGTTAGGGATGATGAAAATGTTGTAGAACTAGTAAAGGTGATGGTTGTACAATATGTGAATGTACTAAATGTCATTGAATTGCACACTTTAAAATTAATTTTATGTTATGTGAATTTTATTTCAATTCTAAAAAAAGTTACGTGAAATCAAGTATATTATTGTTTGCAAATGGTATGGGTATAATTCCAAGACAGAAAACAATCACCTGGTGTGCCCACTCTTACACAACGCTTGCTTTTGGGTTCTCTTCTAGTCCTTGTCCATATACCAAGATTTGTTACTAAGCTGTGCTCAAAGCTCTGTGCAGCTTTCCTGAAATTTCCTTCAAGGAGTCAACTGTTTCTATATGCAAATGATTCCTTCAAGGCACCAAGTGTTTCATTCAACTAATATATCAGGAGAGATATTAGTCCATAATTTTCTTATAACATCCCTGTCCGGTTTGGTTATCAGGATTATGCTGGCTTAGTAAAATGAGATGGTAATCCCTTTTCTATATTTTCTGAAAGAGTTTGTGTAAGATTTACATTATTTCTTTCTTACATATTTGGTAGAATTTCCTCAGTGAAGCAATTTGGGCCTGGAGTTTTCCTTGTTGGAAGATTTTTAGTAATAAATTCAATCTCTTTAATAAATATAGGCTTTCTGTTAAACAGATCAAGATTTTCTTTTACTTCTTTTGTCAATTTTACTAACATGTAATCTTGTTTTTATTCTTATTCATTTTGAAAAATATTAATAATTTCCTTATGCTTTTTTCTTGATCTATGGATTATTTTTAAATGTTACTTAATTTCTAAACATTTTGAGATATTTTTTCAGATTTTTTTTGGTTACAATTTCTATTTTAACTTTTTTGTGGTCAGAGAACATAGCTGTATTATTTCAATCTTATATAGGCAGGAAAAAACCACCAAATCAGGACAATAATATTTATGTGTTACTACCATTGAATACTCAGGCCTAATTTCCAATTGTTCCAATAACGTCTTTACAGAACGAGGATCCAGTTCAGAAATAGCCATTACATTTTTTGGTCATGTTTCTTTGGTTTCCCTCAGTCTAGAAAAGGTCCTCAACATTTCCTTGACTTTCATGACCTTGACATTTTGAAGTTTACAGGCCCTTTGTTTTGTAGAGTGCCCCATGATTTGGATTTGTCTGATGTTTCCTGATGTTGCACATTTGGGTGACGTGTCTTGGGCGGGAATAGCACAGGAGTGATGCTGCACTCACTGCCCCCTGTCAGGGGGTGCTATCAGTCTTCTCTCTCTCATCGTGTGCACTTTGATCGCTTGCTTAGGGCCCTGTCTGCCCGGGTTTTCACCCTGAAGTTATTCTTGTCCCATTTATAACTATTTCATCAGAAGCTACTTTGAAACTCTGTAAACATCCCATTCTTCATCAAATTTTTAATTTATTCATTCATTTATCTATAACTTTACAGTCTCATGGTGGCTTCTATTTTATTCAATGCATTAGAATTTATTACTATAGATATTTATTTTTATGCTCAAGTTATCTTTGCTTTGGCCAGTAAGAGATTTTGCGTTCTTTAACATGTCTCAACATTCCTTGAGCATTTTCTAATTTTTTGGCATTATAAGATATCCCAGGCTTATGTTGTACTTTCCCTGACTCAGCCCTGAAATTAGCCATTTCTCCAAGAGCACTAGTTCCTTTTAGAGGAAAATGATATCTGGAAGCTAAGGCTTGGGCTCTAATTCTGCTAATTGCTATTGGGGTTTTAGTGCTTTGACGCCCTCTCAGGAGATAGTGCTAGGAAATACATGTGTGTATACATACACATACTTATATCAGCATTTATTTCTATATCTATCTTTATTATAAACCATGAGTTCACATTAATACCTCAATTCCAACCCACCACTCCAGAATTCATTCTGGTTTTTTTCCTTTTCTGAACTCCAATCTCTGCCACGTCAGCTCAGTGAGATCTCCATGTTCTGCTTGGCCCCCGTATCCTGCACCTTAGTCCAAAAAGTGCTTCCAGGTGGAAGGCTAGGGTGATTATGGAGTTCACTTATGTGTTTCTCCTTTTTAGGGATCTTGTCCTGTGCTGCCTATTGTCTAATGTCTGAAAAGTTAGCTTCATATATTTTGTCCAGTTTTATTGTTGTTTACAGTAGAAGGGTGAGTCTGATATCAGCTACTCCTTCATTGCTGGATGGAAAAGTATATTGCATTAACTTTTCGTCTCAATCATGTTTATGTATCAAACTCCACTCACGCAGACTCTTACAACAATCCAGATAATCTACAAAAACATCGATAGAGGAAAGAGTGCAGGATTTGGACCCATCCAGGCCCAGGTCAGTTTTGCTTTTTCCTACCGTGTGGCCTTACTCAATAGACACATCTTCTCTTGGCGTCATTTTCGTCATCCCTAAGTGGGGAGTTTGGGAAGGATTAAAGGACATAATGTGTGTGAAGTGCCCACTGGAGGCCACAACACAGAAGTCTTCAACAGATGGAAGTTTGTTCTTCAAATCCTTCTATGAAGTCTGCTAAAATTTATGTTGAGAGGACAAAGTTTGTCCAATAAGATGTACCGAAATTCCTCCACAAACATTTTCTCGTGATTTTTATAACCTCAAATTTTAATTGTTTCAAGGAAAATTATTTTTTAAATTGAACATCAGCATTTATCATGTCAAACACTGCTGAAAAGACAGTCTCTGAGGTAGAATATGTAAATTTTAAACAGATACAGCTCAGTTCAACTTTGAGTAGGAAGTAGAAATACATCAATCACCTGAATCTACAAGATACAGTCACAATTCAGGCAGGATGTCAGTTGCCAAAGTGAGCGCTAAATGTTCACATACTTGTTAACTTTTGTCCTTGTGTTTGTTACAACTTGTTACTCATAGCTATTTATCAAGGACAAACCTTGAGAAGGTGTTGAATATATAGCATTTCAACTTTGGAAATTGTTTTCCCACATTTCTGGAAATGGAAGAAGTCTTTTATGTAACAATTAATAGGCTTATATGTAATCAATTTTATTACTGGTTACATATAAGCCTATGAATCAGTTTTATTTTATCTGCACACACATATATATGTCTTTCAAGGAGTTCTTTAGTATTTAACGCTGACAAATTTTGTCTCTCTCTCTTTCCCCCTCCCTCCCTCCTTCCTTCTTTCCTGCTCTCTGTTGCCTTCTCTCCTTTCTTCTTTGCTTTCTTTCTTCTTTGCTTCCTCCACAAATATTTATCAAGCACCTATTATGTGCTAGGGTATATTATATGGTCACTAGGTATACATGGTAAATAAGGCAATGTTTCTTTCTTCTTTTATATTATTTTCTTTTATGTTATTTTCTTTTATTTATTTTTTATTGAGTATATAACATTTGTTTGTAACATTGTCTAAATTTCAGGTGTACATCATTATACTTCTACTTCTGCATAGATTACATCATGTTCACCACCCAAATACTAATTACAATCCATCACCACACACATGTGCCTAATCATCCCTTTTGCCCCCCTCCCTCCCCCTTCCCCTCTGGTAACCACCAATCCAATCTCTATCTCTACGTGTTTGTTGTTGTTTTTATCATCTACCTATGAGTGAGATCATATGGTATTTGACCTTCTCTCTCTGACTTATTTCACTTTGCATAATACCCTCAAGGTCCATCCATGTTGTCACAAATGGCTGGATTTCATCGTTTCTTATGGCTGAGTAGTATTCCATTGTGTATATATACTACATCTTCTTTATCCATTTGTCCCTTGATGGGCACCTAGGTTGCTTCCAAGTCTTGGCTATTGTGAATAATGCTGCAATGAATATAGGGGTACATGTATCTTTACGCATTTGTGTTTTCATGTTCTTTGGATAAATACTCAGCAGTGGAATAGCTGGATCATATGGTAGTTCTATTCTTAATTTTTTGAGGAATCTCCATGCTGTTTTCCATAGTGGCTGCACCAGTTTGCACTCCCACCAGCAGTGTATGAGAGTTCCCTTCTCTCCAACACGTGTTTCCTGTCTTGTTCATTACAGCCATTCTGATGGGAGTGAGGTGATATCTCATTGTAGTTTTGATTTGCATTTTCCTGATAGTTAATGATGTTGAACATCTTTTCATGTGTCTGTTGGCCATCTGTATATCTTCTTTGGAGAAATGTCTGTTCAGATTTTTTGCCCATTTTTTAATTGGATTGTTAGTTTTTTTGTTGTTGAGATGTATGAGTTCTTTATATATTTTGGATATTAACATCTTATCAGTCATATGGTTTGTAAATATCTTCTCCCAATTGGTAGGCTGTCTTTTCGTTTTGTTGATGGTTTCCTTTGCTGTGCAGGAGCTTTTTAGTTTGATGTAGTCTCATTTGTTTACTTTTTCTATTGTTTGCCTTGTCCTGTCAGACACGGTACTTGAAAATATGTTGCTAAGACCGAAATCAAAGAGCATACTGCCTATGTTTTCTTCTAGAAGTTTTACAGTTTCAGGTCTTACATTCAAGTTTTTAATCCATTTTGAGTTAATTTTTGTGTGTGGTGTAAGATACAGGTCTACTTTCGTTTTTTTGCATGTGGCTGTCCAGTTTTCCCAAGAGCATTTATTGAAGAGACTTTCCTTTCTCCACTGTATGTTCTTGGCTCCCTTGTTGAAAATTAGCTGTCCATAGATGTGTGGGTTTATTTCTAGGTTCTCAATTCTCTACCATTGATCTGAGTATCTGTTTTCGTGCCAGTATCATGCTGCTTTGGTTACTATAGCTTTGTAGTATATTTTGAAATCAGGGAGTGTGATACCTCCAGCTTTGTTCTTTTTTCTCAGGATTCCTTTAGCTATTCGGGTTCTTTCATTATTCCATATAAATTTTAGGATTCTTTGCTCTATTTCTGTGAAAAATGTTGTTGGAACTTTGATAGAGATTACATTGAATCTATAGATTGCTTTAGGAAGAATGGACATTTTAATTATGTGAATTCTTCCAATCCAAGAGCACGGAATATCTTTCCATTTCTTTGTGTCTTCTTCAATTTCTTTCAACAGTGTTTTATAGTTTTCAGTGTACAGATCTTTCACCTCTTTTGTTAAGTTTATTCCTAGGTATTTTATGCTTTTTGTTGCAATTGTAGGCATCGTTTCTGAGCCCAAAAGGTTCACAGTGTATTAGGGGCAAAGATAAAAATATGTAAGATTAGAGTACAGATCAAGGCCAGCCACCCCAGTTTGTGGAATCGGGCAAGCCTCTCTGAAATAAGTAAGCCCTGAGGTGAATCCTTGCTTTGCCCTTATCCATTTGTCTTCAATTCTGGAATACTATTAGCCATTATCACTTTGAACATTGCCTATATCCCTTTCTTTTTATATTCACCTTTGGAAATCCTACTCATGCTTATGTTGAAGCTTTTAATAATATTCTCTGTGTCTTATAACTTTCATATTTTCCATTTCTTTTTTCTACTATGTTTCATTCTGAGTGATTTCCTCAGATTTAGTTTCTAATTCACAAATACTTCCTTCAGCTGGATCTTGCTTACTGTTTCATCTATTAATTATTTTAAATTTCAATTTTCTTATTTTCTATTTCGAGAATTACTATTTTGTTCATAATAAATCCAATTGTCCTTTTCCTCAAAGCCCTGAATTTATCTTATTGATTCCATTCACTCTTTTATCTCTCATTATTTTAAATATTTACTTGAAAAATCTCTTTCATATAAATCTACAATGTGTAGATGCTGCCTGTGAATTGTCACAGTTGTTTTGTGTTCTGAACCTCTATTGGCAAGTTTTCATGTGTGTTTTATAATGTTTGACTGAGCTCATTCCTGGTGGAAGTTGTGGAAATGCTTCCTGCGCTTTGGATTACGGGGGTTGAGGGGGGTTCCTGCCTAGAGTGGTTGCATTTGCCTCTACCAAAGTCTTGAGTTTCACTGACTCCATACCAGTTTTAACATTAGCATCTCATCTAGGTTTTTGCCCTGTGAAGGTGGTGTGTATTCACATACCACCTATAGGCTTGGTGTTCATGTTTCTTGTGGGTGCCTATTTATTATAGCCAGTACAGTGACCTGGCGTCCAACTGTGCCCAAGTACTGCGCTGATGGACAGAGTGAATCTACTCATAATTCACGGGCTGGACAGTTTCTTGATGGCTTCACAGTTCAGGGAGTCCAGCACCAACTTCCTGCCCCCTTGTAAGTGTTGGAAGAACAGCAGATGGTACAGGGCACCGAGCACCACATGGCTCCAACTCTCTGTTCATCCTACTGGTTTTGAGTTTTCTCTTTGTATCAGACTTCTAATTAGTTCCTGTTCTTTCTTTTCAATTTATCTAAGATGTAATATTTTTAATAAATATTTTATCCAGCGTCTCTTTATGTATTTCTTTAGGTATAAACCTGAGGAGGGCAGAGGAATGGGATGGCAATATCCACCTCTTCTCAGTCCGCCATGTTGCCTCCATAATTATCAGGCTTAAAGGTTGAGAAGAAGGTGTGGTTGCCATGCTAACTCCGTGTCCATTGCGACCATAATGCTTTTACCCCTTATCTGAATTATCTTGTACTACATCAGTTTTTGTTCCCTTAATCACAAACTTCCCTGAATTTATGTATTTTTACTTACCCATACCCTACATTCTCCCAGTATTTGCTTTTACCTCAGGACATAGTGACTGGATATAAGGAAACTAGGGCTTTGGACCTTGATTGAAGTATGATCAGAGTGTGGAGGGCCATACTTAGGAATCCAATGACTGGCAGCCTGCGATGCCTCCACTGTGCTGGTCTGTCAAGAGAATGATGTGACAGTGAGGGATGCATGAGTTGCAAGGAGATTCTTGGCAATAGTGCCTAACACCTCTCTCACCCTCTCTACTAGCTTCCTCTCATTTATTCATTTAGTAATCATTTACCAAGCACCCAATATGTGTACCTAATATATGCACTGCATATGGGATGATGTATTATTTATCTATATACTGGGCGATGGGGTGAGGTATATAATAATCTACAGCACACGGATGTTAGAGGTTGTAGGATGCAGATGACCCATCCACAAGGTGGTGACACAGCAGAAGCTCTGGGGCCACATATGCTAAAGTACAACTTTGGGTCTTAGATTATGTGTTAAGAGCTGGTGAAAAGTTAGCCCTTACATGTGTAATTCCACGTTATCCAGAATATAGTCCACTTTCAACTCAGGGTATATTCTAATAATGATAAACTACTAAATATTGTCAAATTTGATCCTCACCACAACCACATTAGGTAAGAATTCTTATTCATTTTGTAGGGGTCTTTCATTCACTCATTCAACAAAAACTAATTGCATTCCTTCTGTGTACCAGGCACTGTTCTAGGCACAGGGAGTTGCGCCAGATAGGCAAGATTAAGAAAATTGGTCAAGGTCCACACTGCCACCCAGCTCCAGAGTCTGAATTTAAATTCAGATCTGTTTAACTACAAACGCATCAGCCACTACCCAGTGCTTCCTCCCAAATGTTGCAAATGAAACTTTGTGTTGGGGTATGGTGATCTTTTTTTATTCCCTCTGTTTTCTGTTTGTCTTCCTTCTAGTCATCTCCTCTCCTAGGGCTGCTTTCTATTCATGAAGAATTTTTTAATCAGGTACTGGTTCAAATTTTCAACAGAAATTTATAATTTTATTTATTTATTTTTTCCCCCAAAGCCCCAGTAGATAGTTGTATGTCATAGCTGCACATCCTTCTAGTTGCTGTATGTGGGAGGCGGCCTCAGCATGGCCGGAGAAGCGGTGCGTCGGTGGGCGCCCGGGATCCGAACCCGGGCCGCCAGTAGCGGAGCGCGCGCACTTAACCGCTAAGCCACGGGGCTGGCCCATCAACAGAAATTTAAAATGATGCAATAAAATAAGTCCAGTCAAATCTCCAGTATGGCATCATATATTTGAAAAAAATAAATTTTAGACAAAATGAAAATTCAGAATCTATATGGCTTAATATTATTTTCATGGCTTTTTTCCCTAAAGACTTTTCTAACTTCCTTGTCTTTCTTTTCTTCCTTTCATTTCTTTTCACAATGTAATTTGCACTTTATTCCACATCTAAAAAGGAAGCACCTTAATGTTCAACTTCTTTGTTCTTATCTTTTCCAGTTGTTCACATCTATTTTTTGCTTTGCTTTCCAAGTTAAATCTTCACATTTCTTCCACTGTTAGTCTCTTCTCATCCTTCAAACATGGTTTCTTTATAGTTCTTCAGTTTTTAAAATTCTTTCCTCACAGACAGCTCGCCTTTTTTTCTAAAATGTTTTGAAGATTTTTCTGTGGTAAGAGAACCAAGACATAAGGGAAAGCTTTAAAACTTGTGTTCCAGTAGTATACAAAAGCTTCCTGCTGTACTGAAAAGGAAAATAAGAAACATTAAAGAGATTTTTTTCTGCTTCCAGTTTATGTTGACACATAGTTCTAAGAAGAAAACAGAACATTTTTGCTCACCAATGTTTTACTGTAAGAACTTATGATTCCTGTCAGTATGCACTGCTGGAAGGTTTTATGCATTAACAGAGGCCATGCCAGCATGCCCTCAGCCCGAATATCCCTCTTTCCATCACTTGACATTTGGGTAGCGCACTAACTCCTGGTTTACCTTTTAGAATGAAGGGGTGACACCTTTAGTTGTTTTCAGTTACTAACGCTTTGGAGTGAATATGTTTAGCAGATAGACAGCTCTTTTGAAGGGAAGCTCGAAAACAGAGTGCTGACAAGAATGGGAGGAGATCGGACAAGGCATGTTGAGGGAGTAAAGAGTGAGGCGATGGGTGCAAGGAAAAGCTGTACATTTACACAACCTGGAGGCCCCCTGAGGGCCCCAGCACCTGGAGCGTGGAGGGGGGAAGAAGTGAAAGGCCAATGCTGAAAGGAGTGGTGGCCTGAAGAAACCTTCGACTAGAGTCAAGGACTGGGAAAAGGTGCAGGATAGGGTCTTCAGAGCACTGAGCTTGCGGAGCAAGAGGATCAGCACGTGGGTTGCTGCTACTGAGGGTTCTGACCTAGGTTGACCCATTAGTGCTTCACAGCTTCTAGGGCAGACACTCAGGGGAATTACCACCAAAGAACGGAATTTCCCTTGTGTGCGAAACAGAATGCATTCATTACCTCAACTTTGTTACACACAAAGTCCCCTCTGGTACCCAGGACGTTGTTACAAGGTTTCATATCTCCCTGAGTTTACCAACACGGGGGGCGGGGCGGAGGGGGGAGCGGGGGGGGGGGGGGGGGGGGGGGGGAAGCGCATTGTATCTACTTTGCTGAGACTTCAGGATTTAATGTACAATGAGTTGCAAGATCTCTGAGGAAAAAAATAAGTTGTCCACAGACGCTTTTAAAACAAACTTTGGGGGCCCGCCTGGTGGTGTAGTGGTTAAGTTCACACACTCCACTTCAGCCCGGGGGTTTGCAGGTTCAAATCCCGGCACAGATTTACACACTGCTCAGCAAGCCATCTTGCAGCGGCGTCCCGCATACAAAATAGAGGAAGATTGGCACAGGTGTTAGCTCAGGGACAATCTTCCTCACCAAAAAATAAAAAAAATAAAGCAAACTTTGCAAATTGTGCTTCAAATTCATTCATGACAAAAAGTTCCACCGAGCTTCTTCTAACCACGACTGGCAAATGCATGAACACTCCTGCTCCCCTCTTTCCAGGCAGGCACTGCAAGTGGTCCTCACCCACATATTTCTTTCATATTGTGCGCCAGGAAGCCGTGAAAATTAGTTAGAATTGGCACCCCAGATGAAGCCTGCATGAACCTGGTGACTGAATCCCTGTCAAGGACCAGTAGGACCCAGTTTGGTTAAGTTGGGAAGTTGTGTAAGTTTGTCTTCTCTTTCCTGGTCACTGGCAATTTTCCTTCCCTCCCCACGTGTCACACACGCCTAGATGTTCAGGGCTTTCCTTTGCTCTCAAGGTCACACTCCTCAAACAAATGAGAAAGAATTACCATTTTCTGTTGATTCAGCAATAAACTACAGGTAACTATAGGTAGTTTTTAGAAGGGTTAGTTGGTGATATCGCCATCTTTTCCTTCCTCCCAAACACCTCTTTGATTTCCTTGGCGATGAACTAGCTACACCTTCCCATCTTAACAAGAAACATAGGTGTGTTTCTCCTGAAGGTAAACCTTTCACTTAGAGTGCGACACAGCATCGTGAGCTCTCTGTCAACCACTGCCCACACATGGGCCTGTCAGAGAAGACCGCAGGGTCAGTTTAGGCCTGGGGTCAATTCCTTGATTACTCACTTAACGTTCTCACTTAGATTTCCTGTCTGTATCATTTTCACGTATAGTATTTGGTTGGCAAGCGGGTTCTTTTGTTGAGATCCCAAGTGACGCTAATGTGGAGAACAACTTAGGCCTGAGTAGTTTGAAAGAGTCAGAAATTCTCCAGGATCTGACCCTGGTATCTTCTGTGTCTCACTAAGGACTAGAAAGCACACTTGCTTTTATTTATTCTGGTCAAAGCCTCTCCTGATTCCCAGACGAGAATTCTGAGCGTTCTATGCAACTTGAGCATGCTGCTCGGGAGACCCAGCGACACTAGAAGGGCCCTTGTCTACCCTGTGTTTGCAGAGTTACTTGACAACACAAGTTGGCCCTCTACCCCTCAAAATACCCTGCACTTTTCTTGTTCAGCCTGTGATCCACACTATTCTTTCCCAACACACACACTCATGAGAACTTTCTTTTTCTGTTCTCTGCTAACAAAATTCTCCCCTCCCCCCAGACTCAAAGTTGCCACACCAGCTAGAAAGGTTCTCTCTCCTCCGATCCCCAAGCTGTATGCTCATTCTGTCTGATATTGTTACTTTTCATTTGGTATAAAGCACGACTCCCCAATCTCCCTTCTGAAATCTTAGCGCAAATTTCCAGCTTCCTGCTGATGCCCCCACTCCCATGACTTGCAGGCGCCCCATCCTACAGAGCTTTAGGAGGACAGGGCCTGCCCTCCTGGAGCCAAAGGGAGCGGTAAAGTTCATGCAGCAAGCATCTTTCTGATCTTGAAAATATTGACCACAGCAGAGATTAAAATCTTCCTACCAAGGCTGCTGCAGAATCAGTGATGCATGAAGCTTTACCAGAGGATTTCAATTTGTCCTCTA
The DNA here is from genome assembly GCF_057802395.1 of Ceratotherium simum simum. Taxonomy (NCBI): domain Eukaryota; kingdom Metazoa; phylum Chordata; class Mammalia; order Perissodactyla; family Rhinocerotidae; genus Ceratotherium; species Ceratotherium simum. The sequence continues at coordinate 47,190,035 of NC_141922.1, read as the reverse complement.
GGGTTTAATTTATTCAACAACACTTACTGAGCACCTAAATGTGCCAGGCACTCTAAGAGATGCTGAGGATTCAGCAGTGACAAGAGCAACAAAATCTCCACCCTCTGGGGACCTTAGCAAGCACCGCCAGTACTTCGCTGGTGAATGGATTCACTTGTTGAGATTTCAGGGCAGACAGTGAACAAGTAAATAAGTCATCACATGGTAATACATGCTTTAGGGTAAAAACAAGCATGGGAAGAAGATGGTGACTGTTGGGGTGGGGGAGAGTGGTGATTTTAAATACAGTGCTCAGGGAAGGTCTCACTGGGCAAGAGCTTAAAGGAGTAAGGGAATGAGCATGTCTCAGGGAAAAATTATTCCAGGCAGAAAGCCTAGGTAGTGCAAAGGGCCTGAGGCAGATCTGAGTCTTGTGGATTCAGAAATGACAGGAAGGCCTGTATGGCTGGAGTGAATTATCTGAGGGGAAGAGCAGGAGGAGATGAGGATAGAGAAATAAAGGGGACCAAGCCTTATAGGCAGTTGTAAGGATTTTGGCTTTTTATCTGAAATTGAAAGCCAATGGAAGTTTTGAGCAGAGAATTGACATGATTTGGTTTAGGTCGCAAAGAATCACTCTGTCTGGTGTGTTGAGAACAGAGTGAAAGGACCAAAGCCAGAATCAGGAGGATCAATCAACAGGTTATTGCAGTAATTTAAGTGAAAGATGGGAGTTCCAACCAGGATTGGAGCAGCGGAGGTGTCAACAGAATTTGCTGACAGACTGAGCATGGAGTGTGAAACAGAGAGGAGTCAAGGGTGCACCTATCTGTCGTCAGGCATTGGCAGAGGCAAGGTGTGCAGAGGGTCCGCCCAGAAGAGAGAGAGAATGGACAGGGTGGAGGCAGAGCACAGACCTTCTTCTATTGTCTCTCCTTCCTCTTTTCTCATGTCCCTCACTTCTCCTCCAGGGAAAAGTGACCCTGAGCAGGTCGATCACCTCGCGGTATTATCAAAACAATGGGCAGTGAGTGTGATCAACTGATTTTCGTTTCCCAGAGAATACTTGTTTCCCCAGTGAAAAGTTGGCTGACCCACCTTAATCTTCTAATGGAGGGATGTGCCTGGGAGAGATTTTTGGAATGGAGTTGGCAGAGTAGGGAATGGGCAATGGGGACTGCCTAGTTCTCTAGGTCTTGGAAGTAAAATGCTATATCAGTAAAAGGAAGTAAAGTGATCAGTCTCATGCAATACCAACTGGTTGCAAACCATGTATTAAAAAAAATCTGCGGGACATTTATTAAGTTCCAGGTACTGTACTAGGCCCTAGGGATATAATGGTGAACAAAACAGAAATTGTCTTGGCCTCATGGAGCTTACAATTAAGCAAGGGGACAGATGGACAGGCAGTTAAATATATTATTACGTAGTATGGAAAGTGACTGAAGAGACAGTTGCAGGGCTTCTGAGAGTACATAAGAGGCGGATACATTCACCCCTTCCCCACTTTTGTAGAGTAGTTCTGTATCCTAGGACAGCCACAGAAAATACTCAAAACTAAAGAGAAAGAATCAGGAAATATAAAGGCTTTTAACATTTTCAACTCATTGCACCTCGTACATAGCGTCAGCCATGTGATGGAGTAGGAGAATGAATTTACTCCATAGTTCAAAAGTTGAAGGCAGTTATTATAAGGAAGAATACTGCATTTTTAAAGAGTACTGTCTTAAAAGTGCTAAATAACCATTTCCAGAAGTTGGTTTTCCCCTTTAGACACTATCCTTCTTTTTAAAATGAATAGATGAGTGAAATATATGTTATCTTTTGTTATATAAAAAGACATAACCAGAAACCTTCAGATTCACTACATGTAACGTGTTACATTTGTATTCACAAATGTAACAATTTCCAACACTCAACACATGTATTATAATGCATATATGACACTGTCAAATCATGTATTTACTCTGCATAATTACATAAATATAAATAATGTACACTAAATGTAAAAATATAAAACCTGTTAACTAACTGTAGCAAGATTTCATTTATTCACATGAATTTAAGAGCTTCTTTTGTTTCTTTTTTTTTTCTTTGTCTCTGCTTGGTTGCTTTGGGAATTACTTCCAGGAAATATTATAAAACTGATAATACATTTTAATTTTCCTTACTTGAAAGGCTACAAATAAAGAAATTAGACTCATATTAGTTTATGTGTACGTGTCTTTCAGAGAGAAAACAGACTATTTAAATAGTTAAAAATTGACATTTATTTATTTATTTAAAGATCACTAAATGGAAGCAAATTCAAAATAAAACTTCAACGTTCACTTTAGAAAAATCTGATTATAGAAAGAAAGTCTTACAACGTTACCACGTCCGCATAATTTAGGTTTTCACACTCTATTTCATTCCAATTTTTTCCTAAACTGAGCTTCCTTTTTTCAAGTATTTAATCATATTAGTGGTGGCTTAATTAGTGCTAAGTATAAAAACTAAGAAAACTCCAACCCGATGTGAAAGCGAAAGTCACAGACACTGATTCACACCTAACGCTAGTTTTACGCAGGGTTTTCCAGCGTCCTAGTTAAACCTGAGCTTGTCTGAGCTGTTTCATCCTGAGCTTCAGAAAGCCAGCTGAGACGCTTATTTCTGAAATCCAGATGTCTCACTTGCTGATTCTCAATCAATTCACTAGCATAGAATCAGTTGTATTTTTTTCTGTACATCTTTTGGAAATGAAAATAGTCAAATTTCACTCTCTTCCTTAGGGAAGCACTAAAATTTAGGATTAATAAACAGGTTTATTGCTTTTTCTACCTTACCTGAAAAATGGAGCTATATCCTCCACTAATTAACTGACACACAAATAATTCACAATAAGTCAGCCTTTAGGGTTTTAGGATACGAGTCTATTTAGTCCAGAAATGCATAAATCTTTTTATAAAATTATTAGTTGTGTTGACTGTTAAGAATGTATTTCTGCAAATAAACTATTTGACTGACATTATACTTATCTACTTACATATGTAGAAGTAAAATGATATATATACAAACATCTATATATCATATGTATATATGTATGTGTACCTATATCTATGTTTATGCATATATAGATGTGTGTATATATATATAGAGAGAGAGAAAGCTAGTCTTTTAAACACTGCCCCACCCTACTCCATCCTCCAAAAAAAGACTGAAGAGAAGGTCCAAAGATAAGCAAGGTTTAGTGAAACTCGGACTCAGAGTGTTAGCATCCTGCCATCCTGTGGTTATGTGCAGAACTACCGCTGCATCTTACTTGGCGTTTCCAAATGCGTATCCCAAAGGGCTATCAGGAATGCAGTTAGGATAAAAAATGAAGTAACTTTAAAAAGAATTGAGACCACAGGGAAGCGACCTAAAGGCTCTACAAATTCATTTCATCCTAAAATAGAAACTTTCCGTTGAATTAATCCCCTGAAACACAATGTTGTCTTTAGACATGCACTGTGTTTTAATTTTAAATTTGATGAATACGTCTGCAGTCAATAGATTCTAAGAAAGACAAGGTGACATCTTAATTAGTTTATTTTCTATTTTAATAAACAGACAATGTCTTGTCAGACCAAATAGAAAAAAATCTGACTTTAAAATTCTAAGCATTGCACTGACTGCTAACTGCAAAGGTGAGTAAGAATCTCGAAGACTCGGAGCAGCTCTTGGGCTCACGGGGAAATAGAACCAGCCTCCGCCTCAGCCTAACTTAGTCTAAAGGTAGTTAACAGGTTTTTATTTTTGTACTACAAGTTTCAAGCCAGGATCCCACATTTCATTAGACCTATCAAATAAAATGTCTGTGAAAGAATGAAGGATCAGATGGTTATCCTAAATTTTATTTAGCACTGCTTCACTCCCCACACCTTCCCCAAGCATAGCAACAAGCTGCCTTCAACGCCAAGCAGGTAACAGTACAAAACCCAGAGCAGCCAGGACCACCCTTGTGCTCACACCTACACTGTTAGAGAAGCAACGACTCAGGGAAACAGCCCGGCACCTTGTTCCAACAACAATCAGACACCAGCTGTTGGGGAATATCTCAAGAGTCTACTCCAGTTTGCTCTCACCCAGCTTTAAGCAAGCCATAGCAAGCAATATGTGCATTTATAGGAGTAGCTGGTGAACTTAATTGGCAAATAAATGGTTACTTAAAATTTGTATCAAATTATACTTCACTTCAAATTTGAATAAAGATTGCTTTTGTGATTTCATTATGGGCAGAGTTACTCTCATCCGGGCTTTGGTGTTCCTTTTCCTGCTCTCTTGAGTTGCCTTCCCTCATTTCTAGCTGGGCTTTCTGCTTTTGGTTGGAGCCTTTCTTCCTAGTGTGTCTTAGCGCATCGTCCACTTCAACTCCATCCCCACCTGACCTATGTCTTCTAGGACATCCTGAATACAAATGACACCCCAATGTGAGGCATGGGTCAACGTGCCACAGCTTGGCAGAGATCAGCTCAGCTCTTCAATCTGTTTCCCTCAATATGTGCTCTGTGGTAGGAATGCGCTGGTTGTATCAATCTGAATTTTTGAAGCTAAATTGTCAAGCTGGTTTACTGAGGGCAAGGGCCTTGGGAAGAATCACGTCTAGAGATTAGAAGCAATGCTGGTAAAGCCAGATTTTTAAAGTATTAACTCAGAAAGGCTGCAAACATTGATTTAAGGGTTGGAAAAAGAAGACTCGAAAGAAGAAAGGAAAGAAGGAAGGAAGGAGGCAGGGAGGGAGGAAAGAAGGTAGGAAGGAAGAAGGGAGGGAGGGAGGAAGGAAAAGATAGAAAGAAAAAAGGGAGGGAAGGAGGGAGAGACAGAAGAAAGAGAAAAAGGGAGGGAGGGAGGCAGGGAAGAGAGAGAGAGTGAGAGAGAGAGAAAGAAAAGAAAGATTTAAACCTCAGTCCTTCTAGTGATGCTTAATGTTAACGAGACTCCGATTTTCATATAACAACGTGAATATTTATTGACATTCTGGGCATTTTACACGTGGCCTTTTAATCTTCACAATGACCCCGTGAGCTAAGCACTAATTTTATCCCCATTTTACAAATGAGAAACCTGAGACACTGAGAAAGGTGAAATAACTTGCTGCAAAGCTGGGATGTGAGGCCCCAGCTGCCCACCAGAGCCGACACCCTCAGCTCTCACATTGGACCCCTCTTCCTGGCCACAAGGAAACAAACTCAGGAGACAAAATAACGTGCCCCAGGCAAACACTTGGAAGAGAGGGGCTAGGATTGGAACCCAGACCTCCCTGTTGTTCCAGCAGCACTCCCATGCTGTACACACACTGCCCAGAGGCTACGGCCTCGGTTTCCCTTTCTGCCTGTACACCCCTCCTCTTGGCCCTCTGTGGCCTCTTTTCTTCTCCTTCCCAGTCCGTCTTTCTTCCTGCCACATCTTGTCTTTCTCTGTTTCTAGATACCTTTTCTATATTTATCACAATATCCTACCTCCCTTTTCCTTTAACCTGAAAAGAATGAACAGTAGGAACAAACGGTGAAATGTACTGGTCCAGTGCACACGGGCCTGGTGGGCCCTTGCTCTGCTGTTCAGCTGTGTGATTTTGAGCAAGAATTTAATCCTAAATCTCAGGTTCCTCATCTGTAAATTAAAACAATAGGACAAATCTCATGAGGTTAATCTAAAGATTAAATCATGACCCCTGTAAGAGCCTCTTATGGGATCTGGCTCTAGCAAGAAAGCAGCCAGTCCTTCTTCTCATCGTCTTCACTATCATCATCATCATCATAAACAAATGTCATTCATTTAAAAATCTTCTTTTTTGAGTATAAATGTTGAAATGCCTTTCCCATTTAAATTTTCTTTTTCTCTGTTACGTGGCAAATTGCTCCGGGGAGATGACCTCTCTTTTTGAAGGCCAGAGATTAACAAAAGTTAAATAGTTGCTATTATAACCCAGTCTCTGGTCTCCAGTGTAAAGTTGGTAAAGTCTAAATTTAGAGTAAATTGTTACATTAAAAGGCAATTCCTCAGTGAGAACAAGGGTTATATTGCTTTTTGCCTTAAAGTGGGGCATGAGCTGAAGACGGACTGATTTAAGAGGCATCCTGCGGCCACAGTTCTTGGTACTTACTGATGACACCAGACTGCAGGACAGGGCGAGGTGGATCTGAGAGAGCTGAGTGTCATGTCTCTCACGCCTTTAGGTTACCCATTGCCTTTCAATCAACTTTGCTTTTCCTAAAACAGTCCCCTACTGGGACTCTCCAAAAGGAGCAGAGACAATCGAGGGCCGCCTGAATTCACCTTTTGAAAAAGCATTTGCTACTCAGCCAAGGTTCAAGTGAACAGAGTTTAGGAATAAAGGAAAGGAACAGTAATTGCTCACAATAAGGCTCTCTCAACTAGTGAAGATAATTCTCAGGTTTTTTTGAAAAATAAAAACATTATAGTCTTGATTTGGCTTATTAAGAAATATCAACGTGCGTTTAAATATTAAATTCCACTTATGTGTGTGTCAATAGACTTAAAAGCGAGTTCTGATTTCTAATTTCCAGGCCATGCCATCCTAGTGATTTCCAAATTGCCTCTCCTAAGCATACGTGAATTTGTCCACGTGTTAGAGAACCCTTTTGATTTTCCAGGATTTCTCAGCATATCCCTCTCAGTACTATCATTGAAACCGGCAAACAGTTAGCCATTGATGATTAAGCAGCTAGTAACTATGGGGGATTGGAATTGGCCACCTCAAAATATATCTCTGCCTGAAAGACAATTTGGCCCCCACCCCCACTAACTGACCAAAGGAGTTTGGGATGGGAGGCCTGCCCCCAGAACAGGCCATCACCATAGACATCTCCGGGCATCTGGGTGGGTCCTTGGTAAGCCCATTCTTAGTTCTAGTTACCCTTTATAAGAAAATCTCCATTTGTAACGAAAATCTCCATTTGTAAAGGTATCTTCTTCCCTGTACCAGGAAGAAGGGGGTGATGACCTTACCTAGAAACTTATCAGAATGGAAGATGAGGACTTAAATCTGCATGTTAAACTTACCCATTGTTAACTGTGCTGTTTAGGCAACATGCTGACTCCCACTAGGTTCCTATAGATGACATCCCCCTCGAGCTGGGGTCACCATGGTAATGGATGCTTGAACTATTTTTTTCGGGAACTGAACCCCTTTTCCGCCTCAGGCCGGATTGAGACCACCAATCCATCAACTGGGCCCACGCAGCAGACGTATGTCCGAAAAGCGACGTTTTGACAGCAAGAGGTTGAAACTCTACCCTCAGGGCATGCTAATGCCACCATTCTGTGAACATGCCTCCTATGAAGAGGCATGAAGTCTGACTACACTTGTGCAGGTCGTCAGTTACCTCATCTCTCCTCACTTCCAATTGTTTCAGACTACCTTGCCCCCTACCCCATAAATATCCAAGTACCTATTTTCGGGGAAGTGGATTTGAGTTTCAGTCTCTCATTTCCACACTTGGCTGCCTTGTGATTAATAAACCCTCTCTCTCTGTAATCTCATCATCTTGGTGATTGGCTTTCTGGGCGGCAGGCAAAAACACGGACCTGGTGTGGTAACAATATCACACTGCCTATCTCCCCACACCCCTTCTTTCCATTTAATGATTAAAAAATAGCATAAGGAGCTTTTTCAGAGTTATCCCAATGCTTAGAATACAGTTCACGCACCAAAATATTTAATGAATGCTGCAAACTCCTGTGGAGGACATTAATCTCAATAATTGCACTAATGGAATGCAGGTTATCTGTCTCATTCTTTAGAATTCATGAGGAGAAAGTCATTCTGATAAAATCTCCAAACTCCCTGTTAAGACATCCTCGGACTTGCCATATAGGTGTCTAATGGAAAGGACAGGAAGGCCCCCAGATTTTATTGTTGTTTTGTTGTTGTTGTTGAAATCACACTGCTACCCTCTTCCTGAAATGTCTGTCAGATGGTACTTTATGAATTTGACATCTATGCTCCTCATGACGTCTCTGCATTACTGCTTTTGAATGACTAAATAATTTTCAGACTTTTACCTACTTGACATTCAAAATACAATCATGAATCATTCACATGTCTTAGCCTTACTTATGCTTTCAGTATTTTCCATTAAAAGCTAGTCTGTTTGCCTTAAGCAAAATGATACAATCTCAAAAATTCTTTTGATCAGGAAACTGATTTGCATGGAGTGAGATCCTCCTGGTCAACTCAGATGCACGCTTGTCAGGTGAGTTGATTCTGCATGAGGTTAACAATTAACTTGTCTCATCTGAAAATCAGTAACATTTCTTCAATCAGCCTCTACTGTTTGGACAAAATACCTCAAAAGAATCTGGAAATATTGGTTCCCAAAGAACCAAGATTGCTCCTTGTTCTTCACAAAGAAATCTATTGAGCTCACGAAAGACAAGGCCTTCTAACCAGCATTCACCTCTTTCTTTGCTGGGCTTATGCCATGTCGGAGGGACACTTTTTGACAAAATCATTCAACACATAGACACAGCGGCCTCTCTGGGGTGGGGATGGAGTGGGATTAGCTCACCAGAGCTACAGCGGCTGTTTTTAATCTGCAGTTGCTGCTCCTGTTGGGTTGGAGGAGAGGAATCTGGGTAAGGAGGAGCTGCCCTGGCTGATTCCCACCTTCTGGCACACAGCTCATGAATGCATTTTACAGGACAGCAAGTGCATCTTTGACTTCCCTAAGTTGCGAGAATTTTACTGTGATCTTCCAGCTCTGCTGATTGAAAAGCTTGCTCTTAATGTTAACACGGAAAAAGTCTTTTAAAGTAATAAAAGAGCCTGAACACAGACAACATAGAACTCAATGATGTGAAACTGGGGGGGACAGAAACTCTCATAGGTCCCCAAATCTTTGGCATGCTATATCTATGTTACTAAGGAAAAGCAGAAAGATACAATTTGCTAGAGTTTGTTCTTTTCCCCCAAATAGATGACATGGAGAAAAACTGAGCTACTTAGAATTAAACCAATGTAGTTTCTCCAGTTACTCGGTGGTATAAGACTGATTTGACATTTTTGAATGGGGCTTAAAGAATTTCGTTAAATCTAAGCCATGGCTTTGGTATCAAACAATCAATAAATAACAATGCCTCCCTTTGCCATCTTTCCACATTGTGTAGGCCCTGCCCCCTGATGACCCTGTCTTTGCCTTCATCAAGGCCCCAATCCCTCCACTGCCTCTTGGTCTTAGAAGCTGTTGAGCCTTTCTGACCACAGTCAGGTCACTTGTTAAACTGATCACTTGTGTTTCTTAGGTGAATTGTTTACCACTCCGAGGTTCAGGCTCCAAATCTCTAAACCAGGGATAATATAACATCTAAGTCGGGGGGCTGTGAGAATCACTTACCTGTGGAATGAAAGGCCACTTGCAGTGCCTCGCACAGGTGCCTTAGAACCTCGTTGGCCAACAGCCCGGGCAGTCTGGGGAAGAAACCCCCCTCTGCTTTCTCTGTTCCTGCTCCGTTGTCTACACTCTTGGGTAGATCAGCACCTAGCATCTCAAACTTTTCCACCGACATTCCTCTACGGGCAGGAGAAAATGAACAGACACCTGCAGTAGCCCCGGGAGTGCTGGGGGTCATAATCAAGAGCAACTTACCACAAGCGTTAATTTATCTGAAGTTTCTCAGTTACCTTTACAAATTTTCCCCGATTTTATTCTATCTATCTATATTTACATAGTTTTTAAAAATTCAGTTAGGCAATTGGAATTTCATTCCACGTTTCAAGTAAATTGACCCTAGAGGAAAACGTGTGACATTCCTAAGCCTTTGTGTACCCTAGGCACACTGCTGATAGACCCAAGGGCGCAGACCCCCGATTTGGAAAGCACAGCCTAGCCGACTGTTCTGTAACAGACTTGTGATGTGCAATCTCACCCCAGCCCTTGTTCTCCTCAACAATTTTTTCATTCATCTTTAATTGACTTTCTGTCACGTTACTCACACACATCACCCTAAACATTTGCCCTCTTCAAACTCTCGTCTCACTGGTACCCTACTGAAACAACAGATGGCGTCTGACATCCCTCAGCTTCCCTCTCAGAACTGAACCAACCAATATCACTTCCCACCTCTCCCCTTTCTCTGCTCGCTCCATGAAAACGCCCTCCTCTATCACGAGTTTAGCGTCTCTTGAGCCCTCTTGCCTCTTCCGACCTTCTGCTTCTGTGCCCCTTCTTTCCTTTATATTTTCAGTGTCTTCTCTGAATTGCACCCCTCCTTCTAGCCCACAAGCATTTGCCCCCTGTAACCTAAGTTTTCCCAAAAGCTCTGCCCACTAGCCAAGCCTCTTGTCTTCTTTTTACTCTGTACCATTTCTAGATTTCCACTGAGATTTGAAGTGCATACAGTGAATTACGAAAAGGACGCACCACTCACCCAGGGCATGCAACTTCCTCTCTAAAGTCAGTAATTGTTTCTCAACTTGCACAATAAAAACAGCACCCAAGGGTATAAGAACTATAAAGCAGCAATCTTTAACTGGTAGTTTCAAATATGACCAAAATTGCATCTGATTCAAATGTTCCTATTAGGAAGTTTTAGATAACAGCAAATCTTCACCTAATCATTATTAAGAAAGAAGCTTTAAAGGATTGTCAATCATTAATTTCTGAATTACAATAAGCAGTGCCTGGTCAAAATGAGAAGACTGCCTAGAGTACTGTGTTTTTAAGCCAGGAACAATTGCCACAAAGAACAAAGCGGCATCTTGCTCTAAGTCATTTTTTTTTTTGTGTGAGGAAGATCAGCCCTGAGCTAACATCCGTTGCCAATCCTCCTCCTTTTTTTTTTTTTTTTTGCTGAGGAAGACTGGCCCTGGGCTAACATCCATGCCCATCTTCTTCTACTTTACATGGGACGCCACCACAGCATGGCTTCACAAGTGGTGCATTGGTGCGCGCCCAGGATCTGAACCTGCAAACCCCGGGCCGCCAAGTGGAGCTCGTGCACTTAACTGCTTGGGCCACCAGACCAGCCCCTATAAGTCATTTTAAGTAAAGCCAGAACATCTTTACATTTCCTTTTTCTGAGTATGTTCTTCAGTGAGTTAGTAGCCTTACTGAGATGAACCAGCACTGTGGGCCCTGAAATCACCACGGCTAAGAAGAGAGTGGCTTTGAGGTGCTTTTGGCCAAGCTCCAAGCAGGATTCAGAAATCTGAGCAGCAGCAGAACTAGGTCATGAGCCTAAGAACCTCTCTAAAATATTCACCAAGCCAATCCACCATCATTAGCTCCACTCTCTTATGAGTGGTTTGAAAAGGAAAGTAGCTCAATTCAAAGCTCTTTTGTGACGTCTAATTGGAATCAGAGGTTTTGAATATAAATTCCTATAAGCCAAAGGAAGATGCAGGGGAAACAGCAGTAATATTCTGTTTTACACGGTAAACACAAAAAGGACTGTGGTAAGCATGCATATTTATATAGCATTCTTTGATAATATTTTACCTGTTTCACCTTTGTATAGGGCTATTTGGCGTTTTTCCAGACCTACAGTTTCACCCAGATACTAGAAATGAGCAGCTAGTACAGACCTGGTGTACAGAAGAGAATAAGATGAAATCCACAAAACAAATACATTTGCATTCTTCAGGCTGACCCTCAGCACTGAGAGGTCAGTGGGGCGATATAGTCAAGGACACTCGAGAACTCTTCCTACTATTCTTGCAAAGGTAGGACACTGAGCTATGTTGTGCCAAATGAACAAAGAATATTAAAAGGCAAAGTGTGTGACCCACATTAACTAACACATTTCCTGAAAACAAGGGTTGCATATTTTTTTAAGTTCCATTACTGGGCTCCCAGCCCCTTATTAGTAAAACTGAGTGGAATGCTCTAAAGGAAGTTATTATTTCCTGAAACACTCTTGATAAAAAAGATGGCAACATTTCAAATATTTGGGACCCATTTCATTTAAAGTTCAAAATATGAGTTCATTGGTTTCCTACGACTGCTATAACAAACTAACACAAACTTGGTGCTTAAAACAACACACATCTATTTTCTTACAATTTTAGGGGTGGGAAGTCTGAAGTTGGTTTCACTGGGCTAGAGTCAGGATGTGGATGGGGCTGCACTCCCTCTTGGAGGCTCTGGGGGAGAATCTCTTTCCTTGCCTTTTCCAGTTCTAGAGCTGCATTCCTCGCATTCCATGGCTCATGGTCCCTTCCTCCATCTTCAAAGCCAGCAGCATAGCATCTTCAAATCTCTCTCTGCTTCCATCACATCACCTTTTCCTCTGCAGTCAAATCTCCTTCTGCCTCCTTTTATAAAGACATCTCTTCTTAGTTTCTTCACTAATTAGTACCCAAACCTAAGTTTCTTTGTCTTGTCAGTTCTTTACAAATTTATTGTTTCTTTGTCTAAAAGGTATAAAAGCTGCCTGCTTTCGTCACCTCTTTGAGTTTTCATATTTCCATGAGCTCCCATAAATACATAATTAAATTTGCTTTTCTCCTGTTAATCTGCCTTATGTCAATTTAATTATTAGGCCAGCTACAGAACCTAGAAGGGTAGAGGAGAAACTTTTTCCTCTCTGACTTTACTTAACTTTTCTCAGCCTCAGTTTCCTCACCTTAAGGCAAGATTAAATAAAATCCATATCATAGGGGTATTGTGAGAGTTACATGAGATTATGTGTTATCTGAGTGCCTGGAACTCATGGCTATCCATATAGCCCTGAGTGCAGGTGCAGTGGCAGCTTAGGGAGAGGGAGTATGACACAGAGTTGTGACACAGTTTATGGACATTCAGCTATAGGCGGTAACCACAAACCTCCACCTCCATTGCCAGCTGCCAAGGTGTATTGGTTGATGTACCCCAGTACACTGCCATGTATGGTACAATGGTCAGCTGAAGAGTTACTAAGGTTCAGGTGAATTGTTGAATCCTATGCTATCCTCCCTGCACACGTATTCTGTGATGTCATTACCAAAGCTCTGTATCTCTGGACTTCTTATGTCTCTGGTTTACGGAGCTATGTTATGCCAAATGAACAAAGAATATTAAAAGGCAAAGTGTGTGACCCACGTTAGCTAACACATTTCCTGAAAACAAGGGTTGCATATTTTTCTAAGTTCCATTAGTGGGCTTCCAGCCCCTTATTAGTAAAACTGAGTGGAATGCTCTAAAGAAAGTTCTTATTTTCTGAAAAGCTCTTGATAAAAAATACCGTAACATTTCAAATATTCGGGGCCCATTCTATTTAAAGTTCAAAATATGAGTTCTTGCTTTTAGAGGTGACACATCACCTCCACCTCTGTCTTCATGCTCAGCTGATGTTCTTCCAGTGTGCATGTCTCTGTGTCCAAAGTTCTACTTTTTATAAACATGTTGGATTATGCCTTACTTCAATATGACCTCATCTTAACTATTTAGATCTGCAATGACTCTATTTCCAAATAAGTTCATATTCTAAGGTTATTGGAGGTTAGAACTTCAACATATGAATTTGTAGGGACACAATTCAACCCATAATAGACCGAGATGATGTGAGATAAATATTTGAGTTGCAAACGAGCTGTCCCGACACAGACTCAGGCTTGGGGTCTTGTTGAAAAGACTGTGGTGTTGTCTAACATCTTAAGCAAACTTTTGCCGAGTCCTAGATCTTAGTTAATTCCTGACCGAGCTTTCTATCATCTACTTGTGTGCAGAAAGTCTTTGCTGTTGAAAACGTAATGAATGAGATTCTAAATATGAGGGACACTCTGAAGCCTTTTTGCAGTAGTGATGATTGTGTGGATACATCCATACTCTTTCCATTGAAGCTATAGCTCAATACCCCAAGATCATTTGCAAGCTTCTCTAACCTACTGAATCTTACCAGATGTCTTAAGAATATACGTCACTAGGGCGAGTGAAAGAATAGGACTACATTTAAGCTCAGTCATCACCTCTAGCAGGAAAAGTAACTCCATTTCATGACCTACTGACATGATCTTCATACAGAAGACAGGATTTTTATTGTGGGGGAAGAAAGATATCCCACCCCTCCAGGGCTTCTAGGGTTTGGAGAAGACCACATATTTCCTCTCCAAATGTGAGAAGTTGAAAAAAAAGTGATGTCTGATTCTGGGACACTTCTAAAACTAGAAAACAGGTAAGCAGGTAATAAATAATTAAATAACCAGGTAATAACTAAATAACCAAGTAATGAGTAGATAGATAAAACAAGAAAAAGAAGATTCTCATGGAGAATTCCTCAGAGTCCTGGGAAGCACTGTAGTGTGGCAATTAAAAGCAGGGCTGTTGCCAAACTCTAACATTATTAGTTTCTCACTGCTGCCGCTGTCTTAGTCATAACAACTATCATATCAACATAGTGTTCTAATTTTCATGTTAAAAAGATACCTCTTTTGAAGACTATGTTCAGGGGAAGCCAAATGTTCCCTCTGCTCCTCTGTAGCTGTACGTCTGGCTGAATCTTCAGGCTCTAAATTTAAATAGACCTGGACCAGTCTTGTCCCCACCACTTACAGTTTTGTGACCTTGCACAACTACAGGTTTCTTAGCTGAAAAATGCTAAGATTTTTCTATCCTATTAGATTTTTGGCACAGTTCCTGCTACATAGTAAATGCCGATATATTTCAGGAATAATTGTTTTGAGCAACTTCCTCTTTTCTAAAATAAAGAAAAACACTGTAATTCAATGCTAATTGATACAGAGGCTGCTTGACATATTTTATTTGTGGAGAAATATAGGGAGTATGTGTTCATATCAAAATTAATGTTTAAAACCTTTTATGGTACATTTCTAACATCACTCACTCTCAAGCAACCTGAAGCATTCTTGTTAACACTAATTACAGGCAAAAAGTGATACTAAGAAACCAAACCCTTAGAGAATTCTCTATTGGTAACATGGGAATAGCCATTTTGACTCATTATGGTAATATCTTACTTTTTAACCAAGTAAACAGTAACAACTCATAGAAATAAGTGAGAAAATTACACAGATGCTAGAATATTACATGGAAGACTTGTGAATGTTTCTTGTATTTCTTCATAGGAAGTGTACTACATTAAGATAGTATTTTCCCTGAAGTGCTAGGGATGTAACGCCCTGACAAGGTAATGCCCTCCACTTTATACAGACGTAAGCATGAAACCAAGATGGCTTTGGTTAGGAGACTCTATGCTTAGAGTTTTTTATTTAAAAGAAAACATTTTAATGTGACATTCATTCCTGTCTTTACTGCAGTCACCAGTATAGACAGAGGTTTCTCATCCAGCCATAATTTGGATTGACAGTTGGCTGTGTTAAACCTTGGCATGTAGCCTAAAAAAAGTGATAAACACAGTATATGGTATTTTGACTTTTCCTTATTTAAGTAGAACTTTCTGAGAGTTTCTCAGAAAGGGTATGTTTTTCCTTCACTTTGATCACTAATTTTTAGGTCATATGTTCTCTTTATTCAAAGTTCAAATTATTGAAGCTTGACAGGAACCAGCAGGAAACAAAACTGAAGTTAATCCCTAACGAGGTCTTCTTGTATCATCTACATTATTCCTCCACTTGAAATATTTGGAACACTTTTTTTACACCTATTATCCAGCACGTCACTGTGTAGAGATGACTTAGAATAAATGCGTTAGCTCTGTGGCTCTGATGAAGAGGTTGGGGGAAAAAGTGATATGACAAGAGCAGGGCAGGATAAGAGTGGAAAAGAAGAGATGCAATGAACCTTTTAGAAGTAAGAATCAGAACGAGATCTTGAAATTTTTTTGAAAGGCTCAGTATATAATTAACTAACTAAATAAATAAATAAATGCAGGAAAAGACTGTACTGTTCTACTCAGAAGATATTAATCTTAAGAATTTGGAAGAAAAGATTGATTCCTTTGACTTAGTTTACTTGAAATATGTTCCCCAGCCATCAATAGGACATCCATTGGGTTTCCTTGAAAATAAAAATAGACTATTTTAGATACACTTAATCCATTAATATCCCATCATCTTTTATCCTAGCCCCTCTCCACCACGGAAAAGGATATTTGGGACAGGAAAAATAATATTCAAGGAGTTCTACAGCATCACAATTTTTTTTTTAAATGATGGTTATAGAAAGTTCAGATGTGCTTTTGAAAATATTCTAGATTCTGAAACCCACAAAAAATGTCAAATCCTTATGAACGTCAAATAGTCATACCAATGGCAAGGCAGAGACCTCACTAGGATTGCAAAAACTGAAAATTTTCTTTTGGAATTATGTTGCAATTGATTATAATATAGGACACAATTGCTTGGCATAAAGTCAATGGATATGAAAACTAAACCAAACACATTGGAGGAATTTAGTGAAATCTTTCACTGGCCATGGCAGAAAGGCGGTATTCAGACTTGCATCGTGAAGCATTTTGGCTTGCCCATGCAATATTAATGTCAGATAGGGGTGCACAATCATGCAATCAAGGATTAAACACAAGACAGTCAGGAGATTTTATATCTCATTTTATAATATGCTGAGTCTTTTGGGAGGCAGCAGTGTGGCTTCCAATCCACAGTGGCATAAGCCTCAGGGGACTTGCATCTACCTAAGAGTTTACCACTTAAGAGTTATATGAATTTGAACAACTTGTTTAACCTCATTAAACCTCAGTTTCTTCACTGGGAAAGCAAAGAGAACATAGTGCCTCATTTTCCATCTCACAGGATTTTTATGAGGATTAAATGACCTCGAATATATAAAAGAGCAATGTAAACTATAAAGCTCTGTAAAATTTTAATGGTGGGCCGGCCCCGTGGCTTAGCCGTTAAGTGTGTGCGCTCCGTTGCTGGCGGCCCTGGTTCAGATCTCGGGCGCGCACTGACGCGCCTCTTCTCCAGCCATGCTGAGGCCACGTCCCACATACAGCAACTAGAAGGATGTGCAACTATGACATACAACTATCTAGCGGGGCTTTGGGGGAGAAATAAATAAATAAAATTATTAAAAAAAAAAATTTTAATGGTTACTGCTGCCTCAAGGAATATTTGTTAGAATTTACTTATAAAAGAGTTTGGTACTTTTCACCTTTGAATGTAATCCCATTGCTATGCATAAAACATGTGTTTATTGATTCAAGTTGGTGGTCAATTAATTTTTTAAAATTCCACCTCAATAAAGTACTGAATCATTGTGCAAACATTTCAAACCAATGTCTTTTAAAACAATCATTCATAATAGTTTTCTTCAGAACTTTAAATTGAGTGCTGCTGTCCCTTTGAGAATGTATGCCAACATCCTAATTTATTTTTAATTAGTAGTTAATTTGCTTTATAATGTATATTATCAACACTCCCTAGTCCTGAGAGTTTCCAGAGTATTGGGAGCCCACCTCATTTCCCTTTTGTGGAGCATTAATAGGTCACATAAAACCATAGCCTACTCTGAGCAAACTTTCAGAGAGACACACGGGGCTGCCAAAACCTCATCCTCCTTCTGTGGCAGCTCAATTCACTGAATATTTTCTCCTCAACATCCTACAAGACAAGGAACTGAAATCATCTGCTTAGAAATAATTATGTTAGATAAGATAGTACCCCAAAAGACACTAAAAATAACAATAGCTTTCCTATATGACAACTGTATCCAAGTAATAAAATGAGTTATAAAAAAATCTCACTTACCTGCAACCCCAATTATAAAATACCTAGGAATCAACTCTAAAACTTTTTCAAATAACATTGTAGAAATCTTGGATTAATAGTAATACATAATATTACTGAATCAGAAAACTCACTATGTCAAATGATATCAAATTGATTTAAAAGTTTAGCTAGAGAGTAAATACTCCAGCATAGTCAAGATGTTTTTTAAAAGAATAATAAAAAAAGGAGGTTCCTACTGGATAGAAAAATGTAGTATAATGCTGCAGACATTTAACAATCTGGTACTGGTAACTAGAATAGATAAATATATCAATGGCACAGAATAGGGAGGCCAAAATAAACTTAGATATGTATGGTAAATGGTATATAACAAAGGTGACGCTCCAAAACAGTGGTGCAGTTGTCCAAATAAATGCTTTTTGACCATTTGAGGGAAAACAGTTAGATCCCCATCCCAATCATTTAGAAAAGTTAATTTCATATGGATTAAATACCTAAATTCAATATAGTAGTATATAATATATATGTGCATATAAACGTATATGTATATAGCTGTGCCAGAAAAAATACACATGAATAATTTTATAATCTTGAAGAGAAATTGGCCTTTCCAAGTATGACCTAGACTCAGAAGCCACATAGGAAATATTTGGCGATTTGCTGATTTGATTATATAAAAAATTAAAATTTCCATACAGTGAAAGACAGCCCAAAGGTAAACTACATGAACTATAGCCAAAAGCAAACAGGATGGAAGAAAATATTAAGCTCCTACAAATCAATCACCAAGACAAACAACCTAGTGGGCAAATGTGCAAAAGCCATGAGCAAATAATTTATTGAAGAATACAAATGGCCAATTAACATAGGGAAAGATGCTCAACCTCACCAATGAAAAATAATCAAATACTGGGGCCAGCCCCAAGGCCTAGTGGTTAAGTTTGGCGCACTCCACTTTGGCAGCCCAGGTTTACAGGCCCAGATCCCAGGTGCAAACCTACACCAGTCATCAGCCATGCTGTGGCAGCGACCCACATACAAAATAGAGGAAGATTGGCACAGATGTTAGTTAGCTGAGGGCTAATTTTCCTCAAGCAAAAAAAAAAAAAGGAAGATTGGCAAAGATGTTAGCTCAGGGCAAATCTTCCTTGGAAAATAATAATAATAATAATCAAATGCAAGTACAAATTTCTACTCAGACTGAGAAAAATGTTTAAGATTATACCTGGTATTTATAAGAGATGAGAAAGCTAGCACTCTCTAACAATCTACATATCCTTTTGGAGTACTATTTGGAAATATCTATTAAAATTTCAAATGCATGTGCCTTTTGACCCATTCGGCAACATCATATCATGGAATCTATGTTAGCAGAAGAGAGCAAAGATATGTCTGTAAGGATGTCCATTTATTGGCAATTGTAATGAAAAAAGGGAAATAATATAAGATTTTCCTAAGAGGAGATGAATAGGTAATTTAACTATGTAAGCCTAACAATGAAAAACCCAGAGCCTGAAGAAAAGGAAGAAGAGGGAAGAGATGGAGTAGAGAGCATCTACGTATGCTGGCATATAAAATGCCCTCAACCTATAGTTAACTTCAAAAAGCAAGTTAGGACCAGCCCTGGTGGGCTAGTGGTTAAGTCTGGCACGCTCTGCTTTTGCGGCCCAGGTTCGGGTCCCCGGCGCAGACCTACACCACTCGTCTTTCAGTGGCCATGCTGTGGTGGCTCACATACAAAAAGAGGAAGATTAATAAAGGATGTTAGCTCGAGGCAAATCTTCCTCAGCAAAAAAACAAAAAAAGGCAATTTATAGAATAATAGACGTGACATGTTCCTGGAGATATACATCAAATTGTTAGTCATGCACTTCTTTAGGAAATGAGGCTAGAGTGCAGACAGAAAGACTTCGTCTTTTTGCTTCATATCAGAAACTACAAACTGGTGACCTATAGGCCAGATTCAACCAGCAGATATATTTCATACACACCAGAGAGAGCATGAGAGAGAGAATTAATGTTTTAAAAATCAAAAGAATTCCTGAGAAAACCTGGATTTCCTGGTCTCTTAAAAACAATGAGAAGATTTAGAAACCCAGGGCCTGTGTTCTTGCTTGGCCATGACTGGCTGGACCCGGGAAATGAGTCCCTTTAAGAGGTACGTGCCCCTCTCAGTGTCAAACCTGACACATGATATTAGCCACCAGGTTCCCAGGGGCATTGGAATTTGCTTCCCTTATTCCATATGCTTTTATATTCTGTGAATTTGTTACAAGTACATATTACTTTTGTAAATAAAAAGTAAGGATTAAAATTAATAATGGCATACACTGTAAAATTTTGAATAAATTACAAAAGAATCTCAATGACAACATATCAATAGTATTGTAATACAGTTCAATTTCCAGCAGTTATAAATCCAATATCTTCAACTAGCTGTAACAAAGTTGGGTCCAGCTTACCCAGAAACATCTTGAATAGTGAAATCAGATATTAAAAAGTGTAGGCACTAAGGCCCACACACTTTCTTCAGTGTACAGCAATTGGCCTATCATTTAGAGCCTCTTGAATGCATAGTTATAGAACACCTACTATGTGCAAAGCAAAATGATAGATGCTGCATAGGATACCAAAAAGAAGACCTCATTCCTTTTCTTTCTGAGTCATCTATCAGGTTGATCAATATCTAGCTGCTGCCATACACTGATACTACTTTTTCATAGTTTTCCTCACATAACTTATTTTCCACTTGCTTATTACGACACTCACTTATTTTACATTCCTGCTTATAACACTGTAACAGAGCTTTACTACTATTTCAATAATCTTTTTACTCTTTTCCCATCCTTCCTGACCAATCGACTCTGCATTCCACAATCAAATTAATCTCTAAAGCATTGCTTCGGAGAGAGAAGTCAGATGGTGGCGTAAGCAGACTCTGAACTCACCTCCTCCCGCAGACACAGCCAATTTACAACTACTCGTGGAAAAATTACCCCTGAGACAGAACTGAAAACTGGATAAGAGGAACTTCTGCAACAAAGGACAATGCTAACTGAGGTAGAAGAGGCAGAGACTCCCTTCTGGAGAGGAAAAACGCCGCCTTCACAAGCTGCAGTGCCTCACGGCCGCCCAGGAGCCGCCCACAGGTCCGCAGCCTCCCTGGAGGAGCAGGGCCCTGAGCCGGGGAGCACCCCTGCTGTGGGCATTTTGTGGACCCAGCACAATCGAGATGAGTGGCATAATATCTGCCTTTGCCTGCTACTAAAACACTGGGGAGTACCCCCAGAAAAGCTGGCTCACAAAGAAATTAAAACCGGCTCTTAAAGGGCCCGTGCGCAAACTCACCTATTTCAGAAAGCAATCTAAAATCACCAGAAAGAAAGGTGCGCAGGGCTATGGTGAAAAGAGACTCATCTAATAGGCCCTGAGTGCATCTCGGTGAGAGGGGAGACCTCTCCAGGGACTGGGACATTGGCGGCGGCCATTGTTGTGGCCTGGTGTGGGCGTGCTGACACAGACGCCATTGGAGTTCTTCCTGGGGCCTGCTAGCCCAGGGCTGCCCCACCCACTAGAGCACCGATTTAATCCAGCTCAGCCAGGGCAGGCAGCCCGCCCTGGGGACTGGCCCCACCCAAAACAAGCCCTCAGGCAACTTGTAGGCCTGCAGAGATTGGTGACTGGATTCTCTGCAGCCTGGCAACTGAGCCGACTTCAGTGGGCTAGGGCATGCACAAGGAGTGGGTGGAGAGTGTGGGGCGGTGGTGGAGTGTGTGGGGCTCCCACCGTGGAGAGACTGGGTCGGCTTCCGGAGGTGGGGGCGCACACACGGGGCAGGACTATGTTGACTGTGGGTGTGGACCTGTGGGCAGCAGGGCTTGTCAGCTGCAGAAGACTTGTGCTTCTCAAAGACCCACATGGGGGTTTGCCCCACCTTCCAAAGCCTGAAACAATTGGGTGCTCCGGTTCCTGAGGCCAGCCCCACCCAGCTGCAATCCTCAGAGAGCTGACAAGAGACCTAAAGACTGGAGGCTTATAGCAATTGTAAGGTCCTGAGCCTAACAACCTGCCACGCTGGGGGCCTACTAACTTAAAAGAAATACTGCAACACAAATGTGGTATTAGAACTTGCAGCCAACTGTGCTGGGGCTCCCCACACCTCATAAAGAGACTGAAGGGCCCACAACAACTACAAGCAGCTGAGCATTACAACAGCTGGCCAGGAGCATAACTCAGCCTCCCTGGGCGCCTACTGGGAGAGCAAACAGGCCACAACAGAAGGACACACATAGCCCACATAGGGGTCACCCCTGGAACATTGAGAACTGACGAAAGCACACGGCAGGTCTCCTAAGCCGTCACTTACATAAGGTCACCTATCCAAGAGCAGGAGACGTAGCTGACCTACCTAATATGTAGTCACAAGCACAGGGAAAGAGCCAAAATGAGGAGGCAAAGGAATACATTCCAAGTAAGGGAACAGGACAAAATCCCAGAAAAGGAACTAAGTGAAACAGAAATGAGCAACCTACCTGACAGAGAGTTCAAACAAAGAGTGTTAAGGATGCTCACTGATCTGGGGAGAAGAATAGATGAACTCAGTGAGAATGTCAACAAAGAAATGGAAGATATAAAAAAGAACCAATCAGAAATGAAGAATACAATACTGGAAATGAAAAATTCACTAGAGGGACTCAAAAGCAGAATAGAGGATACAGAAGAACGGATCTGTGAGCTGGATGAAAGACTAGAAGAAATTACCCAAGCTGAACAGGTAAAAGAGAAAAGAATTAAAAAGAGTGAGGACAGTCTAAGGACCTCTGGGACAACATCAAGTGCACCAGCATCCATGTTATAGGTGTCCCGAAAGGAGAAGAGCGAGACAAGGGGGCAGAGAATCTATTTCAAGAAATAATAGATGAAAACTTCCCTAACCTAAGGAAGGAAACAGACATCCAGGTACAGGAAGCACAGAGAGCCCCAAACAAGATAAACCCAAAGAGGCCCACACCAAGACACATCATAATCAAAATGTCCAGAATTAAAGATAAAGAGAGAATCCTAAAGCTGCAAGAGAAAGTCAAGTTACATACACAGGAAACCCGATAAGACCATCAGCTGAGGGGCTGGCCCCGTGGCTTAGCGGTTAAGCGCGCGCGCTCCGCTACTGGTGGCCCGAGTTCAGATCCCGGGCGTGCACTGACGCATCGCTTCTCCGACCATGCTGAGGCCAAGTCCCACATACAGCAACTAGAAGGATGTGCAGCTATGACATACAACTATCTACTGGGGCTTTGGGGGAAAAATAAATAAATAAAATTAAAAAAAAAAAAGACTATCAACTGACTTCTCAGCAGAAACCTTACAGGCTAGAAGAGAGTGGTGATGATATATTTAAAGTGCTAAAAGGAAAAAACTTACAGCCAAGAATACTCTACCCAGCAAGGTTATCATTCAAAATGGAAGGAGAGATCAAAAATTTCCCAGACAAGCAAAAATTAAAGGAGTTTCCACCAAGAAACCAGTGCTACAAGAAATGTTAAAAGGACTGATTTAAGAGGAAAAGAGAAGACCACAAATAGGAAAAATTATCTATTTCCATGATAAGAGGGAAATGGATACAAATGCACAAAAAAGAGGTTAGATATGATATCAAAAACATCAAAGGAGGGAGGAGGGGAGTTAAAGAGTAGAGCTTTCAGACAGAGGTCAAACTAAAGAGACCATCAATTCTGTATAGAAGAAGGAAGGGACAGAGAAGGACTACTAAAACACTGAGGAAAACAAAGTTAAAAAAATGGCAGTAAGTACATACTTATCAATAGCTACTTTAAACGTCAATGGATGAAATGCTCCAGTTAAAAGGCATAGGGTGGCTGACTGGATAAAAAAACAAGACCCATATATATGCTGCATACAAGAGACACACTTCAGACCTAAAGACACTCACAAACTGAAAGTGAAGGGATGGAAAAAGATACTCCACGCAAATGGCAATGAAAAGAAAGCTGGGGTAGCAGTACTCATATCAGACAAAACAGACTTTAAAACAAAAACTGTAAAAAGAGACAAAGAAGGGCATTTCATAATGATCAAGGGAACAATCCAACAAGAGGATATAACACTTGTAAATATCTACGCACCCAATGTAGGTGCACCTAAATATATAAAGCAATTATTAACAGACATAAAAACAGAAATAGACAGTAACACAATAATAGTAGGGGACTTTAACACTCCACTTACACCAACAGATAGATCATGCAAACAGAAGATCAATAAGGAAACATTGGCCTTAAATGATACACTAGAACAGATGGACCTAGTAGATATATACAGAGCATTCCATCCAAAAACCGAAGAATACACGTTCTTTTCAAATGCACATGGAACATTCTCCAGGATTGATCACATATTAGGCCACAAAACAAGTCTCCATAAATTAAAGAAGATTGAAATAATACCAAGCATCTTTCCTACCACAACGGTATGAAACTAGAAATCAACTATAGGAAGAAAATCAGAAAAGCCACAAATACCTGGAGATTAAACAAAATGCTGCTGAACAACGACTGGGTTAATGAAGAAATCAAAAAATACCTGGAGACAAATGAAAATGAAAATACGACAAGCCAGAATTTATGGGATACAGCAAAAGCGGTTCTAAGAGGGAAGTTTATAGCAATACAGGCCTATCTCAACAAACAAGAAAAATCTCACATAAACAATCTAACAATGCACCTAAAGGAACTGGAAAAAGAAGAACAAACCAAGCCCAAAATCAGTAGGAGAAGGGAAATAATAAAACTCAGAGCAGAAATAAATGAAATAGAGACCAAAAAAACAATAGAAAAAATTAATAAAACCAAGAGCTGGTTCTTTGAAAAGATCAACAAAATTGACAAATCTTTAGCTAGACTCACCAAGAAAAAAAGAGAGAAGGCACAAATAAGTAAAATCAGAAAGGAAAGAGGAGAAATTACAACAGACACCTCAGAAATACAAAAGATTATAAGAGAATACTATGAAAAGCTATATGCCAACCAATTCGACAATCTGGAAGAAATGGATAAATTCTTAGAATCATACAACCTTCCAAAACTGGATCAAGAAGAAGTAGAGTATTTGAATAGACCAATCACCAGTAAGGAGATCGAAACAGTAATCACAAACCTCCCCAAAAATAAAAGTCCAGGACCAGACGGCTTCCCTGGTGAATTCTACCAAACATTCAAAGAAGACTTAATACCTATCCTTCTCAAACTCTTCCAAAAAATTGAGGAAGGGGGAAGCTCCCTAACTCATTCTATGAAGACGACATTACCCTGATACCAAAACCAGACAAGGACAACACAAAAAAAGAAAATTACAGGCCAATATCACCGATGAACATTGATGCAAAAATCCTCAACCAAATACTAGCAAATCGCATACAACAATACGTTAAAAAGATTATACACCATGATCAAGTGGGATTTATTCCAGGTATGCAGGGATGGTTTAACATTTGCAGATCAATCAACGTGATACACCACATTAATAAAATGAAGAATAAAAATCACATGATCATCTCAATAGATGCAGAGAAAGCATTTGACAAGATACAGCATCCATTTATGATAAAGACTCTGAAGAAAATCGCTATAGAAGGAAAGTACCTCAACATAATACAGACCATATATGAGAAACCCACAGCTAATATCATCCTCAATGGTGAAAAACTGAAAGCTATCCCTCTAAGAACAGGAACCAGACAAGGATGCCCACTGTCACCATTCCTATTTAACGTAGTACTGGAAGTCCTAGCCAGAGCAATCAGGCAAGAGAAAGAAATAAAAGGGACCCAAATTGGAAAGGAAGAAGTGAAACTGTCACTATTTGCAGATGACATGATTTTATATACAGAAAACCCTAAAGAATCCCCCAGAAAACTTTTAGAAGTAATAAACTAATATGGTAAAGTTGCAGGATACAAAATCAACATACAAAAATCAGTTGCATTTCTGTACACTAACAACGAAGTAGCAGAAAGAGAAATTAAAAATACCGTCCCATTTACAATTGCAACAAAAAGAATAAAATACCTAGGAATAAACTTAACCAAAGAGGTGAAAGAGCTGTACACGGACAACTATAAAACATTGATGAAAGAAATTGAAGAAGACACAAAGAAATGGAAAGATATTCCATGCTCCCAAGAGATTGGAAGAATTAACATAGTTAAGATGTCCATACTTCCTTAAGCCATCTATAGATTCAATGCAATCCCTATCAAAGTTCCAACAACATTTTTCACAGAAATAGAACAAAGAATCCTAAAATTTATATGGAACAACAAAAGACCCCGAATAGCTAAAGGAATCCTGAGAAAAAAGAACAAAGCTGGAGGTATCACACTCCCTGATTTCAAAATATACTACAAAGCTATAGTAACCAAAACAGCATGGTACTGGCACAAAAACAGACACACAGATCAATGGAATAGAATCGAAAGCCCAGAAATAAACCCACACATCTATGGACAGCTAATCTTTGACAAAGGAGCCAAGAACATACAATGGGGAAAAGAAAGTCTCTTCAACAAATGGTGTTGGGAAAACTGGAAAGCCACATGCAAAAAAATGAAAGTAGACCCTTACCTTACACCATACACAAAAATTAACTCCAAATGGATTAAAGACTTGAATGTAACACCTGAAACTATGAAACTTCTAGAAGAAAACATAGGCAGTACGCTCTTCCACATTGGTCTTAGCAACATATTTTCAAGCACTATGTCTGAGCAGGCAAGAGAAACAATAGAAAAAATAAACAAATAGGACTACATCAAACTAAAAAGCTTCTGCACAGCAAAGGAAACCATCAACAAAACGAAAAGACAACCTAACAATTGGGAGAAGATATTTGCAAACCATACATCTGATAAGGGCTTAATCTCCAAAATGTACAAAAAACTGATGTATCTCAACAACAAAAAAACTAACAACCCAATTAAAAAATGGGCAAAAGACCTGAACAGACATTTCTCCAAAGAAGATATACAGATGGTCAACAGACACATGAAAAGATGTTCAAAATCATTAACTATCAGGGAAACGCAAATCAAAACTACAATGAGATATCACCTCACACCCGTCAGAATGGCTATAATTAACAAGACAGGAAACAACATGTGTTGGAGAGGATGTGGAGAGAAGGGAAGTCTCATACACTGCTGGTGGGAGTGAAACTGGTGCAGCCACTATGGAAAACAGTATGGAGATTCCTCAAAAAATCAAGGATAGAACTACCATATGATCCAGCTATCCCACTGCTGGGTATTTATCCAAAGAACTTGAAAACATCAATGTGTAAAGATACATGCACCCCTGTGTTCATTGCAGCGTTATTCACAATAGCCAAGACTTGGAAGCAACCTAAGTGCCCATCAAGGGACGAATGGATAAAGAAGCTGTGGTATATATACACCATGGAATACTACTCAGCCATAAGAAACGATGAAATCCAGCCATTTGTGACAACATGGATGGACATTGAGGGTGTTATGCGGGGTGAAATAGGTCAGAGGGAGAAGGTCAAATACCGTATGATTTCCTTCATTAAGTAGTAGATAATAACAACAACAATAAACAAACACATAGGGACAGAGATTGGATTGGTGATTACCAGAGGGGAAGGGGGGAGGGAGGAGGGCGAAAGGGATAATTCGGCACACATGTGTGTTGATGGGTTGTAATTAGTATTTGGGTGGTGAACATGATGTAATCCATGCAGAAATAGAAGTATAATGATGTACACCTGAAATTTATACAATGTTATATACCAGTGTTACTGCAATAAACAAAAAATTTAAAAAAAAATAAAATAAAAGTAAAGCATTGCTTCAATCCTGACATTTCTCTTTTATTACAGATTATTTCAATTCCTTAATTCAGGAAAGCAAAGCATGCCACAATTTGACACCAAAATGTCTTTTCAGCCTTAACCAACATACACTATTTTTCATATACTCTATTTTTCGCTCAAAACTGGACTGCTGCTTGTTTTCTGGACAATATAATTTCATATCTTCTTGCATTTACTTGAATATTTCCTCTGCCTGAAATGCCAACCCTCCCTCTCCTAGTTATGATTCACAAACCCAGCCAGCTTTCCAATCTTCGCGGCCACCTCCATGGCGGCCACCTCCTCCATGAAGACTTCTACTGCTCCAGTCAGGGATCTTTTCTTCTGAACGTCTATTGAAGTTTGCTTGGACTCCTGTACAGCACACCATCAACTGATTTGCATCATGGTCATTTAGGTATATGTCTTTTTTTTCCTAAATATAAGTTCTTTAAGTTCATTGCAGACAAGGGTCATTGTCTGCAAGCGTAGAGCTTTGCATATTGCTAAACTCCAAAAATTCCATTTGAAAAATCGTGAGACATCCACACTGATATTAGGAAGAAACGAGGAAGCAGACGGAAGTGTTATGGGGAAGATAACAAAGAAGACCTGGTGAAGACGTCTCACAGGAGCCCGGGCTGCTCAGGGTGCTTGTGTGGGTGGTGAGCGGAGTGTGTCACTGCAGGAGTCTGGCACTCACACCTGGCGCTTCCTGGACAGGATGACAATAACGGAACCTCTCAATAAAACAGGGGTTCCAGCTGATGTCAACTGAGGATTTGGGACACTCTGGTTTGGTACAGCCTGTGTTGGGGGCTTCAAAATTCTAAAGTGGAGAATTGCTTAAGAAACACTCTTCCTAGGAAAATCAGATAAAGTTTCTAGGATAGAGTGTCAGGCTGGCTGTTGGAGGACTTCTGATGGTTTTCTGTCATTCAAATAGCTGGTGGTGGTTTGGAAATGAATCATGTTAAAGTAATCATCCTTTACTGTCATGAGTCCTCAAGAGGAAGTGACACCAAGCCTTGATAAACCTGAATAGTCATCAGAATTTTTTATGGCTGTGACAGATGCCATGTAAATCAGGCAGCTACAGTTCTAATATGAAACTAGGTCAAACCCACCCACTGAGGCCACCAACCATGCAGGTTATATCAGCCAGGACTAGATTTTCATAATAAGCCAGTACACATGGCATGTGGCAAAGAATGCGTGCCTGATTACCAAAGCTAAGAAGGGTAATTAAAAGCAAAAACAAATATTCCAATAGGCATCAGTGGAAAAGTTTGAAGGATGAATGGTTGGCAGAAGAAGGATGAACAGGCTGAAAGACAGCCAGGAATCACTTCATTCATTACTCTTTTCCCACATGGGAAAAACCTGTATCTTAAGATTAATGCACATGGGAATAAATCTTGGCTTTGGAATTCTCTGATGTAAGTCAGAGCAATTAGAATATATGCCTCCAAAACTCTGCGGACGGATAAGGCCTCTGAGAGTTTCCGTCATGACCTAACGAAGTAGTATCCTGCTTCTACACTGAGCTGGAGCTAGACACATCCAGGATGAGGGTTCCATAGGGCGGTTCCAAAAAACATTGAACGGGAAAGAAGTTCAATCTTTGCTCCTAGAGGCAGAATTTCATTTGGCAGCTCAAGCTGTATCTGGGAGGTCATTAAGAAATGTCTGGAGCTGATCAGCAGAGGTAACAAAAGTTGTAGTTGAGAGCAGTGGATTGTGCATCAGATAAACAGCCAGCAAAAAGAAGCAGAAATGTGGGAGGCTCTCAGGGCAATTTTCTTTTCTTTTCTTTTCTTTCCTTCCCTTCCCTTTCCTTTCTTTTCCCTTCCCTTCCCTTCTCTTCTCTTCTCTTTCCTTCTCCTTCTTCTTATCCTCTCCTCCTCCTTCTCCTCCTCCTCCTCTTCCTCTTCCTCCTTTCCATACTTTCACTTCTCCTCCTCCCTCCCCTCCTCCCTCCGCCACTTCCTTCTTCTTCTTCCCATCCCTCTCCCTCCCGCTCTCTCTCTCCCTCTCCTCTCTCTCTTCTTCCTCCTCTGGCTCTCTTCTCCCTCCTCTCTCTCTCTCTGTCTTCTCTTCTGCCCTCTCTCTGTCTCTCTTTCTTCTCCCTCTCCTCTCTTTCTCTCTCTCTCCTCAAAGTCCTCCTTAATGAGACATTCCAGTGCATGCCAGCTCTTGCCCAATTGCTCCTTAAAGGGACCACTGGATACCTAACTAGAACTTGAGAACCACCAGTCAGAGTCCACTATGGATGTAAATAAACATCTCCTTATATCTCATTAGCCCCTTAGTAAATCATTGCACAATTAGTACCGATAGAAATCTTGAATAACTAAGGATAAATCATGTTTGCTTTTTCTTTAAATAGATAAAACTAGTCATTTTCAAAGGCTTGTAAGTGTATTTTTCACATTATATTTGACTGTATTTTTATAATTCCATTCTTAATAGCTAACATATGCACATGGTTCAAAATTGGCATTCCTGTTCTCAGCCACAGAGCAACCAATGATACCAAATTCTTGTATATGCTTCCAAAAATCATTTGTGCACACACAAACAGTTACATTTACAGGTGTCTCACACGCCTGTATAATTAACGTTAATGTCTGTAATGTTTTATTAACATCAATAATACAGTCCTGAAAATGTGCAGGAGAATGCTAAGCAGGTGCTTATTTTTCATCATTCTAATGCATAAGTTATAATGTGTCATGTCAACCCCCAGTTCCCCACTTTCCTGAATCACATATAAACCACCATAGAATGCCTACATATGTAGCAAACTATCATACAAGGATATAAATTGCTTAAAATATTGCTTCCTAATCATCAATTAATAGAATTATTAACAAACTTTTGCTTTTTATAAATGAAGAGGGCATTGTCAGGCACCGACCTCAAGGAAGTATACAACCTTTGTTGACACATGAGCTTCCCACACGTATATGTTTGATTCTTAACCTGTCAGTTGTGCCCACACTATAATGTGAGGCTTTCCAAGCATTGTTTTGTAAAAATTGTTGTATTAAGTTTGCTGCGTATAAATATGTATTTTTTCTGTATTAAAAATTGACCATGAAAGGGCCGGCCCAGTGGCGCAGAGGTTAAGTGCATGCACTCCACTTTGGCGGCCAGGGGTTCGCAGGTTCAGTTCCTGGGTGCACACCGACACACTGCTTGTCAAGCCATGCTGTGGTGGCCTCCCATACAAAGTAGAGGAAGATGCACACGGATGTTAGACCAGGGCCAATCTTCCTCAGCAAAAAAAGAGGAGGATTGGCATTGGATGTTGGCTCAGGGCTGATCTTCTTCACACACAAAAAAATTGACCATAAAGTGTTGAATTATGTATTTTTTTCTATCAGATTTCTGTATTAAAAATCAGGAAGTGTTCAATCAAAAAACAAAAACAACCACCATGAACTAAAAAGCCTGTTCTTTAGTTTGCCTTTTTATATCATTTTCCACAAATAGGTATTCTATGTATACTATTTGTAAACTATTATTTTCACTTAATTTTATACACACAAATAATTTTAGATTAAAATAAAAATGACAAAAAGGATTAATATTAAATATTGTCTCTGGATAGTTGGATTATGGGTGATTATATCCTTTTTGTTTATCTGTATTTTCCAGATTCTCTACATCTTGCATTCAGGAAGAAAAGACTTGCTTACGTTTGGCTCTGAGCAGGTCCCAGTAGACGTTTTGTGGCTTCTCATATTGGATGCTGGGGAGCCCACTGTGCCCAAGGGCACACATGAAGTTACCATAAAGGAGGTGACATCAGCTTCATGGTGGAGTGAGCTTTCCCCCTTAGACATTTCCCCCTAAGATACAACAAAAAAGACATTCAGATACCAACAGAGGACATTCACACAACACAAAAGATGTCTGAGAGACCCACACAGCCTTAAACCTGAAGGTGGAGGTGCTGGAACCCCCGGAGGAAGTGGAAGGAGGTAAGGGGAACTCCTCTCTTTCCCCAATGACAGCAACCCTGAGGCCAAGACCGCAGGGCTCTCAGAGGAGAGG
Source organism: Ceratotherium simum simum (assembly GCF_057802395.1). Lineage (NCBI taxonomy): Eukaryota > Metazoa > Chordata > Mammalia > Perissodactyla > Rhinocerotidae > Ceratotherium > Ceratotherium simum. The sequence goes on along the minus strand of NC_141922.1, from coordinate 47,158,483 downwards.
GGGAAGGGACGGCCCTCCACAGGAAAACTGTCACTCTCCAAGTTCCCTCATAGCCTATGGGAAATTCCCATGCAGAGGGGGATGAACTGTTGCGGGGGTGTCTTCATCAAGCTAGCACCCTAGGAGAGCAGATAGTGAGGGAAGAGTGAGAAACCCCGGGGATCAAGCAGGCGAAAGAAAGAGCCTCCTGCCCCGCCTGGCTGCCCAGCACAACTGGTTGGCCAGAGCATCCGCAGATGGCAGCGGGCTCAGAATACACAGCTGTTGACCCCCACCCAGTGGTGGCAGGTGGAAGCTGTGACCAGATATTTTCAGCATGAGGAAAAATAAGCCCACGCCCTCAAGCAGTATGCAAAAATATATTAAATCTCAAGACCAGAAGGAAAATGACAAGCACCAGAAATCAATCCTGAAGACACAGAAATTTACAACCTAAATGACAGAGAAATGAAAATAGTTATCATAAAAAAGCTCAATGAATTACAAAAAAATATAGGTAGACAAATCAATGAAATCTGGAACTTCTTTACAAAAGAGATTGAAACTATAAAGAAAAACCAATCAGAAATGTTGGAGATGAAAAACACAATGGAGGCAATAAAGAAAAATCTACAATCTTTAAAGAACAGAGTGGACAATATGGAGGAAAGAATTATCAATATGGAGGATAGGAATCAGAAATGCTCCAGATAGAGGAGGAGAGAGAACTAAGACTAAAAAGAAATAAAGAAATTCTCTAAGAAATATTCGATTCAATTAGGAAATGCAACATAAAGATTATAGGTATTCCAGAGGGAGAAGTGAGGGAGAAAGGAGCATAGAGCTTGTTCAAAGAAATAATAGCTGAGAACTTCCCAAACCTGAAGGAGCTGGAAATAAAAGAAGCTAATAGAACTCTGAATTATATCAATGTAAAAAGACCTTCTCCAAGGCATTCGGTAGTAAAGCTGGCAACAGTCAATAACAAAGAAAAAATATTAAGGGCAGCAAGGCAGAAAAAAATAATTTACAAAGGAAGTCCTACCAGGCTGTCAGCCGATTTCTCGGCAGAAACTTTACAAGCTAAGAGAGAGTGGAATGATATATTCAAAATTCTGAAAGATAAAATCTTTCAGCCAAGAATACTCTATCCAGCGACAATAGTCTTCAGACATGATGGAGAAATAATAACTATCCCAGATAAACAAAATCTAAGGGAGTTCATTGCCACAAGACCCCCACTACAAGACATGCTCAAGAAGGCCCTCATGCCTGGAAAAAAAAAAGAAGAGAAAGGGGATACAAATGTTTGAGCAAGGAGAAAAACAGGTAGACAAAATCAGAAAAATTGCAGCTCTTTATCAGAATAGGTTAGCAAACACTTAATTATTACATCAAAGATTAAGGGAAGGAAAACACCAAAAATAAATACAACCTCATCACTTTAAACACAAACTCACAAGACAAGATGGAATAAGTTGTGACAATAATAACTTAGAAGTGGAAGAGGAGAGGGCTGGAATAGACTTAGTCCAAAGAAATAAGAGGCCATCAGAAAATGGACTATCTCACCTATGAGATTTTTTATACAAACCTCATGGTAACCACTAAACAAATAATCAGAATAGAGACATACAATAACAAAGAGAAAACTAAAACCATCATGCAGAACTACCAAACTGAATTGGTAGTCCAAAACACATGGGATGAGAAACAAAGGAAATACAAAAGAACCTGAAAATGAGCAATAAAATAGCAACAGTAAGCCCTCATACATCAATAATCACTGTAAATATAAATAGATTGAATTCTCAAATCAAAAGACACAGAGTGGCAGGATGGATTTTTTAAACAAGATCCAACAATATGCTGCCTCCAGGAAACACATCTCAGATCTAAAGACTAACACAGGCTCAGAGTGAAAGGATGGAAGACAATACTGCAAGCTAGTGGCAAACAAAAGAAAGCAGGTGTTGCCATACTTATATCAGACAAAGTAGACTTTAAGATAAAACAAGTAATGAGAGACAAAGAGGGGCAATATATAGTGATAAAAGGGACATTCCACCAAGAAGACGTATCACTTATAAACATATATACACCTAACACAGGAGCAACAAGGTACATAAAGCAAGTATTAACAAACCTAAAAGGAGATATTAGCAACAACACAATAATAGTAGGGGATCTTAACACCCCACTTACATCAATGGGTAGATCATCCAGACAGAAAGTCAATAAGGAAATAGTGGACTTAAATGAAAAACTAGATGAGATGGACTTCATAGATATATATAGAGCACTCCATCCAAATACAGCAGATTACACATTCTTTTTAAGAGTGCATGGAACATTCTCAAGTATAGACCATATGCTGGGAAACAAAGCATGCCTCTATAAATTCAAGAAGATTGAAATCATAACCAGCATCTTTTCTGACCATAATGCTATGAAACTAGAAATCAACCACCAGAAAAAACTGCGAAAGAGACAAAGATATGGAGACTAAACAACATGCTACTGAACACCCAATGGATCATTGAAGAAGTTAAAGGAGAAATCAGAAAACATCTGCAGGGGCCGGCCCGGTGGCGCAAGTGGTTAAGTGCGCGCGCTCCGCTGCGGCGGCCCGGGGTTCGCTGGTTCGGATCCCGGGCAGTGCACCAACGCACTGCTTGGCAAGCCATGCTGTGGCGGCGTCCCATATAAAAGTGGAGGAAGATGGGCACAGATGTTAGCCCAGGGCCGTCTTCCTCAGCAAAAAAAGAGGAGGATTGGCAGATGTTAGCACAGGGCTGAGCTCCTCACAAAAAAAAAAAAAAAAAAAAAAAGAAAACATCTGCAGACAAATGAAAATGAACTCATACCATACCAACTCATATGGGATGCAGGAACAGTGGTCCTGAGAGGGAAACTCATAGCAACACAGGCGCACCTTAACAAACAAGAACAATCCCAAATAAGCAACCTTAAACTACACCTAACAGAATTAGAAAAAGAGGAACAAACAAAGCCCAAAGTCAACAGAAGGAGGGAAATAACAAAAATTAGAGCAGAAATAAATGAAATTGAAACCCAAAACACAGTAGAAAGGATCAATGAAACAGAGTTGGTTCTTTGAGAAGATAAACAAAATTGATAAACCCTTAGCCAGACTCACTAAGAAAAAAAGACGGAAGGCTCAAATCAATAAAATTAGAATTGAAAGAGGAGAAATTACAAGGGACACCACAGAAATACAAAGGATTATAAGAGAATACAATGAAAAACTATATGCCAACAAGTTAGACAATCTAGAAGAAATAGATAAACTCTTGGACTCATACAACCTCCCAAAACTGAATCAAGAAGAAATAGAGAATCTGAATAGACCAATCACAAGTGAAGAGATTGAAACAGTAATCAAAAACCTCCCAAAAAACGAATGTCCAGGACCCGATGGTTTCTCTGGAAAATTTTACCAAATATTCAAAGAAGATTTAATACTTATCCTTCTCAAACTACTCCAAAAAATAGAGGAAGATGGAACACTTCCTAACAAATTCTATGAGGCCAACATCACCCTGATACCAAAGCCAGACAAGGACAACACAAAGAAGGAAAATTACAGGCCAATATCGCTGATGAACATACATGCAAAAATCCTCGACAAGATATTGGCAAACCGAATACAGCAATACATTAAAAAGATCATACACCATGATCAAGTGGGATTTATACCAGGGACTTAGGGATGGTTCAACATCCACAAATCAATCAATGTGATACACCACATTAACAAAACGAGGAATAAAAACCGCATGATCAACTCAATAGATGCAGAGAAGGCATTTGACAAGATCCAACATCCATTTATGATAAAAACTCTCAATAAAATTGTCATAGAAGGAAGTACCTCAAGATAATAAAGGCCAGGGGCCGGCCCTGTGGCGTAGCGGTTAAGTGCGCGAGCTCCGCTGCTGGCGGCCTGGGTTTGGATCCCGGGCGCGCACCGTTGCACCGCTTGTCGGGCCATGCTGGGGCTGCATCCCACATAGGGTGGAGGAGGATGGGCACGGATGTTAGCTCGGGGCCGGTGTTCCTCAGCAAAAAGAGGAGGATTGGCATGGATGTTAGCTCAGGGCTGTCCTTCCTCAGACACACACAAACACACTAAATAAATAAATTAATTAATTAAAAAAAAAAGATAATAAAGGCCATATATGACAAACCCACAGCCAACATCATACCCAACAGGGAAAAACTGAAAGCCATCCCTCTGAGAACAGGAACAAGACAAGCGTGCCCACTGTCGTCACTCTTATTCAACATAGTACTGGAGGTTTTGGCCAGAGCAATTAGGCAAAAAAAGGAATAAAAGGAATCCAAATAAGCAACGAAGAAGTGAAACTCTCGCTGTTTGCAGACATGATTTTATATATAGAAAACCCTAAAGAATCCATTGGAAAACTATTAGAAATAATCAACAACTACAGCAAAGTTGCAGCGTACAAAATAAACTTACAAAAATCAGTTGCACTTCTATACTCTACTAACAAACCAACAGAAAGAAAACTCAAGAAGGCAATCCCATTTACAATTGCAACAAAAAGAATGAAATATCTAGGAGTAAATTTAACCAAGGAGGTGAAAGACCTATACAATGAAAGCTATAAGACATTATTGAAAGAAATCGATGATAACACAAAGAAATGGAAAGACATCCCATGCACATGGATTGGAAGAATAAACATAGTTAAAATGTCCATACTACCTAAAGCAATATACAGGTTCAGTGCAATCCCAATCAGAATCCCAATGACATTCTTCATGGAAATAGAACAAAGAATACTAAAATTCATATGGGGCAACAGAAGACCTCGAATAGCTAATGCAGTCCTGAGAAAACAGAACAAAGCTGGAGGCATCAAAATCCCTGACTTCAAAATATACTACAAAGCTGTAATAATTAAAACAGCATGCTACTGGTACAAAAACAGACACATAGATCAACGGAACAGAATTGAAAGCCCAAAAATAAAACCACACATCTACGGACAGCTAATCTTCAACCAAGGAGCTAAGAACATACAATGGAGAAAGGAAAGTCTCTTCAATAAATGGTGCTGGGAAAACTGGAGAGCCACATGCAAAAGAATGAAAGTACACCATTTACTTTTGCCATACACAAAAATTAACTCAAAATGGATCAAAGACTTGAAGGTAAGGCCTGAAACTGTAAAACTCCTAGAAGAAAATACAGGCAGTACACTCTTTGACATCGGGATGTTTTCCAATCCATGTCTACTCGGTCAAGGAAAACAAAAGAAAAAATAAACAAGTGGGACTTCATCAGACTAAAGAGCTTCTACAAGGCAAATGAAACCAGGATCAAAATGAAAAGACAACCCATCAGCTGGGAGAAAATATTTTCAAATCATATATCCAACAAGGGGTTAATCTCCATAATCTATAAAGAACTCACACAACTGAACAACAAAAATACAAACATGCCGATCAAAAAATGGGCAGAGGATATGAACAGACATTTTTCCAAGGAAGATATACAGATGGCCAATAGGCACATGAAAAGATGTTCAACATCACTAATCATCAAGGAAACGCAAATCAGAACTACACTAAGATATCACCTTACACCTGTTAGAATGTCTATAATCACCAAGACAAAAAATAACAAATGTTGGACAGGTTGCAGAGAAACAGGAACCCTCACACACTGCTGGTGGGAATGCAAACTGGTGCAGCCTCTATGGAAAACAGCATGGAGATTCCTCAAAAAATTAAAAATAGAAATGCCGTATGATCCAGGCATCCCACTACTGGGTATTTTTCCAAAGAACCTGAAATCAACAATCCAAAGAGACTTATGCACCCCTACATTCACTGCAGCATTATTCACTATAGCCAAGAAGTGGAAGCAACCCAAGTGTCCCTCAACTGATGATTGGATAAAGAAGATGTGGTATATATATACAATGGAATACTACTCAGCCATAAAAAAAGACAAAATTGTCCCATTCGCAACAACATGGATGGACCTGGAGGGTATTATGTTAAGTGAAATAAGTCAGACAGAGAAAGACAAACACCATGTGATTTCACTCATGCGTGGAAGATAAACTAACACATGGACAGAGAGAACAGTTTGGTGGTTACGAAGGGGAAAGGGGTTGAGAGGTGGGCACAACGGTTGAAGGGACACATTTATATGGTAACTGACAAACAATAATGTACAACTAAAATCTCACAATGTTATAAACTATTATGACATCAAGAAAACAACAACAACAAAATTGACAAATGTTAAAACAAAAATTAAACCTGAGGACCTCAATAAAAGAAAATAAAGAGGATAAGAGGGGGGAAAAAGTGCAGTAAAAAAGACCAGCATTTAAAGCCCTCCAGAGGCTTCCTGATTTAGGGGAATACTCTTTTCTGTCTTGAGGAACTGCATTTGAACACACCACTGAACACCCTGGCGTGGTGGCAGGCCGCCAGTCTATTTTTGATCCAGCTCTGCCACATACTGGGTGAAGTTAGGCAAATCACTTTCCCTTTCTAGGCCTTGGTTTCCTTATCCATAAAATGGGTATGAGTGGCACCTACCTCCTAGAATTGCTGAGTGGATTAATTGAAATAATATATGTGAGATGCTTAGCACAGGGCCTGGGCTGTAGTAAGCACTCAATAAATACTAGTGTAATTGTTCAAAGAACTAGAAGTATACACTGAACATAACATCACCTTTTCTGACAAAGAGCCCAGGGTTAACGTAAAATATTAACACTTGTTTTGCTTTTGTTTTTACAGAATCTTTGTCTCTTGGTTATCACAGTGTCCTTTCAAATGTCTGTCTGAATCAAGGCCATTTTGTTTAGCTTAAAAGCCAGAGATAGGAGGCTAACAAACTTGCTCTGCAGAGCAGCAGGCAGAGCCCTGAGGGCCAAGGGTACGCATGAGATGAAGGTAATTAAATCACATGAGCAGTGATCTCCAGCCTGCAGTCCTAGCTTTTGCTAGGCAGGGTGCCTGAGTGTGCACAGGCCTTGCTAGCGGAAGGGCAAATGAGGTGGAAATTTCGGTTCCCAAATACTGGAGCGAGACTCTATGAGATGGTTGTTGGAAGATAAATGAAAAATAGTCCCGAGGAGAAAGAGGGCTGGAAAAGTACAACATACAGTCCCATGCACTTTCCTAAATCTCACATGTACCTGTAGGCCTACATGCCACACACCATGCTAGGCGCTTTCACAAGCTGCCTTGATCTGCCTGTTTTACACATGCAACAGCAAAGGTTCAGAGATACTTGCTTGCCCAAGATTGCAGAAAGAAAGCAGCAGAGGTGGCGTTTGTTGTCCTAGTAGTGATCATTGTCATCTGGGTCATGGACTGCAGAAAGATCAGGCGCAAAGGAGCTGAGCTAAAGAGAAACAATCTGATAGTTAGTGATTTTGCTACAATGAGATATCACCTCACGCCTGTCAGAATGGCTATAATTAACAAGACAGGAAACAACATGTGTTGGAGAGGATGTGGAGAGAAGGGAACTCTCATACACTGCTGGTGGGAGTGCAAACTGGTGCAGCCACTATGGAAAACAGTATGGAGATTCCTCAAAAAATCAAGGATAGAACTACCATATGATCCAGCTATTCCACTGTTGGGTATTTATCCAAAGAACTTGAAAACACCAATTTGCAAAGGTACATGCACCCCTGTGTTCATTGCAGCCTTATTCACAATAGCCAAGACTTGGAAGCAACCTAAGTGCCCATCAAGGGACGAATGGATAAAGAAGCTGTGGTATATATACACAATGGAATACTACTCAGCCATAAGAAACGACAAAATCCAGCCATTTGTGACAACATGGATGGACATTGAGGGTATAATGCAAAGTGAAATAAGTCAGAGGGAGAAGGCCAAATACCGTATGATTTCCTTCATTAAGTAGTAGATAATAACAACAATAAACAAACACATAGGGACAGAGATTGGATTGGTGGTTACCAGAGGGGAAGGGGAGGGTGGAGGGTGAAAGGGATAATTCGGTACATGTGTGTGGTGATGGGTTGTAATTAGTATTTTGGTGGTGAACATGATGTAGTCCATGCAGAAATAGAAGTACAATGATGTACACCTGAAATTTTTGCAATGTTATAAACCAATGTTACTGCAATAAAAAAAATAAATAAATAAATAAATAAATAAATAAATAAATAAATAAATAAAAAAAGAGAAACAATCTGCCCCGAGATTTTCAAGCAGTAGTTTTAGGACGTTCCACTTGACTGATACAGACATATTTGCATTGAAAAGAGTTGCATTGGAGTAAAGAGGTAAAAACCCTAAGAGATTCCGTGTGGGTGATTTGTTGCTACAGAAACAACTTGCTTGGTATGGAAGCAGCTCATTGAGTTCCCGTACATGAGAAAAAGAAAAAGGTTGTGTAATTGCGACACATCTGTGAGAGAAATTTGAAAAAATAGAGCGTTTTCTGAATAATTAATCTTATCTCTTGATTTAGGCCTTCGTTGTTTTTTAATAATAATACTTATGCCCCTTTGCCATCTATTTTGCTGACGGCACAACTTACAGTCACTTTAGGAGAGGAGTTGTGAGGCTGACCACTGAAGAACTGCATACTCAGGCTGAAAACGTGATCTTCAACCACAAAGAGAGCACAAAGCCTGTAAGGGCTAACTTTCAGAAATATTTTCAGATTTTACAGCCTCTAAAAAAAATTCTGCTTCTGTGATGCTCGTGGACATAGATTGGGCATCTACAGCATGCACTGCGGAGACTGTTTTTCTCCTACTGAGATTGTGCCTGTAATTAGTAGATACTAGGAAGAAGATGGTGGAATTTAGGCATATTGATTAGGGCCCATGTAACACAGGAACCAAATGACTGAAAAGGAATCAATGACTAAACATCTGGATTTAGCTTTTTCTATTAAAAAAAATTTCTTGGGGCCAGGGCCCTGTGGCATAGTGGTTAAGTGCACGCTCCGCTGCTGGCAGCCCAGGTTTGGATCCCTGGCACGCACCGACGCACCGCTTGTCAGGCCATGCTGTGGCGGCATCCCATATAAAGTGGAGGAAGATGGGCATGGATGTTAGGTCAGAGCCGGTCTTCCTCAGCAAAAAGAGGAGGATTGGCGTGGATGTTAGCTCAGGGCTGATCTTCCTCACAAAAAAAAAAATAAAAAAATTTCTTAATAAGGCAGACACAAAAGGACAAGTGTATGATCCCATTTACATGAGGTACTTAGAATAGACAAACTCATGGAGACAGAAAGCAGGATAGTGGTTATCAGGGTCTCGGGGGGAGAGACAAATGGAAAGTTAATGTTTAATGGGTACAGAGTTTCAGTTTGGGAAGATGAACAAGTTATGGAGATGGATGGTGCTGTTGGTTGCACAACAATGTGAATGTAATTACTGTCACAACTACACACTTACAACAGTTAAAATGGTAAGTTTCACATCATGTATATTTTACCACAGTAAAACAATTCTTAAGCCATAACAATAATGCCGATAATACTTACCAGTATTGACTGTGGCACTGGACAACGTGCTAAATGCCTTTCATTCAACCACTAAGGTAAGTACTGAAGAGAATGAGACGGAAAAACTAAGTCATCTGTCTCAGCTTCACACAGATTACAAATGGTAGAGCAGGCTTTGAACCTGGGTCTATTTACAAAGCCTATGCTGTACCTATATCATTTTATGTATATATATATATACACGACTTTAGAGAATTTATAAAGTTTACATAAAACCTTCATATTTTATATTTATTTTCATATCAAACCAAAGGCAAGGTTTGAATGAATGAAAACGCTGAGGCTAAATGTTCTAACTCTGACAAGTGGCTTTACTGTCAGCTGATGCTTTTTCAACTTGCCTTCATCTACGGAACCTCAAACAGATAACAGAGGCAATGGGACCCAGCCTCCTTCTCCTGGACAGCAGACTGTAATTTTGACGGTAAGATGGAGGTGGGGGAGAGTGAATTTACTCCTTTCTTCTTCTGCCCCCTACTATTGTTTCAGATCGCTATGCCACTTGATGGCCTCTTTTACGATTTCTAGAATGGACTTGTTACTTTTTGGTTTTGCCCCCGTATTATACTCTGCTTTCAAAACGGCCCTCCCCTCTCCCCTGGGTAGTCCATCAGGGGCCCCTCCTTCCCTAGTTTCACAGAGGTATGCAAGTGACCTCAAGCAGAGACAGAATCATTTTGGAGGAGTGAATGTTGACTTTGCTGCCCTTTAGGGAAAGCCTGCCTGAAGATGAGGCCAGTACCTAGAAAACCAGAGCCAAGAAATGGAGAAAGTCCCATTGACATTGTTTAAAAATGTCTGGCCTTTGTTCCAGGAAGGCCTGACACGCAACGGGCATCCTTGAAATAACATGTCATCTGACCAATTTATGAGAACTCCAAGATCTTGATTTCTGAAATGTGGCACTGAGCACAATCTCCTCTCATTCCACCTCTGCCGCTCATTCATTCAATGAATATTTGTTGCGTAGCAGGTCAGACAAGAACCTAAACAGGTAAGTGTCATGCTCTATGGTGAATGTAGCATCAGAAACATAGACAGAGTATTACGGGAGCACAAAGGAAGCACCTCTAACTCTGTGGGAAGAGCATTCCGGACTGAGGATGGAAGAAGATACAAGCCCTTGAGGGGGCTATGTTTGGTGGGTTCAGGAACATCAAGGAAGCCAGGGAGGCTGTCTCCTTTATTGCCCACCTTTCTCTACCTGTGAAGGTGGTTTCCAGGTAATGTGATGAGGCTTTCTAATTTAGCTTTATCCTGTCTTCCTTGGAGAGATGGTCTCTTTCACCCCTATGGCTATGAGTGGATGACTCCCGATTTAAAACCTCCAGTCCTGATCTCTCCACATGACTCCAGGCAAGCATTTTCAAATGCTTTCATGAAATCTCCACTTAGATCTCCTTTCTTTCCTTTAGATCTACACGTTTCCCAAAGAATTCATCATCCGCTCCACCCCAAACACACCAACCAGCTCCTCTTTGTGGTAATACTTTGCTTGACAATGGCCCATTATTACTGAGTCAGTGAGGCTTACAACATCAGAGTCACCTTGACTTTCCCCTCCCTGGTATTTCACATGTAATCATATATTCAGACCAGACAACCAAGAGTTGAAGCTCCAAAGTTGGCCCCACCAAGGTACCAAAACAGATCGAAGAAGTGGGCAATCATTCTCTCACTGTTGCAATCAAGAGGAAATGAATTTCTTCCTCTCTGACTTATCCGTAACATGTTTTTCTCTACCTGAAAACTTCTATTGAGGTAAAATCTGGAAAACCACAAACCACACTTCCAGATGAGCTTCCATGATTAATGTATTGTGAACAAATCATTTTAAACACAATGAAAACATTTGAGTACAAGCATTTATGCGTCACTACCCTTTTATTTAAGCCAGTTGAGATCATCAGTTGGACTCCCCTGAGCTGTTTCTAAGGTGCCCAGGGATTCTAAACTATTTTCTCTTTGTTTCATCCTTCACTGAATTGATGTGAAGTCTGAAAAGTCGTTTCGGTGCTATGCAAGCCCTCCTCAACAACCCGCGGCTTTCCTCATCAAGACAGCATACCTATTCTCTCTATCATATTTTTTTAAACTTGCAAGCATTACTTCTTCAGAAAGCATTCCCTTATTAACCTTATGTACCCATTTGTGCTTTGTAGCACCTCAGCATTCAAGCCTAAACATTTGCCAATTCTTATTAATTAGGAAGAAGGCAGTTTATATAAACAGTAAAAAATGATTTAGCAAGAATAATTTAAAAAATTCAGTTTTAATGATGTCAAGACTTCATGGTAACCAGCTAGGGTAAATGTTGCCTAATGTAAAGTTATGGACATTAATATGACTTGTAACAAAATATCAATAAGAAATTATCCTTTGCTCTCAAACCTTTCTTCATATGTAATAGTTGGACAAGAAGCAACATAAAGTGGAATTAAATAAGGTATAAAAATTATCCCTTGTCAAAGGATTGCTGAATCTAAAAATTTATTTTGTCACTTAGAAAACACAGTTAATATATTTATCTCTAAATGTTTTCTTTGTTCTAGGGCAGTGTGCTTGTCAAACTATTTCACATCATGGCACATGTAGAAAACAAATATCTTTGTGTACCACACTGGGGGAAAGCTGTTCACAGCAGTAGGAACAGCCTGGGGGTGCTGGCTCCAGGTCCTGCCCAGCATCTCCAAGGGCTGAGGGACCCATATCTCAGCACACTTGTAACCCATTCACGACTGAGGAGCTCTAGTCTAGAAAATGAGAAGGCCATATATCTTAGTGGTCCTAAGCTCAGCTCTGGAATCAAACTACGTTCTCAAATACTTCCTAGCTATGAGAGCTCTCTGCTCTTCAGTTTCCTCATCTGCAAAGGGGGCTAATACAGTCTACCTTATAGGGTTGGAATATCCCAGTAAAGTGCTTGGACGCACACTAGGAGATCAAAAAAAGTTAACTGTTCCATTGTACTCAAGCCCTGGGACTCTCCAGATATAAGTAAGCCAGGTCATATGGAATAGAGAGGTACAAAAACTTCCCAGGAGATGAATGGGAGGGTCACTAGAGAAAACGCTACATTGTTACTACGGAAATCTCCAGCTTTGCTCCTGAGAGCAGTGTCACAGCTAACCCAGATTGTGGCATACAGTTTTCCAAAGAATAATTCAGATACTCAATAGAATTCAATAGGCAAACAGGTTCTAATATACAGGATTTACAGCACAGATCCCTATTTCAGAAATGAATCTATTTTCTACATTAAAGAAAATATCATTTAAATTATTTATTTTGACTATACCAGTATTTCCTCATTAAGAATGTAACATACTATGGCTTTGCAATGCAATAACTTAGTGTGAAAATTTTATAAATTTGAATGTGAATTTCATGAAGTCAAGAAGTAATTTTACTTACCTTGAAAAAAGCCATAATATATGAATTAAACAGAATATCTGTTAATATCAAAGGCATGTTTATACTTAAATATTAAATAGAATTTAATTATCAAAGTTTCTATCTCTACCTTATTCATGTAATTAACATCACACATAGTCAATTCACATATTCTGTGGCAGAAGGGCAAATTTAATTAATACTTTATTTCTCACTAGATAAAATTAGAACATATAATCCATATCCAAAATCTGTTGAGAATTATTTTGAGTTCTCTATATTTTTGCCTGTGGAGAATTTGCTACAAAAGAATCTCTTTACAAACATTACATAATAATTCTACTCTGGGACAATAAAAATTTCAAGAAGCATAAAAAGAAGAAATTCCAAGATGAACAAATATTCAACATTAACTTTAAAAGCACTTGGGTCGGGCCGCCCCCATGCCTTAGCGGTTAAGTGCGGGTGCTCCGCTGCTGGCGGCCCGGGTTCGGATCCCAATCGCACACTGACGCACCACTTCTCCGGCCATGCTGAGGCCGCGTCCCACATACAGCCACTAGAAGGATGTGCAACTATGACATACAAGTATCTACTGGGGCTTTGGGGAAAAAAAACAGGAGGAGGATTGGCAATAGATGTTAGCTCAGAGCCGGTCTTCCTCAGCAAATAGAGGAGGATTAGCATGGATGTTAGCTCAAGGCTGATCTTCCTCACAAAAAAAAAAAAAAAAAGCACTTGGGTCAAAATACTAGAAGGATACATTTATTGTCACTATTTCTAGTAACAGAAATAAGTTCATTTATCTGAAGCAAGAGATATCACATGACATGTTAAATAGGATTTGTCCACATTTCAGTGACTTTTTTGGCGGATGTGTATGTTAATATTGGCTAGATTGTCAATATACTTTCCTAGTTGTATGTATAATGATGACAATAATATTCAGTTCATATACGCAACATTTTTTACCTGGAAACAAATGCTTTATTGTAATTTTTATCACAACTTAAAGACAACAAGTCATAGTAATCATAAAATACTATTTTTAAGTTTAGGAACAAAGAATTTATTTTTAACTGAGTAATGTTAAGCCAATCACATAATTTTCTTCCTCTCCTGATTAATATATATTACAAAGTTTTAAAATTGGAACACTTTTAGAATGGAGCAAATAAACTATAATGACAATAACTCAATGAAAACCAGATATTGTTTGTCTTTTGCTAAATTATTTCTATTATCAGAGGAAAAAATAGCAAATAAAATAGCTTTCATTTTATTACAAAGGTAGACAGATAATATTTAAATCATTAACATAATCTATATAAATTATTACTAGGTGTCATTTACACATACTCAGAAATCATAAACAAAATACTTTTGATTGTTTGGAACCCATTTAGTTAATATGGATTTCTAGTTCCATAAAAAAATGCTTGCAGTTTTCAAACACTTTGGGGGATGACATTTTCAGGGTGGTTGACTTATTTTCTCCTCGTTTCTAAAAATATGTGTCTATACATCAATAATAATCCCCCCTTTTAAAAAATAAGCCATATAAACTTGGTTTTATTGTAGATACCTCATATATTTTAGAATTTGGGAAATACACTAAGAATTAGTGTATTTTAATTAGTGTATTAATACATTTTACTTTATAATACATTTTATTTAATTAAATATTGATAGTCATGATTTCAGAGCTTTTGGAAATGAACAAAAAGGAAAAATATTTTTTAAATTATAGATAATACACAAATTAGTTGTTTACAATTTGTAGTAGTGATAATAATACCAATTTTCATTGGTTGGTATGGCACTGCAGGAGACAGGAGATGATGTGGAGCCTTGAAATAATTATGATGCCAGAATATTTGTTTGCTACCTTAAAAGTGCATAATTTTAATTGTGAACTAATGAATTTTTGATGTTACAAATAACGTATATATGTTATCAAAAAAAATAACTAGGAAATAAATGTTTGAGTCTTGGCTCTGCCATTTACTAGTTCTGTGACCTTGGGCAAATTACTTTAACGTCTCCATGCTTGGTTTGCTCATCTATAAAATGGAGATAATAGTAGCACTTACCTCATAAGGTTGTTGTGAGGATTAGATAAGTTAATATATGTAAAATGCTTAGAACCTTGCCTGGCATGTAATAGACACTCAATCAATGTTAGCTATTACTGCTGTTTTTAGGAAAGTGTATGTTTCCCTGCAGTGTTGCATATGTCGGATGTGATCCTTTTTGCAATGTTTGTTTTTTAAGCTTTGGTAGTTTAACAAAATAGTATCAACATCATCTTCATTTACCTTTCCTTTATAGTTAGTAATATTGAATTCTTTTCAAATTACTTACAATCTGGATGAATCTCCAGAGAATTATGCTGAGTGAAAAAAGCCATTCCCAAAAGATTACATGTTGTGTGATTCCATTTGTATAACATTTTTGAAATGACAAAATTATAGTAATGGAGACCAGATTAATGGTTGTCAGGGTTAAGTAGGGGTTGGGGGCAGGAGAGAAGTGGGTGTTGCTATAAAGGGCAGAATGAGGGATCCTTGTGGTGACAGAACTAGTCTATGTACTGACTGTATCAATATTAGTGCCCTGGTTGTAATACTGTACTATAGTTATGCAAGATGCTACCACTGGGAGAAACTGGGTAAAGGGTATGTGGAACCTCTGTTATTTCTCACAGCTACAAGAGAATCTACAATTACGTCAAAATAAAGAGCTTAATTAAAATCTTTTAGATATTTATAAAACTCTAAGAAAAATAAAATTAAAACAAATTGGGAAAAATACTTCTTATTCAAATATCAAAAGGTTAGGATATTGCAATTGCATATCAATGACAAAAAGATAAGCACCATATTAGAAACCTGAGCAAAGGACACAAATGGTGAATTCATTCATTTTCTCTTTCTCACACACCCACACCCACACACAATTAATCAATAAATTACCCCATTTTTATGAAATATGAAAATTTGTAACATAAAAGTAGATTTTAAAAATATAAACATTTGAACTACTGAAAGTAAAGTAATAAAACTAATTTCTAAACTTTAATAACCATATTCATTATACTGAGCTCTCTGATATCTCTTAATGAACTTATAAAAATATTCAGGAAGTTTCTAATAAATTCACAAGAAATCAAATGTTCTTGTTTTCAGTGATCCAGAAACAGACAGATCCTTTGGTAGAGCATAATTGTGTTAAATTATAATCCCTGGCGTTTGTATCACACATAAAAAGTGAAAAATGATTTAGAGTCAACATTTTTCATTATTTACTAAATCCAGTATAGTAAGCCAGTTGCATTCCATCTACACAAGGTGATATTAATTTAATATTCAGTAAGTCAACAAATATTTATAATGTATCTACTAGGTGCCAGGCACTGTTCTAGGTGCTGGCAATACAGTGATGAACAAGATAAATGCGTCTGAGAGAGCAAGGGTGTTGAAGTAAGAGAATTGAGCGTACGTTAGTAGGAATCTCTAAGACTCCACGAAAAATCTTCTTTCCATATATCTGTTTCAGCTGAGCCCTAATCAGTGTCCCTGGTATACTCTAGGAAAGAGAAGGAAAGCAATTGTGCAGAGGCTGGAGACAAAGACTAAGACTTCCTCCAGTTGGCCCCTTCTTTTGCTGTACGCATTGATGAATACCATTCAAGCAACTCAATACACTTCTACTACTGATTTCACTATTAACATTTTGGAGGGTTAGGAGCCAAGAACTCTAGCTACGCTCATAAATGTGAGGATAGAGAATGAGAACTGAGGGAAAAGTCAAGGCCGCAGTCCATTCAGTGCAGCCTCTCCCAGTGAATGGCAGAGCTGAGATGCAACTCTTTCTGTTAAACGGACATCAAGTAAGATTCTTCAAGTCTTTCGACATCAGCTCCCTTAAGAGCTCTCTCAAGACAATCTTGAGTAGGGGTATATGAAGTACATAATCTACGGGACACTGGAATAGATTCCTTGGAGTCACTATGAATATTTGTGACATCTAGAAATCCCCCCACAGAAATGTCATCAAGATCATCCATTTTTTCTGCTCCTATGAAGAATTGTTTTCATGTCCACTTAGTCTTGTTTTTGCTTTCTGACTCACCTGTTACTGGGGTACACAAACAGGTCTACTCCCTCTCTTTATCTACAGAATGTTGGCTATTTTTATTGAACTTGTGTAACAGCAAACACGTAAAATGTATAAAACCAATTCACATAACATTTTGTACCTTTCAGAGACAGATCCAAGCTAAAAATTTTAAAATAAAAATGTTTTGTGAAAGAATACTTAAGTAGCCTCAAGCTAATTGTATTTCTTAAGAAAACTCTCATTTACAATTCCCTTTGATGATCACACTGATAGTGAATTGAAAATGAGAGTAGTCTTCTCCCTCTTATGTATGCAATGGAGATGGTTACTTACCTGTTTGTTAACCCTAGGAAGCTTCTAATGCGCCCCAGGAGAAACAGTAATTCCCAAAGTTTTTATAAGGAGTGAGCCTATTGCATGTGCACATTTAAAACTAGATTTAGAGCTCATCCTAACTTTTCTGAGCCACTATTACTATGGAGGATGATGCTGGAAGGGAGGAAGAGTTGGCTCGTGCAGCGTGAAGGAAAATTACGATATAAACACTACCTGAGAGAGATGACAAACCTAGCCCTCTGGCTTGCCTTTTCTTGGAGAAACATGCAGAATCTTACCGATACTCCATTTTAGAAGTCTGGGACCGATGAGTGATTATTTAAATTTGCTCCATCATAATTGGTCTCCTTAGCTGCTCTTCCTCTTCTAACTGATCTGTAAATGTTGGAGGTCCTCAGGGTTTAATTTACGAACTTTCTTTAATTTCTACTCTTTATCTGCAGGTGATGTCATCCATCTCAATGGCTCTATATGCTAATAACTCCTAAATTTACAGCTCTGTCCCAGACTTCTACTCTAAGTTCTAGACCCACATAACCAACTGCCTACTAATACTACTAGGCTTCTCAATTACAACACATCTAAAACAGAACTCTTGAATTTCTTTCCAAACTTATTATCCCCTCAATCTTCCTTGCTACATTGAATGGCCAGCCTCCACTCCAGTTGCTAAAGCCAGAAACAAAAAAATATCTTTAATAATCCCTTTTTTTATCCCCCATATCCAATTCATTAATGAATCTTGTTAATTCTATTACTTAAATCTACCTTGAATCTCACTTTGCTTGCCAAACCTGCTGGCCCACTCTTTCTTATCTGGACACCTGCAATAGCCTTCCAACTTGTCTACAGACTTTTCTTCTTGGCCTCTTCCAATCCATTCTCCATATTCCATCAGATTTATTGTTTGAAAAATGAGAATTTCACGGGGCCGGCCCAGTGTGTAGTGGTTAAGTTCGCGTGCTCTGCCTCGGTAGCCTGGGGTTCACAGGTTCGAATCCCGGGCACTCACCAATGCACCATTCGTCAAGCCATGCTGTGGCAGCGTCCCACATACAAAATAGAGGAAGATGGGCATGGATGTTAGCTCAGAGCCAATCTTCCTCGGCAAAAAGAGGAAGATTGGCAACAGATGTCAGCTAAGGGCCAATCTGCCTCACCAAAAAAAAAAAAAGAACGAAAAATGAGAATTTCAAATTTACAGGAAAATTGCAAGAATAGGGCAAAGAACTTTATCTTTTGGAATCCAGTCTCGGACATGATGATTCATTCATTATCCCTGAATTCTTCAATGAGTATTTTCTTTCCTGCCATCAAGATTGTTGTTACCAGCTAATACAAAGAACCAGTTCAAGTTCTCCAGTTATCTTAATAATGTCCTTTGTGACCAAAACATTCAATCCAGGATCACACATTGCATTTAGTTGTCTCTTTAGACTCCTTCAACCTGGAACAGTTTTCATTATCATGATCTTCATACTTTTGAGAACCACAGGCCACTTGTCTTATACAAGGTGCCTCAGTTTGGGTTTGTCTGGTGCTTCCTCATGAAGAGATTCAGGTCACACATTTTTGGCAGAAATATCACAGAAGTGATGCTTTTTTTTGTTTTCCCCCTTGTTGCATCATATCAGATTGTGTCGGTTCAGGTCTTCCAAGATATAGATGCTAAGTTGGATTAAACACAAAAGAGACTTATTGGGAGAGACTTATTGAGAAGAGAGAGGTATTGAGAAATACCTGTGAAGAATAAAGGGGAAGAAGCAGGAGTTGGCAGTGAGAGCCTTTAAACCAAGATATGGGACTAACACCTGTAAAAGGAGAGAAGGAAGGAAGGAAGGACCTCAGACTGCAGTGTTGTCTGAGAAAACCTCAGACTGATGGGGTGTCCCCAAGAAAACGTTTCCTGTAGAGGAATCCCACATCGAGCAGGAATGAACAGGCACAAGTACCCCTCACCACGCTCAGTGATCGGCTGGGAGCAGCCTAGAAGAAGTGTGACCTCAGCATTCATGGAGACAGCATCTGCAAGTGTCAGCCAGCCATGGTCTCCACAGCATGTCCTCTTCAAGGAAATCTCAGCAGGGCACCTCCATGGCCACCACACAGGTGGAATACAATTTTGATGATACCATTTCTGGTGATGTGCACTTGATTAAAGGTGGTGCCAGCCGGGTTTCTCCACTATAAGTACGGTAGTTGCTGAATGGTGATTTTCTATTTCCATCATGCCTTCTAGATTTATTAGTTGGCATTCAGCTATAAAGTAGAGCTTTCTCTTTTTCCATTTATTTACTATTTTTTTTTCAGTATGGACTCATATATTCCTATTTTATCAACGGATTATGACATTATTATCATTACTTATGTTGGTGCTCAAATTGTCCCAGATTTGGCCAGCAGGAGTCCCTTCAAGCTGGCTCCTGTTTTGTTTTGTTTTTTTGAGGTGTTCTATCAGTCTTTGAGCACTTTCTTTCCTTTAGCACAAAAAACAGCTCCAGGCTCAGCTTGTATTTTCCTTGCCCCAACTTTAAGATTAGCCATTTCTCCAAAGAGCACTGGTTCCTTTTAGCAGAGAATGGCATTTTGAAACCAGGATCTGAGTACTAGATATTCTCATTATTATTGAGTGTCATTGCTCCCAGACCCTCTCAGTGAACAGAGATAGAAAAAAATCTATATGCATATACAACATATGTGTGTACACACACGTGTGTATATATATTTCCATATCTCTACCTCTACCTAGAAAAATCAAGAAACCAAAATTCTAATCCAATGCCAAAAGATTCATTCTAACTTTCCTGCTTTCCATATTTGCAACTCCTTTCTATTACAGTGAGAAACATGGCTTCCATTATACACAATGTTGTGTTTGTTTATTTCTAGTCCCCATGTATAAAACCAATATCATGACTTCATTAGGTCACAACTAGACTTTCTGCTCCTTCCTTGAGCAACCCCTGGCCTTCCTCTGGGACACTGTTGCACTCCATCTCAAAATACTTTAGAAACACCAAGGTCTTTGAAACAAGCTATTAGCATCATTGGAATAAATATTCCAATCAATCTATAAAAGTTGAATTTAGTAAAATAGTAAGGAAGAAATATAAAACACAGGGGAAAATAACAGAGAAGGAAAATGGCAGATAAGCTGAGAGATATGAAGATATTAATTTATTTAATCATTTAGCAAATAATTATATAGCGCCTACCATGTGCCAGGTGTTGTTCTAAGAGCAGGATATGCAGCAATGAAAAGATATAGACACAAACCTATGAATAATAGAAGTCCTAAATAAAGAATTCATAAAAAACAGAATCACTAATGAGGGGTTCAACTGCAGATGCCTTTCAATATATTAAGGAATATGATTTGAGTTGAAAGAACTCATCCTGTCAGGGAGAAAATAAAGAAGAAAATCAACAAGCAAAAACCAAGATCAAAACATGTCTTGGGAAATAATTAAATGTCAAGGATGAATCACTGACTTTGACCATAAAACTACACAACTTTTAGAAAAAAAACATAGAAGAAACTACTGATACATCCAACATTCTAGATATGTCTCCAGAGAATTATACTGAGTGAAGAAAGCCAATCCCCAAAGGTTACATCCTGTATGATTCCATTTTCACGATATTCTCGAAATGACAAAATTGTAGAAATGAAGAACAGATTAGTGGTTACCAGGGATAAAGGAGGAGGTGGGAGTAGGAGGGAAGTGAGTGTGGCTATAAAAGGACACCATGAGGGGTCCTTCCTTGAGGTATGGAAACGTTGTGTCTCAACTGTGTCAGTGTCTACAGCCTGGCTGTGATATTGTGCTTTAGTTTTACAAGTTGTTACCATTGGGGGAAACTGGTCAAGAGTACATGAGATCTCTCTGTATTATTTCTTACAACTGCATGTGAACTTTCAATTATCTCAAAGTAAAAAGTTGAATTAAAAAAGTATGTGGTCAAAGATTACTCGGTTTAATGTAGCAATCAGGTGTGCATAAAGGTACAGAAAAACATTTTTAGACCTGCAATATTTAGTTACCAAGTATACACTTTCTGTAAAGATCTCTAGAAGACTCAAAAGAACTCTGTGGACAGGGATAAATAGGGGCAGTTCAGTATTTAGCATAAGCGTAGTGAAGCTGAGCGATGAGTAAAAACTTCATAACTAGAAATTTATATAATTACTGATGGAACAGTAGTAATTATGAATACTCTAGAAAGACAAGGGATATTATTACTAATTACTATGAGTACTGAAACAATTAAAATAAAATAAAACAAACAATGACCAAAAAAAGCTTCCCAATTTAACTAATGATGAAATGAGGGAACAGAAAACACTACCAAAGAGCATAAAATTTTTTTTCTCTTCTTAATAGGAAACAAAATTACAGGATGCTTAATTAGGTGGTCATAAACTGATAATTGCAATATTCTGAGTGTTTGTGAATTGCTTTAACTCACTTATAAAAATGTTAAAAATAGGATATTTACCTTCAAACTTTATTAAAATATTAATGCAAACAGAATGCACAACATACAAGTGACACCATAATGGAAAAAAGGGGAGAAGTATAAATTTTTAAATTACAAAGTAAAATTATCACAATACATGCAAATGGCATAAATTAATCAATCAAAATAAGTAGAATTTCAGGAAAAAATAAAAATAATATGCAACAGTATATTCTTTAAAAAATAAAGTAGAAGGGTTTTTAAATGCAGCCTAGAAATTATTTTACAAAAAAAAGATTTCTTTACAATTCTACTTCCTAATAAAATCATAGCAGGCCTTTTGTTTGAATTTCACAGTGAGACAATGTGATTCTAAAGGTGATCTTGTTTCCAAAATATATTGTGTACAGAAAAAAAATAAGAATAATAATAGTATATATAGTATGTCTGCATTTCTGTCAGTGAGGCAAACGCCAACAAACACATATTTACATACATATTTGTACATAAATGCATACAAACATATTTACATACGTATTTGTATATAAATGCATACAAACACATATTTACATACATATTTGTATATAAAGGGAAAAAACTCCAAAAAGCTTTACACTAAACTGTTAGCTGTAAATTATGTATACCTGCAAAAAAGATGTGTTAAAATAACCATTAAAATTAGAACTAAAGGGCCGGCCCCATGGCTTAGCGGTTAAGCGCGCGGGCTCCGCTGCTGGTGGCCCGGGTTTGGATCCCGGGAGGGCACCAACGCACCGCTTCTCCGGCCATGCTGAGGCCGAGTCCCACATACAGCAACTAGAAGGATGTGCAACTATGACATACAACTATCTACTGGGGCTTTGGGGGAAAAAAAAAATAAGTATTAAAAAAAAAAAAAATTAGAACTAAAAATACTACATAGGCCTAAGAAAGAAGATTGTAAAAATATGAAATAAAATGGAACATAATACAATGAACACACACTTCTGCATTAAACAATATGTACAAGGATAATAGTTGAGAAAAAAATTAAGCATTTTAGGGAGCTGGATTTAAGGCTTGGGTTATTTTTCCAATTAAAAATTTAAAATTTGTCCTTCATTCTTGGGGTAGCAACTTGTACTTCAATTTTTTCCAGTTGACATCTTTAATTCACCTGTAACTTTTCAAAAGATAGCCTGTTTTCCCAATGCTATTTATTGATATCACTTTCTTTACATAATATATTCTTATGCACATGTGGGTCTGATTCTACACTTTCTCTTCTGTTCCATTCATCTCTTTTTTCTGATCTCAATGACTTTATGTATCAAATTTTGGTAAAAAAGTCCTCCTTTATTAATTTTTTTTTTCAAAACTTTCCTGAACACTTCCACATATTTACTATTGCAGATGATCTTTGCATCATTTTGTTAAATTGAAAAACAAGAACAAGACTTTGGAATGATTATTGTAAGGAGATTAAACTGATAGGATAATCTGAGAGAATTCCCTGTGTGATTTGACAACGGGATGAACTGCCTCTGCCACCTTACAGGAAGGGTACAGTCCTGCTCACTCCGCCCCAGCTCAAGTTAGAACAGCTAAAAGTTTAAATATATTATGATCTCTGTAAGAAAAACGGTAGAACATTTTTTTTTTGAACGGTAATATGAAACAGAGTAAGTTATAAAGAGAAAGGCGTTTCTCATTTGATTATAAAACTAAAAAATGTTTTATCAATCCTGAGGTTAAACTTTGACTTCAAGTTAAATCAACATGGACAGTTTTCAGCTCGTCTGTCTGAAGTAGCAAGCCAAGAAATTCAGTGGACTCATACGGTATTAAACAGTAACAGCAGTGCCTACACAGGCTCATTCTTAACTTATGTGCCAAGAGTAACTGACACCCAACAGAGACACACTGTAATTCTAAATCATTTGGCCTCCTACACCTCAGTGAGGATACCTGGGCCTCCCTTTTGCCCCCGGAACCTCCATACAGCGTGTCCCGCAGAAACGGTAATCAAGTCTGTCACTGAAAGAAAGGGGAACAGTGAGGGAAGGAATTCACATTTCTTAAGTGTCTATAATGGGTTAGGTGCTTTGTATATGTTACCACCATTTAACATAACTTTTTTGGGGGATACAGTACAAAAATTGAATCAGAAGCCAACTAAGTTTCACGTTCCTCCCTTCGGACTTAAGTCATTAAACACATAATTCAGAATTTCAGGTTAAATGATTTGTAAAAGTAGTTTCTATAAACATTTCAAATTTTTTATATTACAACTAAAATTGTTCCGTTGGAATAAATCCTATTTGGCTCTAATTTTCTCTATCAAATCAGTATGTACAAAAGGTCCATAAGCTAAGTCCGAAAAGTTCAGCTGGTAACATCTGCTCCTGAGGGTCAGTGCACACATTTAACCCTGGAAGCATTTGATGACCACATGCATCTCTAGACTTGCATCATCATTTCTTAAGCTTGAGACTAATGCTGGAGCAGAAATTATCTTATACCTGACCTAACGCCCTACTGATACAGACGGGGATACGGCAATGCTTGCCACTGCTACCTGGGAATCATTTTCCTTTTCCTCTCCACTGCTTTTCACACGTGTCTCTGCATTTCTTAAGAAGATTTGGCTTCTTTACTGGGTGGAAATTATATCTACTTTGACATGTAACAAACGTTTTTCTGAGTGTCACTATCTAAACTAAATACCCTAAAACTCATTTTTCTTGATCTCAATGGCCAAGATTTAAAATTAAGGGATTGGAAGATACATATTTTCCCTAAGTCTCAAACTATCTATTTATTTGTTACCACTACATATACAATTTTCTATGCCTTGATATTTTCAAAGTGAGTTTAAAATTCAGTCCATCAGGGGCCGGCCCCACGGCATAGCAGTTAAGTGCGCGCACTCCGCTGCTGGCAGCCCGGGTTCAGATCCCGGGCCCGCACTGACACACCGTTTGTCAAGCCACGCTGTGGCAGCGTCCCACATAAAGTGGAGGAAGATGGGCACAGATGTTAACCCAGGGCCATCTTCCTCAGTAAAAAGCGGAGGATTGGCATGGATGTTAGCTCAGGGCTGATCTTCTCCACAAAAAAAAAAAAAAAAATTCAGTCAATCAAATTCTGTCAAGTTTTATTGGATGTGGAGTAAAACTTTCACTGAATCAGGGTGATGGTCCCTGGGCCTTGTGCTTTGGAGCCTTCTGTATCACCAAGGCAAGCTGGATGCTTTCATATTACAGCTTATGTAGGCCTCCCATCTGCCATAGAGTTGACTAGTATAGAAGGCACAGGATGGGGGAATAAGATGCTCTGCTGCTAACTTTCTCTGGTTCTAAGGAAATGTCTTCCTCTTTCAACATGATAAGGCTGAATTAGACGGATCTTCATTCCTTTTAGCTTTAAAACATGTTTTTCCAAAACTGAACTAATTTTAAAATAAATTTCCCTGGAGTATAAATGTTGAGGGTAGAGGAGAACACAGTATGAATTTTCTCTAAGACTTGCAGTTCTCTAAGGATGTGCTTCACCCTGGGAAACTTTTGATATTCTTATTTCAGAGATGGAAGAAAAAAAAGTTAAGGAATGAGCCAGCCCTGATGGCCTAGTGGTTAAAGTTCGGTGCTTTGGCGGCCCGGGTTCACTTCCCAGTGGCAGAACCACACCACCTGTCTGTCAGTTGCCATGCTGTGGGGGTGACTCACATAGAAGAACTACAGCCACTTACAGCTGGGATATACAACCATGCACTGGGGCTTGGGGAGGGAAAAAAAAAAGGAAGATTGGCAACAGATGTTAGCTCAGGGCAAATCTTTCCAAAAAAATAGTTAAGGAATCATCCTAAGATTAATTAGGGTTGAAATTATATTTAACTGCAGGTACAAATTAGATATTTATTCTAGAAAGCCATGATTCTGCTCAAGAAGCAGACGAACACTCACATGAAATTGAGACTGAAATGGTCCTTAGGTTAAGGATCCGAGTCTCCATACTGATAAACGTGGAAATTTTTTTTTTATTCTTTTTTTGGTGAGGAAGATTGTCCCTGAACTAACATTCATTGCCAATCTTCCTCTTTTTCTTTTGCTGGAGGAAGATTGTCCCTGAGCTAACATCTGTGCCAATCTTCCTCTATTTTGTATGCGGGATGCTGCCACAGCATGACTTGATAAGCGGTGTGTAGGTCTGCACCTGGAATCTGAACCTGCAAACCCAGGCCGCTGAAGTGGAGTGCATGAACTTAACCACTATGCCACCGGCCCGGCTCCAGATACATGTGGAAGTTTTTTGACTTGCACAAAATTGTACAGCTAATTGGCAACAGTCAGAAATAAAATGCATTATGTCTCATAACTCCCAGGCCAGTGATTTATTTACTTCTATCATATCAGTATCTTCTGATACAAGCTAAGCCTACCTCATATCAATGTTATCCTAATATAAATTATAGATGGCTCATTTTCCCCAGTATTCATACAGGCTTCAGTCACTTGCACCTTAAGAGAAACACTTTTCCTCAGTGGTTTTCAACCCTCACTGGGCATCAGAATTCCCTGGAGCTCTTAAATAAATGTCAATGCCCAGGCCCTACCCGCAGAGATTATAATTCGGTGGTAAGGGCCAGACGTGAGCATTTTTTGCAAGTGGCCCAAGTGACTTTAACGTGAGCGCACCGCAGTCCTGCCTCCTCCCTTACTTCTTCCCGCCCCCCCTACTGCTTTCTCCTCTTTCATTCACAGCCCAACTTTTTAAAAATGGTAAATGACAATTAATTAATGTAAAAAACTATAAAAGTGACGCAAAATTTAGAGTAAAGTCTAAAGAAATGCAAATCCCTTTGAACAGCAGGTCCTTTTCTAACTACTTTCAATGGTTATTGTAATCTTCTGTAAGCCCACTGCCAAGTTTATCGAGGGTGCTCTCCAGTTCAGTCTCCATTTCCTAGCCTCTCACTCATGTCTCACCACACTCCCACATGGCTTGCCTGGCCCCTGCTCGCTTGTATTACTGCCACCAAGCTACCAATGACTGCTTAATTGTCACATTCAATGAACACTTTTCTTTAACCCAGTTGGCCTCTCCGCAGTGTTTAAGTCTCCTATTTCTCATAACTTTCCCCTTCCACTGCTTATGACTCTCCCTCTCCTACATGCTCCTCTCTCTGACTGCTCTTTAACAGTCTCCTTTGAAGGACCCTCTTCTCGTGCCTGTCCTATATTTAGTCACTATCTCTACTCACTTGGTACCAAATCCTCAGTAAAAGCTTCAAATACCACCTATGTAGGTTGATAATTTCCAAACCTCTATCCCCAGCCATCTCTTACTGAGTTTCAGATCCATATACCACTTAAGCAGTGTCTCTTGATCTCCATGTCTCTTAGACATTTCAAACTCACTATCATCTCCTTTGCCTCCAAACCCCTCACACTATGTCACCATCCGCACCAGAACCTGAGGAGCCATCACAGCTTCTTCCCTCTTTTTGACGCCCTCATCCTACACTCAACAAATTTGTTCTCTATATCTCTCAAACATAACACTTTCCCAATTTTATTTTTATGTCTTATTTGTGCCCTTCATTATTTCTCCCCAGATCAGTCTTCAGACTGGCAGTCTTGACTCTTTAATTCCTCTGAACTGCTATGAATGTGATTTAAAATGCAGACACAACTGCCACTTCAATATCTCCTCATTCATAAATATAAAATCCAAATTTATTCTTAATATTCTACATAAATCTATTCATGTGATATATATGTGTGTATATATCACACACACAGATCTAAATGTAATTCTCCAGCCTTAAGTCAATATTCCCCACTTGCCCTTTATGTTCTAGCTGCACTGAACTATTTGTCATGCTCTCTTGTGCTTTTGTCTTTAGAAGGCCCTTCCTTCTCCTATTCCCTTGGACAACTGGCATTTCTCCTTCCAAACTCAGTTCAGTTGGTAATTGGAATACTTTCCCACCCTGGTTCATCCCTCCCACCCCCAAGTCCTCTATGTCCCTGCCCCAACTACTGGCTAACTTATCCCCCTACTTCTATAACCTTTATCATGGACCTGATCACATTTTATTGCAATTGTTCCTTCACTTTTCTACCCTTCCCATTAGAAGATACTTCCTCTAGTTTTATTCCTGTCTCTGTAACTCCAAAGCCTAGCAGAGTCTGATATCTACCTAGTTTTCTTTAAACATTTACTGAAAAAATGACTGAATGGAAATTCATAAAATTCTCTTACTTTCTCACTAATAATATAAGGGATGAACTATACTGATAAAAGGAAAATTTTGACATCACAAACCACAATAACGCAATCAACTTAAAATCAATTGTTTATGAAGGAAATAACTTGGATAATTCATAAGATATGAATTCATATAACAAGTCCAAGTTATGTGTTGGCTTAAAAAATTAAAAGAGCCACTAGTGCACGAAGTAGTCAACTGGGGAAAAACTTACTAGACTAAAACATCCTTTATGTTTCAAAAAAAAAACACAACAAAACAAAATCCTTCGAATAGTATGAAGTAGGAGAAATTACAGCATTCCTTGGCTAAATCTGTTTTTCTAGCATTTAGAAAGCCACAAGGTTCATAGATATGAACAGAGTATACGAAATGTAAAGAGCAGAGGCACAAATATACCAATGCACCAATTCAAACGACGTAAAGAAAGGGATAAGCTTCCTATCTTTTCACACAGCTTTCACTTTTTACCTCAGTGTTTCTTAGTCTTTTTTGGTCAGATACCCCTTTGCGTACCATGCACTTTACAGTCCCTACCTGCAAACACAAACTAAAAACATATACCTTCTTCAGAAAGCTTCCCTGACCTCTACCCACATTCAAGGATCTAAGTATTCCTTTCACTACTCAGCTTGTGCCACACTAACTTTTACACTGAGAGATCTTACCCTGCACATATTTGTAGCTGTCATTTTGTATACATGTTGTCTTTCCAACTTCACTCTACTCTGTAAAGATAGGAGACGGGTAAGAATTTTAATACTCTCCCCTACCCTGGCCCATAAATGACCAATTCAACGTAGTCTGCCAAATGCCCACTCAAATACTGAAAGTGTTTCTCAACTCCTAACAGGTTGGTCTCTGGTAATAATAGCTAATGTTTATTGTGTACTTACTACCTACCACCAGGTATTACTCTCAGCACTTAACATGTATTAACCTCTTTAATTTTCACAATTACCCCACGAGGCAGGCTATTATCCAGGTGAGGAAACCAAAGCACAGAAAGAAGTAAAGTAACTGCACTTCTTGAGATCACGTGTCCCAGAAACGGTGGTGCTGGGATTTGAACATTGGCACTCAGCCTTAAGAGAGGGCACTCTTCAACACTGGTCTACATTACCTCAAGTCTTGAGCAGAATGACTATCAGTCGGGATGTTTTAATAAGAGGATGACTTCTACCATGCCAAAGAAAGGAATATAGGTCCATTTCACCTTTTTAAAAAACATGAGCGCATTTCTTTCTTTCCTGTTTGGCTTTATTACCTTCGTTCTCTCTCCTCTTCATTCCATCTCCACTAGTCCCCCCCACCGCTCCCCACCACCACCAAAGTAATCCATCTTAAACTAGTAGGGTTTCCTTCTATATTTTTCTCCCTACTTATTTAATCCTATACGGGAGGATGCACATATTCACATGCACACAAACTCACATAAACGCATGCATAGAAAAAGGAGATAGGACGTTTTCACAAAAATGCAGTATTTGTACTTAGTTTTCTGTGTCTTGTTTCTTTCACAAAACAACACTTCCTGGAAATTCCTCTAATTTACTGGATACATCTAGTTCTTCCTTTCTAACGGCTGCTCAACCTCCCATGGTACAGATGTACCATAATTTATTCAGCCACTCCTGTGAACTGTGTTCACATTGTTTCCAGTTGTTTGACACTAAGAACAATGCTACAGTCAACAGGAGACATCAGAAATGCCAATGGTGGAATGTGAAGTAGGCAGGCTGTGAACGCCTTGGAGGAAGTTTGCAGGAAGCTTCTCTGGATATGGTCTTCCTGAATTCTCTTCCTCCTCAGGCAGCAGGGGACACTCAGACCATTCAGGTCCTTCTCAGCCTCTTGGAGGTCAGAGAGAAATGACACATTTTGGTGGAGCCAATATCAAACTTGCGTTCAGAGGCCCACAGATTTCAAAGCTGAAGTCTCCCCAAGATCTGCAGCTCTCCAGTCTTTCCTCCCAGCACTTGCCAGCCCATGTAGAAGAGACCCACGCTCTGGTATTCTCTGCCAAGACCCCCGCCAGACAGCAAGACCTCATCTGCACCCAGCAGTCTGCAGATCCCAGCAGCCAAGTGGAGGGAAGAAGGTGCTCTCAGGTTCAACATTCCCAGACTTTCTTCCAAGTCCATCTAATAATTTAATGCACTGCTACGAAACCTGCCTAGAACGCTGATTCCAAGCAAAGCTGTTCTATTGAATATTTAAAGTAGAAATGTGATGACACAAAAACAGTTAACTAACTTAAAATCAGAGTAATGAACTGAAAAAACTTAGTGGAAAACTCCTCAGTTCCCTGTCCTGCCTGCTAAGGTCAACTTAGTGCAGGACTGTAAGAGATGATGAGTATGCGACAGGCCATGCTTCAAAACATTTCTACTGAAAACGGCTTTCAACTAACAAAGACAGAATCAAAGAATTCCCTCTGGGCTTCTACTACTTTATAGTGGTCATGAATTTTATGCACCCTAGGATACATATACTTACATTAAAACATACCACTCTAATTGTACATCTACTCCAAGAATTTTGTAATTTTCAAATTATTCTTTTTTGATTCAATACATATTCTACTCTCTTTTCAACTTCTATGCATATTTTGTGACTTTTAATTAAGCCTTTCATCCAGCAGGTCTCCCTACAGAATATCAGTCTCTTTTAAGACAGTAATATCAGTAATTGCTCAATTTGGATAATCAACTTTGTTGCAACATGGCAGAATGATTCAATTTGCCACATACACATACCCTGTTTTAACACACGCATATAATGCTATTCCTAAACATGTTCAATATTTAACTCTAATACAGTATACTATTAATATATGTTTTCCCCCACATACTCAGTGCTGACAGGCACCCTCAACCAAGGAGGGCAAGCACGGCGGAAAGTACTATGCAATCCTGGGTAATGAGCACACTACACACACACTGCCAACACACACATACGCTACATACATACGCTACATACACTATACAGTGAGCGGCCCTCTGCACCACCCCAGGCAAAAGCAGTCTGCAACATGCGGTTGCCCTGTTTGGCCTATTTTGTGTTCTAGCAAACAATTTTGACCCAAAATGGCTACAAAAGGTGTATGTATGACAGCATTGGATCCACTAAAAATAAACAAGGACTGCTGTTATTCTAGGTGCTAAGATGAAAATCTCATGGCAGCTGGAATGTGCTTTCAAGGAAACAATCATGGAAACAAGGTAGAGATCAACAGGAAATTAGATTGGTAAGTCTTTTGACATTCTGAAAGGCATCATACACATTTCCGCAGCCCGGGACAAACAACTAACAATTGTTTGACTGGCAATTCATGACTCAGGGGTATTAGGGGAAAAAAAACCCCAAAAACTGAAGAGTAACTGCAACGTACGACATCAGAATCATTTTTCCACAGGGCCTCTGCCATAACCACAACCACCCTCTTCTGGGGTCGATTATCAGCATTCCCACTTTTAGGAGCATGTCCTCCCTTCCTCCTGAATCACTTCCTCCCATGCAATATGCCTCTCTATCCAGTAAATTATAGAGGGAAAGAAAGAGAAGAGAGAAGGGAAATAAAACATCACCTTTTATTTTCTCAGGCACACAAGTGATCTAGGATATCCATTATCAAGAGATTTTACTGACTTACCTTTAGAATGATCTATTTTCAATCTGCAGCTACCTTGAAGATAGTTTGCAGCAATCACTTTGCAATTCAGAAGTACCAAGTTGTAATTTAGTTGTGGAATAAGTTAACAGTTTATGTTCAATGTGAGGTTACTGGGACTCCTGAGATTTAAATATCCTGTGGTGATTCCTGTCCCTTCTTTAAAGGCTTTTCAGTTTACAGAGATGACCTTTAAAAGAATTATATCTTAAATGGTTGTTTAAAACAGAAATCAGCAATGTCCACTCTAAACCAGATAGTGTCATTCTGACCGTCATTCTGGTACTGTGAGTGGCCTCTGTCTGAAACAAAATTCCACCCCCAAGGTCATCAACCTAGGTCAGCATTGTTGTTCCTGAGGTCCACATAAACCTCTCTTTCTCTGCAAAGGTCATTTGGTTTTGAATGGCATGGATTTACCATGCATCTAAGGATCTACCTGCGTCAACCTGACACACCCAGTGACTTTCCCAAGCACACTAAAGACAGTCCCCTGGCTAACAAACACTGACATATGTGAGCCATAGCACCTTTCCCAAGAATAGTCCAAATCAGTATTGCACATTAAAAACACAGAAATGCTGGGATATGCTTATTGCTACACCACTTAGCTCAGTTACAGCAAGAGTAAATAAGAGTAACTACTGAACTTAATAATAGCCTCACAAGGAGGAAAATCTTTCCTAGTCATATACTTGACCCTGTCAGGGGAAGCCATCTTAGAAAGGTTTGCAGCTGGTCACAAAATGATAACAGGAGTGTACGGCTGGCTCTGAACAAACCCACACATTCAACTCTGAACATCATCTCAAACTACACATTCTAATGACAGAGATTTGGTTCTGTTGTTTTCACAAACCAAAGAGTAAAGATTTCAAGTTATTTCACAAATCAGATGATCAAATAAAAACGGAGATGAAAACACTTAGTAAATTATTATGTACATGTTTTGAAAAACGAGGTGTAGTTTAAAAATAATTTACATGACAAAATTTGGCAGAATAAACAAAATCAATAACAATAAACCAGAAAATATAGAAAACAGGGAAACACCGAAAGAATTAAAAATAGAACACATTGGGCCGGCAGGTGGCGCAAGTAGTTAAGTGTGCACGCTCCGCTGCGGCGGCCTGGGGTTCGCCAGTTCGGATCCCAGGCACGCACTGATGCACCTCTTGTCAAGCCATGCTGTGGCGGTGTCCCATATAAAGTGGAGGAAGATGGGCATGGATGTTAGCCCAGGGCCAGTCTTCCTCAGCAAAAAGAGGAGGATTGGCAGATGTTAGCTCAGGGCCGACCATCCTCAGAAAAAAAAAAACCAACAAGAATAGAACATATTTTTCATCAAATTTGGAAATTAGGTATATTGTATGCTTTTTAAACTGTGCATAAAGCTACTTTATACTACACTTAAAACAGTTTCAGAAATCCAAAACATTTTACTTTATAAATATACACTTTAAGACTGGAGGCAATATTTGGGCGACATAAAAGGATCCTGTAGAAATGTGTTGCTGCCATAAATCTGGGATGCAGGGTTAAAGAGGCAGTGAACAAGGCATGGCAATGCTTGACACAATCTGTAGCAAACACATCTAAAGACCCAGCAACCCAATTCAGCTATCAAATCGCACAACTACCATGGATTGTTGTTTACTTGGAGGCTGGAAATGATGAAGAGAAGGAAAACTGCAGCTTCAGTATTTTAGAAATAGTAAATCCATACTGTTTTAAGTAAAAACGGATGATTTTATTATATAAAATTATGATTGGCAGAATACAGAAAAATTATTTCTCTTTGACCTTTACATATTTATTTTAAGTACCAAGCAAAATGCAACAACTGGAAGAACTCATTACAAACTACCACAAGGTACTCACTTGGTGAAATTATTAAGTTACAAAACGCTAAGTAAATAAATGCACTTCAAAATACATGAAGTATAACACAAGTATGAAAGTAATGATCTTAATGACTCCTTTAACAAAAACTAACCAACAAACAAGAAGCAAAAGAAAAATATTGTCAATGTAGACAGAAAAGAATAAATCAAATGTATTATTCATTGGGATTATTAAACTAAAATCTCTTTTAAAAAATCAAAAACAACAAGTAATCAGGATTCAAAAAAGAATAAGAATATTCCAATACTATGTATTTTTTTCTACCAATAAAAGAAGGAAGGATTTGGAGGCCAATTAAGTGCTGTAGACCCAGGTGCCTCTCAGATCATTTGCACTGAGGTCTTCTTGCTATGGACATACAAATGAACTTTACTGTTACTCAAAGGTAAGAAAACTTACGTATTATGAAGGAAAGGAAAACAATTATACCTACAATAAGGCAAAAAAGTATGCATTAAAATGATCAAATGCATCTCTAGCATAAGATTAGAATAATCTGCTTCCAAAGAATTCTTATGCAGTTTAGTAAATCAGGGCTAAGGTCTTACCCTAATGAAAAGGCAAATGGAAGGTCTCTGATAAGGTGGAATCTTCATAGTCAAAAAAGAGATACCTACCAGAAAATCTGCATTCCTATCTATTATCTTGGTTGTAAAAAAACTTATCAAGTTTACAATTAAACTATTTTAAAATTATAAGGTGATAATGAATAATACATATACCATATGAATCATATGTAAAATTATTGTATGCTATACTCATAAGTGCTATTAATAAATACACTCAATTCATGCTATAAGAGAAAGCGCTGAGAGACTTAATTTCACATTTCAGAATTCCTGAGTCTTATCAGAGAAAAACAAGTACCGAAAAACAAACAAAATAAGCCTACTGTATAGTAGGGTAAATATACAAATTTGGGCATTAAGTTAACATTATATTTATAGTTTTAAAGCTGAAGACTATGGGGACAACTATATATGCACTTCAATGGAATTATAAACATGATTTTAAAGCTTGGTTTTTTAAAAAGGCGTTTTGATCAGACAAGGCCACCTGAGTGACATCTTCAATGACGGTAAGCCCACCATTTTAAAGGAATAACATTTTTATTTAAAAGCCTAATTATGAATATAAAAAGAAAAAAAAGTTTAATAAAATGTTTTAGTAAGATTGCAATGGGACAGCCCTTTGATGAAAGATCTAACAAGGGTCAAGCTAGTGTAATGGAATTAGAACGCAAGTTCTAATTTGAGCCACTACTCATTAAATAATTCCCTTTTGCTTTGCACATTACACAGTGAAAATAAAAAGGTATCTTAAGAGCACTTCAGTCCCACAATGTAGGATTTAAGCTTGTGTGAATAGGTGTCAAGGGCCCTGCAACAATGAGACACTTGCAAAAATACATTCAACCAAAAGTTAATGTCTATTTTCTAATTAGCAAGGAAAAGGGAAGCAAAGTGGTCCCACTTAAAAAAATAAAACAAAACAAAAAACACTATTTATCCCTTCTGGAAAGACTACCAAAGCAAACAACATCCAATAATATTATATATTTAAAATTGCATACTTTTACTCATCTTTATAAGTAGGAAAAATGCAACTATCCATGGACTTTATAAATAAAGACACTAGGCAGAAAAATATTTGGGTTATTTCTCTGTTCATAAGTACCCAGAGAGAAAACAATTAAAAAACACTAAAGTGCAAACCTATAGGCCATTACGGGCATAATAAAGGATAAATAGGTGCAGCCAAAATTGCATCTACATTTGCACTTACATATCCAGAAAATGATTCTTGCCTTAAAAAAACTGTGCAATTGAAAAACTAGTCAGTTTTGTTTGTGCCGTAATACAATTAGAACTTGTCTCTGTCCACTAGTGAGGTGACTGCTAGACCTCAGACAGAACACTTGGCTCTTGAGAATCACACATTTTGTTAGAATCATACAATATTGATTCCACCTCCAGAAAACGTTAGGGTCCTCTTGTGGTAGAATGAAGAGCCACTGGTATTTGGTTGATTGCCTTTAACCAGAGAGGTTTTCAGTTCCATTTCGCAAGCTACAATAGCTGCATTCAATTCCACTTGAGCTCGATGAACTACATAAAACATGAGGCCTATACTTATAATAATCTGTGAATAAAAATAAAACATTACAGTTAACAATATTTCACAAAGAGAAAAGGGAGAAATAAATCCAATAAATATTTGGCTTAGAAATGGTTCAAATAGGATGCTTCTCAAATACGGTCAGGTAAAATTTTTAAATAGTTTACACACAGTTGTCATTTATTCTTTCCTTGGCTGTTTCTACAGGGAGTGGAGGGCCAAAATCTATAGGTAACCATTATGTAATAACAGATTAACACAAAAGGCAAACATATATCCCTTTTAGTCCATATAAATGATGTTTCTTTGATACAAGTCAAACTTGTCTCTTTGTACCAAGAAGCTTCCTTCAAGGAATAAAAAAATGTCTACAATAGAGGTAACAGCTAGCTAAACTTTACCACAATTAATGCAATTAACCATTAATTAATTAATGTAGTATTTTATCTCTGCACAACTATAAATGTCCACAGGTATTTCTAAGACCACTTAGGGAAAAGCACTACCATTTGCAAATGAACTACCTGATGCGGTCAAAGAACCACTTTAACAAAATGACATGCCAATAAACTTCAAAAGAAATTAACAAGATTGTGAACATGAAATTGTCTGTACTTAGGGAGAAACAAAGGAAAATAGGATGGTGAGGCAAAAAATGCCAGTCAAAGGAATATCAGAAAAAGCACCAAACTGAAAGTCAGGTTCCCGTCTTGGTTTAGCTCCTCACTAGTGACGTGAGCTCAGGTCAGTCCCTTAACCCACGTGGGCTTCTCCCACTGTCCAACAGGAAGCTGTCGTCCTCTGTGCTTTAATATTCTACATACAATTCAAAAGAATGTCTAGCAGTCCACATCTGCTGAACGGTATTCATTCCAAGGTTCATTTGTAAATCAGTTCTTCAGAGTCGGGAGCAAATATTCTCAGTGAAACAAGGTTAGAGCAGGTGTTTAATGTCCCAGCAAGTTTCCAAAGGCTGCTCTAACCATAGTGACCCTAAAATATAACACTATTTTAATTAGCCTATTCATAATTTTAACAGCTTTGTGGGAAGAGTATTCTGAATGCATGTATTGAGGGTGGTGGGGGAAGGATAGAGGCAGAGCATCCTAAGGGTGAGGTAGGTGGGGCAGATGGGGGAACTCAGAACTTGTGCACGCGAGCACCATTAAGTGAGTACCCCTTACTCAATACAATTCTAAGCAAATTAGGTATTTTAAAGGTGGGCCTTTAAATCTTGTGTTTGTTCTCTAACACGTGAGCTCTTAAAAAAACAAAATTAACTTATTGAAAACTCTAAGTTTGATACTTATCAGTGGATGGTGATACCATGTAAGGAGATGGGAAAAATGTTAGAGAACTAATTGCTGGGGGGCGTGGATGAGATGCTAAGTTCTGTTTAAGACATGCTGAATTTGAGGGGCCTGTTAGGTATCCAAAGCTGTTCAGTGAACGTGTCTAATGCTATGGAAACAAGGCTGAGCTGCAGATGTGTATTAGGGGGTCCTTACACAGGTAAGCATAAGAGCAGCCACCACAGTAACTGGATTTGCCAAGAAGAAAGCGAAACTAGAAAAGCTTAGGCTAGAATCTGGAGGAACACCACTAATTTAGGGGTGAAAAGAGGAGGAAGTGCTGATAAAATGAGCCAGGCAGGGGGAAAAAAAATTCAAGATAGTGGCATCAAAGAAGCTAAGGGAAGAAAGTGTTTTAAAAAGGCATGGTCACAGAGTCTTAGGTTGCTAAGAGGTCAAATCAGACAAGAAATGGAAAGTGCATCTGATTTTAGACAAGGTTAGTGATGAGAGTTTGAGGGAAGGATGCGGCAAGGCCACAGAAGGTGAGTTTAGACCCAGTGGAAAACTTTTTCTGGTCCCAGCAAGCGTGAACTGGCTACACCTTTACATGGGCTTTTAGAAGCACCTTCTGGAACCCAGGGCCTGGCAATTTTTACTAACTCTTCCCAACACGCCCTCTCTCTCAGCCCAGTGAAGCGTAAAAGAAAAGAAAAAGACAACTGTTTTAAAAGTTTCCTTATTAAAACGAAAGAATCAAACACAAGTAGAAGGACGAGCCTTACACAAAAAGGCACCTCTTCCACTATCAACGGGAAAGCAGGATGAGACTATGAGCGGAACACAAGAGGGTTAGCAGATTTCTTAGATGGAAATTGAGGGGTTTCCAATTTGAAGGGTTCTGAGTTTTCTGTTAAGCATTCTGTTGAGAATGAAGAGGGAAGTAGAGGAAGGAGTCAAAATTGCAAGGAGAGTGAAGGTAAGTTTGAAGGAGTCATTGAGGAAAATGGGGGAGTAGAAGACAAAGGAAACAATTAGAATATGGGGCAGTGTTGAGAAGCCAGCTGGAGGTTTGTAACCATGAATTAAATACTTGAGTGTATGACTATCCCAAAAGAACAAGTGCAAAGCAGATCAAAAGTTGGACTTACCCAGGACAGGGGTTTTGGCTGGTGGGTACACAGAAAAATACAGGGCATGGAAAAGAGTAACTGAATTGACAGACCACAGCATCTAAGTTGGATTTCTATACAAGAAATAGTTGTGCCTTCCTCTGCACATCTATTTTGTATTGTTTTAATTTTACAGACACTATGGATTCTTTGTCGTGGCTATAACGCTCAGAGGCAAATCTGTGGCTCATTTCTAGCAAATGTGAGGAATGTCATCAACACACTTACTCTACTAACTTTAACCTAAGCTTCATCCTTTTTTCCTATGCTAATTTTCCCCTTTAAGATACCTTCTTTCCCCTCTTTTTATTCTCCCATATATCTTTTGTAAACTGAATTAAATACTTTCTGAAATAAACTGAGCTATAAATAACATCAATAAATCAAACTGAGGCATAAATATGCCTTTGCTTTTTTTTGTTGTGGTTGTTGTTTTCATAAATGCCTGGTCTGAGAAATATTTGCCTTTTTTCCCTTGTCTTGTATCCTAAGCTTAAATTTGTCAGCTCAAACAAAAGGATAACAAATCATTGGAAAAAAAGAAGACCCTACCTTTCTAGAAGCAACACTGACTAATCCATGAACTATTTTGTTCTATTGTAACTCCCGATTATAGTTGAGTAATTAATAAGATGCATAGAAATATATCAAATACTGAAAATCTTATGAAAGCTACTAACATGATGAATTCTAATTACTCAAACACAATGTATGAAAAAAGATGTTTCAAATGGATTACTCATTTTCAGGAAACTAGAAAAACATAAAATATGCTTAAATTTATACTAAAAAAACTATCTGACAAATGCAGTGTATGTCACAATCTTATAATACTTAGGGATAATTATAAACATAAATTATTATGCAGATATAATACATAGAAAGTTTAATATGTGATTAGCATACTACATTAATAAGCCAACTATAATAAAAACTCTAAACCTAGATTCAGGTTATCTAAAAAAATAGAGTTCTGAAGATAAAATAGTCAAGAAAAATAAAAATTGACTCCCAAATATCAAAAGTATTAAAAAATTTTTCTTAAAGTGAGCCCTTTTATTGACAAGTTTTATTTATAGTTCAAGTAAATATTACTGGGTTTACTTTACTAAACTTGTACTGCACAAGCACAAAGAAAATTAACTCTGGCTATACTTATCATAGTATTCTTAATACAATACAGTACTGCAAAAACTTGAGAATAATGCCACTAACAATAAATTTGAAATATGATACCATACATTCAAAAACTGTATAAATTAAAACTAGCAAGGGACCAGTAAGTTAAAGTCTGCTCAGTAGACTACAGTCTAGTGGTTATGAGCATGGTCTCTAGAGCCAACTGCCTTGGTTCAAATCCTGGTTCTACACCTTGCAGCTGTGACTTTAGACAAATTACTATCCACTGGTGTGGTGATCAAGTAGTTCTTGGAGATGAGAGGTGGGAGTCCTGATTTGGAGCACTTGCCGTTTTCCATGGCACAAATACTCACCACACCACGATCAATTTCAAGCTACCAGTGTTGAAGTCCCTGGACACAGAGTTGGAAAGATATGTACCCAATTGGCTTGAGATAATAAAAGTATGTACCTCCTAGGGTTTCGGTAGTGATTAAATGAGCTTAATATCACACATAAAGCACTCAATAAAGGTTAGCTATCATCATCGTCATCTTACTAAATCGTCAAAAATTACAGTGATTTTATATTTTGGTAAATCTCAGGAATGAAATGTATCACAATTAAAGAAATGAATTTTTAACTCTTCCTGCATGCAGTAAATAAATTTGCCTACGTGGCAGGATTTTCCTCTTTTATCAACCTCTTATATGGAATTGTATGTACCCCAAACTAGATTACAATTTGCATGGTAATAGTAATCCATTGCACAAATCTTATTTGGATTTGTAATGGAATACTTTAGATACTTTTTATGAAACAACACTTTCTGAAAAAGTATTTTGTTCTAAATCAAATGGTAATAGAAAACAATTTACATTGCCAGTATA
Source organism: Ceratotherium simum simum (assembly GCF_057802395.1). Taxonomy (NCBI): domain Eukaryota; kingdom Metazoa; phylum Chordata; class Mammalia; order Perissodactyla; family Rhinocerotidae; genus Ceratotherium; species Ceratotherium simum. Next base: position 47,118,196 of record NC_141922.1, on the reverse strand, counting down.
ATACCCTTAAAAGATACCAATAGAAGAGTTCAATAATTTGAAGATAAAGTAACTAAGATAAAAACTCAAGCCCACCAAATCTCACTAAAATTATCTTCAGAAACGTAGTATTACCAACACTTCACCTTAACTCAGAGTATTTGATTTAGTGATGACTTTGAAAATAATCACTGCAAAAAGAACTCTATTTTTGTCATTCCCTTTTTTGTCTAAGAGAATTTTCATAAGTGCCAATTCAGTTCTATACACTTCAATATATCCACACAATTAAAAATGTAAATGTTGTCAAAATATGAAGTATAATTGAAATAATAAGAAAAGACATAAAAAGGAAAAATCCTCTTAAATTATTTTCAGTGACACTTGTTAGGTTTAAATGAGTAACGCCATACAAAAAGACAACCTTTGGCCTAAAACTCACCTGTAAACAAAAAACAAAATATCCACTAACACTCTGTTCTGCAATGACATCTTCCATTGTCCGCAGGGTGGTACCCAAGTAAGAATTCAGGAGCTGGGTAGGAAGCAGTCCAACTGAAGATGCCATCAGATAGTTGGGTAAGGAGAGATCAGTAATCTAGAAGAGCAGATTAAAGGGAATGATTCATTACCAAGTAAAATTTCAATTTCACATAAAACTGTGTGTACTGTGTATTTTTCCTTGGGAGTACAGGGAGCTGAAATATTTTACAAAGCATACTGATTTTTAAAAATGATTATAAAGAGAACACATGGAAAATGTAAAAGATTTAGAATGAAATAAAAGTTTTTAAAATTTTTAATATTCTATTATTCTACCAATGAAAGACATCATTTGTGACTTTTTTCCTTAGATGTAAATAAAATGTGTACATGTGGATCACTTTGTAAAAAGTGATCTTTTTGTAGGTCTTCCTCGTGTCACTAAATATTCTTCATAAGCATACTTAAATGGCAGTGTGATCACTGGGCTTTCAAGCTGGATAACCCTATAACGACATTCCGGTGCTCAGAATTCAATGAGCTACTTCGTCTCTGAGCATCTCTTTTTTCATCTGTAAAATGAGGATAATAACCACCACCTTACATGGTTTTTAGGATCACAAATATTTATACAACATCTAGCAAATGCCTAGCACACGACTGACACTCAAAAAAGGTAGAAATTACCATTATTATACAATTATACTACCACTATGTGGATGTAGCACAATTTAACCCTTCTTCTGCTGTGGAACATTTAAATTGCTTCCTTATTTGTTTCTTTGTATATATGTGATTATGTATTTTTTTCTACTATAAATTAAAAAATAAAAACTATGATGAAAACCTTTGTATATTAACCTGTGTGGGAGGCAGTGTCTAAAATATTCCAAAAAAACTCATCTGCTGATCCTCATGCCCTTGTGTGATCCTTTCCCCTAGAGAAAAGGGGATCTAGTGCTTACGTCTGGCAAACAGACTATAACAGAAGTGAGGAGATGTTACTTTCAAGATTAGGTTACAAAAAGAATAGCACTCCATGTCTCTCTCAAACAGGCAGTTGTCAAGTTGTAAGTAGCTCTATGGAGAGGGTCATGTGGCGAGGAACTGATGTCTTCACCCTACAGCTAGCGAAGAGCCAAGGCCTGCCAATAGCCACGGTGAGTGTGCACAGAAGCAGATTCTCTCCCAGTCAAGCCTTCAGAGGACTGCAGCCCTGGCCAACATCTGGACTGCAGGGTTGTGAGAGAACCCGAGTCAGAGGCACCCAGCTATGCTGCACTGGAATTCCCGACCCACAGAAACTGAGGGATAATAAATCTTTACTGGTTAAGTCACTCCGTTCTGGAGTGATCTGTTGCACAGCAAGAAATGACTATTATGTATTATGTATCTCCATTATTTTAGGATAGATCACTAGGAGTGGAATTACTGAATCAAACAGTAAAAACTGTTTGTTTTCCCAAAAAGCTCACACTGATTTACACACCTATCATTAAGTAATGCATAAGCGTATCCATTTCATCATACTCTTACCAACTTTAATTATCAAATTTCAATCTTAGTTTGATAAAGGTTAAAATGATGTTTCATCAGTTTAACCTATACTATTTTAATTTATATTGATATTAGTTTTAAACATTTACTTTTCTATTTGTATTTCTTTATGGCTTTATTTGTTCAGATTTGCCCATTAATTTATTGAAATGTTAAGTTTTTATTTATTCAGAAGAGCTCTTTATATAGTAAGGGTAACCTTTTGTCTATTATATTTGGAAAATATTTTTCTGTAAAGTGTCCCTTATCTTTTAATTTTATGTTTTGACATACAAATGTTCCTAAATTTTTACATAATGAAATATTATCGATCGTTTCCTTGATTTTTCTATTTCGTTTAGCTTTAGAAAGTCTTTTTAGATCCCATTATTAGTTTTTACCTATATTTCTTTTCTGATTATATTTTCCTTTTTAACATTTAGCACTTATTCCTTCTGGAATTTATTAGGATTAAGGGTGAGGATATAGCCTTACTCCTCCCCTTCCCCAGTAGACAATTTTCCTAGTGTTACTTATTGAATAATCAATAACTTCTCCAGTGACTCGTGATGCTTACTTTATTATAGATGAAGTAATTGTATATAAAAGGGTCCATTTGGGGCTCTAATACTGTCCATCAATATCTGAAATCTTGTATTGAAACCAAACTGTTGTAAAGACTATCAGTTAGTATCTGATAAAGAATTTCCCATCCTTCAAACCTCATTACTCGTCTTTTTAAAACTGCCATAAGTACTCTTACTTATTCATTCTTACAGATAAATTTTAGGATCTGTTATTCAAAAAGAAAAAAAAATCTTACATTAGATTTTATATTGAGATTAAGGTAAATTTATAAATTAATCTAGATAGAGGTGAAATGTGCACAATAGTCACAATTCTTATCTAGAAATGTTTCTATAATTACTCAAAATCTTTGACATCTCTTACTAAAGTTTGGTAGTTTTATTCATCTATATGATGCATTTGTTATTCATTTATTTCTAGGCATTCTGTGTTATTGTTATTGTTGCCACTGCTATTAATTTTGAGAATAACTTTTCTATAGCTCCATCAAGGAATTACTAGCATGTAAGAAAGCCATTGGCCACTTTACTAAACTGTTTTTAACTAATTTTAAGATCTGGTATTTTAATAAAGTAACATACAGTTACTCTTTAACTATGATCTAATCTAATAGTCATGTAAACCATACTTTCAATAAAGCTATATTCATCTCTACTCATAGATGATTAATTGGAGATGCACCACTGCTGGGTTGGAAAGAATACTGCAGTGCTGGCTATTAACAATTCACCTCAACAATTACTGACTCAACGACTGCCCCATGCAAGATGCTCCGTAGGTGCCTGCAAGAGAGAGAAAGTAAGACACAACTCCTACCTCAAAGGATTTATACACTGACAAGTACACACCAACCACCTCAGAAACAGGCAGAAAGGGAGCCCTGAGAAGGACTACGTGCAGAGCATTGAAGAGTAAACAGGGATTAAAACAGCTGCAGAGATGGGGGCCAAAGGGCAACCTTGGGCCTTCAAAAGAGGCATTTGAAATGGACTCTGAAAGCTACATATGGGTTTGGCAGGCAGAGAGAGGGGGGATGAGGAAGGTCAGGCATGCTAGGAAGAGCACAAAGACAATGGGGCAGGGCAAGTGCAGGATGTGTTAGTGAGGCTGGCAGTCCTGTTCGCGTTGTTTATAGAGCACAGCGGGAGAATCCTGTAAAATAACGACAGGACAAGTACTTGGGGGCGATACTTGTTAGGGGCCTTGAGGGAAAGGGAACGAGTCTGTACTTAGCAGAAGAAGAGCACTGGGGACTCTAGCCAAGGAACGATATGAATAGGGCTAAGTTTTAGGAAGGTTCCTACGTCAGCCTGGAGCACTCAACAGAAATGGAGAACTTTTTTTGGAATAAGTATGTCAAAGGTATAAAATAAGTAAATACAACAAAAATGAATCATAAAAATTATTATATTGCAGTTAATAATAAAACATTACATATTATGGAAGTTATCTTTTAAATAAATGTTTACGTTCCAAAATGTCTGAATGCACAGCTTCAGTCCATAGTCTTTAAATGGAATGAAGTTTCTGTAAACAGAACACATAATTGACACTCACAGATGATACTGATAGTATCCACAGGGCCATATTAAGACCACAACTCATAAACCTGAAACAACTCTGCCACTCAACTCTTTAACAAGGCCTTTGTCCAAAGCATAAATCAAAGTTTATCAAACCTTTCATAACCAAACCTCATCCTATGGAAAAAGCAAGTATTATTCTTCATATATAGTTCTGTCTGAAAAGCTGTGTATCTAAAGAAAGCAAAAAACTCAGTTCAGCTAATCATTGTAAACAATTTTGCTGGAGTGTCAAATAATTTGACCAATTAAGCAACATAGTAACATACACAAACACACAGTTTTTCAACTATTATTAAGCTGATTCAAAACAAACAGGTTCCAAATTATTCTAAGATCCTACTCAGAATCTGCATCTAGCTCCAGTATTTGACAAACATAATTAATTCAGAATACTTGTTCCTACAAAGAGACCCATCCAAACTTCTCTTTCCAATAAGCCTTTACCCACCCATTTTAAAAAAATCTGTCTTCTTGTCTTACTTTCCAAAAAGACATTATGTGTGAGCCCAGAATATTCCCACTGGAATTCCTGCCTACAATACCCTGGGGTCTTGGCTCAGGATTGCTCTCCTACTCCACAGAACTCCTAGAAATCTCAACCTAGCTTGTCAATGTTATCCTGCTGGTTAATTTCTACGATCAGAAACACTGCGATTTTTCAATGAGAGTTTCAGGGATGGTGAATGCTACCTGATTACCACCCTCTCATGCTTTCAAAACTCTAGAAGCACCATGAAAGCATATACATTCTTATTCCCAGAGGTACTGTGATTTACTTGGAGATGTAATTCACTTGCCTGGGCCAGGAGGGGTTAATGTAGAGCATTACTTTACCATATACCAAACAGATCCTGAAAACAAAGAAGTGCCCACCTGAAAAAAACAAAAACAAGAAAAACCATAATTCTGAAGAGCAAGAGCTGATTTGCCTCTGAACACGGCATTTTGGGAGCCGACAACAGGAGAACCTCTCTTTAGACAGATCATTCAGACGCTCACTGAACCTGGGGCCAGCCGTGCTCTCAGAGAACCGAGCGCAGCTCCCCAGTAACCCTGCCTCCAGCTCCTCCGCTTTCTCAGTTACAGCTATTGACACAACAGCGTTACCAGCTTTAACGTAAGCGCCTAAGAAACTTCGTTTTTACGTAGAATATCTTGACATGGTTCGAATGAAGAACATAAAAGTGACCTATCCGTGTTCAGAAGAACTCAAATTGCATCCATAGCTCTGTGAATCTAATATTAGTCTTGGCAAATTATACCTTCCTGTGTAGGTGTGTTTCTTGGTTTATATAATAGGGATGCTGTTTATTGACAAAGTTACTACTAAAGTAAATTCCAATTAAAAATGTATTTAAGTAATATTATATAGAAAAAAATCATGAACCTCTACAGTAGTTTTTAAGAAAGGAATGGTCACAAGAAATTAAAAGGAACAGTTTAATCTTTTCATCTAATTACTATTTATTGATAAATTATGTATTTTATTACGTATATCCTCAAAATACTATCAATATTTCAGAAAGAGATGGATAGAAGGGAGAAGGAGTTAACAGATGGCAACTAGTTTTCACTTCCAGAAATATGAAATTTCTAAAACTGGTTTAGGAAAAACTTTAACTGCCTATTCCCCTCCCTTCCCTCCCCCAAATACCCTTCTGTGTTCCCAATCTCAGTTGCGCTAGCTAGACACCTCAGCAGTCAGCCACACAGCTCAACCCTCCCTCACTCCCACATCCAATCATCCACCCTGTCTTGTCGATTCTAAGAAATCTACCCACCGTCTGTTCCTATTCCTAATCAGTCTCCCCCGTCTAGCCCAGACACCCAGCCCTACCCCCACTTACCACCTATGCTAAAATCTGCAGAAATCTTTTGAAAATGCAAATTTAATCCTGCTTAATCTCTTTCCTACTGTCATCAGAATGAGGTTTACGTTCTTCAGCATGCAAAGTGCTTCACGACCTGGCATGACCAACTCATGCTTCACATCACACTATGTTCCAGCCACATCAGAATTCTCTTATTCTTAGAACTCCTCGCTCTCTTTTCCACCTGGGCCTTTGTACATTGTTCCTTCTGGCAAGGACACTCACACCCTTCCTCCCACTCCTCTTACTTGAGCAAAAGTGCTAAACTGTCTTTCTCTACTAGTCATCAATTTCTCTAGGAGACCTTGCCCCATCTCCCAACTTTGCATTAAGAACTGCTTTCAAGTTCTCTGACAGAGCACTACACCCACCTGTTCCCTTCATGCTAGAGAGTAACTGAAGATTTCACCAATCTGTTTGCCCTTCACCCCTTCCCCAGACTATAAATTCTGTGAAGGAAGGGACCTATCCGTCTTGTTCTTCACTGTGTCTCTAGTCTTTGGCACAACGCCTACTATATATTAGGTGCTAAATAAATGTTGATTGGATACTGAATGCATCAACATTAAAATTGTTTTGTTTATAAATGTGGAGACTTATAATAGTCACCAGTTTATAAACAGGCTAGGATGCAAAATTCATTTGTAATCCACTGCTCAGAAATGGAGAACACCTTCCCTCTCCCCCTCCCACACAGAGAAATAACATTATAAGTAGAAATGACTTTATGATCACTAAAATATATACCCTGACGTATCTAGAATGCTCTTCCTCCACTGGACTGCAAGCACCTGGAGGGATCTGGGACGGACTTGGCTTTATTCACTGCTATATCGCTGGCATCTAGAACAGCAGTAGGCACAGAGTAGGTACCTATTAGTTACTTGTTGAGTGAATATTAAATGAATACTAAAAGCACTTCTAGTAACTTCTGAAGTCAACCTGAGTCAAGCTAAGACCCTCTGGTTTGGCAGCAACCCTGAAAGTACTGGGAAAAGTCTTGCTACTGGAAAAAAAAGCAAGGCAGGGGCTCTGCGAGACCTCACTCTAACGGCTGGAGAGGGCTTCAGTGTAAAGACTTCTACTGACAGAGACAGTTAGATCAATAAGTTTGCCCACAATGCAGAAGCCATCTTCATATATACAGACTTTTTCATTTGTTCCATGTCCCTAAACGAGGAACTGCTTTTAATGGTTCTAAATATTTTGGGTGTCACTGATCCATTGAGAATCTGATTAATATACACACTCACTGAACCTTCTCCCCAGAAAAAAAAAAAACACCTTATTGCATATAATTTCCGGAACATAAGTTAAAAAGATCTTCTTTACAGTTATGACAAACTATGGGTTTATATTTTTATTCACTCAGCAAAACTTTATCAAATGCTTCTGTACATGAGGCCTAACTCTACACAAGGATAAAGATGACCATGTGGTCATTTTAAGTCATTTTTCAGTATATTTAATGACAAAGATGTTCATTACATTCAGTAAAAGGTCACAAAAATAATTTATAACATTTACTCACAAGTTATATAAGAAAAGCACATGCATTAATAAATGCAAAGACTAGAAAAATAAACATTAAAATGTTAATTGTTTTCTTCTTTTATTTGCTATACTTTTCAAAGTTTTTACAATAAACTTATTTTGTAGACAGAAAAAGTACTGTTAAAGTAAGTTTTAATAAGACCTCTCTGATTTTAAAGAAGTTGTTTTTTATCTAGGAAGGGGTAATAAGACATACTGCATACTGCATGTGTTATTACGACACAATAGGCTAGAGATACAGATTTGTGAATTGTAAGCCCATATATGACACACAAAAATCACGGAGGCTGATGAGATAATTGAAGACGCACAAACGGGAAACAGTTTCTAGGAGTAAAAGCCAGCTGTCCTCAGTGGTAGTGTGAGATCTAAGGATACGGCTGAGGTGGCATCACATTTGTCAACTTGGTCATTGTATCTGACCCTTCAGAATCAGACTTGAAGCTCCTTCAAAACACACACTGCATCTTCATCTTTATTCCATCTGAACTGGACCACCGATGGCAAACCAGCATACTTTACTTTAAGAAGAAATAATCATTAGACACACTGGCACAGTGACAAGTATTACCACCCATCATCTATATCTGAGTTTCTCGCTATATCTATAACACAGAATAACAATTTAAGAAGATGAGAAAACAAATATTTTTAATAAAACATACTCTCACTAAACTGTTAAAAAATAAAAGGTAATGTTACACTGTTGCTTAGAACATTTGTCTTCTTAAGAGCAAACTCCGAGACCTCGTCTAACCTCTCATTTTACAAATAAGAAAATTGGTGGCCAGATCATTAAATAACTTCACCAAAGTCACGCAGGAGCTGAGACAGAACTAAAAGTCCCCACAGAGAACAGGAGGCTAAGACTTTACCTTATCTGTGGCCAGTCCCACCCAAAAACTTTTATTTAATAAATTTCAGTTTGATTGTGAACTAAATTACTGAAAGTAACTTATCTTGATTACTCAATGCAAACTAGGAAAAGTCATTACAGTTATATTTGCTTCTAGTTCATCTTTAATCATCTTTTGCTGTCATTATTTTAATCAGTAAACCAGTTTCAAAGGTCCCTGCCCCTCCCAAAACAAACAAAAAGTCTTTTTGTTACTGTTTCTAACCTACTGTGGGTTCATAAAAATAGCCAAAGTAATTAACAGTTGGTAACACGTAATTCTTTAAAGTGGTTCCACTGAGAAGTGAGCCAGGGTGATAGGTAAGGCCTTGCACTTTTCAATTTATTTATTTCTATTTTATTTGCATTTTACTCACAGTACCCATATATTGCTTTTGTTTAGGAAAAAAAAGAATTTTGTTAAAATATAAAGGTAAATAAGATACATGTGAGAGCTTAAGGGCCTCTTCCTCTAGTCGCAGGGGCTCTGGCTTGGTGGCAATTTTATTACACTGACTGCTGTAGCTCTAATGCAAACTTTTTCTCTAAAGTACCAGGTAAGAAATATTTTAGGCTTTGCAGGCGGTAGGGTCTCTATCACAACTAGTCAATTCTGCTGATTTAGCTTAAAAGAAAGCACAACAGTACATGCATGAATGAGCATATAACACCATTTACAGACACTGAAATTTGAATTTCAGGGAATTCTCACATGCATGAAATATTCTTGTTTTGGTATTTTTTCCCAATCATTTAAAAACGCAAAAACAGGGGCCAGCCCAGTGGCACAAGCAGTTAAGTGCACGCACTCCGCTGTGGTGGCCCGGGGTTCGCAGGTTCAGATCCCGGGCGCGCACTGATGCACCACTTGGCAAGCCATGCTGTGGCGGCGTCCCATATAAAGTGGAGGAAGATGGGCACGGATGTTAGCTCAGGGCTGATTTTCCTCACAAAAAAAAAAAAAAAAAAAAAAGGAAAAACAATTTTTAGTTTATGTGCCATACAAATCAGACAGTGGGCCCGGCCCAAAGGCCATGGTCTGCTGATCCTGCTCTAATGTCCTGGGATGACGCCTACTTCAGCCCTGGAGAACCCTGCTCAGTGCCTGACACACGGGAGACCATCCACGAGGTCTGCCATGCGATGTACTTGCTGTAGGGCAAGTGCTCTGACACTGGAACTAGGAGAGCTCTGAGAAGCCCAGCCCTTCTCCGACCAACAACAGAACCCGGAGGAAGTTCACGACTCGACCATTTACCACTGTGTGCTCCTAGGCTAGTTACGTCACCACTCTGTGCCTCAACTGCCTTAGCTGTAAGAGGAGGATCAGGATTAGGGCATTAAATAAGCAATGTGTGCAGGTTAGAACAGTGCCTGGCACTTACTAAGTGCAATATAAATATTTGTTAAATTACAAAAAAAAAATCTGCGTTTCACCGTCCTCATTTTAGAATGCAGAGGATGAACAGAAGGAAATAGTAAATAACGAGCACACTATTTTATCATAGCTACGCAGCAGGTATTATTAAACACATTTTACAACAGAAAGTATGGCTCACACTAGCTCAAGATGTCACAGAAAACGTTAGAACTGAGTCTGATTTCAAGTGTGTGAGGTTTGTCCTCTACAAACTCGGCCTCTTAGCCACTGATACCTCCTCAAAGGACTGTGATGATTAAGGACGTCACGTATGTAAATTTGCTCTGCAGACTGTCAAGTGGTATACAACATATGAATAAGAGGATCTTTCATGCTATGCTTTATGTTTTTATTTTAGGTTTCAAAGATTTAACAATGATGGAAACAAAATTTCCCATGTGGTATTGTTTAAGAGAAGAAAACTACCAGAGTCTTTGACTTTTTAAGTTTTTCTATGACCAAAATGAAAAGAGAATGATTTTTAGGATCGCCTGTAGAACAACAGAATCAAACCCCTTTGGAAGTTGCAAGCACCGGGATGAATACTGTTATCTGATTATCATGTAATATTTTTTGGATTAAAGTTGATTTCACGGAAAGTAACTTCAAACTGTATAAGTCCAGATGTGTTCAAGGGGGCATCTTAGAGCAGACCTTATAAGCATATTTTAATGATTACTAAATACAGAATAGGATGTTATTCTTGCGAATGGCAGTTTTCAACTTTATCAACAAGTTTCTTCCAGATAGCTTTACTATTTTAGGATTCCATCCTCTTCTACACCTGTATCAACAGTCCTTTCTTAAAGAACCAGTTTTGTTTTCCAGCAATCGATAAAAAGTTAAGTCTGAAGTTTTAAGGCTACAGACAAGATTTACTGCTATGTTTGAATCAGAAATATCATGTCTACCTCTTAGAGTGCTGAAGATTAACTAAATCAACACATCAAAGGGCACTTAGGAATTCTGGAATGGCAAGAGGGAGGCTATAGAGATAAGCTCTGAGGTTGTGGAATTTATCCTAAGGGGAAAAGAAAACCCGCTTGAGCGTTTCCTGCAGGGCAGTACCAAGATCAGATCTGCATTTTAGAAAGATCTTGCTGGACAGAGAAAAGATTGGAAAGCCTTGGCCCAGAGACAAGGAGACCAGGTAGGAGGCTGAGATGCCTGAACCAGGGTAGTGGAAGTAGGCGGGACTGAAACATTCAGGAGGCAGAATCCATAGGATTTACGGCAGTGATTAGATGTGGGGGCTGAGAGAGAGGAGGTCAAGAGCCAGAGTCATGGAGACCACTACCAAACACTCCATTTTTCTTCCCTTCCTGGCACGCATCGCCCCTCTGAAGGCAGCTGTGGCCGTGTAACTTGTTCAGGCCAATACAAAGTGAGATTACTTCTATGTGGAATCATTAAAAGCCAGTTTGGGGCCGGCCCCGTGGCTTAGCGGTTAAGTGCGCGCGATCCGCTGCTGATGGCCCGGGGTTCGGAACCCCAGGCGTGCACCGACGCACCGCTTCTCTGGCCATGCTGAGGCCGCGTCCCACATACAGCAACTAGAAGGATGTGCAGCTGTGACATACAACTATCTACTGGGGCTTTGGGGGGAAAAAATAAATAAATAAAAATCTTTAAAAAAAAAAAAGCCAGTTTGTAATTCACCGTGTCACAGTAACCAAGTGCAAGAGGGTGGCTCTGTCAGCCTGGATCCCAAAGAAAAAGGACACAAAGTAGAGACTCCCTGCCCCTTTCTCAAACCAAGCTGAACCAGGGCCTGAGTCAACTGGACAAACAAGTCTTTGCCTTTTAACCCACTGAGATCTGGGGGTTGTTACTGCAGCATAGTTTAGTCTATCCTGACTGATGCAGGAAAGCAACGATGGTCATCCTGGATATGTGTCCAAATAAGAACAGTACTTAGAAACACACACAAATTACATGTTTAGAAATCTGTCTTCGAGGGCAGTAATACCTACAGATACAAGATTACATTAAAAACATTGAAAAATAAATAAATAAAAGCTTTAACTATGTGTCAGCAGAAACAACGGGTGCATTTTTAAAAGAGGAAAAAATTTAAATATGTACTTGAGAAATTATATTTCCTGTGATCTAAGAATTGATACTATACAGTGTTACACACTTACTTTCTATTTCCAGAGCTCCAAAAGCAGAGGGTCAGCGTGCGTATCCCAAGAACAGACAAGAAGCAAGAGAAAGGCCCTTTCCTTCTTCCATATATTCACCTTCTACCATCAGCTCCTGCCTCTAAAATGTAAATACTACTACCTCCACCACTGATAATAACAATAACTAACAATTATTGACAACTATGTGCCAGGCACAATATTTAATGCCCTCACTGCATTAGCTTATTTAACCCTCATAACTCGACTCCACTTTGTGGATGAGGAAACCTGGAGAAGGCCATATGGCACGCGCTAGTCAAGGACTGTCCACTTCCAAAGCCCATGCGTCTCATAACTCGTACCTCTCACTTCCTCTCTGAGGTAAGCCCACATAAATTTCTTTAATCACAGGCATTGAGAAAGTTACTTTTAACTGCAGTAGGCGGGAAGAAAACAACATAATTTAAAAGATAGGAAGAGAAGAGGAAAACAAGAGAAATATGCCTGGAAAGGGGTGCAGGTGGGCAGCCAGAGGGGTGAGAGAGGAGGTAGAATGAAGTTCAGAAGGCAGAAGGGAAAGTCAGAACAAAACCAACATCAACCTAAACTAAGCTTCCTGTGCAATCACATAGCCTGGGTAAATTCAGTAAACTGCTTTGGTTGAAAAGGTTACTTCTGTGAGCAAATAATTCAGAACAATAGAAATGAACTAGATCTAATAATAGACTATATTCAACGGCTTCTCAACCCACCCTGCTTATGGCTTTGAGTAAGAATTTTACAGTATGATGCACCAGATCCGCCAAGCCTGGGTTCAAACCTCAGCTCTGCCACTTGCTAGGTGGGTGACCCTGAAACGAGTTCCTGGACAGGTGAGCCTCCATTTCTCCCTCAGTAAACTTGTGCCAATAATACCTATTTCAAGAGGCCCTTTTTCTTTTTTTCCTTCTTTTCTCTTGACAGCACAATGCCAAATTGAGAGCTGCCCCTTGTCAAGCTTCAACTACATAATTACCTTAAATTATTTCCAAGTACTAAGTATAACTTCTTATTCACATATTTAATATGTTAAAGAGACATTATCAAAAGAAAAACCTTACTTTTTTTTTTTGGGAGGAACATCAGCCCTGAGCTAACATCCGATGCCAATCCTCCTCTTTTTGCTGAGGAAGACTGGCCCTGCGCTAACATCCGTACCCATGTTCCTCTGTTTTATATGGGAGGCCGCCACAGCATGGCTTGAAGGCAGTGCATCCGAACCTGCGAACCCCAGGCCGCCGCAGCGGAGCACATGAACTTAACCGCTACGCCACCGGGCTGGCCCAGAAAAACCTTACTTTTAATTAATAAATATACAATGAGTCTTTATTATACACCCAGGACTACATTGGGTAATAAATCTACACTGAAGAAATAGCGCCATGGATTGAGACCCCACTGTCAGACCCTAAAGCAAAGTCTAACTCCACCATTTATTTACTAGCCAGGTGACCTTAGGTAACAACAGTAATGGCAACAAAAGCCAACATGTGAGTGTCTGTTAAACCAGGCTCTATTGCATATATTTTCTTATGTAATCTTCTCAATAATCCTATGATGTAGGTACCACTACCTTCCCCATTTTACAAGTCAGAAGCTGAACCACAGAGAGGATAAGCAATTTGACCAAGGTTAACAGATTCTAAGCAGACAGCAGGGCTCCAGAGCACCAGCCCTGTGCTGCTAACTATTAGACAACAGTCTACAGCGTATGTACAATCACGTTCTGCAGAGCTGGTTGAAAGATTAGAAACAGTAGGTGGAAAGAGCCTAGGATAGTAGGCACATAGTAGGTACACAAGAAAAGGCACAAGAATACAAGCTATGCTAGATGAGAAAGCAAACTAACAAAATGAAACTATTCAGGTTCTTAGTGCCAACTCTTTCAAATCTTAGGACACTTGATCGATTATTACCCAAGGTTGGGTCAAAGTTCACATTTATGTCTCATACTATAGGAGGTTGTGAAAAGGGAAAAATTTAAGGCTGCGACTATACCCAACTACTGTAAACACCCAACTTGATCTCTACAGAAATCCTCTTATCTACTTCCATGCCTCCACCAAACACCATTCTACAGTCACTGCTGCTGTCGGTTAGAATTAACACGAGATTGCAAAAGGCATTTAAAAAGAAAAGATGAAAAAAGAAAAGTATCTTAATTTCATCACAAAGAGGTAAGGTGGTTAGAATTATTCGTAATACAAAACGAGAAAGTTTCTAGAGACTATCAATAATTTACTTTTTAAACAAAACAGTATGTCAGAATCACTAACAACTTAAAATGCATCAATTCCTATGGTTGTGAATGCTATATTCCTTTACTTCCAAACACCGTTTTCTTGAAATCTAGCTGAAGAGTTGAGTTCCTGGGAATCTCTATATGACCTCTTTGTAGAATTGTTGAATTTGGGGAACCCAGTAATCTAGTACAACCCCTTCACCTTAGAAAAAAGGACAGCAAGGCCAGAGAAAGTTAATAATGTGTTCCAAAGTCACTAAGTTTCTAAAGATCCATTCCTTTCTTCAAACAGGATGGTGTCCCTGCCAGCAGTGTTTCACAAAGACGCACACTAGCTAGAGAAACCTAAGTTGGATGACCAGAACATAAGGATACAAAGGCAGAAAAGTCTAGAGGTGTGTAGAAAGAAGAAAGATATATGCTCACTGGGCAAAAGGTTATCTGTCATATTTTGTTTTATTCACTACCTAATAATTTCAAAATGAAGTTCCTCCAAAGACAGATAAATAGGAGGATTTCCCCCTTTACAACGCATTAAAGCAAATTACTTGAAGAAGAAAAGGTCTACTACAAATTTTAGGAAACTCCAAAGTAGTCTACAGCTACTCCCTCCGCTGTTCACCCAAACACTTCCTATAGCCCCATGGTGTTAAAAACTTAAGTCAAAACCCTGGCTGCATTTAGGCAGGCGAGAGAAAAAGCCAGAAACGTGAAGCCGTTACTCCCCGACTGTTGGCAAAGCTGCTACAGAAATCAGATAACAAATGTTTAAAATGGACCTTTCCATTCATCTCCCCTCAGAGTTAAAAGAACTGTTCATTTTTAATCAAACTCACGTGTCAAAAACGAATAGTTCTCTCTCTACCAGATCTCCTATGGGGGCCCGACTTAGATTTGCTTTATTTGTGTGCGATTTCTCAGGGGACGACGGAAAGCAGCTGTAACTGCTGTTGTCAATGTCACTTCTCTGGGGGCGCTGATCTGACGGAGCGCCCTCTCAGGGCCGTCACAAGATCGCTCAAAAACAGACTTGGAGCGGGCTGGGCCGGCGGGACACCACTTACCGAGAACACTGCATTCTGAAGCCCGAAAGGGATGGGGGTCAGTCTGGCCAGCGCCACCACTTTCAGGCCGCTTCCTCCCTCCACGACGCGAATCACAGCGCTCAGCTTCTCGCTGCCCTGGATCCTGGCGGCCACCCAGGCCGTGAGCAGCCGCTTGCAGACCACATGGGCGATGAAGGTGCCGATGAGGACGCCCACCACCATCAGTCCCATGCCCAGCACGAAGCCGTACAGGTAGCCGGCGGCCACGTTGAGCACGATGTAGCCCCAGCCGCAGGGGAACGAGACCACGATGAAGCCCACTATGAAGAGCAGGACCCCGAGCAGCGAGTCGAGGCTCTCCACCCAGAGCAGGAGGTGCTGCAGGTAGCGGCGGACCAGGGCCAGGGAGGCGAAGCACAGCGCGGCCAGCACGCACACCAGCACGAGGCTCCGGCACCAACAGGTGCTGCCGAGGCAGCAGCAGCGCCAGCTTCTCCCCTCCGCCACGCCGACCACCGCCCCGCCGCCGCCGCTCCCGGGGCCGCCCGCCGAGGCCCCGCCCGGCGCCGGCAGCTCCGAGGCCGCGGGCGGACCCTGGCGCTCCAGATAGGCGCCGAGCAGCGCGCCCGAGGCCGCCGCCGCCGCCGCCGCCGCCGCCGCCGCCGCGCCCGCCCGCCCCGCGGGGAGGCGGCCCGCCCGGTCGTCCCCGCCCGCCGCCCTCGGCAGGGCCCAGCGGGCCGGCGGCTCGGCGCGGCCCGGGAGGGCGGCGAGCTGCAGGAGCCGCGGGAGCGCCTGGAGCAGGCTCCCGCCGGGGCTCCACATGCCGCGGCCGGCGCGGGCCTCAGCCGGCCAGCCCCTCCGCCGCGGCGCCCGGCAGGCGGCGGCCCTGCATGGCGCCCCGCACGCCCGGCCTCGACTCCCCGCGTCCGCTCAGGGGCAGGAGGGGACCCGGGAGAAAGGGCGAGGACTCGGCGGCGGACGGACGGCCCGGCGGAGAGTGAGAAAACTCCGGACCCCGCACCGGCCGAGCCCGCCCCTTTTCGGCCGGGGGCGGGGCCCGCCGCGAGCTGCATCCTGGCCCCGCCCCCGTGACGCACGGCGCCGCGGGGCCGCGGGGGTGGAGAGCCGGCCGCCGCTGCAGAAGGCCGGGCTCGGGGGCTGCCGGAGGGAGCGGCGGGGAGGGGAGAAGGCGCCGCGGGCAGGCGGCCGCCGGAGAGGGCGGGGGCTGCGGCGAGGTGGAGAGTCGGGTGACGGGCGCGGCGCCCGCGTGCTCCCTGCCTCCCCAAGCGGGCGCGCGTCTGCCTGCGTGTCAGGGCGCGCGCTCCAGCCCTCGGGCTCAGTCCCAGTGCGCAAGCTGCCTGGATCCTCGCCGAATACCCGTTGTCGTTTCTGTAGTAAGCTCTGACCAGAGCGGGCGCCTCTCGGGGCGCCCACATCCACGGCTCCTTCGGCGACGCTCAGGGAAGAAGAGTTCTTGATCTGCTTTGAGGAGGATTTGCTAATTGTTTACCTCTCCTGGTAGTGGCGTCTCCATGCGGGTTTCAGGTTATCACTTGGTCCATAAGGAGCTGCAGAACTTAAGTACAAAGGCCCACCCTTGATAGAACGCCCCGTCTGACCCCAGGGGCCCTTTGTAGAGTGCTGGACACTTGGACCAGGGACTTATCGAAAAGATTCGCAAAAGGACGTTTTTTAAGGATTCGCACTATGAGATGGCTACTTTTCAAACTTGCTAGTTTCTTTTCCTCTTTTTGCTACTTTAAGGTTAGTGTTCCCCAGGTCCTCTTTTCTTCTTCCTTTTTAGAGTTCGCTGAGCTATCTCATCCAAGCCCATATATTTGACCCTACCGTGTCCCCCATATGCTGATGACCTCCAAGTCTGTGTCTCTTTGCCTCTCTTCCCTTGTGCTCCGGCCTGTGGACACATCCCTGTGGAGTTCCTGTGGCACCTCAAACTTAGCATAGCGTGGTGGATAGATACCAACTTGAGCTCTGGTGCAAAACAGATTTAGTAACTGTGGTCATGTCATTAATCCCTGAATCTCAGTGTTTGCTTTTAAATTGCAAAGTGAAGATCATAGTACAGCTTTACCTCATAAAATTGTTGCGAGGATTAAATAAAATAATAAAGTAAGATGCTGGACTCAGTGGTCAACTACGTGAAGGTAACCGTAATTAAGAGCGTCGTTCCCCATAGACTTGCTCTTCCTTGTGAGTGTCTTACCTCAGCGGGTGACCTTCACCCGCTCACCCGCTTACCTGCCAAATGACTGACGGGGCCACTTGGGGCCTTACTGATCAGGTGCTCGCTTGCTGCTTCCCGCCATTCCTCTCCACCCACCGTGGTTTGGCTGAGTCAGGTCAAGACACTCAAAGGCGTCAGGCGCTTGCTGTTTCCTTCAGCTCCTTTTCTAATTCCTGTGGTTCACAAGGAGGAGCGGCTCCTACTACCCCTCAATTAGGTGAAGTTTTACTTCCTCTCTAGAAGCTTCCAACACTACCTTCCTACCCAATTTGATAGGATTTGATAGGACCTACCACACCCAATTTGATGTTTCCTTTCTGTTCTAGCTCTACTTTCTACATAGCTGTTATCACATTTGTCCATTCTGTTGAAATTTTTTGTTTACATCACTATCTCCCTCTTTAGACGGAGTTTCTTCAAGGTGGGCCTATTAGTTATTTAATCTAAGAAACAGTAAGCACTCTTTAAATGTTTAATGAATAAATGATCACAATTTATAGGGGAAGATATGAGGCAGGAAAACCAGACAGGAGGCTAACAGAATTGTCTGGACAAGAATCTGTGAGGAGCTAAAGTAGGATAACAGTCCTGGAGTTAGTGTGGGGGGTGGGGGGGGATAGATTAGAAGGAGGCATCTATAGGCTTGGTGACTGATTGGGTGTTGGAAGAGAGGGAGAAGGAGGCAAAGATAACCCCTGGGTTTCTTATTTGAAGTACTGGATAGATAATGGGGCCACTGGCCAAGAAAACGAATACAGAAAGTTTGTGGGAAAGATGAAGGGTTCAGTCTTGGTGCGTGAGACTTGAAATGTCTATAAGATCCTCTTGTGGCATTCCAGCAGGTGGTTGGAAATACAGTTAAGGAGTGAAAATGGAGCATCTCTCCCAGAAATTTTGACATTTAACTGGTATATAGGCACCTGTTAAAGCCATGGTTATGGGTGAGTGAGTTGTGGTCGGTGTGCCAAATACTCCCTGTTCTCTTTCAGGTACATGGTAGGCTTGCATTTCCCGGCCTCCTTGTGGTTGGGATGAGCTACGTGACACATTCTGCCCATGGATTGTGAGCATAGCGTTTAATTGCTGATGCAAGACCTTCAGAACGCTTTTTCTCTTTGCTATGGCAATCAACAATGTTCCAGAGAGTATGTGCTCTGTCAGTCTTGGTCTTGGAGGAAAGATGATTCAGAATAGAGTCCCATCCACCTCATCATGGATATTTAAAGTGAGAAGTAAACCTTGGTTGTTTTAAGTAGCTGAGATTTGAGGGTTTGATTTGTTACCAGAGCAGATCTTTGTCACTTCTGACTGATGTGAATGAGAAGAGAAGAAGAATGAGAACTTGGGAACACCAGTCTGCTCGTTAGAGTATTTTGCACCCAAGAAAGAGAGACCCAGAGACCTCCTAATATAAAAGAGTGAAAGCAGGATTATTTATATGGCTGTATCAGTAGCTGTTAGGAACCAAGTCACCTCTAAAAAGAAGCTATTCATTTCTTTCTTTTCCATTGTATCTCTGTTCTCTCTACCTCTTTGTTGTGTTTTCATAATACTGACTGC
The DNA here is from genome assembly GCF_057802395.1 of Ceratotherium simum simum. Classification (NCBI taxonomy): domain Eukaryota; kingdom Metazoa; phylum Chordata; class Mammalia; order Perissodactyla; family Rhinocerotidae; genus Ceratotherium; species Ceratotherium simum. Next base: position 47,099,026 of record NC_141922.1, on the reverse strand, counting down.
TAATTAATCCTCTTCTTATCTTCTAATCCACATTTCAGAGGAGTACAATCCAGTTGCAAGAGCCTTTAGCTGTAAACCACTTTATGGGCTTCCAGCCAGCCTTTGGTTGAGCAATTCTTGTGTCAGGTGCCCATCGTGATCCCAACAGTGCCACCCCTATGCAAAACACCACCAGCTCTCTTGAGCACGAAGCTTTGGGAGGGGCAAAGCAAACTATACTGGGACATTTCCATTCTTGTCCCACTACAATTTATTTTTCACAGAATTGTGAAAGGTATATTTTAGTTATGTCTTAACCTACAAACACTCCAACCTCCAACCCCCAGCCTAAAATCTTTCCGTTGCCTTAGCAAAAACACCCAACTCATTGTCTGGCCTGCAAAGCCCTTTATGATCTAGCCTCTGCCTACCATTCCTACCTCATCTCCTGCCACCCTCCCTCCAGCCGCACTGGCCTCCTGTCTCTCCCTTGGATAAGCCAAACTGGTTTCCACCTCAGGATGTTTGCACTCTGCCCTAGCTGATCTCTCTTGTTTAAACACTCTTCCCCTAGTCCTTAGAACACCAGCCCTGGTGGCCTAGTGCTTAAGATTCGGTGCTCTCACCATCATGGGTTCATTTCCCTGTCAGGGAACCACACCACAGGTCTGTCGGTTGTGATGCTATGGCAGCTGCATGTTGCTATAATGCTGAAAGCTATGCCACTGGTATTTCAAATACCAGCAGGGTCACCCATGGTGGACAGGTTTCAGTGGAGCTTCCAGACTAGACAGACTAGGAAGAAGGACCTGGCCACTCACTTCTGAAAAAATTGGCCATGAAAACCCTATGAACAGCAGGGAGGGGAGCCTTATCTTACATAGCACTGGAAGGGGAGAGGATGGCGCAAAAAGACCAGGCAGGGTTCTGCTCTGCTGTACACAGGGTGGCCAGTAGTAGGAATCGACTCAACAGCACTAACAAAGCCCTTAGAAAGCTTTCTTATTATTTCTTTTTATTATTCACTTTAAGCTCTACTATGACGTCAGAGAGGACTGCTCTGATTGTGCTCATCTAAATGACTGCCCTTTCTGTGTTAGAGTCATGTGCTCCTTTTCTTTCTTGCAACCACCATCTGAAGTTGTCTTCTATGGTTACTGCTTTACTATGTGTCTTCTCTAGGGAGAATGAAAGCACCATGAAAATGGTCATCTTTTCTGTCTTGTGATCCCCTGTATTCCCTAGAATAGTCCCTGGCACACTAAGTATTTTTTAAGTGACTGAAGGAGATTGTAGGTAGTGTGCTCATGTGCTGCCTATTCTCTGCTGGTCCTCCCTCAGGGTTCATTCTCTAGTCTTCCCTGCCTTGCTGTGCATCTCAGGAGGTTGACCTCTAGAGTTTACATCACCCAGCCTCAATTGTGCTCTGGGTTTCCTGTTAGGTTTGACCAATGAGATGCACCAGAAGACTAGAGGATAGTAGGAGTGAGAGGTGGTCAGGGTATTTGTCTCTTCCCAACTCAGCTTCACTGTTTTTGTCAGTGACTGAATTCTTCCATGACCAAATTTCCTGTTGAGTGGCCCCTTCACCAAGTTTTTAGCTCTTTCCAGGCTCTGGTAATGGTTCCCTGATGTTTCATCATCCCTTGTGATACTCCCTTGACTAGGCTATCTTTACTATGGCTTCTGTTGCCTGCTGGTACCCTGACCAACACATCTGGACAGGTCAGAGGCTGATGAGTTGAGTACAACTAACACCTAAGTTCACATAACTTACCCAGGGCCACACAGAGAAAGTGATGCAACCAGATTTCAAATTCAAAGTAAGTTCAGGGATTATGAGGAGATCAAGAGAAACTTATACTAGAAGTTGAAGGAAGAGAGAATGTTAAGAAAGAAGGGTTGGTCAACAGTGCCCAATGTAGCAAAGGGTTCAAGGTGAGAGAAGGACCAATAAGTGTCCCTTCAAAATCTGTTTTAAAAGTAGCCACTAGGGCCTTAGGAAAAGTACTTTCAGTGAAAAGCAGAAGTTGAGAGCGAACGAACGGTGAGTATAAAAGAATGACTTTTAGTAGCTTTTTTGATGATCCTGAACAGAAAGGAGGGAAAGAAAGGGTGACAGCTAGAAGGTAATGCAGAGTGAGGAAGATGGGGATACTGCGATGTCACCATGTGTTTATAAATTAAGATAAAAAGCCTGGGGAGAGAAAAGAGTTACAGAACAGAAGGAAGAAAATAAATTGAAGCCAGGTTCTGGAGGAGATGAGAGGGCATGGGATTAAGATCTAGGGAAAGGATTAGATGCAGAGGAGACAGTGCTTCCTCCGAGGTTCAAAGGAAAGATGTGGAAATGAATGCAAATTTGCCAGTGCTTATTTCTAATTGTAGTGGAGTCTGTCATTTGAGGGTTTATTTGAATGTGTTTGGGGAGATACAGATAGTTTTTTTCTCTGATAGCCTGGGGCATGATTTCCATGAACTTCCCTGATCACAAAAAAGGACTGATTTATCTTCTCAGCTCTCAGGTGTCCCTCATACAATGGGTACATTTTTCCAGGCTTCTTGTTATAAACTTTCCAGTGTGCCTGTCATTTGGATACCTTACTTTAGTATCTGTGAGGACTGGGAATGGGGTAGAAGAGGGAATCCCTTCAAACATTGTTAACTAATCACATTTAAGTGCAAAATAGGAATATGCTATTAAAAATGAATTCAATGGTAAATTACTCTGCAAACTCTAGATTATTTTGTAACTATGGATTTCCATGTACTGTACGATATTATCTTCACTTAAATTTAAGTACATCCATAATGATAAATACATTTTTGTATGTGGATATTGAAGCTAACAGTTAAAATTAGTTTGCTGTGATTTATTGTGATTCATGTAAATTGTTTCTCATGCACAATCAGGAGTCTCTTTTTCTTCTGGGTTTGGTGGCCTTTGATGTCTGCTTTTCTTTGCCTCCTATTTACATCTTTGATTGGTATATTTGAGGGGAGATTTTAGGGTTCTGGGATCAAAATTAGAATCTGACTTTTTCTATAATAGGGTTCTAGAAGCCTTGAATTCTTCCTGAAATTCTGGGCCAAATAAACACACATGCTGGACATCCTTCAATGACGCCTCCTGCAGCCGAAGGACATGCAGGTGTAAGTACTGCGTCGAATGGTGGTATCAGGGCAGCAGGGCTGTTCTTCAGTAGGCCCTCCAGCGAGCGTGGCCAATACTTTGAACAACCTTTTGGAGCCCTTTACAGAAGACAAGGACCTTCTCTTTTCAGACTTGCTTAAAGTACACAACTTAAATAAGTATATCAGGACCCTGAATGAAGTTGCTATTTTAGTGTTAGCAACTAATTCTTTCTGAATATGTATATTTAATTTATTTGTTCAACAAAAGCCTATTGAGGATATATACTTTGCTAGACTCCCATGAGAATATAAAGATGAATTAAAGGCATTTCCTGACTTCAGGAAATATAGTGTAATTGTGAAAAAAGAACAATAACTCTATTAGAAAGCATGTGTGGTGGGTGCATCAGAGTAGTGCCAAGAGGTTTGGCATGGCAAGGGCAAAGGAAATGATTCCTAATGGGGTGGCCATTTCCAAATAGTGCTCTTAGTTCTGTTCCTGGGTTGTATTTAACTAGACACTTTGAACTGAAGGCTTCCTTAATACCCTGAGCTAATTGTGACTATAACCAGTCTTCTACAACTCCCTCTGTCCAGCATTACTGTTGTGGCGGGAAATGCTGTAATCTCATCCAGCCTTGATCTGCCATCATTATGCTTACACACCTGTCCATCCTTTACCAAGTACACATCTTCCTGAGGAATCTCTCCAGCTGCCCTCTCCTCTTTCACTGCTCTTCTCTACATATCTGGCCCGGAAGTGGGTCTTAACGGAGATGGCAGGTAAGGATTAGTGGAAAAGGGGAAGCACCTACCCATATCAACTAAGTAATTGTTTAGTTAATTAGTACTCACAGTAAAAAAAAATGGAAAATTACAGGCTGACTCTAGAGGTATAACTTCCAGTTCAGGATAGTCAGAAGATTTGTGTTTCTAATTTCAAGTAGTTTTAATTCTGTGGAAAATAGTATCTCAGGGTTCAGTTAGAAAACTCTTGTTCATTCATGATAGTGGATGAAAGTGCCAAACCTTGCAGTTATTATAATTCTGTTACTATACAAGTTGACGTGCACAAGGCGGTGCTCAGTCTAGCCACTGCATCAATTACCACCATGTAAGATACCAGGGAGAAAAATGAGAATCAAAAATCCCTTTAAATTTTTGTTTAGAAAGTGAGAAGAAGGAAAATTCAGACTATCCTACTGCCAGTGAGCCCTATTTCCCAGTATAGAAAATATGATCAGAGACTGATATTGATTATTTCCACAGAACACATCCATTCTTTTTTAGCTATACATACACAGAAGTGTATGTTTCCCAACACTTATTCAGTACGTATGGCTTTTCAACAATTCTCATAAATTGACTGAAAGAAAATATGTGATTAGGGAACATTTTAAAAAGTTGAATTTGGATTGATATCAAGAGTATTTGTTTCTTTTATTAGGTATAAGTCAGGGAGGAACAGCATATTCTGCTATCTCCAAGCATAAAGTGACCCAACTGGCCGATACTCTTTAACCTCATCTCTTCATGTCTTTTCCTCTCAAATTTGTGCTCTCAGTTGAAGAAGAGGAAGAGGAGACTCTTCCCAGGAAGAGAATTCATCTTCAGTTAAAAGAGTTTAAAAAAAGAAAAAAAGCACAGTGGGAGTAGATCGGCTTGTTTGGTAAACCACCAAATGAGATCTTACTCAATAATTACTTCTTGGGAACATCTATGATCCCAGCATTTTAAAGGACACATTGAGAGTGAGACTCTGCCTTCAAGGATCCATCTTCCAGTGTGAGAGGCATGCACAACTGTAGCATGGCATGTTATACACAATGACAGCACAGGAAGGAACGACTAAATCTGTCTGGGAGTCAGAGAAAGTTTTGCAGCAAAGGTGATATTTGAGCTTTGTGTTAAAGGATGAGTACACACTTATTTATATCCTGCTCATTCCAAAAGGATTTAAGGTGCTTTGTAGGAGATGACAAGACAGTGGACGTGTAGAACAGCATTTTGGAAACAGGAAGTGCCAAAGCACAGAAGTGTGAAAGGGCAAGATATGCTTGGGAAGTGGTGATAAGACCTGAGGGCAGATGCACAGAGTACACACGTGAGCCTGGGGGAAGTGAGGCAGGTAGCGTAGCCAAGTGCCATTCTCTAGCAGTGGCTTTCAAACTTGAGCATGCATCAGAATCCCCTGGAGGTCTTTTAAAAGCACAGATCGCTGGGCCCATGCAAGAATTTGCATTTCTAATAAATTCCCTAGTGAGGCTGATGCAGCTGGTCTTGGGACCACACTTTCAGAACCACTTCTTTAGAGCTAGATTTTATCCTGTGGTCGATTGAGAGTACCTGGAATTTTTATAGCTTGAGAAAGAAAAAATCAGATCTGGATTTAGAAAGTTTACTGTGACCTATGAGGAGAATCGGGGACGGGGGAAACCACTTGGTAGATTATTTCACATGTCCAAGAGACAAAGTAAATGGGCCTCAAATCCATTTATGGAAAGATGAGATAGACTTGAGAATGTCTAGAGGCATAATCAAGATTACTTGGAACGATTGAATACAGGGAATGAGGGAAACAGAAGGAATCTCAGGATGTTAAAATTATGTTCCATAATGTAAATGAAATACTATAATATTTATGTATTCAAAGAATTTTATGCTACCAAAATCAAAAATAGGTTCCAACAAATCACATAAAGTTTCAGTTCACTTTCTTGCCGGTGTTGGGGGTCAGGCTTTTGCAGCTAAAGAAAGAGAGATGACGCAGCTGTGGTCTTTCAGCAGTCACACCTCAAAAATGTGTGACACGAAGCCCACTCAGGTAGGATCAAGGTTTCCTAAGGAAGCACCATCTAGGGGTGCTGTTTACCCACTGTGCCCACTCTGAGTATCGGAACCTTGGCCGCAAATATCATTTGTGGTCTTTCCAGGCTCAGTGTACTCTTAATAACTGTAGGAGATCCCTCAATACATAGGACTTTATAGTTAGAACATGAAGGATAAATTGAGACTGACTGAAGCCACAAAATGGAAAGAAAAGTATATATGAGTAACTTGATCCTAATTATATTGAACCCATAATAACATACAGTGAAGTTTTGATTTTAACTTCCAGTTTCTCCTTCTAACAACTGAGCCCTTAGCCAAGTATGACTAAGGAACCGTGTCTGTTCTGTTCTCTCTCTCTTCCAGTGTTGTTTTTCTTTAGATATCCAGGTTCTGCTGACTCTCTTCATGTGTTTTGTGTTGTTCTTTCCTCTTGCAGGGCTGTTGAAATGGTCAGCATCTTGTACAAACCTTTTTTTAATCTTTTTGCAATTTTTGAATTTTTCCATCAATATAGTCTCTGCCAATAGCATTTCTAAGGAGGTGCTGTCTTCGATCCTTCTTGCTAAATACTTATAACTTATCAGCTTCTCTTTGTTTTTGCAGCCCATTAACCTCTGTGTCTCTTGCACTGGACTACAGGCTCTATGTCTGCCCCTTGGTGTGAGAGGGTGGAGGTGGAGTGGGAGGAAATTATGGAGTGGGGTGGAGGTAAGGTAGGTCTTATATTTTACTCCTTTTGACTAGAAGAGTAACTTTCAGATTGGGTCTAAAATGAAAACAAATCTCTCCCTTGTTACCCTCTTTTTTTTTGACAACATTAAACATAGTCTTTAGCTGCAGTCTTTCAGGAACTTTTCTGATTCACTCTTTTATGCTCACAAATCATCTGGGAAACAAAAGCTTCATAATACATTTAGTCACTATTGGGGTTATAGGGGTTAATAAATTACTCCTCCTTACCACCTAAGTTCTGCACTCATTGAGAGATGCACAGGAGTCAGGAAAACGAAGATCAAATCTTCAACTCTATTACTGATCGAGTTGATGGAGAATGTCTCTGAGAGTAAGAGTCAGGTAATAACAACCTGTTGCCAGTCTAGTCCTTTGAACAGCCCACCTGAGGGAACGTTTGAATCTGTAGGGCAGACACATTTACCTAAGCCGTTGGCTGTCACTCACCTCCCAAGTAATTCATTCCACCACCGTGTGGAGGAGTAAAGTGGTGGAGAGCAAGAAGTCAAGATAAACACTTCTTCATAGAAATCAAAGGATGAATTACTCAAAACAGATATGTTTTATGTTTTATAATAGAGTTTTAAAAATAGTTATAAGAAAATAACGATGACTAATCATAACAGTGTCTAACAATGACTTCTGAACTGTAGAAAAATAATTTCTTTCCTTAAGGTAATTAATGCCAAACACAATTAGGAATTTAAAATATCAGTAAAGTTATTATTTATTTTCCAGGCTATGAATGAAGATGACGAATGCTGTAATTAGATGCATAACTTGTGTTGATACCACCAATGATCTATTTAATTTAAAAAATGTGTAATTAGGAGTGTTAAAGTTTTAAAAAGTTGTCATATACTGTTAGTTCTCCCTCACTCCATTCCTCCATCTTCCATAGTAGTAGAGTGATAGCTTGTTACACGGCTACCCATCTGGAGAAGCTATTGCCTGGTCTCACTTGTAACTAGAGGTAGCCACATAAATAAGTTCTCACCAGTGGAATAGCAGTGTAAAAGTGATGTGTGCAACTCCAACCTCACTTGCTTAAAAAGAAGTGCCTTGCTCTCCACTTTCTTTTCCCTTCCTGGACTGAGATGCTGACATGGCAGAGAACAGTGGTGCCAGGCACCCTTAATGACCTAATGGAGCAGGGCTGTTCTACCAGCCTAGACTGGCCAGCCTGTTAGATGAGAGAGAAATAAATCTCTACCTTATTTAAGCCACTATGTTTTTGGGTGTCTTTTTTATATCAGCTTAATATTTATACTAACTAGTACAAATATTTGTGCCTATCTTTAAGGATATTTGATAAAATATTCAATAGACAGAAATCCATACAATTAGCTATTGCAGTGAGTTGAATAGAGGCCCCAAAAGATCTATCTGCCCAAAACCTGTGACTGTGCGCTTATTTGGAGAAAAAGATCTTTGAAGATGTAATTAAGTTAAGGATCTTGAGATGAGATCATCCTGGATTAATTGGATGAGCCCTAAATCAAATGACACATGTCCTTAGAAGAGGGAAATACAGAGAGAGAGGAGAAGGAGGGCATGTGAAGTCAGAGGCAGAGATTCAAGTGCTGTATCTGTAAGCCAAGGAACTCCAGAGCCACCAGAAGCTGGAAGAGGCAGGGAAGGATTGTCTCCTAGAGTTTTCAGAAGGAGCATGGCCCAGCCTACACCTTGAGCTCAGACTTCTGGCCTCTAAAACTGTGAGAGAATAAATTTCTGTTGTTTTTAAGCCACCCAGTTTGTGGTAATTTGTTATGGCAGCCCTAGGAATCTAATACAGCTCCCCAATAAAATTTGATAATGAAGATGAAGAAATTGGACATAGAGAAATAAAAAGAATCATTTCTTGTTTTGTCCTGAAACACTAACAGGAGCATGGAGCACTTACATAAAACTGGCTCATTCGTTCATTTGTAAGACATTTTCTGAGTGCCTGAACTGTGTCAGCCACTGAAAGGTGCAGAGCCTGTAAACATGAGAGACACAGTCCCGACATTCAAGAGGGTTGTAGTCTCCCTGGAGAGGGTATATGTACATAAACAACAGTGTTTGACTTATTTAAAAAAGAAACTAATAGGAAAGAAACTTCACATCAGAATTATAGGCTACTTGGCACTGAGAAAACCATCCATTAAGGTGTTGGACAAATGAGTTTGAGCATCTAAGAAAATCAGATATACAGTTTGTCCCATAGTGATTATTCTGGCTGGGGAATGTGATAAAAACTGTTATAAAAAAAGGTTCCTTGTATTTATAAAGCAATTTACTTTTTCAAAGAGTTTCTTTAAATAAAATATTGACTGATTTAGTTAGATATTTGTTAAGAATTTATAAGAAATATGCTAGAAAGAAAATAATTTGAAAGCTTTATTCTTAGGAAACGTTACCACTTAATGATCAATTAAAATGGGACAATATTTTAATATGTTGAAGAAAATGACTTAAAGGGGCATTTTACGTACATTTTAGTAATATCTATTATATTAAGAGTTAAGTACCAAGAAATCATATGAACACATTTACTGTGATACTCGTTAATTCCTCTGTGTTCCTTGGAAAAACAGTCCTATAAAAAAGCGGTAAAATAAAGGGAAATATGGCTTGAATTAGGTAAGAATCAATAATTACAGGAACTAATACCGCTATGTATAACAAAACTAATATTTAAAAAGAAATACTATGGTTAAATATTTTTTCTTGGTTTGCACAAAAAAATCTGACCAATCTCCTTTTCACATTTTATGTATGTGAATGGAAGTTAGGTTTATTATGGATCTAGACTCCTGTTTTGGTATCTTTATTACCTTATAAGTAAATTGAAGAAATAGCATTCCCTTCTAACCAGTAAGAATCTCCAATTTAGGATAAGTTTTTAAAATCTATTTAATAAAGAGAATTTTTCTAGAGTAAAGAGAGTTGTTCATAATTCCTCCTCACATCCCCAGTTTATAAATTTAACTTTTTTATATTCGCCAACCCATAAATAAGGGATCTATTTCAAAATTACGTCTATTTACAATTACATTTACAAAATTACATGAGCCATTCCTCAGGTTAAAACAACAACAAAATTGGTCCTGTGATCACACAGAAAGAATGCATTGAGCATTATTCCTTGGGCTGCATTACACTTTGGTATGAGTAATCCAAGATTCTCCCTTATGTTAGTTTCATGTTAGTGCAACAGGCTACAGACTGCCCTAAAGAGTGATTTCCTTCCTAGTATTACAGGTAAACTACTAAACAATTACGAGGTTCTTTTATTGGGAGAGGCATCTTCCTTAATTACTCCCACTGTCTTCAGCATGATATAGGTCATGTGAAAATCTTCTGATTCCATCCCCTCTACCCTCCCCCAGTATTTTAGTCTGTTTCATATTATTTTTTATTTTGGCTCACTTCTAATTTTTCACTTAATACTGGACTTATATGATATTCCCTTTGTGCTAGGCATTCTTATCGTGACAAAAAATGAAGACCTACTGTGTAAGAAATATATACTGAAGATAAGTCTGCATAAAAATACACCAAAATGCTTTCTTTTAGGTGTTGGATTTATGAGTGATTTAAAAAAATCTCCTTAGTGCTTTCTATCTTTTTCAACTTTATAAAATAAAAATGTAATTGGTTTTGATGTTTGTTTATTTGCAATTTAAGGTGTCAACTTTATTCTACAAATGTAAATAGGTGGGAGGAGATTACCTGGGGTCTCCATTGCTCAGCCTCAAGTGAAGACAGCTGGGCCCGCAGGTGTCTCCCCAGGATCAGATGGAGAGGCTGGAGTGTCTCTTCTAAGGAATCTCTGCCTAGAGGTGCTGACAGGGCAGGAGTGCTGAAGAGCTCTCGTTCTTCTTACCAATCCACGAGGCAGGCAGGTGAAAAGAAACCAGCATTCTAAAAAATTTACTCAATCGAAATAAATTTTAAGCAACAAATATTTACAATGATATTGAGAAACTATGGTCCTAATGGAAAAAAAAAATCAAGTGGAATCACTGACATACTCAATTTTAGCATAAGTTTTAAAAAAGGTGTTGAAATTACATTTTTATTTAAGTGCCTGTGTATTTACTATGATCTTAGGATACCACGTGGTGGTTACTAATTTATTAGATAGATACTTGGAATGTATTTGTATACATTTGAGGATGCAAGGCATTTTAATGAATTTTCTCTTTTTGCAACTAAATTCTATATATAGCTTATCTCAGTAGCACTGGTTTTTGGTGATATAATGTTTGATGAATTGATAACCTCTTTGGAAAGGGTAACGTGAAATCCTTTGTTCTATGAAATTAAAGCAGCCAGGAGCACTTTTTTGTTTTAAACACTATCCATTTAATGGGAAACAACATCAGTTTTGTGCTGGTGTTGCTGTTTTCTCACTCTGTCTGAATAAGATTTTTGTTGGGCTCAAAGCCATTTTGCTTCTTAGAGTGAATCTTCTTTCATATTTTTTCAGCCAAGTTTTCATATGGGTGTTTTCAAATAAAATATATAAGTGGAAAAATATGAAACCAGTAATATTGCTTTCCAGGTGTTCAGTTTTAACCTCAAAACACAAAAAAGAAAAAATCAAATGAGACAAAGAATAAAGTTTCCCTGTGTTTTTAAGACTTAAAACATTCACTTATAAAACACTCATATTCTCAGACAAATAGAAAAATGTTCCCCCTGGTGAAGTAATGTTTGCTATTATAGGATATATAGTTAAATCAAATGAGAACTAAAGGCAAGCTTAGACAAATACTAAAGAAAAACTTCATTGTGCAAATATTCTCTGAAATAACCTTGGAAAACATACCTCCCGAGTGTAAATGTTTCAGCTGAGTTTACACAAAGGTATTGTCTATTGAAGTCAGCAGGAGTTATGCATTCATACATTTCTGGCTAGAATAAGGATTTTAATGATTGCTAAAGCCTCGTAGAAAGATGTATATGATTTCTTGTCTTATTTATTTTAAGCAGGAGTCCCTGTTTCCACGTTCAGCTTTTCTGCTGATTAATTTTTTGAAACACCAATTTCCTAAAAATGAAGGGATGATCATTATTTCAGTTGTAAACTATCAGTTACCCTATTTGCTTTGGAAAATGCTTTAAAATTATTTTTTGAGCATTTACATGTTAGCATAACACCAGATAACCTCGTGTCATGTTTTGGTAATATCTAGATAGACATCTGGTGTGGATCAACTCACTAGTAAATTATGCTTATTTGAAGTCTTTTGTTTTTAGCCTGTGGTTTGTTTGTCTAACTGATTTTGCGGGACTGTTAAAGAACAAAAGTAATTTGAACAAATAATGTTACTTGTCACAAATCGAGAAAACGTGTTATAAAGAATAGAGTAAAGCGGTTTTAGCGCCTCAGGTTTGATAAGGCCCTCTGCTTTGGCTGCCTGAGTAAATGGCCTTCTTTAGCCTACTTGTCTGCAGAAGCAGCTCCGCTTGCAAGACCAGCCCCATTCACGCCTTAAGACAATGTGAATCAAGCTGGCATTTTTTCCCAAAGAGTTATTCAGCAAGCAAATGAACATACCAGTCAGAAGATGGGAGAGAAATCCAGCCTAGAGAAGTAAAATTTAGAAGGCACCAGTATTTTAATGGTTGGTAAAGCCACGGCAGTGGATGGGATCATCTAGGAAAAAGGAGCGGAGCAATTTTTATCAGCTGTCTCAAATCCATACCCTTTTGGAACAAACACAACAACTTCCCCCTTATCCTCATTGAGAATCATAGCCTCAATATCCACATTGTTCCATCTTTATTTTTTATGGTCTATATTATAAAACTAATATGTTTGCTTCATTTTCAAATTACTGTAAAATTTAATATGCATTTCCAGACGATATGTGCACACTCCCTGATGCAGAAGAGCAGCAAGATGAGCACAGTGACTCAACTAAGGGAGCAGCCATGGCTTCCCAGCCTCCCGCAGGGGTGCTGGAGCACCAGATGGAACCATATAGGTGGAGATCCTTGAGACTCAGCACACAAAAGCCAGAATTTACACGACGCCCTTGCTAGAAACAGAGATCTATTTCTAAACGTGTGCAACGGGAGATCTTTAGCATTTACTTTTGGAAACTCTAGCATGGTATATGACTGCAATTAGTAGTTCTATTCATTGCACAATTTCAACCACATGGCTGCAATGTGACTCAGAGTAGAGAGATTTTATTACCAGTATTCAAATCATTTGCATCTCAATGTTTAATAGTTCTTTAATTCCAAACCTAACAAGACAGATGGAGTGGCTCATGAACAGGTGTAGAAGTAGCATGGGTATCCTTTGTTCAGCTTGGGCGGTCTTGAGTTCACTGTCAAGATGTTGTTGAACTCCATGGGCTGCTTTATAAATACCTTATTGCTCTGTATACTCAGCTGTCAAGGCCTTTACTGACATATTTTATCAGGAAAATATATTCTGCAAACAGAAATAGCATTTTTACCTTTAAATCAATTTTTCATGCTTACATTGTTAAATTGGAGTAGGATTGGGGTACTATTTAATGGTGTTTTGCCAAAGAGTACCAATGATATCCCTGAACTTGCCTCTACTAATTATCTCCTCCCTGATACTTCTGAGAGGTATATTCTCATATAGCAAAATTCAAGGGCAAAAATAACCAAACAACAACAGTAAAAAATTTTATTACTTGGGAATTTGGCTTCAAGCCACAGTACTGAGCTCTAGTAAACTGGGCTGAACAGGCGAAAGGCTTCTTTTTCTTGAGCTTGTTAGACCTAAATAGCCTCAGGCTAAAGCAGGCTCCTGGGATTGCTCTCTCATTTTTAATGCTCTGAAGGCATCCCTAAGACTCCAGTGGGCACTAACGGAAATGGAGAGAGCCAAACACGTGGCCTAGGCTCTGCTCCAAACTTAGGAAGAGGGAGAAGGGGGAGAAGGCAGTGCCTCTGTGCCCCCAACACTGCCTTGCCCTGTCCTGCTGGTGAGCTGGTTGGAAGCAAGAGAGAGGAGAGAGGCCTGTGGTGACCTGCATCCCCTTGGAAAACTTTGACCCTAGAAAAAAAGCAGCTTAATCAATATCCTATGATCTTTACCAGTGCATTCTCCTCCCTAAAGTGGTATAAAGGATGTGAATGTGGAGTGGAGTTCTACACTTAAAGAGCAACAAAAATATTTCAAGTATTTGAGTACATTTCCTAGAGAAAGCAATATATTGTTGTCTTTTTTTTTTCCGTTAGATAGACCTCTGATAAAGAGGCTTTGTTGAGACCCCTCAAGTCCCTGAAAAATAAATCAGCCATCTTCTGATTCCTCGGGGATCAGTGGAAAAGTCTAAGCAAACACACACATTCTTTACAATAAGTCTCTGGCACTAAACCAGAGCCCTAGTGAGCAAGGCTGAGTCATGGAATTCTACAAGGACTCCTTTTGTGCTGTTGGCCTAAAGCCTAGATGAAAAGAAAGCAAAGAGGCCTCTTTGACTCCTCTGCCCTAGGCCTACATCCTAATTTTTGCTTTCAGAGTTTTGTTACTTCAATAGTAAAAAGGGAGAAAAGACAAGTTTAAGAAAAATAGCACCAAGGGTAAAACAGTCTTTTTCCTTTATTCTTAGAACTGATCTTACCTGAGTTACCAAGTCATAGGCATTACACTCAACACTGAGGTGTGTGCGCATGTGTTGGGGGGCATTTTAATACAAAAATCACAGGAAAGGACACACTCTATATGAGACAAAGAGCAGCGAAATTGAGATCCCCACAGAACCCTAAAGATGCCAAAGTCAGAGCTGTTGACTTATCTGCAAATCTCTTGGAAACCTTCAGCCAATGGCTGACTGGCTTAGCTTTTTTATATCTTTCCTCAGCTTCCCCTCTTGAAACACTCATCATGTTTTGTTATTCTTCAACAGCCATCTTCTTCCTCGGCTGGAAGTTTTCCAACGGCCAAGACGTGTTTGTCTTATTCTCTAGCACTCAGTAGGCACTCAATAGATTTTTTCCTGTTGAATGACATTTAGTTGTGCCCCTGACTATAGCCTTTATTCAGAACACCATCAGGGAGGGTATTTGGGGGAGGGCTTCTTCACTTCCCCCAAAGCATAGAGTGTTTAGCCAACATTCACTCTAGAAGTATTATCATTTGAATAATATGATGTTAGGAAAATTAAACCTCAAACATAAATGAATTTTTAATTGTTAACCTATCAGACTAGGTTTTATGTGTCCATAGCCCCATGGACATCCTTCTTTCATACACTCGCTTATAATTTCTTCATAAAAATCTTCATATCAGCTAGATTGTAAACTTCAGGAGTGCAAGAGACTGTATGGTTCACCCACTGCTGGATTCCTAGCTCTCGTCACCCAGCCTAGTGTATGTTAGATGTTTAATAAGCATTTGTTAAATGAATGAATGATTCAGTAATTTCTTTCTGGTGACACTGATCATTAAGTAGAAAGTCACTTTGCTTATCTGATCACCTCCATGTTTTCAGTGAAAGACCATTAGAAGACTAATGTGCATACTACCTACTGGAGTTGCTGCAGCCACTCATGTTCAAGGTAGGCTTATGATGATGCTTAGCAATTCTTATATTTCATTAGCAAGACAAAAGGAAAAGAAATGTTATGTTACTATACCTGAAATAAATTTTAGAATACATCTGAAACTCTAAAACACATACCTCTAATTCTTGACATTATAAAGTAGTGCACAGATCTGTATAAATCTGGCAATAGAATATAGATTTTTTGCATAAAAATTTGTATGTACATTTATATATAACTAAATTTTTTAACAATAGGTAAAATCCAATTTTGTGTGTACATGTGGCAACAGCAACTCTTGGTTCACAATGATATTTCCATTGTAGATAACCCTCACAGTTCTACTTATTTAAGGTACCTTACATAAAGTACGTTTTACTATTTAATCTAAACATAAATACCAAAAATGACTCTTAATTTCTTGAATTACTGAATTTCCAGCAGATTATACCTTATATTTAATCAAAAAAGATAAATAGAACTTGGGAATTCAATTATAAAGCCAGTTGCTGCCTCACACAAAACTTTCTATTTCTTTAAGGTGAAAAATGGAGAGAGCAGAAGACAGTGGTAGTATCTTATGTATAAACTATATGCTTTTTGAAAAAAATTTACTTACTGTATTTTATGTTAAATGCCTTTTAATTAACATTGTCAAATTAATAAAGCCCTCAGAAGTCAAAGCAATCCAGAAAGATTTTTGTTCTGTGAAAAAGTTGTTAATGTAAATACACTATTAATATTTAGTCCAGGAAAACTCAACTTTATTCAATAAACATTTAAACATAGCTGTAATTTATTTTCTTAATAGGAACAGCTATGTGGAGGAAGAATGACAAGCAGAAAGGGAGGAAAAGGAAAATACAAAGCAAAAAATAGTAAATTTCACACAGAAGCAAAGGAACTTTGCTCATAACTGAGCATATCTCATAACTGAGATATGAGTATAAAGTATTCTTGTCACATTTTATTAATCACTTAGACTGTAAGATTCAACATGTGACACAGTTTCCCATGCCTTTTGAAGTACTAATTACATGATTAAGTACTCATAACCTTGACCCTGGAAGCTCTATGAGCTTTCATTATTATTCATTAGTGGGGCTTAGACTGTTCTACCCTAGAAATACAGAGATAACTCTTTGCCTTCAAGGGATGTGCAGTCAGTTAGAGGAGACAGACAAGTAATGAGGGGATGCTAATAAGTTTTATATGTATCGTAACACTGGAAATGCTATTTTTTTGTGTGTGTGGCAAAAACATGCTAGGAAAATGGTCCAAAAGCTCTTTCTCAGATTTTTATATGTAAGATCCTAAGT